>NW_023425427.1:30998303-31610803 GCF_014108245.1 Pipistrellus kuhlii
TCATATGTTTCAGTCCTTGATCCATCAATAAAGGGTGTTGGATTTTGTCAAATGCTTTTTCTGCATTGATGATATGATTATGTGATTTTTGTCTCTCAGTTTATGTGAGGTATCACATTTACTGATTTGCGGATATTGTACCATCCTTGCATCCCCAGAATAAATCCCACTTGGTCATGGTGTATGATCTTTCTAATGTAATGCTGAATCTGATTTGCTAGAATTTTGTTGAGGGTTTTAGCATCTATGTTTATGAAGGATATTGGCCTGTAATTCTCTTTTTTTGTGTGGTATCTTTATCTGGTTTTGAGGTTTAGGGTAAGGCTGGCTTCATAGAAAGAGCTTGGAAATGTGCCTTCATCTTGAATTTTTTGGAATGGTCTGAGGAGGATATTTTAGTTCTTCTTCGAATGCTTGATAGATCTCCCCTGTACAGCTGTCTGGACCAGGGCTTTTGTTTGCTGGTAGATTTTTGATCGCTGCTTTAGTTTCTTATGTAGTTGTTGCCTATTCAGGTTTTTTGATTCTTCCTGGTTGAGTTTTGGAAGCTTTTATTGGAACTGACCTCCAGGCTAATTGGCTGTGAGGATCAGCTGTGTCAGACTTCCATGTGCGCTTGCCTAGAATCAAAGTCAGGTGGCACTGCCGCCCTGTCTAGGCATGGGGTCTGGTCTCGTGCTTGCACTCTGTGGAAAACAGATTCCCAGGCTCAAATTCTGGCAGCGGAGCCAGAGCCACCCTGTGTGGGTGTGGGGTCTGGTCTCTACGGGGAAATAGATTCTCAGAGTCCTCACTCCTGGGCTCCAATTTGGGCAGCGGAACCGGAGCCACGCTGTGAGGGCAGGAGGCCTGCTTGTGCAGAGTGGGACCAGCAGTTCCTATGGCTCTGCAGCAAGCCTGCGAGGAGGGGGGTGGGCTCTGTTACTCACAGAAATCTGCGGGCTGGATGTCTGGATTCTTGGTGTCTGTGGATCTGCAGCTGTGGTGGCAGGTCTTTGTCCCCTGGGGCTGTAGGTTCCTGGTTTGCATCTGGGACCAGTTTGGCTGATGGTGAGCTAGGATCCTAGTCTCAAACAGTTGTGTTTTTCAAGATGGCGTGGTCTCTGTGCCTAAGCTGGCTGCCTCTGGAGTGTCCCAGGTGGCAGCAGGGTTTTGCAGTCTAAGACTGCCCGTTTTGGCAGCTCCACACACCACACATGTCCACACACTCCTCTATTGCTCCCTCACTTTTTCACACACTCTCCCTCCCTACCTTCTTGCTGGTTGCCATCCTCAGAATCCAACCTTCATTTTAAAGTCTATTTTGTTTGATATGTGTATTGCTACTGCAGGCTTTTTCTTTTTTCTTTTTTCTTTTCCATTTGCATGGAAACATTTTTTTTCTATCCCTCCACTCTCATCCTGTGTGTCTTTTGTTTTGAGGTGGGTCCCTCCCTTGTAGACAGCATATAGTAGTGCCATATTTTTGTATTCATTCAGCTACATTATGCCTTTTGATTGGAGCATTTAGTCCAGTTACATTTAGGGTTATTGATAGGTGCTTATTTATTACCTTTATATTTCTTAATGGCTAGGTGACTCTCTGTTTCTTATTACAGCAATCCCTTTAGCATTTCAAAAGTTAATACCATGTTTGCTTATAAGAATTAGCTCACTTTAACGTGAAGATTTTACACTGAACATCTTATTCATCAGGAATGTCTTTCTGAAGCCTTAGTCATTTTGCTTTCTCATGTCCGCCCAATCCTCCCCCAGTATATGATTGATTATTCAGCTTTTTGAGCCTCTGGGACATTCATGAGATGGTGTAGGTATATTCATTGTTCAAAATATTCATCGCTTCTCTCTGTTGAGTCCACTCTTATGTGAGAAGTATGCTTTTCACTCCTTTGACATCGGACTTGTCTCTGTCATTTGCTTTGGCCCATGGAATGTGGGTATTGTAAACAGCATTTAAGTTGAAGGTTTTTTTTTATGAGCTCCCATTGCTTGCTTACACTGTCATTCTCTACCCCCCCCACCCTTCTGCCATAAAAGTGACATGTTTAAGATAGGGACTGCTCTAGATCCCCATCCAGAGATTTTGGGATTGTTTGTTACCATAGCATAACAGTAAATGCTTGCTAATAACCCAGGACACTGGGGAAAACCTGAATAAGTTGAGCAGAACCTGCTATTGGCTTCCCAGGGCCAGAGAATTTTCTGTCCATTTTCATCTGCCATCAGAGTCAGTTTATATAGGATTCTGGACTATCTAAAGATGAGAAGCATCTAAGTTATTTCTCCTTGATTAATAGAAATATACAAGCCATAAGCCATTGGAATTACTGTACTACCACAATTGAGAACAAAATATTTTATTTTTCTCAATAAAACTATAGTTTACAATAGTATTTACTAAATAAATTATATAATTTCTCTTTTACAAGCAATAAACTAAATCACAAATATTTCAAAGACAACGTGTATGTACACGACATAAGGCCTTTTATAAATAAGCTCTGCTTTTCTCATGTCATTAGTAAACAGTGAAAACATCTTTATAGAGGCTAGTTATCTATAAAGTATATGGAGACCTATTATGCTGATCTTTAGATAAAATCAACTTAAACATTTAATGACATGGGCTGTGATTATAATTTTGCAAAAAGAGTAGGATTTATACTTTATATACCATTTTGCACAGATGAGTTTTTAAAAATATATATAAGCAGATTACATGTGTTGCTTATGTATAATCACTGGATGCATGCAAAATGAAATAATGCAAGTATCAATAGGAAAATAGCACTTTCAAGTCCAAAAAAGTGATTGGCAATGGTATAGAAGCAGCTTAAATATAGTTCATGCAGTTCTTCACAGTTCGGCAAGCAACAGCAAATGATAGAAGAGTGTGGTATTTTTCACATCACATCTGCTGATCAGCCCCCATGGACCACGGCTCCCCTGACATCTCGCAGACTCCTAAGTCCAGTTGATTGCTTCTCTGTGTCGTGGGGCTCAGCCAAGTTCCTCTGGGAAATCTGGAGTGAAGGAACTTCTCTCCTACCACTGTGTTCATGTCTCATCCATTTGCTTAGGTGGTTACCAGTTGCACTTACTGTGGGGAAAAGAAAGAAAGCAGCTGTGAGACTCAGTTTTGGTGTTGATTGATAACTGCTCCTCATGAGTAGGAACACAGTCCATTATTTCTCCCAGAGACTTGTGCCTGGGAAATGTGCGAGCTGAAGTCGGGGTGCATGAGGCTGGGATTCTGCGATGATGAGCCTAGCGGGATGTCTGGTCACGTTAGACGTAACAGTTGTCTGAATATGTGAAGGTTAGCCATGGGAAGAAAGGGTTAGGCACGAGGTTAGTCCTAGGACTCTGAAAGTGTGACATTGTCATCAACAGTGGCACAGATGGCTGTGATCCTGGGGTGGGGGTTGGAATATCAGATTGTATAAAGTGAGTGGAGTGGTAAAGCTTCACTCCTCCCCGTCTCCCCCCGTCAAGCATCCTCACATCCTCCCCCAGCACGTGGGCCCAATGCGCCATCTGCTGCAACCTAATGGGTGAGGCTGAGTGAGACCAAGGCCAGGAATGGGACAAATGTGTGGAAGCCAGTTTTGCTTCAATCTGGAAGTGCTCTCTAACCAGAGTAAAGAAATGAGCAGTCACTGGAGGGGAGGGCAGTTGCTGTCCCTGAGGGTGAGGCTGAGGCTGACTGGCCACTGGGTAGAGCTGAAGCAGAAAGGTGTGTGTCCTAAACACGGCACCCTGAGGATACTCGATATGTGGTGGCCAGCACAGCAGACTCGACAGTCATGGCTGAGCTGTATCAGATAATCACAAAGTTCCATCTCAACCACAAGATTCTATCAAATACTACTTGTAATTTTTTAATATTTAATATTATTTTTATTTAAATATAGTTGGTATACAATATTAGTTTATTTCTCACTCCACACCTCTTTCAGTCTTTTCTCTGACATATATACCCCTCAGCCTACTGTTTAAAAATTCTATTTAGCCAATAGGATTTCCTAAACTTGGAATGTGATGTGAGGGAATCTCAGGGCGGAGCTGAAAGGAGGCATAACTTCACGACAGTCAGATTGGTTGAGATGCTTAGCACTAAACAGTCCACAAAGTCTCAAATTCTGAAAGTTTTAACTCTCAAGGGTGCTATTCTTCTTCTTCTTCTTTTTTTTTTTTTTTAACTACAACTATTTCAGGGTTCAGCCCATGGGCCTCTCAAAGCAGGATAGTTTCCTTTCTGAAGTCCAGGAGCCGCCTCATTTTGGTTTGAAGTTTAAGTTCCTTCCCAGAGTACCTCTGAGTAGAGCATTTTTCTCCAGGCTTTTGTAGGTAGTAAGTCTGTTATCTGTATCCTATTCCTGTACCAAGCCCACTTCCATCAGCAATTCCTGAGTTCTGCTTCCCCCAGCCCTGCACTGTCTCCTTTCGGTTGTATGTTGTTCTTATTCTTTTGGCCGATGTTCCTTCTGTTGCTACGAGAGCAATACTCCTCCTGCCTCAACATCACTTCAATCTAAACGCAGCACCACCACACGGGCACGTAAAAGCGTCCCGGTGCCTCCCCGTGGCTCTGCAGTCTGTCCTCCTCTGGGTCACTAGATTGCCCTGCATTCAAAATTCAGGGATTTCTGAGAAAGAAGCCACCAATGGGCTGTGGGAAGTCCTGAGTCTTTTTTCTTTTACCTAAGGTTCTATATTTCTGTTTTATTATATTCACACATCTACCTCAGATTTGGGGATTACTTCCCAAGGCACAATCAGTCGGGGACAGATTGGGGTGGGGGATTTCTCTGTCCAATAGCAGTAGGAATCCGAAGCTCATCATTTTCTTGGGAGGTAAAACGACTATCTATGCTAGTGTAGAAATCAGGACACGGTGCATGAATGAAGTTGATCTCACCGCCAGGGGAGCTGATAGATGGAGGGAACTCAGAGAAGCTTGGGTCCAAATTTCCTACCTTTGCACTTAAAAAAAAAAATCAAGACTCAGGATCAGATGAAATTACTTTTCCAAGGGACAGGGACTGTGGGCCTTTAATGAACAATCCTGGAGGCGGGACGTGGAACTTGGGATGTCCTCGAAGGGCACACACAGTTCAGATGAAGACGACCACGTTGCCCCCGGTCGAGGAGAACGTTTGTTGAAGTCTGAGGTGCTGGCAGCACATGGAGTGCCAGGCCTCCTGCCAGCCTCCAAGTGCCCCAGCCGAGCGTTCCCTGCCGACCAGCAGAGACATCACGGATGAGGACAAACCCAGGAAAAGAGCTGGCACTCCTCTGGGACATCTCATGGGATGGATTTAGGATTACGGCCTCTTGTCTCAAAACTGTTAGTGCAGCCCCAACATCTCAACACGATACCCCGCCTGATTGATTTGTTTTCCAAAAACCCAAGGGAAGTGTGAGGGCATCAGTAATTTATATCAGCTCACGATTCTACAGCAGACTTCCCAGCTAATTGTAAACCCAAAGGGTTACCTTACTGTCTCATACATCATATAGCCCTGGGCTGCAACCAATCCACTCTGACCCCTGCTTCTGCTGCATTAGGAGAATGTTGTGGGGAGGAACATGAGCCTGGTTTCATTCAAACAAGAGCACTGGCTTCTCTCACATATGTAGAAGGAAAGCATGAGATGCCAGAAGCTCCCAGGCATGGTCTTGAAAGGAGGAACCAGAAACTTCTCCCTCTCAGTACTTTTAACCAGTAGGGGTTGAATAGTGTCTCCCCAAATTGCATATGTTGAAATTCTCATCCCAAGTATCTCAGAAAGTGACATTGCTTGAAGATAGGGTCTTAATAGAGATAACCAAGTTAAAGTAAGATAATTAGGGTGGTCCCTAATCCAGTGTGACCGTGTCCTTATACCAAGAGGAAATTTGGATCGGAGACAGACACACACAGAGAAAAGACAATGTGAAAACACAGGACAATGGACATCTACACTCCAAGGAGAGAACCCAGAATAGATCCTTCCCTCACAACCTCCCAAGGAACTGACCCTGCTTGGACTTCTGGCCTCCAGAACTGTGAGATGATAAACTTATATAGACTTTTGTTATGGCGGCCCTAAGAAACTAATACGGTAGCTATTACTGACATTTAGAAAGGGTTGTTTTTTTCCCCCCTCTTTTTTCACAAAAGTGCATTTTATTGCCAGTTGGACCCCAATACAAGGAAACTCTGAACTCCACACCCAGAACTGGATCCTTGGCACGTGCCAAGGACATGCCCCTGGTGAGCGTGCACGCACAGCATGGAGTCTACAATAAATCAGCCCACTGAGTGACACACTCACTCTTAATGAAGCTTCCCTTCAAGGACTTCAGTCACGTAGCCCCCTTGGTCAGAGGGGCCTTCCTACCAGTAGGTGGCAGTAGGCCTGCAGGAACCAAAAACACATTTGCAAGTCTAGTTCATAAACTCCAGCGTGGTAAGAGCCTGCTGTTCACCTGGGAATCAAGTGTATTTTCTTTCTCTAACGTAAAGCACAGCTACTGGCCGACCTGAGGAGGGGAGTTTGGGGGAGTGACAGCTCTGCCTTACAGGTAGCACAGAGGAAGGATGGGATGCTCAGAGCTGCATCTCAGCCCCGGATGTGTGGGGAGCTTTTAAAACACCAACACCCTGGTTCACATCAGGGGTTTTGTTTCTACATACTAGATGCACCCAACAGGTGGCTGTATCTGCTAACACATTCATTTACCTGGCACCTTTTTGTGAGATTCCAAAATAATTTGGAAACATCTAACGAACCTCTCCAGTGGCTCAGCCAGGGAAATGAAATGTGAGTGGGGAATGGGAACAGGCATGGCAAAGACCAGATCACAGGCTCCCGGGGAAGGCAGTACCGTTGGTTGAATAGTATCCCCTGAAAATTCGTGTCTACCTGGAACCCTGGAATGTGACCTTCTTTGGCAGTAAGGTCCTTGCAGATGTAATTATATCCACAAGTTATGACGAGGCCACACTGGGTTAGAGCGAGGTCACACTGGATTAGAGTGGGTTCTTAATCCAACAACTGGGGTCCTCATGAGTGTCGGGGAAGAAGACCATGAAGATGGAGGCAGAGGTTAGTGCTGCAAGTTCAAGGCCGCCCAGGATAGTGCTGCAAGTCCAAGGTGTCTCTCTGAGCCTTCAGAGGAATATGGTGCTGCCAACACCTTGACCTAGAACTTCTGGGCTGCAGAACCGTGAGACAACAGATTCCCATTGTTTAAGCTTCCAGGCTGAAGTTCTTCATTATGGCAGCCCTGGCAAGGTAACAAGTCACAGACAAACCAAAGGCTAATGCCTCATCTCCACTCCGAGTCATCATTCTGTTCATCACACTCAGGGAGGGCTTTTATTAAGTGTTCAACGTTTTATGCATTCTCCCATCTAGCACATTTCCCAGTCCTCCCCAAATTCAGGAGAGTGAAGGAGATGAATGATGACAGCCCTATTCACTAGGTCATCGGTATGATTTAAACTTATTTTTTATAAAATCAACACTGGTCCCTAATCTGGTTCCTTCTGAGTTTGCTATTTGTTTCTTGCAGGCTCAGGGCCTGGTAAACCCCAAGTTCATGCCTTTAGAGACTGTTCTTCTTCAAACACTCTTTTCCAAGAGTTTGAAAGGCTCAGGAGACTAGCAAACACTGACTTTCTATGACAAGAGAGGGGAGGAAAATAGAAACAGGCTGAGAAGCAATAGGGAGAGTTTGGAGGCAGCAGGCAAGGGGAGAGGGGCAGAGTTGAGGGACAGGGAACAGAAATGATGGGCTATCCGTGAGGGGCCTGGATGTGACAGGACACCAGGCAAGCTGAAGGAGGAGGAAATCAAGCTGGCCTGTGAGGCCACAACTCATTGGAAAGCAAGGACAACCCAACAGAACTGCCACAGCCTCGCAGGCTGTCATTCAATTGCTAACTGTGGGCCTCATGTAACTGAAGAGCCAGTGTGCCTTCAAACTCCACCTCCAGTTCCCTAAGGGAATCCATAAACTGTGGTTTAATACTGTTTGTTGAAAGTAAAATCCTAATCTAGCCTGACGGGTTACCTCATTATTTTGAAGCTTGCATTTCTCGTCTCAGTACAGGAATCACTCCTAGGTGCCATGGGGCTCAGGCCGTGGGATTTTTTTTTTTTTTTTTCAGGACTTTAACTATTTAAGGGGTTCAAGCATTTCTGGAGATTAAAAAAAAAAGGGTGCTATTTTGGCCTTCCTGAAATCTCATTTCCCAGCAAGTGGTCAGACAGTGGAAGGAAGTGGCATTTTGGTTGAATGCCCTCCAATCCAAAGACAATGTTTTCCTCTTCCTACTTTGTTCTCACTAAAACCTACCAAAAACCTCAGCGGCATTTTTGTTTTTGTTTTCTTGTCAGTGGGGAATCTTGTTCTCTGCCGAGAAGCAGTAGAATTGCCACTGTCTCAAATGAACACCCCTTGCAGCAGCCAACACCAGTCAGACAAGGAGGGATGAAAGACACCTGCCACTTCACGTACATGCCATTCACCGCAACGCCAACAGAGTCCAATCCTGAAGTGCCATTTCTCTTGTCAGAAAATTCCACTGAATTTTCTAGGACACCCTGACCTGATTTAAAATGTTTTCCTTCTTTTTCTCATACATAACAGAAGCTGTTAATTCAATCATTTTCACTTCTCTGCCACCCTTGTACCATGATCAAAGAGTGTTATAACCACTCTAAGGACACATTCAGTCACCAAGCCAGCCAGCAGCGGCACATCGGAGCACTATCTCCAATGCCAGCATGCCTAAAAAAATGGCTCAGCTCTCTCTCCTCCTTTGCCCATAGCTATCTTTGCACTTCAGATAGCCATTTTGCCGAGACACATACCTGAATGAAACTACATATTACTGAGAGGATGATAACATGTAAAAAGAAAGGGCATATCCTTAGGACTAAATAATAGAGGCAAGAAAATCACTCTTGAGTAGCAGCCATCTTTCAATTTCCCAGATTTAAAAAGCGATCCTGTCTCTCTCACTTACCCATTCATCCCCAAATAGTCACCACAACCTGTTTCTGCTGCGATGACTTTGTTAGTTGTTCCTCTTCCAGTTAACACCAAATTGCATTCTACACCCGGCAACGAAGCTGCCTTAGGAACTGAAATAACAGCTACCGTGACCATGTCAGTGCCTTAGAATGTTGGACTGTTCAAACAGTAGAATCAAACTCTGCTACTAAGACCCCACGATTGCCTGTTTTAAGTCAGTAGAGCCTGTTCATCTCTATTGTATTCTTTTAAATACCCTAATCCCGTGGTTGGAAAACTGGCTTTTTGGCCCCTTGAGTGTGGCTCTTCCACAAAATACCATGGCCTGGGCAAGTCTATTTTGAAGAAGTGGCTTTAGAAGAAGTTTAAGTTTAAAAAATTTGGTTCTCAAAAAAAAATTCAATCTTTGTACTGTTGATATTTGGCTCTGTAGACTAATGAATTTGCTGACTACTGCCGTAATCTATGTCATCAACTCAAAATTCAACAGAAAACACATCTCTGGTTCTGGGGTAAAATCATCTTCTGAAACACCTCTCTTGATTTGAATATTTGCAAATGATTTAGATAGCCTGAAACTCTAGAGCAGTGATTTTTAACCTTTTTCATCTCATGACCTACATAAACCAAGTACTAAAATTCTGTAGCAAACCAAAAAAAAAAAAAGTATTTTTTGTCAATCTGACCAAATATAGGTATTATTTTCATTCATTCACACAGGACAGCTATTATGTTGGTTATCATTTTCCTATTGAAAATCTAAGGGAAAGAGGTCAGTGCCCCCGACTAGTCAGTTGTTACATGTTTTAAATGTTCTTGAGGTGCACAGTTGAAAATCGCTGGTCTAGAGGATGAGGGTGAATGGCCTTTTCAGAGCAGTGCAGGTAGCTAGGGACATGGAGCCCAAACCAAATGTTCTAATAAGGACAGTGGAATAATGAGCTGTCTCAAAAGGTACCCTAACCTTTTAATTTTGTGTCAAATCACAGGAAAAAGGATAGCTGGCCTAATTTACATACCGTACACATATGTGGGGCAATCCTTAAAAGAAATTTCAGATGTTATCCGGTGTGCATGTCATTAGCATTTAAATGATATATTTTAAAGGGGTATAAGCACTATTGTCCATTAGCACAAGTAATAGCACCAGGGGAGGTCACAGGTGCCAAGAGAAATGCTGTATCTTAAAGGAGGAGAAACATTACAAGAGAAATCTGACTACGTTTGGTTACAACACGGAACACAGTGTCACCACAGAAGCCTCCAAGTGCCGTTCAGGTAAAGCTAGCTCTGAATTCAAATTAAGTCAAGAGGCAGGAGAGACAAAGGTGTAGGCAAGACTGTTTTCCTTCACATGCTTTTGCTTTCCGTTCTCTTTCATAGTCTTGAGGCAAATAAGAATACTGAAGGGAGGATACTGGGCTGTAGCCTTTCAGATCTGGAAGAGCATACAAAATCCTATCTAATAAAGAGGGAGTATGCAAATTGACCATCACACCATCACAAAGATGGCGGCACCCAGTCCCCTCAGCCCCACTGGAGTCCCCCAGTCCTTTCAGCCCAGCCAGGGGGGCGCAGGCAGATAATGCTGCCAGACCCGCCCTCAGTCCGCCTGCTGCCTAGGGCCAGCCGAGGCCAAGTGCTTAGTTTGGCTATGATTATTATTCAAAGTCCTCTGCACTTCCAGCAATACCAAACTGTTTCCCTTTCCAGGGGTCCTCAAACTTTTTAAAGTGGGGGCCAGATCACGGTCCGTCAGAGAGCTGGAGGGCCGGACTATATGAACTAATTCCTACTGTAACACCTCGGCTGCGCTCAGTGCCCAAAAAACCTGGCGGGCCGGATCAGACTCCTCTGCGGGCCGCATGTGGCCCGTGGGCCATAGTTTGAAGACGCCTGCTTATACCATTCTTCTTGAACATTCTCATTCAAAAAGAATCAATGCTTATTAACCCAAGTTGTCTCTGTATCCTGTACATTGTTTGTGCTGTTAACTTGTCTGACTTTGGATGCGCCTTTTAACTTCTCTAGGTCTAATTTGCATCTTGCAAAGGAAGCATAATTCATAATCCAGAAAGCATAATTCCTGATCCAGGCAGCAGTTAAGTGTGTGGCTCGGGGCTAGTATTTACTGGTTTGAACGCTAGTCTTGTTGCTTACTGGCTGCGTAAACAGGACAAATTGCATCATCTCCATTGTGCCTTAATTTAACTTATCTGTAAAAAGTAGAAGCTAGTAACCACACCTGCCACATGGGGTTGATGTGAGGGGGAAAAAAAATTATATATATGTATATATATGTATATACATACATACATATATATATTATTTAGAACAGTGTCAGGCATATAGGAAACTCTCAAAAATATTTCATAGCTTATTGTTATTAGCTACAAAATAAGATGAGGCAAGATCAGCTTTCCTCCCACCTTGGGGAGAATTCCCACTATCTTGTTACTCTCTCCATACGCTGACTCCTCCTCCCTTCCCTTTTCTGTCCTCCGTGCTTCTGAATCACCACAAAAGCTGGGTTGGGATAACTGGTCAGCAGACCACTCCAGCCAGCTAGCCACCACCACCTTCTCTTTCAGTTCCCAACCCCCATGATTCCTTTTTATCTACTTGATCCTCAAGTGATCTCACTACTATCAGTGATGGATACCGCAGCTTTCCCCTATGGCTTCTGAGGCAACTGTCACCCTTTGCTGAAATGCTTTGCTTTCAATATCAAAGACATAAAACAAGAAAATTTGACACTACCAAGGCCAGATAAGAAGCAGTGTTCTCATAAATGAAACTGATAGCTACCAAGTGGAACACAATGATTTATAATAAGACAGCTTTTCTACCAGAGGACTAAGGGGTAACGGATAAGGAACTCGTACCGGCAATGCCGTTTAACCACCTTGTGATCTTACATTCCTCTCGGCAGTATCACACTCCCTCGGTGGGGGCACAGCTGGTTTTTGTAAAGATCCACACATGAGTCCTTCGCTCATGAAGATGAAGTTTCACGTGGTCTTTCATTTCAGCTTTCTTGGTTTCTACTTTCAGATGTAACAAAACTTAACATGAGACCAAAAAAGTACTGCATACATTTATTTTCCTATTTAATTTATTTTCTTCTTGGTTATGGAGAGGAATCAACTCTTCTGTGAAGATTTTGCAATATACACATACCTTATTTTTTAAAAGTGTGAAGAGGAGCATTGCTTAATGGGAAAAAATTGTTTGCCACAAGTAGGATATGCAGGGGTTGTAAAAAAAAAAAATTCTTCCATAACATTTTTATCTGGGGAGGGAGCTTCTGTTTTATATAGTGGGTCTTCACCTCGAAAAACCTCTCTGAGAAGATGTTTGGGCTGAGAAGTGGACGAAGTGAGGGAATAAGCATGGGATAGCTGAGGTGGTGTGCAGACAGAAGTAATAAGTGCAAAGGTCCTGAGGCAAAAACATGCTTGGTCTGTGGGAGGAGCATGAAGGAGGCCAGTGTGGCTGGAACAGCACTGGTGAGGAGGACGGAGGCAGGGGCGGAGGTCAGAGAGGAGGGGGAGACCAGACTGGATAGGGCCTTGAGGACTGGAGTTTACTCCAGGAGAGAGAGGGCCTTGAGGACTTTGGACTGAGGTCTATGGACTGAGGTGTACAATTCTGGGTGACTGAAATCCTGCAGAGTACACTTAGGAGACGCGGTGCCACGTTGGGGGAGATAGAGAAGCATAAGATGAGGTGTGGAGATGTGCTACTACGAGACAGTGGTGTCGGTTCCCGACGTCGAGCCTGCACACTAACAGTGATGTGGTGTACAGGCTCAGGCTTGGCAAAACTTTAAAAAGCAGAAAATTCTAAATCCACACTTCCCTGTCCCATGAGATTTGGTGCAGGTGTATAAGCACGTGGAGAGTGAGCATGAGATATACTTTTCAGGGAAAATGCTCACTCTTACAGTCTAGAGTAGCATCCCAGGCCTCATCTAACGATCCAATTACGCCTGTAGAGACAGCCTGAGGGACAGTAAAGGGTGTCCACACACATGGTCACTCATGATTCTCTAAGCAGCCTGCAAGGTGGGCAGGGCAGGCGTTATCTTCTTTGCCAAATAAGGACACATGGCCTGAGAGGTCCCTGCTCAGATCACACAGCTGCTTGACTACTGAGGGAGGGAGAGAGCCAAGATTCTGGGTGCTGAATTAGGTTCTTCCCACAACCTCCTTCGGTGCCTCTCAGGGCACCAAGTGTTCAAGGCAGTCTTCCTCAAATGAAGATTCACACGCAAGGCAATACAGTTGAGTCAAAGACGACATTACTTGGGAAATAACATCGAGGAGCCGCACTTTGCTCTGCATTAAGGCATCTGCCCTTTTATTACATCTTGTGTTTTAGTATCTTACCCTAGATACTCTTTTGTATAATGTTCTATGTGAATGGTGGGAAAACATTGTAAAAAGATGACGCACCATTTGTAGAAGTGACAGGGTGCCACTATTTCTTAGAACACCCAAGCATGCCTGGTCTTACAGAACTTGTTCCATGTAAACCCGAAGGGAAGAAGAAGAAACTAGAAATTACTTACTAAATAAACATCGAGCACGGAGGCATTATCGTCCTGCGTTTCCAGAGCATTTGGCTCAGAAGTCAAGTAGATGGTCCCCTCTTCCGAGGTAAATGTTGAACTGGAAGGTAACCCTTTACTGGAGAAATAAAAAAGAGTAATGATGAGTGTGTGACCTCCAGAACAAAATACAAGGACACTTCCAAAATTGTAGTTTAGTAGGCTAGGAAAGGTATTAGGGATACAATATATATATATATATATATATATATATATATATATATATATATATATATATATATATATATATATTTTTGTGAGAGTTTGAAGGAAATATGGTTACATCTGAAATGTGCTCACTTGAGTTTAAATAATTTGGTTTGACTTATAGTGAATTTTCTATCTCCTTCGGTATATGAAACATTTCTTCACATTTCTGAGAGGTGATCTGTGGGTCCTAGGCTTTGTCATGGAGAACTACTGTGACTCTCCAGGACCACTGTCATCTTTGACTTTGAATAGTTGGTTCTCAATGCTTATGTTCCCCTCTCACAGTATCACTCATGCTTTGCTAGTTTATAGAAGACTAGAGGCCTGGTGCACAAAATTCGTGCATTCAGAGGAGTGTGTGTGTGTGTGGGGTCCCTCAGCCCAGACTGCACCCTCTTGCAGTCTGGGAGCCCTTAGGGGATGTCCAACTGATGGCTTATGCCCGTCCCCATAGGCTCCCACCACCATTGCTGTGCTAGCCAGCCATGCGTCTGGCTTCTGGCTGAGCAGCACTTCCCTTGTGGTAGCACACTGACCATGAGGGGGCAGTTCCTGCATTGAGCATCTGCACCCTGGTGGTCAGTGCATGTCATAGCAACCAGTCGTTCTGCTGTTTGGTCAACTTGCATATTAGCCTTTTATTATATAGGATAACCTTGTGCATAGCAGGCATAAATGATTTCTTTCTATTGTTTTTTCCTTTTTTCTTTTTGGCAAGAAAGGTTTAACTACAGCCATGGTTCTGAAACTTCAGTGTGCTTCAGAAGCCCTTAGAGGGCTGATTAAAACCCACTTTCCCAGGCCCCACCCTCCAGAGTTTCGGACTGAGTGGTAGCCTATGGGCTCATGTGTCTAACAAGCTCCCAGGTGATGTTCATGCTGCTAGTCCAACGAATCACATAAACATAAATGAATCACATAAATACCAAGCGTGTGCTTTGTGAGGGTAGCTTAAATGTACCCTCAGTAACAACAAAAGCCCAAGTCATATTGAAGAGTCACTTATGAAGGGAAACCACCTTGTTTTGTCATGATACCAGTGCTCACTGTTTAGGTAATGGGCCCATTTTCATAGTATTTAAATTGGGGATTCATTTAAGGGCTCAGAAATGCACAATCTTTCTCCCACTCCCACTGAAATAAGTTATGTTTTTAACCTGTGGAAATTTGCCATGTCGTGGTTTTGTGGGAACAAGATATCTGCAGACAATGGTGGGAGAGTGTGATATTGATTTTAGAGGAGCTGGGAGAAGGGGAGCTAACTTGGCAGTGGCTTTCCCTGTGGGCAGTAAGTAGAGCTGAGAGCAGGAGTGTGGGAGACCGGCTTCCTCTCTCCCCTTCTCCAATACCAGGGCCTGTCCCCTCCTGGGCTCCGCTCAGAGCTCCCCCCCTCCTGAAAACCCCCATCTAAAGCCATCCTCTGAGTTGCTTGTCTGAGACTCGCAGGTGGATGCGAGATATTGAAGACATTGTATTCCCTGCCCTTTCCTAATTCCGTACGTATCTACCTAGTAGTTGAAGATATGTGAAATAGTTAGAAATCCTGACCTTTACAAGATGAAAAATTCTTTATGAAAAGGATTGTGTGATCTTAATAAATCATGTGCAGCTGGGCCAGCATGGCTCAGTGGTTGAGCGGCGACCTATGAATCAGCAGGTCACGGTTCAATTGAGGGCACATATATCTTAAAAAAAGAAATCATGTTCATTTGAATTATAAAGAAAATTATAAGAAAACAGACCATTGCTAAGAGGGAGTGAAGGGAGGAATCTCTATAAGTCTTTCAGTTGATGGTATTTGAGAATGTGGGAATCAAAGGACTTTCTCCTAAATTCTGGACACAGTATAGGAAGGTCACTCACTTAAAAAATCTTTATTGATTTCAGAGAGGAAAGGAGAGGGAGAGAGAGAGATAGAAACATCAATATGGGAGAGAATTGTTGGTTGGTTACTTCCTGCACATCCCAAACTGGGCATCAGCCTGCTACCCAGGCATCTGCCCTGACCTGGAATCGAACCGTGACCTCCTGATTCACAGGTTGAAGCTCAAGCACTGAGTTACGCTAGTCAGGCTAGAAGTTCTCTTGCTGATCAAAAACCCAAGATGGGTTTACAATATGGAAAACAGAGTCTGTTCCAATTGATTTTAAAGAGCAGGGTGAATGTGGCTTTTCCCTATGTTATAAACCTTCACAGATTTCTTGGGTTAAGCAAACCACCAATTTTCAAGGACTGCTATTTTGAGAGGCACTGTGTAGCAATAAACATGACCCAGATTATTTTTTGGATCAAAACAATGATGCAGTTAGGGACTTTATTTGACTTTTGCCTTTCAGCTGTTAAGACGCCATTCACTACTCCTGTGGGTACAAAATGATCCTGCTGGTTAAGCCTAATGAGAAAGATAAATTATTTACCTACTTAAACCTCAAAACTAAAAACAAGGTGGTCAGAAAATATGTAATGTGGTGTGCCACTGGGTTTTTATTTCTATTTTTTTAGTGGGTTATTTGAGTTAATATATAATTAAACTCTAATGGATCTTGGGTTATTTTGTAAACATATAATATATTTGGTGATATTCAAAATTAAATTTTCCCCTTCTTCTCTGAGTGTTTAGTTATTAATTTTTATCGATATCCCTCCTAAGATTAAGGGGATTACTGAGATTATTCTAGAAATGCTTTTCTTTTAAAAATTATTTCTAAATTTTATTGATTTTTTTTTTTTTTTTTTTTTAACAGAGAAGAAGGAAGAGGGATAGAGAGTTAGAAACGTTGAGAGAGAAATCAGCTGTCTCCTGCACACTCCCTACTGGGGATAGGCCCACAACCAAGGTACATGCCCTTGACTGGAATTGAACCTTCAGTTTGCAGGCTGATGCTCTATCCACTGAGCCAAACCAGTCAGGGCTTAAAATTATTTAAATGACATTCCTTGTAGTATAAAATATAGTCAAAAGTAACCCTTCTCTTTCTACTGACATCTTGTGATCCAGAGATTCACCTCTCCAGAAGCAAACCCAGTTTGCAAATATTTTTCAATCTAATATTTATCTTTTATTTTTGGAAACTAGGAGAAAGCTACTAGCCTGTTTAAGAAAAAGTTAAAATATAAAAGAAACCTAGAGTATTCTTAGAGACTTAATAGATACATTTACAAATTATTTTAGTTAAAATTCAATATGATTACAGAAAAAATACCCAATTTCCTCAGTATTACATCGTCAAAATTTGATAAAATCTAATAGACATATTAAAAAAAACACCTCTTTGCTATTTATACTGTTTCCCACGTGTATTATAATAGTTTCCTATCTTAGTAAGTAGAATATTATGAGCATTAAGTTTGGTGGACAAAAATGTGACTCGCAAGCACTTACTATATCAGATTTTTTTAGAGAACTCATAATTCAACAATGAAAAGGTAAATAACCCACTTTAGAGATAGGTAAAGGATCTAAACAGACGTTTCTCCAAAGAAGATATACAAATAGTAAGCACATGAAAAGATGCTAACATCACTACTCATCGGGGGAATGCAAATCAAAACCACTATGAGATAGCACTTTGTACCCACTAGGATGGCTGTAATAAAATAAAGACAGACAAACAAGTGTTGGAAAGAATGTGAGAAATTGGAGACCTCCCGAATTGCTGATAAGAATGTAAAATGATGCAGCTACTCTGGAAAACAATTTCATGAGTCCTTAAACCATTTGAGCCAGCAGTTTTACTCCAAGGTATATATCCAATAAGGATGAAAGAGGTTTTTTGAGGTTGAATTATTGCTAAATTAAGAAATAGGGAATTCCCACAAAAACCCAGTTTCCCACCACTTTTTATGAGAAACCAAAACAGCTGGCAACTCTGAGTAGCCACAAGGCTGTGGCTGCTCCCTTTAAACTGGGCATGTCCCCTCCAGTTCTCTAAGGTCCCTATTACTCTCCTGCATTATACCGGCCCTATTCTACTTTCATCACCTCTGTCTGGCCCTATTCTACTTTCATCACCCCTCAGCCCACCCCTTGTACCTCGCAGATGAGGACACTGAGCCCCAGGGAGGTGCAGTGGCTTGCCCTGGGTCACACTGAATACAAATTTGCCAAAACCAAGGCAGCCAAGACAATGTGCTTAGGAACTTGAAAATAATCATATAAACCAGCAAAAACAAGTGCAGTATATGATGCTTGATGTGAACTTAGTGATTTTTGTTGTCTTGAGAGGATTAAAGTGGGCCAAAAGGGTTTAGAAAAAATAAGCAGGTAGAATATGCTTTACAAAGCAACATCTTTTGTAGTTATGTCTTTATTATCGATATGTTAAATTATAAACGGGGTGTTTTATAAACAAATGAAATTCAATGATCACAGCTTGAAACTTTGCATATTATTTGTTTTGTATTTACAAGATATATATGTTTCAGTACAGATTTTCTTTTTAAAAATTTATTGGGGTAACATTCACATTGTTTTAAGTGTATGATTTTATAATATATCATCTATATATTGCATTATCTGCTCACCACTGAAAGTGTAGTCCCCTTCTATCACCCCTTTACAATCTTCATCCTTCTCCCACCCCATTTCTCCCTGGCAACCATCATAGTATTGTCTGTGTCTATGAGTTTGTGTGTTTTGTTTGTTTGTTCTTTCTGTTTTATATCCCACATGTGAGGGGGGCGAGTTTCTTGTACTTTTCCATCTGACTTGTTTCACTTATCAAGATGCTCTCAAAGATCCATCCATGTTGTCGAAATATGGCAATATTTCATCATTTTTTATGGCTGAGTAGTATTCCACTCTATGCATGTACCACAACTTCTTCATCCAGTCATCTGCCAAAGGACACTTAGGTTGTTTCTATGTCTATTGTGAACAATGTTGCACTGAATATAGTGGTACATATATCTTATAAGTGTTTTCAAAATATTGGGGTATATATCCAGAAAAGGGTTTGCTGGGTCATATCGTAGCTCTATTATTATTATTATTTTTAATTTTGGTAGCTCTATTTTTGATATTTTTAGGAATATCCAAATTGTTTTCCATAGTGGCTACACCAATTTATACTCCTATCAGCAGTGTACCAGAGTTCTCATTTCTCCAACACTTATTGATAGTATCTTTCTAACAGGTGTGAGGTGGTAGTACCTCATGGTTTTTTTTTTTTTTAAATATATTTTTTATTGATTTTACACAGAGTGAAATTGAGAGGGATAGTGAGTTAGAAATGTCGATGAGAGAGAAACATCGACTAGCTGCCTCTTGCCCACCCCCGACTGGGGATGTGCCCGCAACCAATGTACATGCCCTTGACCGGAATTGAACCCGGGACCTTTCAGTCCGCAGGCCGACGCTCTATCCACTGAGCCAAACCGGTTTCGGCTACCTCATGGTTTTGATTTGCATTTTCCTTCTAGCCAGTTAAGTATCTTTTTATATATTTGTTGGCAATTTGTAGTCTTCTGTCTGTATGTCTGTTTTTAGGTCTTTTGCTCATTTTTAGTTGGATTGCTGTTTGTTTTTGAGTTGTATTAGTTCTTTATAGATTTGGGATATTAGCTCCTTGTTGGAGGTACCATTTGCAAATACAATATCTTTTCCCATTTATTTGGTTGCCTTTTTGTTTTGCTGATGGTTTTTGTTTTGCATGTGACTTTGCAATTGTTCCAATACCATTTATTGAAAAGGCTTCCCTTTCCCTATTGTATGTTTGTGGCTCCTTTGTAAAAAATCAGTTGCCGGAAACTGGTTTGGCTCGGTGGATAGAGTGTCAGCCTGTGGACTGAAAGGTCCCAAGTTCGATTCCGGTCAAGGGCATGTACCTTGGTTGTGGGCAAATCCCCAGTAGGGGGTGTGCAAGAAGCAGCTGATCCATGTTTCTCTCTCATGGATGTTTCTAACTCTCTATCCCTCTCTCTTCTTCTCTGTAAAAAACCAATCCCTCTCTCTTCTTCTCTGTAAAAAACCAGTAAAATATATTTTAAAAAAAATCAGTTGCCCATATATGTGTTTCTGGGCTGTCAATTCTGTTCCATTGGTCTATGTGTTATTGTTTTTTTGCCAATATAATACTGTTTTGGTTATTGTAGTTTTGTAATATAATCTGAAATCAGGGAATGTGATACCTCCAGAAAGCAAGATATTCTTGTTCCTCAAAAATTAAAAATAGAATTACCATATGATACAGCTATCCCATTTCTGGGTAGGTATGTCAAAGAATTGAAAGCAGACTCTCAGATATTTGCTCATCTAGTGTTTTAGACTGAATTATGTCTTTCCTCTCACCCCCATTTATATGTTGAAGTCCTAACCTTTAGTACCTCAGAATGTACTTGTATTTGTGGATAAGGTCTTTAGATAGGTAATTAAGGTTACATGAGATAATTGGGGTGGGCTCTAATCCAATTATGGCTGGTGTCCTTATAGAAAGAGGAGATTAGGACAAAGCCAGAGAGAAGACTCTGTGAAGAC
Organism: Pipistrellus kuhlii; assembly: GCF_014108245.1. Taxonomy (NCBI): domain Eukaryota; kingdom Metazoa; phylum Chordata; class Mammalia; order Chiroptera; family Vespertilionidae; genus Pipistrellus; species Pipistrellus kuhlii. Next base: position 31,018,632 of record NW_023425427.1, read on the forward strand.
AGCCATCTACAAACTAAGGAGAGAGGCCTCACAAAAAATAAACTCCGCTGATACCTTGATTTTGGACTTCTATCCTCCAGAACTGTGAGACAATAAGTGTCTGTTGTTAATAAACCACTTAGTCTGTGGTACTTTGTTATGGCAGCCTTAGCAAATGAATACACCCATATTCACAGTAGCCAATAGATAGAAGCAATACAAGTGACAATTTATGGGTGAATATATGAACAAAAATGTGGTATTACATTCTATGGAATATTAATCTTAAAAAAGGGAGAATATTAAGTTACCTGTAATGAGAAGGTAAATATTATATAATTCCATTTATATGCAGGACCTAGAGTAGTCAAATTCATAGAGACAGGAAGTAGAAAAGGGTGGGTGGGAGCTGGGGAATAGAGAATGGTTAATAGGTATAGAGTTTTGTGTTTTGTGAAATGAAAAGAGTTCTGGCAGTTGTTTGTACACCATTGTCATTGTACTTGACATTAATGAATTGTGCACTTTAAAATGGCTAAGATGGTAAATTTTATACTATGTGTATTTTACCATAATTATACAAAGCAACATTTTAAAATAACAAACATCATGTGCCTTGGTTGCAGGCACATCCCCAGTAGGGGGTGTGCAAGAGGCAGCTGATTAGTGATTCTCATTGATGTTTCTAACTCTCTATCCCTCTCTCTTCCTCTCTGTAAAAAATCAATAAAATATATAAAAAAAACACACACCAACAAAGCTATTTAAGCTTCTACTAGTTTAATTCTTTCTTTCTTTCTTTCTTTTTTTCTTTCTTTCTTTATTTTAAAAAAAATTATTTTTTACAGAGAGGTAGGGAGAGGGATAGAAACATCGATCAGCTGCCTCCTGTACACCCCCTACTGGGGATATGTCTGCAACCAAGGTATATGCCCTTGACCAGAATCAAACCGGGGACCTTTCAGTCTGCAGGTCGACGCTCTATCCAATAAGACAAACTAGTTTCGGCATACTATTGTAGTTTAATTCTTAAACAAGATGACATAAATGAAAAAACTCTGTAAAATAGCCCTATGCAATTAGGCATTTATATAGTGAAGTGCCAGAAAGTATATTCTGAATAATCTGACTTATTAACCCATCTTGGCATTGAGTGAAAGTTACATAACCATTTCATTAATCTCCATATTTGTTATCCTCATTATTCAGTATGAACTGAGTGAGATGGGAGCACAGAACTGGCATGTCACTTCCCTAAAAATCTTAGATTAGGTGCTGTCTGCCACCCGAGAAAAGATAAGAGTACATTTGCAGGAAACAGACACCTGAGCTGATAACGCATGACAGGTAGAGCATGAACTCTGGAATGAAATCATTTACCTTTGAATTCTAGCTCTTCTACTGAATGTGTGTGATATTGGGTGTCTTTCTTAACCCTTCTGAGTTCTGGTTTCCCACATGTAAAATGATACTATGGGATGTGCAGGGTCATGGAATGATTAGTGATAATGAACATATGACACAAACATCCACATAGGTGCTAGGATGTAGCAGAGATTAAAAAAAAAAATCTTTGCCGCATGGAATGTGCATAGTATGGAGGAAGACAATGAAATAAATACTTAAAATAGATATGTTGCTCCAAAGTGCTAAGGAGAAAAATAAAACATGAAAAGAGACAGAAGTGAGTGAATGGCTTAGTCAGACACTCCTTGTTTGATCATGGGAGTTTGCAGCATCTCATACAGAGCTGTCCCTTACACTACAAAGTGTGTGCCTCAGGCAGGCCCCGCTAGCTGGGCTGGGCCAGGGCCCCCACTCCCTGCTTGGTCTCGCTAAAGTTCACATTCTGACAACTCTTGGTCTCTCTAACTGCTTTTAAAGGCCACAGGTGGGTGGCCAGCTAATGACTGCAGGACTGGCTTTGACCACTTCCTTTGAGAGTCCTGTGGTCTCATACCTTGCTGTTGGTTTGGGCCTCCGCAGAAACTGATAGTAAAAATATTTCATTTTAACAAAATGTTATGTCACTTTTAGTAAAGAGATGAGTAGAGGTTATACACACTTGTGAAGATAAAGATGCTTTTTTTCCTAATCAAGGAACCTTCAGGCAGGGCATAAGGTGTTATTTGGGTTTAGGAACCTTTATGCTTAAATGTGTATGTCCATTGCTACTTAAAGAGTTAGTGAACTGTAAGTATTAATAGTGTAAGGAGATAATAGAAGAATAAACCATCCAACCCAATAAATACATCCAGAGCCTTCCTTGATAATATCCCAGGTAATAAGATGTGTTCTGTAAAGGATTTTCACTTAAATGTCTGCTACTGATCAATTTCATATTTGTGTTTGTTTTTTTCAGTTCTGACATTGGAAAACATTCCTACTATTGCGCCGTTTCCTTACTGTACTTCCTGGGCACAAGCCTATTTGGAATCAGTTTCTAATTTCTCTGGCTGGGAGTTGCCCAGATTTCATTTTAGGGGTAACTTATAAGCGAGGACACTCCTCTTGGGGAGGAATGCCCTCAGACCCAGAGGCCCTGCCCTTCTTTAGCCTCCTTGTAGCCTGGGAAGATCCGCAGTGGCGTGAAAGATAGGACTTTAAACGGCTGGCTGTCTGCCTGGCTTCCGCACCACCAAGTTTTGCCGCAGTTTCCTCAGTCCAGACTGTCTGAAGGCTAACTGCACCTAATGTGCAGCAAAGCACTCAGGAAACGCAGTCTACCAGCTCTGTTCTTCCCTTGCAAACGCAGAGGAGCGGCCAGTCCCCGTCAGCTGCTCTGTGCTCTGCTCTCTGCACGGCCCAGGCTTGTCACAGGAAAGAGGGACGGGAGGGGGCACTTCACATCTTCCCAGCACTCTCCCCGGGAGCAGACATTAATGGTGCTCTGACTCCACGCAGGCCTCTCTGTCATTGACAGAAACGCTCCTTTCTGTTCCCAGCAACGTTCGTTTGGCTTCACCGGAGAACATTAGCCCCGCTGGGCTGCTGGAAACAGCCATCAATAATGTTACAGCTTGGAACACTCATTTCTGTTTGCAGACCCAGTGAGTGCTTTGTAGCTAATTCGCATGGGGTGTCTGCTCAGAGGACATGGGTACAGTCCACAGTTTTTTTCTATTTTAAAAGTCATCCTTCATCACAATATATCATGGGCTACAGAGGACTTACCATGACATTAGTAGCCTCCTGCCTCGACCCCCATTAACCCTGGGGGCAGCTCCTTTTATGACTTTTCCTTTTAGTTCTGGTGGTTCCCTTCATATCTTTTTCTCCTCATTATAATAATATACTTTATTTTTAAAAATTTTTATTTTTTAAGTTGAATTTATTGGGGTGACATTGGTTAATAAAATTATATAGGTTTTAGGTGTACACTTATATAATACATTATCAGTATATTGTATTATGTGTTCACTCCAAGTCAAGTCTCTTTCCATCACCATTTTTCCTCCCTTTACCCTCTGCCTCTCCTTTTCTCTGGTAATCACCATACTGATGTGTCTATCACTTTTTGTTTTTGTTTTGGCTTAATCTCTTTACCCAGACCCCCAACCCTTCTGACAGCTGTCAGTCTGTTCTCTGTATATATGAGTCTGTTTCTATTTTGTTTGTGTGTTTATTTTGTTCATTACATTCCACATATAAGTGAAATCATATAGTGCTTGTCTTTTCTTCTGATTGCTTATTTCACATAGCATGATACCCCCCAGGTCCATCCATCTGTCACAAAAGGTATGATTTCCTTTTTTTACTGCTGAGTAGTATTCCACTGTGTCAATGTACCACAGGTGTTTTTTATTTTATTTTATTTAATCTACTCATCTCCTGATGGGCCCTTGGGCTGCTTCCAAATCTTTGCTATTATAAATAACGCTGCAATGAATACAGGGGTGCATATATTCCTTTGAACTAGTGTTTTGGGTTTCTTTGTATATATTCACAAAAGTGGAATTGCAGGGTCACCAGGCAGTTCCATTTTTTGAGGTACTGCTTTTCACAGTGGCTGCACCAATTTTCACTAACAGTGTATGTGAGTTCCCTTTTCTCCACATCCTCGCCCCCTTTTCTCCACATCCTCGCCAACACCTGTTAATTTGTTGTTGATGGTCATTCTGACAGGTGTGTGGTGATACCTCATTGTGGTTTTAATTTGAATTTTTTTGATGATTAGTGATGTTGAGCATCTTTGCATATGTACATTGGCCATCTGTATGTATGTTCTCTTTGGAGAAGTGTCTATTCAGGTTCTCTGCCAATTTTTTAATTGGATTGTTTGTTTCTTTGGTGTTGAGTTTTTAAAGGTCTTTATAAAATTTGGATATTAATTCCTTATCAGATATATCATTGGCAAATATGTTCTCCCATTCAGGGGGTTCTCTTTTAATTTTATTGATGGTTTCTTTCACTGTGCAAAAAACATTTTAGTTTGATATAGTCCAATTTGTTTATTTTTTGTTTCCCTAGCTAGGGCGTCCAGGATGAGATATATCAGAAAAAATACTGCAGTGAGAAATGTCTGAGATTTTTACAGTTTTGAGTCTAATATTTTAAGTTTTTAATCCATTTTTCATTTATTCTTATGTATGGTGTAAGAAGTTTCTTTTTTTGCACATATCTGTCCCATTTTCCCAACACCATTTATTGAGTAGATTGTCTTTACCCCATTGTATGTTCTTGCCTCCTTTGTCAAATATTAATCAACTATCGATATAAAGGCATGGGTTTATTTCTGGGCCCTCTATTCTGTTGCACTTGTCCATTTTTATGCCATATCATGGTGTTGTGATTACTATGGCCTTGTAGTATAGTTTGATTCTAGGTAGCATGATTCCTCCAACTTCGTTCTTTCTCAAGATTGCTATGCTTATTCGGGGCCCTTTTTGGTTCCATATAAATTTGGGAGTATTTGTCCTAGTTCTGTGAAATACACTATTGATATCTTGATAGGAATTATGTTGAACCTATAGTTTGCTTTGGCTACTATGCATATTTTAATGACGTTGCTCACATGTGTTTATTTCTTAGCTCTCAATTCTGTTCCATTGCTCTCTGTGTCTATTTTTTGCCAATATCATACTGTTTTGATTACTGTAGTTTTTTAAATACAGTTTAAAGTCAGGGAATGTGATATCTCCAGAAAGCAAGATATTCTTATTTCTCAAAAAATTAAAAATAGAATTATCATATGATCTGCAATCCCATTTCTGGGTAGGTATGCCAAAGAATTGAAAGCGGACTCTCCGATATTTGCTCACCTAATGTTTTGGACTGAATTGCATCTCTCCCCTCATCCCACCCCCAGATTTATATGTTGAAGTCCTAACCTCTAGCATAGGGGTGTCGAACTCAATCAGAGAAGGGGCCAAAATCTAAAATCCAGCTTAAATCGCGGGCCGAATGGTTTACTGAACAGTCATAAACTGTCATTGTGATGGAAACGCAGTGGAGTGCAGTGATGACAGCACGGTGCGGGCCACATTGACACATGTGCTCTAGCACCTCAGAAAGTGCCTGTATTAGTAATAAGGTATTTAAATAGGCAATTAAGGTTACATGAAATAATTGGGGTGGGCTGTAAACCAATATGGCTGGTGTCCTTATAAAAAGAGGAAATTAGGACAAAGCCACACAGAGAAAAGACGACCGTCTTCACACAACCTACAATCTAAGGAGAAAAGCCTCATAAGAAACCAGTTCTGCTGACACCTTGATCTTGGACTTTTAGCTTCCAGAACTCTGAGAAAATCAATTTCTGTTGTTTAGGCCACTTAATCTGTGGGAGCCACTTAAGCTGAGAGAGGGTGAGGTGCCAGTCAGGCTGGGGGAATGTCACTGATACATCCTGAGTCTGCCCAGACCTCTACACTCTGGCCTAGGCAGCTAACTTCTCAGCAGGGCGCAAGCTCCGTGGGGCGGGTTGACGGAGCGTCCAGAGGGTAGGGCTGTTGCTTTCTCCCAGGCTGCTACCATATGGAGGGAGTGCTCCACCTCAGAAGATGGTGTCTGCAGTGTGGAAGAGGGACTCAGCACAGGGGCCTCACCATCTGTCCTCACACAACTCTAGTCTGTTCCACCTGCCCTCCCCGGGCGTCCAGGGTGAGTGGCTGCAGATGCCGTTTTGTGCATCGGGCCATTATGAGGGCGCCTGTGTCTCTAGAGGTCTCCCGTCTGTCCCTGCCAGATAATTCCCACTTGTTCTCACAGACAGATGGTAGGTGGGCATCTCTTCCTGGCTCTGTGCTGGGAAGCCCAGCCTGAGGTTGAGACCCCACTCTTCTTGGGGGAACTTTCACAGCTGAGATATCCCTCTGGAACCTCAGCTGCCACCTGTGTAAGCAGGGCCAGCATTTTTCTCGTCTCCATCCTTCTACCAGTCTCAATGTAAATCCTTGGTTATAAGACTTCTGATCAGCTATTCTTCAGTCAGTGATTCAGGTTGATTGATCTATCTATACTTCAGTTGTAATTCCAGTTTGTTCAGGGAGGCTGTGAGTGTAACATCCTTCACCTCATTATCTTCCCTTCAGATCTTTTGATGAACCTCAGGCAGCATCTATTGATCCCATCTGAAGGACAATGACCCTCCTACTCTGCACTTCCTCCTGACATTTGCTATTTATATGTTATTTTGTTACTACGAATAATATGCTAAATTGCCTTTTCATTCCATTAACCACACAGTACATCCATTCTTTGCCCCTGCATTTCTCTCTTACTTTGTATTAGATACACTTAAACAGATTTTTTTTATCTCTACTTTGTCATGGCTATTACTATTTATATGGTATTTTGAAGTTATAACCAAAACTTTTCTGCTTTATCCATGGATTGGCTCCAAAATTGATATATACAGTTTATTATGACTATGTAAAATACTGTTTAATGCCTGGCCAACAGTTAGTTAGGGTAATATTTCCTTTTCTGGGTGCAAAGTAAAATGATCCTGTATCAGGGTTAAATGGAATCTTTCTCTTTTTTTTAAACTTTTGCTTAAATGCTTAAATACAGAGAGTGTCTGGACTAAGAGCAGAGGCCTGGATACAAGCCCTGCTCCTCTGATTATTAGTTGTAACACTGGGCCAGTCATGAAAGTGAGCTCCTGGATCCTCATCTTTATATATAAAAGGCTAATATGCCAACTGTCCATCTGACCGATCACTATGACGCACACTGACCATGGCAGCTCAGACCTGATGCCAACAAAGCAACCTTCGGTTTTCCCCAAGTGGGACACTGGTCCTGCCACCACCCTGGAGTGACACTCACCATATCACAGCCGATGCCGCCATGGCACAAAATGCCACTCACAGCCCAACCTGGAAATGGTGGCTGTGGGTGCCAGGTAATAATGTCACATAGCAATGCCTGGCTTCCTCTCCTTAGCCATGACTAGCCTCCTTGCAATTTCTTTAGCCCAGGAACACCACTTGGTTTATAGCCAGGTGCACATATTTTACATTTTAATCAAATGTTTGTGAAGCCTTTTCCCATGCCTCATCTCATTTTATCCTCACAGAAATCCTGGAGTAGGTATGTAGAAGACTCAGTGAAATCCTATTTTATTTTTCATTAGCCAGAAAAATGAAGATTTAGAAAGTTTAGAAACTTGATCTGACTGAAAAGAAGTAAAAAATGGTGGACTTTGAAAATGACTTCAGGTTTTCTCACTGTGCAGAATATAGCAAAACACTGCTGCAGTTAATTATTGTAAATCACACAGGGAGAACAAAGGGAAAATATTTATCTCCATGTTATTTACTGCTGTGTTGCTGACAATGACTTGAAAGAGAAGTTGGGGTGCTTCACTGGGCTGGAAAAAGTTTAGCTAAATCAGAAAGCAGGTCTAATTAAGCAAGTTTATTCTATATACTAGTATACTAGAGGCCCTGTGCACAAAATTCATGCACTTGGATGAGGGGGTCCCTCAGCCCGGTCTGCACTCTATTACAGTCCGGGACCTCTCGCTCCTTACTGCCCACCTGCAGCAGAGGCAGGAGAGGCTCCTGCCCCTGCACTTGCCAGCTGTGAGCCCAATTTCTGGCTGAGTGGTGCTCCCCCTGTGGGAGTGCACTGATCACGGGGGGCAGCTCCTGTTGTGAGCGTCTGCCCCCTGGTGGCCAGTGAGCATCATAGCGACCAGTTGTTCTGCCATTTGGTTGATTCACAGATTAGGGTTTTATTATCCTATATAATAAAAGGGTAATATGTGAATCAACCGAATGGTGGGACAACCGGTCGCTATTACACACACTGACCACTATGGGGCAGATGCTTGACACTGGAGCTGCCCCCTGGTGGTCAGTGCGCTCCCACAGGGAACTGGCTGATGGCTGGCAAGTGCAGCGGTCGCCTCCATGGCAGTGCTAAGGATGCCCGACTGGTGGACATCCCCTGAGGGCTCCTGGACTGCAAAAGGGCATAGGCTGGGCTGAAGAACATCCCTATCTCCCTCCACCTCCACCCCTAGTGCATGAATGTTGTGCACTGGGCCTCTAGTATAGATAAAAGGCTAAGTTGACTTATGATGCTCAATACATGTAAAGTTCTTGCTAACACCAGTCACATGCGTGTGTTTCGATCTGTCATTGTTGATCGTGAATTTGGTTGACACTTCTAATTAACTTCCCTTTCAATGTGCACTGATGTGTATACCGGGCTACTAGTGTGTAAATAAAAATGACTGTCCTTGCCCCGCCCACCTCACAGGGCCAACAAGAGGACCAATTCAGATATGGCAAATGAAAGGAAGGCCAACAGAGGGTAATGCTGTTCTGTATAAACAGGAGTTATCACTGTGACTTTTATCTCTGGGTCTCTGCCACCCCCCCCCCCTTTTTTTGGGGGGGGGGTACAAGACAGAGGGAGCTTTGATGAGGTCTGCTTGGATAGACAGATTTATCATGATTTTGAAAAGAATTCCATTTCTACTCTTCTAAATTTAGCTACCAGAACATGAACTGATAACAAATGTGGACAGGAAGACTCTACCTGGCAGAGAAAACCCACAAATACAATCTGATCTCAGTGAAATACTGTACACACCTGTTCAGTCCTAGAGCCACCTCCTGCTGATTCGGGCATTTCAGATGTGGTGGTCAACCCAACACCTTGTGCTCCTCTCAGAAAAGCCCTCTGGCTTGGGGGGTGGCGGCTATGCTAGGCTGTGGCACGCTGAGGCTGGGGCTCCTGTGTGTGGCAAATCTCATGCCCCCACCAGCACGGAGCATCTCCTTCACATGGAGCTCCTTGCTGAGTGTACACGGAAGTCTCCAAGGCTCCCCAGTGCAGACCTAGAGACGTGGGAAGCCCTTGGCCATGGTCACTGTGTCCAGACTGCTTTACCGCCCACCTTTCCAACCCACCCAGCCAAACAGGAGGCTTTCGGAGGCTGTTCCTTTGTCTTCTCAGCCATGAACACAGCTGCTGCTTTTCCACGCTCTCCCACTTTTGCTGGTTTTAGACAAGGGCCCTTCTGTTTCAAACAAAGGCAAGTGGAGCACAGGCTCGCTGTGGTGTGGACAGACGGCTGTCACCTGGGTGTGTCTGGATTTAACAGTGTGAAAACAGATCCCAGTAGTGTTTCTTCTAGTTTTAAGTGTCTTTCCGGAGAAACAACAGCCTTCCTCATGGTGCTCCAGAGACCACCAGACCAGACTGGTCCCAGAGACTTACGTAGCAGCTGCATAACCCTAATCTGACCTCAAGAACACTGTGGAACCAAAATTGATAGACCTGAAGTAGCATAGATGCTACTTTTACCACCACAGGAGCCCCTTAAGAAGGGAGGGAACTTTCAATAAAGAAGATCTGGTTCAGGGACCACGTCTGGACACACAAAGGACTGGTAATCAAACTGCCAGACTAGAATGTCTTTATCCTCACGTGCCCCTCCCATTTCCCTCACTTTAGATGGCTTTGCTCTAAGACTACCTAATCAGACCCCTGGATTAGAATTAATAATTGTGTACAACCTCTCCTTACCCTCACCTCTTTGATCTCAAGCCTTTGTTCCAGGAAAACTACTTTGAGCCTCGTCTCCTCCTCCAGGTGGCCTGATGAGAAAATCTCTCTCCCCGAGAGACCTGCTGCCTCAGACTTTTGGCTTATCTGTAAGCAGTGGGCAGAGAGGGACAGCTGTTCTTTACACATGAGGAACCAGGAGCTCACTTTAATCACTTGCCCGTGTTACCACTAATAACTGCTGAAGCAAGGCTAGTGTCTTGGCCTCTGCTCTTAGTCCAGACAATCCCTGCCTCAGACTTTCGGCTTCTCTGTAAGCCTTGGTTCTGTTTTGTTCTGGGACAGGGAGCAGCTGAGATCCCACTACCAGGAGGCTTAGAACTAAACAGAGAAACATGGGGAGGGACCTCCTTATAAGGCAAGTATTATATGTATATGTGGGGAGAGGTTGGAGGGAGAAACCTTTTCTAAAAGGAATCCTCATCCAGGCTCAGGGACCCTTTTCCGAATATCTTTATAAGGTGTTTTTCAACACCCACCCAAACATTTAAAGCTACTAGTCATCATTGACTGTGATGACTGTATGACATTATTTCATTTAATGATTAAAAATAACATTGGTAGATTGTATCTTGTCCTGTTTATTTTGTACATGTGAATATTAAGGCTTACTTGTATAACTACAGTTAATAAGTGGAGGCACCTGGGTTTGAACCCAAGTCTGACTCTGGAGCCATGTAAACATATTCCTTCAAGCTATTGGATCACTGTGAGATGTAGCCTTTTGCTGTGTTCCTTTTTAATTTATTGATTGGTGGATTTTAAAAAAAATATATTTTATTGATTTTTAAAAAAGAGGGATAGAGAGTTAGAAACATCGGTGAAAGAGAGTCATTGATCAGCTGCCTCTTGCACACCCCCTATTGGGGATGTGCCTGCAACCAATGTACATGCCTTTGACTGGAATCGAACCTGGGACCTTTCAGTCCGCAGGCTGATGCTCTATCCACTGAGCCAAACTGGTTTTGGCTGTTGGTGGATTCTTATATGTGCCCCAACTAGGGATCGAATCCCACAACCTTGGCGAAACAGGATGATACTACTCAGCTGAGTTACCCAGCCAAGGCCATTTGCTCTATTTCTAAGATAGCCCCAGTAACAATGGCTCAGATAAAAAAAAAAAAAAAAAAAAAAAGTAGACTCCTGTCATCAAGGTGTAGGTCAACTCTGCTCGCCTCTTCCCACAACCATATCAAAATTACAACTAAATCATAGAACAACCATCATTGAGAATTGCCTGAAGACTAGCTGAATGGAGCCGCTATAACGAAAGATATAAAAAGAAACCACAATGAGACTGGTAGAAGGGGTAAAGAAGTGACAATTAAGAATCCAGAGGGATATCTCAGCTGTGGTGGGGCTGGGGTCTCAGCATCATACCCAGCTCCCTAGCTTGGGCACCACTACCAGGAAGAGGAATCCGTATAGCTTCTGGCTGTGAAAACCAGTGAGGACTGTATCCTAGTGACATGGAGGGCTATGGAATCATGGGTATTCCCCTTGGGCCCACACACAGACTCTGACTCTGGGCTCCAGTACAAGTGTGGCAGGTCAAAGAGCACCAGGGACATATGGGGAGAAACTGAACTAACAGGACTCAGGGTCAGGGCTGGAAAGGAAGGGGTCAAGGCTGTACTCTCTGGGGACTGAAGCACTGGCAGGCACCATTGCTCCTTTATTGAACCCTCTTCCCTCCAACTGACAGGTGCAGGTAAGCACCAAATCTGAATTCTTCATTAACTTAGCTAACACCATTTACCTAGGACAGGTGCATCCCTGAGATCTCACCCAACTCTCATGTAAGGCTCAAACCACTCTCAGCAGCTTTTCCATACAAGCAACCAGCCTTGGCTCATGCTGCAGAATTTCCTAAAATGTCTCAGAGGTTCTCAAACACCAAACAAGCAGTGGCTGGCTTGAGCATGCCCTGTACCTCTTGCTAAGTGGTCCCAAGCCAGTTTCAAGTGATGACTGGTCTCAACTTGCATTGTAACTCCCATCAGGTGGCCCCCAGCCTGGTATAAGCTACAGCCAGCATTGGTTTGGAATGTAGCTTCAACTAAGCAGCCATAAGCCAGCACAGTGGAGGATGGCTTCAGTTCACAACATAGCCTCTCCCAAGCACCTCCAAGCCCAGCACAAGTGGCAACCCACTGCAGATAACTTTGTAGCTCCCACCAGATGGCCCCAACCTGGGCACAAATAGTGGCTGACCTCAGTCTTCCCTGGAACCCTCATAAGAGGCTGCAGAACTAGCATACTTGGTGGTTGGCTTCAGGCCATACGGTGTATCACCCAGCCAGCTCACCTAAAGGGCATACACCTGGCATTAGCTTCACCAAAGAGATCCCCCACTGTGTGGGATCATCAATATACAATAGTTTGTCCACTATAGTCAAAAGCAGCCCTCGAAGCCACTCAGCCTGAGGGTCAGTCGCACCCACTCATTTGATAGCAGCAATTGAGTCTCAACTATTATCCACACAAGTGGCACTCCTGGAACACCTAGCTCAGGAGAACAGGGTGACTGTGCAATTGGACCTCATAGGACACTTACTATCAATATTATACATAAGACACTCTACCAACCCTGGGAGACATAGCAGGTGTACATACTACAATACATAGAAACAAAGAGAAACAGCCAACATGAGAAAACAAAGTAACATGTCCCAAATGAACAAAAAGAACAAAAGCCTTAAAAATAACTAAACAAAATGGAGATAAGCAATCTACTAGATACTGAGTTCAAAACACTGGTTATAAGGATGCTGAATGAACTTAGGGGAAACATAGATGATCTCAATGAGAACTTCAACAAAGATGCAGAAATCATAAAAACAAAACAAAACACATCCAGTAGAAAGAAAGAATACTATAATAAAAATGAATACCAGGGAGGAAAAAATACCTAATCTGAACAGCATAAATAAATAAATAAATAAATAATTTAAAAAATGAGGATAGTTTAAGGGATCCCTGGGATAACACCAAGCATACCAGCATTCACATAATAGGGATACCAGAAGGAAAAAAAGATAGCAAGGGATTGAAAATTATTTGAAGAAATAATGCCTAAAAACTTTCCTAACCTGGCAAAGGAAATAGACATACAAATTCAGGAAGCACAGACAATCCCAACCATGGTGAACCGAAAGAGGCCCATACAAAAGCACATCATAATTAAATGAAGGTATTTGCCTATGATACATCTGATAAGGGGTTAATAGCCACAATGTATAAAGAATTAATATGACAACTCCAAGTCAAACAATCCAATTAAAAAATGGGCAAAGATCCTAAATAGACATTTCTCCCAAGATGGCCAACAGCAATATGAAAAGATGCATAGTATCACTAGGGAAATGAAAGTTAAAACCACAATGAGATATCACCTCACACCTATTAGAATGGCTATCAACAACATATTAACAAATGTTGTCAAGGATTTGAAGAAAAGGAAACCCTCATGTACTATTGGTGGGAATAAATTGATGCAGCCACTATGGAAAATAGTATGGAGGTCCTGGTTATTTATCTGAAAAAATCTAAAATACTAATAAAGATTCATGCACCCCAGAGGGTTGCCACTTGTGCTGGGCTTGGAGGTGCTTGGGAGAGGCTATGTTATGAACTGAAGTTAAGATACAGAAACAACCAAGTATCCATCAATAGATAAATGAATAAAGAGTTGGTACATATATACAATGGAATATTATTTGGCCAAAAAAAAAAAAAAAAAAAAAAAAAAGGAATGGAATCTTGCCTTTTGCAACAATAAGAATAGATGTACCCAGAAGATGTTGTGCCAAGTGAAACAAGTCAAAAAGAGAAAGACAAATACCATATGATTTCACTTGTATGTAGAATCTGAAAAACAAAACAAATGAACAAAAACAGAAACAAACTCAGAGATACAGAGCAAACAAAAGTTTACCTGAATTAGGGGTTTGGATGACAGAGATGAAGGAATTAAGAAGTATAAATTGCTAGTTATAAAAATAGTCATGGGGATGTAAAGTACAGCATAGGGATTACAGTCAATAATATTGTAATAACTATGGTGTCAGATGGGTACTAAACATTGGAGTGAACACTAATATAATATACACATGAAACTAATATAGTATTTCATATGAAGAGTATTTAAAATATTTTTAAAATATATTTTTATTGATTTCAGAGAGGAAGGAAGAAGATGAGAGAGAATCATTGATGGGCTGCCTTCTGCATACCCTCCATTGGGGATTGAGCCTGCCGCCCAGGCATGTGCCCTTGACTGGAATTAAACCCGGCACCCTTCAATCCACAGGCCGATGCTCTACCCACTGAACAAAACTGGCTCGGGTTAAAAAAATATCTTTTTTCTAAATTAAGTAGATAAAAGCAGATTTATCTGGCTAAAAGGAGCAGAAATAAATATTAATGAATAGTAAGAGAAAGTTGGATATACCTCATATGCAAAAATTAATTTGAGATGGATCTTAGACAAAATATGAACGCTATAGTGATAAGTTTCTAGAAGAAACCAAATGAGAATATGTCCATGACCAAGGGAGTCATGACTAGGAAGGGACAGAAAGAAATTTTCTGGTGTGAATGGATGGTTCTTTCTTTTGATCTGGGTGATGGTAACTGGAGTGTTCACATTTGTCATCATTCATAGAACTATACATTTAAGATTTGTGCATTTCTCTGTATGTAAATATTTCAATAATGAACTGTCAGCATCAAAAACAGTACTTGCTTTTTTTAAAAAAATATATTTTATTGATTTTGTACAGACAGGAAGGGAGAGAGATAGAGTTAGAAACATCGATGAGAGAGAGTCATCGATCGGCTGCCTCTTGCACACCCCCTACTGGGGATATGCCTGCAACCAAGGTACATGCCCTTGACCGGAATCGAACCCGTGTCCCTTCAGTCCCCAAGCCGACGCTCTATCCATTGAGCCAAACTGGTTTCGGCCAGTACCTGCTTTTCTATCCGCAAAACTTTCAATCGTCTATTCAAACATTATACAGAGTGCCTGCTTTGTCCCAGGTACTGTGCTAAAAGGAAAAAACAAGTGGCAAACAGTTCAGACATGGCTGGGTCACTGAATTTAGGAGCTTTCAACAGTATTCAGGAGATGGATAATAAATGTTAAAAAGTAGCCAATAGCTACATATATCATGGTTATAAAATACAAAGATGCAAGAAAAATCCACCCAGAGCAAACAATAAAAAAGTAAAAAATAAAAAAACCTTGACAATCAAAGAAATTCTATTGGACTTCACAATACGAATGGCCCTGCTCTCTTAGAAAACCTGCTTGCTCGTTCACACCAGACAGAACCTAACATTAGAAATAGTTTTCTTTTCTGAGCTCTTATCCATGGAGTTGATATTTAAGTAGGTCTCAGAGTCAAAGGTTGTGGGGATAAAACATAATGAACAGTTCACAGAAGATCCCCAGGTTAAGTGGCATGTACTGCAAACCCTTAATTGTACTCTAGCTAGGGGCCCCATGGCCTCCATGACCGGGAAGGAAAAGCTTGGCGTGTAGAAGAATGAGCAAGAACCAGGGGCAGGGTAGCTGATTCTGGCACTGACCAGGTTTACCAGCTGAATGTGCTGAGGTTGGGAAGCAATTTAACCTCCTCAAGCCCATTTTCTTCCCTGTAAACATCAGGACTTTGAATTGGATGAGGTCCTTCCAGCTTCCAAAAGCTTTGATTCTTAGCCTAGATGTCCTTCTTTCAACTTTCTCAGAAAAACCAAGGTTTCAGCTCAGAGTAGCCTATCAGAAATATAGTATATTGCAACGGAGGCCCTTTGCTGTGTGAGCAAATGAAATCACTCAGGGCTTAGGAGAAAATGAAGAATTCCCAACCGCAGCTCTGTTATCCCCTACTCCATGGACCGTGATTTGCAATCAGGTTCTCTGCAGTCTCTCTACACTCACTTGCGATCAGAACGGGAAAATCCAGAAGGACAGAGTTATTCAGATTGATGGTGCTATAGGTTGAATTGTGTCCTCACCTAAAATTTCTGTGCTGACGTCTTTGCCTCCTCCCTCACCCTGCCACATACACACCAGAACGGAGCCTGGGAATAGGGTTGTGGCAGATGCAAGTCGTCAACAGGAGGTGTATGCAGGTCGGGAGGGCTCAAATCGGACTGGCGTCCTTGTAACAAAGGGAAAGGGCCACACAGACACATACCGTATTTTTCGGACCATAAGACGCTCCGGACCATAAGACGCACCAGTTTTTAGAGAAGGGAAATGAAGAAAAAAAGATTCTGAAACAAATAGTGTCCTAAAATATTTTATGTGCATTAAAACCCAACATCACAGTCATAAACACATGTAATCAACCCTGCAAAGTAAACAGCAGCATTTAGAACCATTTTAGAGCCAGGCAAGCACACAGAGACCACACAGAGCCGGGCAAGTAAAAACACTTTTTTTTTTAAAGTATATGTGTAGGCTATATTTGGACCATAAGACGCAGGGACTTTTCCCCCACTTCTGGGGGGAAAAAAGTGCGTCTTATGGTCCGAAAAATATGGTACATAGGCAGAACCCTATGTGAGGCAGACATGGAGATGAAGCTTCTGTAAGACTGGGGATGCCACAGACTGCTAGCTCACCACTGGAGGGAGGCTACAGGCCTGGAACAGACACCCTCAGAGCTCTCAGAAGGAAGCAACGGTGCCAACATCCTGGACTTCCTGCCCCCAGAGCTGAGACAATCAAGTTCTGTTGTTTAAGCCACCAGTGTGTGGCATTTGGTTCTGGCAGCCCTAGCCAGCGATACAGATGGTACAGAGGCACCAAGGAAAACCTGGCCTTGACAAACGGGCTGGCTCGCTAACGTTCGCTGCCTTTCCTCGCCCGTAATGCCAGCAACCTTAGCCTGCAGGGAATTTATACTTTGGGTACCTGAGAGGAAACACCATCCCACTGCTTTGCTAAACACTACCTTTTCTGTCTTTGCAGAGGAAGGCCCTTTCCCAGTAAAATCCACCAAAAACTTGTTGGGCTGTTAGGATCTACCAGGAAACTTTAGACAGCGCTGGTGCCTGGACTTTGAGATGTGACTCGGGTCCTCCTTCTAGGACTGTGCTAAGGCGGCAGGGGCTGCAATGACCACCCTCGGCATAGAAGTGGCATCCTTTAGTCAAAACCCAAACCACTGCCACGTCTGCAGAAGCTGCTGGAGAACGAATAATTGGAGAAGATTTGAAAGGCAGCCTCGCTCTCACAGGTGCACACTGTAATTATAATGCTCAGGGCTATCAGGAAACCACGAGCAGAATTGAGTGTTCCTGTGCTTGCTGCCTTCAGAGAGGGACAGAATGACAGGAAGGTTTTGCATACACGGCTAGGTCAACACCAAACTAATCACAAGGTCGGAGCCGAATAATCAGGAAATGTCACAGGAACTGTGGGTCCCTGCTGGAGAGGGGAGCACCCTGCCCTGAGTCATTAGGAAGCGAAGCAGTTGAGGGAGAGGGAAAGTGGACAGAGCCCCAGTGCACAAAGCATGGAAGGCAGCTGGCTGGGATGCTGTGGGAGGAACACAGGATGGCGCCTCTGAGAATTGTCACTTATTCTGGTTTTTAAATCATAGCTCAGCTTTAATAATCTCTGGCAGTGACCCTTAATTTTATCTTTTTATAAATCTATATAGGCTTTTCTTTATAATAACAAAGGGAATTTTATTTTGGCAAATCTTTGCAGATTTTTTTTTTTTTTTTGAATCCTCACCCAAGGACATGCTTAGAGATAGGAGGGGTCGAGGGGGGAGAGAGCGAGCAACTTTTAGGACTGGGAATTGAATTGGCAACTTTTTGCTGCACAAGGCAATGCTCAACCAAGCCATTCTGGCCAGGCTACATCTATAATATATGGTTTTATTATCTTCTCCTGAAACAAGGGCTTTTGAAATAATCTAGCTCACAAAGCGATTCGATGAACTTGAGAGGGACTGAACCCTGCCATGGATGGTCTCAGAGTTCAGAGTTCAAAATAAAGAGAGGCTCTGAGAGTTCTCCACCCCGACATCAAGGGCCTTTCTCTTCACTCTCACACCTCCTATGCCACCCTCTCCCCTTCCCTGATACCTCAGCCCATGGCGTGGATGGACAAGCTAATATTTATAACTTGATCACTGAAAAAGGATCTGGTCAATTTCAAGAATCAGCACTTCTAGGACAAAGACCTGCCTATGCCTAAACTCCGGTAAAATACTTTCCCTCCTCAACCACTTTCCATTCCAAAAATGGCAAAAGCTAATAATACCCAGTCATAGCCAAAACTACCTACTCTGTTCCCCCGAAAATAAGACAGTGTCTTATATTAATTTTTTTCTCCCAAAGTTGCGCTAGGTCTTATTTTCAGGGGATGTCTTATCTTTCCATGCGCTAGGTCTTATTTTCGGGGAAACACAGTATGTGTTGTGCGGTAAAAATGCAGAGTTGACACTATTGGGGAGAGGCTCTCTCCCACCCCCGTTCTGCCTGTTTTGTCATCCATAGAAGGCCCCTTGCTTTTCTCAGCGAAGTGCGGAATGGCGGACCTTGCAATGCGTGTCCTCCTCCAGCTCCCCCGGGATGGTGTGCAGACTGCACGGCCTGGGACGGCTCTAAGGCTGGGGCTGCGGTGGGTTGGCTCTCCGAGGACATCTACTTGTCTTACTCCATAGAGGTGGCGTGAGAACTCCTTCCCTCCCACTGGAAACCCACAGGCAGAGGTGGCGGACTGGGCCAGGAGAGTTCATGCTCGTGTATCAGAGGCACCAAGGGCCCAGAAAATGGCATTTCACAACTTGCTGTTTCTGAAGCAGTTGGTTCTAGAGCTTATCCTGTAAGGCAGTGGTCGGCAAACTGCGACTCGCAAGCCACATGTGGTTCTTTGGCCCCTTTAGCAAAGGCCAGCTTAGGAATACCCTAATTAAGTTAATGACAATGTACCTACCTATACAGTTTAAGTTTAAAAAATTTGGCTCTCCAAAGAAGTTTCAATCGTACTGTTGATATTTGGCTCTGCTGACTAATGAGTTAACTGCTTTAAGGAATACTGGCTTCCAGGCACAGAAAGATACCACATGGTCTCACTTATATGTGGGTCTAACAAAAGTGGACTCCATAGAAGCAGAGAGTAGAACAGTGGTTACCAGGAGCAAGGAGGTGGGAAATGGAGATGGTGGTCCAGGGGACAAAGTGGCAGTTCCGTAGGGTGAGGTATGGAGGTCCCACGTACTGCACCCGAGTTACTACTGCTGTGCTGTGTGCAGGACATCTCAGAGTAGGTTTCAGGTGCTCCCACCACACGCACAAAAAATGCTTGTGCAGTTTTCTCTCTCTCCCTCCCTTTCCCTTCCTCTCTGAAACCAATAAATATATATATGTCAAAAAATGGTTGTATAAGCTTCCAGTTATAAGTCAGTCTTGGGGATGTAATGTACTACATGGTGCCTACCGTTAAAGTTGCAAAGAGAGCATACGTTAAATAAAAAGAAAAGCATAAAAATCCAAAACGGAACCAACCAACCAAATAAAAACAAAACACAAAACACATTCCCTACCTTCAAGAGTCCAGTGAAGGAGGGAAACAAGCTAACTTCGAGTAAATAAAACCAAACTCTTGGTCTCCACAACACACAAAATGTAGCTACTATGTGAAGAGACGAGTATGTCAACTAGCTCGACTACAGGAATCATTTCACTACACTAATCATCATGTTGTCCACCTTAAATATACACAATTTTATTTCAAAAAATATAAAAAATAGTTCTCAGTGAGAACAGTATATAATCACTCATGCAAAATAAGACTGGAATTACAAAAAGTCCCAAATATATTGAACATAATAAAACATAATGAAACCTTGATGAGTGGCATTATGTCTTAATTCCTACATAATCTTTTTGGAGAAGTCTGTCATAGACTAATGTATCAGGTTGTCACAAATAAATACTAAAATCTAAGGCAAAAGAAGAGAAGCAAAAAAATACTGGCTTAGAAGAACGGTAAGGCAGTGAGAAGGGCAGACCCGAGGCGACGGCCATGCTTGTGTGCAAGATGGAGGCCGGGGACCGGAGGATCCATCCTGGAAGGCCTGGGAGGAGGCCCATCACTGCCCAAAGCCCTGCCTGTGCCTGGGTTCCGTGCTGGCTCTGCTGCAGCTGGCGTGGAGGGCGCCGGGAGGGGTGGGCAGGCCGCTTCAGGGGCAGGACCTGGGTGAGGGTGAGGAGCTGTGAGCACCACTGACTGACTGTACTGGGGTCAGATCTGTGTCACACTCACTCTCCGCCACCTTCCAGAAAGCACACACAAATAAACTAGCATGTAATTAGTCACCCTGCAACACATGGCACCTGTGATTTTACACTGTTCATATACCTGCCTTAATTTCGTGCATCGGGCCTCTAGTTGGTAAATAAAAATATTACATTTAAAACCTGTCAGTGAAATCATACACCTCCTCCAGAGAAGTCTAAATTATCCATTTTTGGAATCAGACTGGAGCTGTAGTTATTTTGGATAAGGCCCGTCTTTCATGTGCGTGTCTAAGTTTTACTTACATGAACTATCTCAATGGCTAGTAGTAAACATGTTCTCAGTATTTACCACGTAGAGGCCTGCACAGCCTTTCCTTAGACCAGTGGTCGGCAAACTCATTAGTCAACAGAAAATATCAACAGTACAATGATTGAAAATTCTTTTAGAGCCAAAATTTTTAAACTTCTAACGCCACTTCAAAATACCCAGGCCGTGGTGGAAGAGCCACACTCAAGGGGCCAAAGAGCCGCATGTGGCTCGTGAGCTGCAGTTTGCTGACCACGGCCTTAGATGAAGTGATTCTGTTACTCTGAGCTGACTTAGGAGGCAACAACTCCTCCGGTTCCCCCTCTCACCAGTGGTGCTGAGCCTTGACGTGGGCCGTTGTCCATTTCTCTGAGCTTATTTTTTTACCCATGTACTAGTGGTAAATATAACTCTTATCTTCCTCAAAGTGGCTGTGAATAATTTATATGCATGTGTCTACCACGCTCCTGCTCTTAGAAAGAACCTGATAAAGCTCCTCTTCCCACATAAGCTGGAGGGAGGTGCCGGATTTCACTTCCTCACCGTCTCCTTGTCTCTAGCAACATAAGAGCAGCTGGAGGATTCAGTGAGGTGCCTCCTACACACTCTGTCGTTTGTGTTCAGTATATTTTAGCTATTATCATGGAAGATTTTTATAATAAAGAAACAGGTACTTTTTGGACTTTAGTGGCACAAATTTACTGGTAAATGTTTAACAGACTTTTGGGAAAAATATGTGTGTGTGTATGTCCTTCTAAGCCAAAAGGATGTGTAACACACTTTACAAATAAAATATGCAACAGTCTTTACTGTAACTTCCATATCATTAACTGATTGTCACAGAATAATACTCGTGATGATTTTTGTAGGAATTTTGCATCCATAGCCAGCCTATTAATTGTAATTGAATGCATAGCTCTAACACAATGTTTGTTGCGACTCTAATAAGATAAAAATGAAACTGGAGACACTTGTCAGAATTTCACTCATTTGTCACAAACATGAGCTAGTTCTCTGACTGGAGAAATATTTCCTCAATTTTTGGTGCTATTGACAATGCAGTATCTATACATGCAATACATATTTGTTTAAAAAAATAGACAACCACAAAACAATATATCTAACCTGCTGTGGAATAGGTACTACTTCTGTCTAATAGAGTGACATCACTGAATGAGGAGCTGGTAAGATGCACAGTGGTATACCGTTATACAGTATGTCCATGACACACATCCAATGTACATAAATAACCTCAAGAGCCAAGATTAGTGGAATTGCAGTAAAATTAGGAATGGATCACTTTTTGAGTATTAACTTTTAAAATATATGTAATTTCGTTTTAAGTTATGTAATTTAATTTTGAATAAGGCCGTGCTTAACAACTGGCTCACAAAATTGACAGCGAACTCTCAGGAGCCAGGAGGAACAAGCTCCAGCACACCACTCCACAAAGGCAAAAGGCAAACCTTAGGGCCATGTATTGCATAATGATTACCAAACACCTGTGGTAACCATCAAAACTTAGGCCAGTCCTGTTACAAGTACATAATGAAAAGCATCTAAAGACCTGGTGGCATAGCGCCTGCTCTTGACCACCTAGAATAAACTCCAGCTGTATCGATAATTCTAGATGGCACAGAGTTCCAGTGAAAAACAAATGTAAAGGAAAACAAATGTTCCTTTAAACAATTCTAGACTTCAATGATTTTAGAAAGTTAGCATCATCCTTTACAGTATTTAGGAAAAAGATCAATGGAAAGGTCACTGGATTCAGAGTTAAAGGACCTCGATTCTGGTCTTGATTCTGCTACTAACTACCTGAGTGATGTTGGAATAAGTGATGTCACTTTTTTGCACATTAGTTTCCTAATTTCTAAAGTAAAGATGTTGGGCCCTAGTTTTTTTGGCTCAGTGGACAGAGTGTCAGCCTATAGACAGAAAGGTCTCAGGTTTGATCCCAGTCAAGGGCATGTACCTCGGTTGCAGGCTCCTCCCTAGCCCAGGCCCTGGTCAGGGCGCTTGAAGGAGGCAACCAATTGATGTGTTTCTCTCACATCAATATTTCTGTCTTTTCCTCTCCCTTCTACTCTTTCTAAAAATCAATGGAGAAACATCCTCAGGTGTGGATCAAAAATAAAAAAATAAAAAATAAAGGTGTTGGGCTAAATAGCCAGGTTTTTAAAAAATGAGGAAATCAACCTCTATGATCAAAAGGATATCATGCCCCATAATGAATTAAAAACAAATACATCTTCAATGTTACTCCCCTGATAAACCTATTAAGACCCTCTTACAGATTTTCAAAGTCACACTCCCCTTTGTTCTTCTGAACAAATGTATATTTGAGTTTCTTCTAAATGCGTCCTCCCTTCTGAAGCTTGTTTACTTGTGAGAACAAGGCACTCTTTTCCGGTGGATCACACAGCAATTCCCGGAAGGGACTGGGGTGGGAAGCATAGGATATATTCAGGTACAAAAGATAACTTTTAATGTTGATGTGTTAGGAAGACAGGGTGTGGTGGTCCCAGCCCTGGCGTGGTGAGTGGTTCTAACTCTCTGGCAATGTGGTTCTTATAAGTGGCTAAGTCTTGTTTTAAAATTCTGAGTGTGTGGTCTTTTTTTCCCAACACTGTTCAGTTTTTAAAAATCTACAGTTTTTA
This sequence comes from Pipistrellus kuhlii, assembly GCF_014108245.1. Classification (NCBI taxonomy): domain Eukaryota; kingdom Metazoa; phylum Chordata; class Mammalia; order Chiroptera; family Vespertilionidae; genus Pipistrellus; species Pipistrellus kuhlii. The sequence continues at coordinate 31,041,876 of NW_023425427.1, forward strand.
AGCCTATTGTGCCTGTGATCAAACAATGACAATAATTACCACCCCTAGATAACTATAAGTAAAGGCTACTCCTAAATGAGGCACCTCGCCTGGCACTTCACATATATTGTCTTTTACAATTTTAGCAGCCCATTGAGGTCGGTATTAGCACATGAAGCAAATGAGGTCCTGGGAAGCTGAGTACTGTGCTCAAAGATGCAGGTTTGGCAGGAACGTAAGTGCATACATCCCTCACACTGCCCACCACTGCACATAACAGCCCAGCACGGCCCAGGTGGTTTGTCGTGGTTTGGAATGAGGAAGAGAGCCTGGACAGACTCAGTGCCTGGTGATTTCACTGCTAGCAGCTCTCATGAGACACAGGTGGGAGCTGGGGTGCCTAGTCTGAAGTGGCCAATGTGACACTTTACCAAGCAAAGCTTTATTGTTAACGCACATAAAAAAATGACAATCCAATCCAGTAAGACTTGCCCAACATACTGCACAACCCAATAGAATTTCCAAGCAAAGATGAATACTATACCTGCAGAACAGGCTGGAATATCTTTTGTGAGAAAAGCATGGGCAAGACCTGTGCATGCTATGTGGATTGTACAACTGTGCAAAAATACAACTAACTAATTAAGCAATTATCAGAACGCGCTCTCAATCAACTATTAATGTGACCCAGATTTAAGCATCAAGAACAATTCTACACTAATGCTAAGCATCAGCAAGGGTGTGATGCAACTAGAGTAGTTACACATCATGCAGGGGGGGGGGCAGTTTAAATTGAAAACTGTATGACCATATACATATCCTTTGACCCAGCAATTATAATCCTAGGTATATATCTCATAGAAATGCATTCCTATGATACCAAAGTCTTACATGACAGTGTCCTTTGGAGCTCTATGTAGTAGTCTTAAACCAGAAACAACTCAAATATCCACCCTATATAATAAAGAAGTAATATGCAAATTGACCCTCAAACCCTTGCATCACAAGATGGCCACCCCAATTGTCACAATCTGGCTGCCACAAGATAGCCACCACAAGATGGCCACACCCATATTGTCACAGGATGGCTAGCAGGGGAGGGCAGTTGGGGGTGACCAGGCCTGCAGGGGAAGGCAGTTGGGGTGATTAGGCTAGCAGGGGAGCAGGTAGGCATCAATCAGGCCTGCAGGGGAGCAGTTAGGGGGCAATCAGGCAGGTGGGCAAGTTTTTAGGACCCAGCAGGCCTGGGGTCCCAGATTGTAGAGGGTACAGGCTAGGCTGAGGGACACCCTCCCCACAGGGCATGAATTTTATGCACCCAGGCCTCTAGTTATCAATAGAATGTATAGATGAATATTAGTATAATCACACAGTAGATACTATTCAGCAATGAGAATGAATAAATATAGCCACATTAAGCAACATGGATGAAACCACAAACCATCATATTGAGCAAAGAAGCTAGATACAAAAAGAGTACACACTGTATGATTCGTTTATATAATGTTCAGATCCAGGCAAAACTAATCTACAATATTGGAAGTCAGGAGGTGGGGACATATGGGAAAGAGGAGGCCAGTACTCATTGCAAACAGCCTTGTGAGGGTTCACAACAACAACTGCAGCTCTATGAGATAGGGACTGTTAATCCCACTTTACACAGATGAGGAAGGGACTTCTCCAGGGGTTATGGAAACACATCCAAAGTTTACTTATCCTATCTAATAAAGAAGGAATATGCTAATTGGCCATCATGCCCTCGCAAAAGATGGCGGCACCCACAGCCACAAGATGGTGGCACCCAGTCCCCTCAGCCCCACTGGGGCAGCAGGTGCGCAGCTGCTCCACTTGCCTGCCTCCGGAGTCCCCCAGTTCCCTCAGCCCCCCCAGCTGCTCAGGGCTGGCCCAAGCACAGACAGCCTCGAATGGCAGCTGCCAGCTGCCAGCTGCCAGCTGCCCAGGGCAGCCCAGGGCTCAGGTAACCAGGGCTTGCAAAGCTTCCACTGCCAGCAGTAGCAGCAGCAGAGGTGTGATGGGGGTGTCACCTTCCCCTGATTGCTGATTGCCTCCTGCCCCTAAGAGTCCCAGACTGTGAGAGGGGGGCAGGCTGGGCTGAGGGACCCCCCCTTCCAGTGCATGAATTTTCATGCACTAGGCCTCTAGTCTATAATAATAAAAGTATAATATGCTAATTAGATCAGATGTCCTTCCGGATGACTTTCTGGATGAAGCCGGGGCTGTGAGGGAAGCCTGGGTCCCAGGTGCCAGAGGGAAGCTGGTGTCAGCAGCTGGGGGAAGGAAGGCCTGCTCTTGCATGAATTTCATGTATCAGGCCTCTAGTTTATATATAAGTGGCTTTAGCCAGAATTTTAAGCAGATCCAAGTCTTCTCATCCCTGTCTTCACACTGTTAATATTAAATACAGTGGACTTCTCTTTTTGCCCACTCAGCACTCTTGATTTGTTGGTAGGAGCTGCCTACTCAGCCTTTGGAGAATGAGGGATACACATCACAGTACCTCAGCCCCGAGGGTGAACTGTTGACCCAGCCTCTGCCCATCAGACTCTCTGAGGGATAAGAATCCTGGGTAGTGTGATAAGTGATGGACGAAGAGTGTAGGAACTCAGCAATAAGATCAGTAGCAGCCAGATGTGAAACAGAGATCCTTTGGATACAAGCTCAGTGAAAGCAAGAGCGTGATAGACTCCCCCACTCCTATGTCCTCATCCCGTGACACAGCGCTGGGGACACGGTGGAAGCTCAGGAAATGTTGTTCAATGAATAAGTAAATAAATCCACTGAGGGGCTACATTTCATGTTCTACCCTTGGCTCGATAGCTTAGCCTTTTCTTCAGATTATGTGAACTAACTGCTATTTTCCCAGCGATTTCCTTTGTAATGCCAGTTCCTCTTGCTTGCAAGCAGAGAACACTATCTGATACCTATTATTTCCACAGAGTCGTTACATGTGCCATACTATTTGAGGACACACCCTTAAGGACTTCCTTTTCCTACTACAATACACTACCCATTATTCTCACCCAAAGGAAGGAAGAAGAAAGGGAACTCCTCCATTGTAATAGCACAGAACTATATAATCTCTTAGGAGAATTTATTAAGTAGCCTGAGGTCTCCATGTAAAAAAAAAAACAACAACAACAACACCTACAATTTGTGGGGAAATTGTTTAGGGGTCTACATTTTAAACCCAGACCAATTTCCACATGTTTACCTAGGGAAAGTCATGCAAATGAAACCAACGCAAGAAGCATATGAGTTCACAGGAAATGTTAACATTTTCTCAGGAAGGGATGGGCTGATGGTTTCTGAGAAAAGATATTAAGATATAAAAATCAATAGGGTGCCCAGAACCAATTTCAGAGAAATCATATGCTTTCTTGCTTGACTTTCATTTCCCTGAAGGGGAAAAGGCTGGAGGTGATGTAAAAAGAGCACACTAGCCTAATTATGGTGACAACTGTTGTCAAGCCAATAGTCGATGAATAACGTTTCATAAGTCTGCAGCATCTGGGACACGGTCCTTCAACACACATTTTTCCCTTAGAAGATCCACAGCCTGGTTTTCTAGATTTGAGACGCAGAGAAATTACAGCTGTCTGTTTGTCCAATATGGCAGCTACATACAAGCAGGAAATTTTTCCTTACCCTTGACACATATGCATGAAAAACTTCTTTGAGCCGGGACCGGTTTAGCTCAATGGATAGAGCGTCGGCTTGGGGACTGAAGGGACCCGGGTTCGATTCCGGTCAAGGGCATGTACCTTGGTTGCGGGCATATCCCCAGTAGGGGGTGTGCAAGAGGCAACTGATCGATGACTCTCTCTCATCGATGTTTCTAACTCTCTATCTCTCTCCCTTCCTCTCTGTACAAAATCAATAAAATATATTTAAAAAAAAAACAAAAAAAACTTCTTTGATCTAACCCCAAACTCTGGAAACGGGGAAGTTTGAGCTATTAGAGCCAAAGTTATTCATATCCAGCCTTATATGAATTGAGATTTCAGATTAAAATATAATCTGTTCCCCTTGGGGAGTGGGCCTAAGCCGTCAGTCGGACATAACCCAAGGGCTGCAAAAGGGTGCAGGCTGGGCTGAGTGGACCCCCCCACACTAGTGCATGAATATCATGCACCCCGCTTCTAGTTTGATAATAAGCCTAGTACCATTACAAAGACCCCATTTACTATTAAGATTTCTCAGAAGCAGTATGATTGCACCTACTTTCAATTGTAATTTATGACACGGCATGCCTAAAGGAGTAATACTAGTAAGAAATTCAATGGGAAAATTTTCCTTTTCACCCTCATCCGTTGAATTGATGGAATCATCACTAAAGTAGGTGTGAAAATTTCCATCAAGTATATCCAAAATTACTTCATTTAATTTATGAACATGCTCATTTTTGGGACAAAGAATCGCATGTTTAGATACATTTTTAATATTATCTGTAGATATACTATTTCCAAAAGTAGCTTCAATAATAGATACATTATAAATCATTTCACGGGGGATTTCAAAAATATCCATTTCTAAATGAAAACTGCTATCAAGTTTGCCATCTCCAGGTTTTACTAACCATTCACTCTAAGCAGATTATTTGTTTTAAGAGACAACTGTCTGAAACATCCCCAAACACTACAGTACTTTAAACTCGTTTGTACTAAGGCTGAGCACATAGCATGCAGCATAATACTGAGACATTGTTGAAAATAGCCTCCGAGAAGGAGAACTTTCCCACCAAATGCAACATTTTTCTCTTAGTGATCTATCTATGGCGTTTATAGCATGACTGGATGCCATGGTGCGTTCATCAATAATGATAAGTAGTTGGTCTTCAGACCTATTTTGTTGACAATGCTTGCTTTCAGATTCAGAATGTCAACAAAAACAACCAAATTCACCATAGACAATGACAGACTGAAACAAATGGTGTGCAATTGGTGCCAGAGAGAGTTTTATATGTATTTTACACGTACGAGTCAAAGTTTATCTTTAAATTGCCATGACACATCATGTGTACTGGCTGGCAGGTTGGTCGGTTAGACAGTTGGATGGACAGTCAGTCACTTTATATTTATGGATATTTATTCATTCTTTGGAGAATTGTTCAATGCTGTGCTATTTTATTGCTCAAATTGTTTCAGCTTCGGTTACTGAGAGCTCTTTCGGTTGGCCCCTATGCCTTCTGACATAGTATTCCTTTTGTTATTTTTTGGCTTTTTGAAGACCAATTACTTTAAAAAAAAAAATATATATATATATATATATATATATATATATATATATATATATATATATATATATATATATATAATTGATTTTTTACAGAGAGGAAGGGAGAGGGATAGAGAGCTAGAAACATCGATGAGAGAGAAACACCAACCAGCTTCCTCTTACACACCCCCTACTGGGGATGTGCCCAAAACCAATGTACATGCCCTTGCCCGGAATCGAACCTCGGACCCTTCAGTCTGCAGATCGACGCTCTATCCACTGAGCCAAACTGGTTTTGGCAATTTTTTTTTTTTTTAATAGAGAAGGATAGATATCTGTATTTTTGGATGGCTTGTGGATGGAAACAGTGAAGAACTAGGTTAAACCTTCTAATCCTTAGTAAATACAGAGATCTGGTATCATTTTACAGTTAATCTGAAGGATTAAGATTGACCTCATTTACTTCGTCATTCATTTATTGGATAAACTTTATATGCCTCACTGTGTTAGAGGATTGAGACTGCGTTGGTTTTCTTAAGCCACTCCTAGTTAATGATGTATATTCAGGCTGAAAGGCTGAGTCTTTCAGAATAAGGATGTTCTTCCACTGGAGGTGGTGATGGTGAAATAAACTCTGTTGGAACATTAGCCTTTTCCAGGGATACCCTCTGCTTCCCATCTTCTCCTCAGACTTTCAAATTAAATTGCAGCTTTACAATAACTCATGGGGCCAGTACACTAGTTAGAATCAGCTTCTAGGCTGCAGCTCCAGGGGTAAGGTAGAACGAATGCAGAATTATTCATTCTTGGGGACCCAGGTACCCTGTGATCCTGCTTGACAGGTACAGTGCCCAGCAGGGAGTATGTCTATAAAAATGTTCAAAGGGCCAAAACCGGTTTGGCTCAGTGGATAGGGCATCGGCCTGTGGACTGAAAGGTCCCGGGTTCGATTCTGGTCAAGGGCATGTACCTTGGTTGCGGGCACATCCCCAGTAGGGGGTGTGTAAGAGGCAGCTGATCGATGTTTCTAGCTTTCTATCCCTCTCTCTTCCTCTCTGTAAAAACTCAATAAAATATATTAAAAAAATGTTCAAAGGGCTATTGTATTTTTTTTAAAAGGGATATTTTAGCATATGTTATATTCTAGGCATTGTACTTGATAGTGATACACATTTTCTCATCGTATCCTCCCAATAACCTTCCTGTCTTGTGTATACGAGGTTAAGTCACAGAGCTGGTGAATAGCAGAGTGCCATACTAATGCAAAAGACTGTATGTAGGTTCCCTGTAAAGTGGACCTCACGGTTAAATAACCTTACAGTTTCCTCAAAGGAAGCCCATTGTGCCAAGTGTGTGCAGGGCAAGCTCCAGGTCTATTTAAGGGCACACGCTGGCTGGTTTGGTTTCACTCCTTTACAAGGAAGGAAAGCGAGGGGTTATCCACATGCCACGGATTTCTTTTCCTCCCAGGAGGCTCTGTATTTTTCTGTGACCAAACACTCAAGAACTGCAGGAGTCAAAGGAAACCTAAAGGCGTTCTAGTTAGAAATGCCACGTGATGTTTCTCTGTCTCCTGCGGCAGTCTTCCCGGATGGCTGATCAGCTGCAGTGAGAGGCTCAGCATGTCAGAGGTAGCCTGCTTCTTCCTTAACCACGCCGCCGTTTAACTCTTCCTTCTGTGGAACAATCAGCCTTTGTAACCTCCATGCCCGGTTCGGACTCCCCTGCTGGGAGAAAAGCTCGCGGCCTGCTTCCACACGCCAGCCCCAGCAGCTGGCTCCCCGCTGACGTGGAGTCAGGTTAGCACTGGGTCAGCGACTGCGTATTCTGTGGGAGCCTCCGGGGAGCCTCCTTCACAGCACGGCAGCCACAGAGCGGAGAGGCCAATTTACTCAAAATTCCATTTATCCACATGTACTTTTGTCCTGAGCTAGCTGAGATCGGATGTTTACTTGGGGGGGGGGGGGTTGAATAAATATTAGCTCTTCACTTTCCTGAGGCCCTTTACTTCTTTTAATGATATCATAATCATCCTTCTGAAACCCTTAAGAGATATTTCTGCCCCCTGTGGCCACCCTCTAGGGGTGAGGGTGGGACCCCATACAGTTCTGAGTGCCTATCAGATTCAAAGTTCAAAACAAACAATTTCAAGGGAACCTTGGACCTGCCTGCATATAAAGCAGTCTTGAAGGAGAATGATGACTTACTGGCAAAAGAGAAGGAAGTGTCAAGGCTGCCATCGGGGAAGAAAAGGCTACTGATTTAATTTCCTTCTGATAGGAACAGCAGGTGCTCAGAGGCACTGAGCTGAAAAGCATAAGAGATAGGGGGGAAACAGGTAGTTCCACCCACTGCCCGAGGCCGAGAAACAGGAGACATCTTTTCATTCAAGTTCTTTTCCCCTGCGGATCAGATCTCCAGGTTTAATTTAATTTGGCTTGAAGGCTCTGACCCAGCGAAAGCTACTGTCAGAGCAGGAAGAAAGCACGTGGGAACCGCCATCACCGGAGGCTGCCGGCGATGGGGAGCGCGCAGTCTAAGGAGCTATTGTCTGAGGGGTAAGAGCTCTGTGGTTTCACTCCAGGAATGCAGAGTCTTAGGCAATGGCTATAGAATGAATGGTCACCAGCTGCTCTCCTTGTACAAGTCCCTGAGCAGGGCAAGTGCGAGTCCCTGTAACCGCTGAACCACAGTAAACTAATATTAGAAGCATCTACAGTATCTCCCCTCAGAAATGGTCGCAGCGCTGGTTTCATGGGCATGTGGCCTCCAGCGGGGACCGTGCTGAGTTTATGCTCTGCTATTGCCTTCTTGAAAATGTTCATACATTTTATTTTATTATTATTATTTTATTTTATTGATTTTTTACAGAGAGGAAGAAAGAAGGATAGAGAGATAGAAACATTGATGACAGAGAATCATCAATCAGCTGCCTCCTGCACCCCCCCCCCCCCACTAGGGATGTGCCCACAACCAAGGTACATGCCCTTGACTAGAATCGAACCTGGGACCCCTCAGCCCGCAGGCCGACGCTCTATCCACTGAGCCAAACCGGGTTTGGCTGTTCACACATTTTAAACGAGGGCCTCATATTTTTATTTTGCACAGAATGCCACGGATGGTAGAGCCAGTCCGGAATGGTTGTGATGCTTTGGAAAGGTTAAGCAACCTTGCGTAATAATCTAAATCAACTATAGGTTCCTTTCATCAATGTAGTGAGATGAAGGTCCTTTCTAAAAGGGAAACAGAGGTGGCATTTTAGGGTGATAAACAGAACTATAAGGTTTTAGAGACTGTGATGATCCTTGAGATCATGGTTACTAACCAGCAGACTTTGGCCCAAGGCTGTATGACATTGAAATGTTTAGTTGGAGAGGGAGACTACTTAGGATTCTCTGGAAGTTGTCTATGCGACACAGCTAGTGCTTTTGGCTATGAATGTTCCCTCTCTTAGTTTTTCACATGATAAGCATTTTAAAAATGTGAACTGGCTCTTCCCAAGTTCATGGGCCCACAGGGTCGGACTGTGGGTCATTCCTTGCAGCCGGGGCATGAGGGCAGAGTATGATCGGGGTGGCCAGAGTTGTGGCAGGACAGGCATTAAACAGTTTCTTCCTCTTTCCTGGGGAATCTAATCAACCCAAGAAGGAGGACAAAGATACTGATATCAGCGGTTCCCCCAACTACACAGCTCAGGCAGCCCCGCCCCCTGCAGTGAAAACCACAGATGATAAGCCTCAGCCACACACGTGAAGATTCTAATCTTGTTAGTGTCCTACTTTGTGTGCTTGCAATAGTTTTATCATATTAAAATATTATCCAAACACCACACAACTGGCCCATTTAAAGTGCACAGGTAATGGTTTTCAGTCTATTAGGAGTTGTGTAACTATTGCCACAACCATTTTAGAATATTGCATCACTCCAAGGAAAAAAACTCATCCTGAGCAGTCACTATTTCCCCAGCTCTCCCAGTGCTAGGTAACTCCTAATCCACCTTCCGTCTCTACAGATTTGTAGTGGCACACTTTAAAAAAACGTTTTTGTTTTTTAATTGATTTTAGAGACAGAAAGGGAGAGGGAGAGAGAAACATCAGTGAGAGAGAACCATTTATCAGCTGCCTCCTGCAGGACCCCTACAAGGGATGGAGCCCATAACCCAATCATGTGCCCTGACCAGGAATTAAACCGACGACTTCTCAGGGCATGGGATAATGCTCAACCAACTGAGCACACCAGCCAGGCTGTAGTGGTACACTGTTAAGTGTGAGCAGACAACCAAGGATCACCAGAAACTGAGAAAAGTCACCGCTGTAAAAGATGAGACAGAAATACACAAGAAAGCTAATGGGAGGGAAACTTATTGTGCTGGGAGAGGAAAATGCCAAAACCCCACATATCAACTATCAATTATATCCTCAGATAAGTTACTGTAACTGTGAAATAATGATGCTTAAACAATTAGAAAGAGGTCTTAGCAAGTAAAAATATAATAGCAGAAGTGACTCAATAACAAGGTTCTATGAAAATACAAGGAAATTTCACCACAAAATGGAGCAAAGACACAAAGAGATGGGAGACAGAATAAAACAATAGAAATATGGAAGAAGTCTAGCAGTTCCAATTTTCAAGTGAGGATATACAGAGAGGGGGGAAGGGGGGAGAGAGAAAACAGGCAAGAAATCATCAAGAAAACATTTTAGACTAAAAACAAACAAAACAGGAAAAATATAAAAGAAAATTTCTTAGATTCAAAGGACATGAGTGTGCAGAATGAAAAGGCCCACGGAGTATACTTTACAAGGGATAAAAATATGACCCACTCCAAGGCACTTTATCAGGAAAAGAGAAGATCTTTAAACTTTCAGACAGTGGACAAGGGGGCAAAGGGGGATTATATGTGGAGGATTAGGATGCAGAATGGCTTTGAACTTCTCAATAGCAACCTGGGGAGCTGATGACAATGGAATAATGCTTTTAAAAACCTAAAGCAGCGATTTTCAACCTTTTTTGTCTCATGTCACACATAAACTAATTACTAACATTCTGTGGCACACTAAAAAATGTTACATTTTTTGCCAATCTGACTAGAAATAGGTATGTTTTTCACAAAAACATACAAAAACATAATAGTAATTTCTTACCCTTTTTGCTTGAAAGTGACTTTAAAAAAATTCTTCTATACTTGTACAGAAGAATTTCTGGTTCCAAGAATTAATCAATCAGATGCAACCTCATTATGTGATGCACATGACCAATAAGATGCAACTCTATAAGTGTCCTGACTAAACAGTCAGGAATTGCATATTTTAAAAATTCCTGTGGCACACTGGTTGAAAATCACTGACCTAAAGGGAAACCATTTCCAAAATAAAATTCTATACCAGGCCAAACTATTACGTACGAGTGAGCTTAGCAAAAGGACATTTCAGACAGGCAGATGTCAAAAATTTATTTCCCACTAATCCTTTGCTAAAAAAAAAAAAAAAAAAATACTGGAGGGCGTGTTCCACAGAAACGAGGGAGCAGGAAGAGGAAGATGTGAGAACTATGAAGCAGGGAGCCAACACCAGAAACAAAGGGACTCCCCAGAGCAAAGGGAGGAAGTTCCCCAGATGACAGCTGTGCAGCCTGGACTGGCCACGCTGGGGAGAAGGTCCAAGGTGGCCGACAGGACAGTGGTGCACAATGTCTGATGCAACTGAACCCGTCAGACGTTGGTGAAGAGCTTGAGGTTCAATTAGTGAGAAGTACGTGGACAACTAGCATAGCAAAACATTTCAGGGAAAATACCAGGAAAAGGAATGATACTTTGCAATAGGGCATATTTGTGAACAGTGTTTATGACACAATAAGGTAGGTAACAACCTAACCTGAATTACATTGCAACTTCACTGGGAGGATAGAGGGAATGAGAAGGTTAGTGAGAGACAGGGGCGATAAAAGGGAGCTATATTATCCTCTTCCAAAGTGAGAACAAAAATCCCCAGGAAATAGTGTTTTGTTTAGAGATGATGAGGAGTTTGCCATCCCCCAAAATGCCTTTTTGGAATATTGATCACTTAAGCTGATTATTTTTAAGGCCTAGACTTAAACGCTACAGTTTAACTTGAACTAGGTGTGGCAGAGAGGACTTTAGATGGAAGTACCAGTATCTTCTATCGATATGTCCCATTGTCTCTAGATGGCCCAGCAAACATTTGTTTACTCCACAAGAACTGTTTTCGTCTATCCATGAGTTGCCTTACTTCCCTTTGAAATCCCAGGTTCCTACACCCTCCCTAATCTAAAATCACACATATCCCTCATTTTGCCTTCCTGGCTTTGGAATTCCTCATGCTTATGTGACTTCTTTGTGTGCACATCTTAAAACTTGATTTTCTCCTGTTAATTGCCTTGTGTCATTTTAATTATTCAACCAGCCAGAAGAACCAAGAAGGGAAGAGGGGAATTTTCCCTCCCTCACAAGAAGAAATAGCAAAGAAGTTAGATAAAAAGGTAAAAATGATTACCTTCGGTGGAGAGGAAATAGGGTAGGGAGTGAATGGGATATATTTTTTATTAAATTAGATCTTGGATAAAAATAAAACCAAACATAAAAAGAAGTATGAAGAGAACATTTGGTACCATAGAAATGTATGATATAATTTAAAGTGGCATTTATACTGCAATTGCAATAATATAATGAACCATACAAAGCCTAACTGGGGTTTACAAAAGCAATAACAATTCTATCAAGTGATGGGATTAAGAATAAATACTTTCTTTTCCAAATTTCCTACAGTGTCAAGTTCCTATATAGCTTTCATAATCAGAAAACGAATTCACAAAGCTGAAAAAGTCTATTCCTTAGCATAGACTGAAAATTGGTTCAGAATTATTTCTGTTTTTCAAGTCCAAGATTTCAAATTATAAAGGAAGATTCCGGGTGGCTGTGTTTTCTTTTTCTTTTTTTCCTTCAAACTCAGCATTGGGAATATTATAATTCAGAAGATGATCTAATCTTCTAAAACTTATCGATTAATCAAAGGTAATAATTATGTTTAATTTCCCCCCTCAGTGCCACGAATCTCTGATATGGTTTTTGCAACATAATAAAAATAATACTTTGCTCTGCCAAGTCTGAGGAAGCGAGAAAAAAATATCTCCAAATATCCAAAGTTAATATTGCTTGAACAAAGAAAAAGTCATCCTTTTTAAACATGTAATGCGAGACATTTGTTTTATGATGACTTTTATTTTAATGTTTAAGAAATGAAACAAAATGAACTCTGTAGTCAGTTCCTGAGGCACCTCAAGCAACATTCCTAGGAATCCATCAGATTTAAAAATAATTAAAAATATTCATTGCAAATGTAATACATGATGAAAAATCTGCAAACTATAATACTAAACAGGAGAAAAAGCAAGAAAAAAATCATTCTTAGTTCTGTGCCTCAAAGTTGCAAAAATCATAAATGCTGCTTGTCTTGTCTCTGAATGAAAACGAAGAGAAAAACTTAAATTTCTTTGACTAATATTTGCATAAATCTTTGTTTTTCAATCTGTTGGATGCTTTGTTTCAAACCCACTCCAACAGAGGCGGCGTTCAGTTTCAGGGGTAAGTGAACACGTGGGTGATATTTTGATGGAAACAGTCTCAACAATTACTTCAGAAGCTGAAAATCTGTCTCATTTTTAAAAATCCTGGCTTCTCCCTTACAGGCTGTGTTTGGTACTATCCCTGGTGCCTGCACGACCACCACAGTGCTCTGTCTTTGCTAACAGAACCCCCAATTTTTAGTTTAGGTGGAGGGTGGAGACCAGCAGTGTCAGTGCAGATAGGTCCCTTCCCAGCCTCCTTTGCAAGAAGAGTTGGTCATGTGATCTGGTGGGGCTGGACTAGGATAGCTCTCCCTAGGTGCCCTGTAAAGTGGGTAAAAAAACTCCAAAACTGTTGTAATGAGAAACACCCTCCCTTGTTTTCCTTGTTCTTTTTTGTTTTCTTCTGGTATAAATCCCTGGAGCAAGGACAGGACGCGTGAGGCTGTGGCAGGACCGTGTGACCATGTGGCAATGCAGAGAAGCAAACCCAAAAGGTAGAGAGGGCAGAGCCTGGATCTCTGGGACTGTCGCTGGGCAGCTGTGCTCACTCTGCGTTGCATCGTTCTGAACTTTATGTGAAGTAAATGACAAACATCCTTTATTTCATATCGACCAGCACTGAGCAACCGTTTTTTAATATCATGCCATTCCTTTAGGATAGGGGTGTCGAACTCAATCAGAGAAGGGGCCAAAATCTAAAATCCAGCCTAAATCGCGGGCCGAATGGTTTACTGAACAGTCATAAACTGTCATTGTGATGGAAACGCAGCGGAGTGCAGTGATGACAGCGCAGTGCGGGCCACATTGCAAGGCCTGGCGGGACGGATTTGGCCCGCGGGCCTTGTGTTTGACACATGTGCTTTAGGACATGGTATCAGGGGAACGTGGAGGATACTGCTGGTACCTGAGGTGAATGACTGTGGTGGCTTCAGCTGACCCAGGCCCCGCTCAGCACCCTGAAGACTGAGGGGAAGCATCTCTGCTCATCTCTTTGGAGCTCACCAGTGGGTCTCACCATCCTGGCAGGGAAGTTCAAGCTCTGTTGACTAACGGGTTTTCTGTTACTTGGGCTGAAGCATTTCCAGTACTGGGCTCACTTCTACTTTTTCCATACAAAGTGATGAGATTTCATAGATATTGTCCTTTCTCTAGCCAACATGTTGCTATGGAAGAAACTCTGACATAAGCCTAAATCACATCATGTGAGTCCACTGACTGGACTGTTGGCTATTTGTGTGTGTGTGTGTGTGTGTGTGTGTGTGTGTGTGTGTTTATTAGTTATGGAGCCACTTCCAAGTTGACTAAGATTACATTGCGTGAGATTAAAAACTGGGAATGCTTTCAACTGATACATTGGAGACTACATTCATAACGGATGAAGAATTATAGAATTTAGAGGGAAATATTTCTGTAGTGTCGAGAAGTTCATTTTATGGGTCAAGTAGTGTTTTTTATACAATCTAAGGTTTGGGTACACAATGGCCTTGGTCATAATGGACTTGGCCATTATGACCAAGGCCATTGTGTATGTTTGTTTGTCATGTATGTCTGTTATGTATATTTCTTTGTAAGTCCCTTTTACTCATTCCACCAGTGCTTACCTTATAGGGTTGACAAGTGCATTCAATAAAATAAATCTGTAGAGTGCTCAGCAGACTAAATGGTATAGAATAGGTATCCATTACATGCTCTTAGGGTTATTATCACAAACCAAAAAAATGAGAAAATCGTGCATTAACTAAAGGTGGCTATAACTTACCCGTTTTCAAAAAATTACCTTCTATATTTAGTCAGATGCTTCAAAAATATTAGGTAAGTGCTATGAAAATATGAAGCTCTCCCTCTTTTCCTCCCCAGAATTCATGTAATTATTCCCATCTGAGGCCAGCTCCCAGGTGATCTGCCTTCCTGTCTTGGCAAAGAGGTGGCATCTCCAATTACATCGGAGCGCTGTATTCTTCAACAAAAATATCCAGTTCCCTAGCTCTTCGGAAATCCCACTGAGCGGGCTCTATGTGGGAGCCCCTTGTTTATGAAAAACTGTTTCTGTGTCCCTGAGGCAAGGAAATCAATTTTAAATCTGTCTCAACCACGACTGACCCGTGGGATTGAGTGACAATCAACTGGGGGACTCTGTTAGCTCACAGTGTCTGGGGTGCTGAGCCCAGGGCTCATCAGTCTGCACTTGCAAAATTAAATGTGTGCCTGGTATCATAAAAACTAAGATGTTACAATGGCTAGAAGCAAGTGACCAATACACTCTTCCTGGAATTAAACTTTTTAAAAAATAAAATAGCATTTCACTTTTCTGGGATCCTTTCTTGGTTCAACCAAGATTAAGTACTTCCCATATTGCATCTGGCTCATGGAGAAACCTTTTCTGAGCACTTATGCCCAAGACAACGGCAGATACTATGAAGGATATGCAGCTTTTGCCATTCACATTATCCTCCTTTGCTGGGGGCATTACCACAGATCCCAACCAGTCCTCTTTCCTGACTGTTCTCCTAACTCACTTTGCATAGGTCTTTCATTGAACTCACCAGCAGAGCCTTCTATTGTATCTATTAATACAGATTTCCCATATTTGCTATCCTGTCTAGGATGCTATACGATGCCCTGTGCTGAGAGGGGCTTCCCCACATGTTTGGGGATACTGGATTGAAGTGTAAGTATCTGTAATCTCTATATTAATAGATATTTTAAGGAATCCCAGCCCAAGAACAGACATGAAGCAAAATCTATTCTTAGGCTTTAGATCTGCCTGGTGGGCTGGCCCAGTCCAAGTCTATTTGCTGAAGGATTGAGGAAGGTCTGTGAAAGCAAATGAATTGAATCATGTCTAGCTCATGTAGCAGGCTAACCCAAGGACTCTTGTTTGATCCCAGGGTGAGAGACACAGAGAAAGTCACAGAGGGGAAGCGGAGAGGGAGAGTACAGACAGACAAAAACCAGGAGAGCTATTTCCTCAAAGTCTATAAAACATCAAGCACGAGTAATATTGTTTCTCAAGTAAGGGTGCTCTTCCCCATGTGCCATGGCTCTGGCCTCTGGGCCTCCGCTGGGGATGGCTAAAGGCCCAGCAGGGGGTGGACGGGACCTTCCAGGCCTGGTGGGAGCCAGCAGTGCCTGCTGAGGGACGAGGGAGGAGTGCAGGCTCTCAGTGGGATTGGACTTGTTGTGATAACCCAGTAGAAACCTCCGGGGACTCAAGGTACATGATAGGGGACTCAGCATCTGCCTCAGGGGATGGGAAAGTGGATTTTGGTATCTGACTGTAACCCCATTTGTTCTCACACACTGGTAGGACCTTGTACAACTCCAGTTACATGCGAAGTTAAAAAGGTGCAAAAGTTAAATGCAGTATAACTTAGCTACTGTCATGTTATCAACATTTCCCATGAACCTCGCCCTTCCATGGGGTTTGTCTGTGGAGCATGAATCTGTTGGGAAGACCTCAGATACTTCATGATCTTCTGACTCCTAATGAGAAACCAATCTAAGTAAAAATACAAAAAAAGGTCTCTTCAACAGAAGGAAGGACAAGAGGCACATGAAAACATGCTCCAAGTCACTAATTATCCGAGAGATGCAAATCAAAACAACAATGCTATACCATCTCACACCTGTCAGAATGGCCAACATCAACAAATCAACAAACGACAAGTGTTGGCGAGGTTGCGGAGAAAAAGGAACCCTCGTGCACTGCTGGTGGGAATGTAGACTGGTGCAACCACTGTGGAGAACATTATGGAGCTTCCTCAAAAAACTGAAAATGGAACTCCCATTTGACCCAATAATCCCACTCCTAGGAATATATCCCAAGAAACTAGAAACACTAATTAGAAAGAATATATGCACCCCTATGTTCATAGCAGCACAATTTACAACAGCTAGGATTTGGAAACAGCATAGGTGCCCATCAGCAGATGATTGGCTCCAAAAACTATGGTACATCTACACAATGGAGTATTATGCTGCCATGAAAAAGAAGAAATTCTCATCATTTGCAGCAACTTGGATGGAATTGGAGAACATCATGCTGAGTGAAATAAGCCAGTCAATGAAAGAGAAACACCACATGACCTCACTCATTTATGGATGATAAAGAACATTATAAACTGAAGAACCAAAAGATAGATATAGAGACAGTAAAGCAACAAGCAGACTGTCAAATTACAGCGGGGAGGGTAGGGAGATCTGGGGTAGATAAGAGATCAACCGAAGGACTTGTATACATGCATATAAGTACAACCAATGGACACAAAACTCTGGGGAGGGAGGGTATGTATGGGGGGGGCAATGGTATATGTACACAGATAATAATTAAAAAAAAAAGTCTCTTCAAAAAATAGCTTTTGAAACGCATCACACCCTACTAGGACCACACTCCCTGTGGGTGAATCCATTGTTTATGATACTATCTATTTGGAAAGAGGCTGCCCTGATTGAGGAATTAGGAAATGTAGGTCTTAGTTCCTGTACTGCTATTAAGTTATGTTGCAACCTCATCATCCTCACTCAGCAACTCTCTGGTCCCCTTTAAAAAACAAAAATAAAAAATATACATGTAATCTCATTTCAGAGAGAAAGAGAGAAGGAGAGAGAGATAGAAATATTAATAATGAGAATCATTGATCGGCTGCCTCCTGCACGCCCCACACTGGGGATCCAACCCGGGTATCTGCTTCAACCGGGAATCAAACCACAGTCTCCTGGTTCATGGTTGACTTCAACCACTGAGTCATGCTGGCCAGGCAGGACCTGCCCTTTTTCCTAAAAAACTTCATACAGCTATGTGACTGTTAAACTTGATGTACAGAATTTTGATACAAAGAAATAAAAAATAAAAGGGCTGGATGACAAGATGTCGAAAGGACCCTTCCATTTCCATAGCTCCATGATTGTCTGAGGACAAGCTGTGCTCCTGGGATTGGGAAAACACCAGGAGGGTAGGCAGGAAAAAGGCAAAGAAGTGAAAATGATCTACTTCACAAATTAGCTTTGCCCTGGCCTCGAAATGCCTGCTTTCTCTCTTCTCATGACTCAGTGGTGGTAAAGAAAATAGCAGTCACAGCAGTGGGAATGACTGGGCACCAGCCCAGATGCACTCACATATGAACAAAAAATAAAACACCTCTCCCAGACCATGCGCTTCGGCGCTCAGAAGCACCCCTGCAGTGTGATGAGAAACAGGGAGAGAAAAGACAGAGAAATGCTCACATATACTTCCTCCAAGTGGCCACCGGGACGACCTTTACATTTCAGCCAACTCCTTTGTTGAGAAAACCAGTCTGGTGGTTTTAAAGTTCTTGTGTGACCTTCCGATCACTAATTTTTAATATGGCTGGCCAGAAAAACAAGGCACTCCTTTATGTCATTATATATTTCCTCTTTATTTCTTTATTCTCGAAAGCAGGCTATTAAATAAATGTGTTTTGGATTAATGTTATTCTGACTTGAGATTTTTATCGTCGCCTCCCAACTCCCTCATGTCACGTACCCAATTCTCCCTGACCCCCAGACTATAATGAGCTAAACGCAAAAGGCGGGTTGTGTTTAGTCTGCCTGTCTAGGGCTGGGCCTGTTGGTTTCTCTGAAATTAATGAGTCCTCAATGCAGGCTTACTGTGGACTTCCAAGGTGGAATTCTTTCCCCAAAGACCAGCAAGTCATCTAGATGACAAGGAGAGAATTTCACAGGTAACAGGATTAAGCAGGGGATGTGGGAATCAACTTTCTCCTAGCCTTGGAAGAAATTGTTATTCTTTGTATAAACAAAGAATTTTGAGGTTTATCAAATATAAATTTGAGGTTTATCAGAGAAGCAAAAGGAAACAGGATTCTGGCAGAGCCTCGCCCTACAGGGTGCCAGGGATGGAGGAGGAATGGTGGGCGCTGCTAAGGCAAGCCTGGAAGAGGTTCACCCATCACGGCACTCAGGCCCTGGAAGTCACCACCGCTCTGTATGCGAGAGAGGCGATGGCTCCAAAGGCAAGTGGGAATGCAATGGGTGGGCCGAAAGGGGGCACCTCAGAGCCAGGCCACAGCAGCTTAGGGAGCTGAAGTGAAGCAGACAAGCCCGAGGTGCTGCCCTGGGTGGGCTGTGGGGCCACTCGGGCGGGAGCCAGGCTACCAGTGTATATCAGATCTGCTTAACCAAGGCGTAGAACTAGCTATTGAATGTGATGTGGACAAATCGAAAGGAGAGAGATATTCGGTCAGGATAGAGAGGGTGACTTCCAGGGGCCTGGAAGGACCAAATAAAGTTCTAAGCAGAACAAGAGTCAGCAAAGCCCATGAGATTCCAAAGGGAAGGGCTTTGGCCACTCAGTCAGGATCTCTGCAAACTCAGGCTAAGAACAGCTGCTGAGCTGAAATGTCATCTGGTTTAAGGTTAGAGGGCGTAGGCCCCACAAATGTTGTGGTATTCATTCCCCATGGGGGTGCTATCTTAAAATAGCTTCAGGGCATGGGCACTTTGTTTAGGACATGTCCCCATCAAACCGAGATATGAGAGAGGACCTGAGGTCCCATCTTCTTGCGATAATCTGGAAACCCATCCATTTTGCTGTGGTTTTGCATCTCGGGTATTACATGCCTGCCCTTCTAACTCCTTGAATGACTCCACCTGTGTTTCAGCTGAACCACAAGGCAAAGAAATAGTTTCAGTCCTCAGTCAATATAGAGAAGGAGAGGAGTCCCTTGAAAGAGCTTTATTTCTTAAACTCTAGTGAGCATAAGTCCTGAGGCGGTAGTGATGCTTTGGGAAGCATTTCTCTTTTTGACATATGTGTACCCCTTCTAGAATTTTCATAACGTTGAGTACCCCTCATACTCATGAGAACGTAGAATTAGGCACAGCTAAGCAAGGTGCAGTGCATATTCCCACCAAACTCTGGTACAACTCGTACCCCTACCAAACTCTTCCCGTACCCCTGGGGGTACGTGTACCACACTTTGGGAAACACTGCCTGGAGAATCAACAAAGGAAGACAGAGGACTGGGGAGGGTCTGCAGAGATATACCCATGACCAGTGAGCCCTTCTCCCAGACATGTGGCAACAGTAGTGGCCAAAGTCATGGGAAATAAAGAAGTAGTTGTGTGCCTGTTTTGATCTTAGAACTAGGAGGCATAAATGGATAAAAGAGGTTATTTTTGGTTAGTTAGGATATCCAAAGGCTGGCCAACACTTGCCACCCCCCCAACCCCCCATAAATCTTAATAATGTACAAAAAGCACCTAGAAATATTATCAATTCACACACACACACACACCAAAAAAAAACCACACAAAAACAAGCTTTCTTTGAATGAATGTTGTGTCCTAAATTATTCTTCATAAAACATCAGATATCTGAAAAATTCACTTCAATTTTCTGCCCATGCCAAAGCATATGGGGGATAATTTGAAAAGCTAATCCTATATAATAAAAGGCTAATATGCAAATCGACTAAACGGTGGAACAACCGGTCGCTATCACATGCACTGACCACCAGGGGGCAGATGTTCAACACAGGAGCTGCCCCCTGGTCATCAGTGAGCTCAAACAGGGGGAGCTCCACTCAGCCAAGAGCTGGACTCAGGCTGGTGAGTGCAGCTGCAGTGGTGGGAGCCTCTCCTGCCTCCACGACAGTGCTAAGGACCCTGTGGGGAGTGGACCTAAGCCAGCAGGCGGACATTCCCCGAGGGGTCATGACTGAGAGAGGGAACAGGCTGGGCTGAGGGACCCCGCCTCAAGTGCACGAATGTCAGGCATTGGGCCTGTAGTAACTTCAGAATTCTATAATTTGTAAAAAAAGAAAAAGAAAGCATCTAATAAAACCAAGTGCAGGCTCGATCCCTGGCCCTGGTTAGGTGTGTGCAGGAAGCAACAAATCAATGTGTCCCTTTCATATCAATAATTCTCTCTCTGTCTCTCCCCTTCCCTCCCACTTTCTTAAAATAAAATCAATGGGGGAAAATCATGTGATTTTTTTTTTTTCTTCTGGGGTTGGGGTGGAAAGCTAAACTAACAGGCATATTACAGAACTTCTACCAGGCTCCAGTGTTCTCTGCAATGCCCTTACCACAAGTGAAAAGATATGCCCCACGCTTAGGTTCGCCTCTAACAAAGCAGGTTTCTGCTTCAGGGCCCTAAGGAGTGTTAGTCTCCCCCAAATCTGTATCATCCCTTGCTTGCTGACCTAGTTTCCTGACGCTGGAGGAAACTTGATTAAATCCTTCACTGTAAGAAGAATGGAAGCAAAACCATCCCTCTGCCCTGTGTGTGTTCTAGGCTGAGTGATAGTCCGTTGATGAGCTGGGGTGGTGTGGGGTCCTGTCTCTCTCTCTGGATGCTGGAGCTGAAGAACCTTTGGTCTATGCTACCTACCCGGAATTAGCTCAAACATCCCTATGAATACTTATGATCTACTCCGGTGCATCACCCGGGAGAGCATTGCTGACTGCCAGAGAGACTTATTGGTAAAAACTGAAGTCTCTAATGGCACAGACCATTTAAAAAAATTACAGCTACTTTCTACTGCTCTTTCACCTTGGCACGGTGAAAAAACCTGCCTCATTTATAAGGAAGTGATTCCTTAAATCAATGCCTGTGCTTGCACACACATTCTCCCTTTGTACAGCTGTGACCTTTGCAAATCTTTTTTGTAAAGACCTTACATCTATCTAGTTTCTGCTCTATGGACTGTGGCTATTATTTATATCCGGTTTCAACTCTGCTTTGCAAGGCTGGGGCCGAGAGTCACCAGGGCATTCCTCAGGCTCCTTGGCCAGGTTGTGCCGGTGCCAGGACCCAGGAGAGGAGCAGGTGGGAGGGAGGAAGCCTCTGGGCCTCTCATTCATTGTTTTTCTTTCCATCTTTGGCTGGTGTCTCTGGAGGCAGCTGTGTCCCCGCCACTATCCCAGCTCTTTAAGTATATCCTCTGCCTCTGTCCCTGCCCCCAAAGTGGCAGCCAGTCCCCAGGTGGGGCCAGCCTTCATGCTTCTAGGACCTAGGTGATGGCCACCTCCTGCAGCTGCTTACCTGGGTCTCTCCCCTTCCCCCTTTCATGCTGCCAGCCTCCCCACACTCCCTAACCCAGTGGTCGGCAAACTCATTAGTCACCAGAGCCAAATATCAACAGTACGATGATTGAAATTTCTTTTGAGAGCCAAATTTTTTCAACTTAAACTTCTTCTAACGCCAGTTCTTCAAAATAGACTCGCCCAGGCCGTGGTATTTTGTGGAAGAGCCACACTCAAGGGGCCAAAGAGCTGCATGTGGCTCATGAGTCGCAGTTTGCTGACCACTGCGGCCTAACCAATTCCCTTTACTAATTTCTCTGAAATTCCAAATGTGCTTTCTGCTTCCTTGACTGAAATGTTTTTAGAACTAATGAAGTACTCTGCATGGCTTATTGCCAAGGCAAACCCATCTTGCCCTTTCCAGTGGAACTTATCAGAAAGCTGCACAGTGTTACGATCTGAGATCACTTGGTTATTTTAACAAATACTCTGATGTGCTTACGGTGTGCCCAGCATTATAAACACTTTCTGATGGCCATTTCATAATAATCCATATTTTACAAATGAGGAAACCAGCCCATAAAGGTAAAGTGACTTGGCCAATGCTAGGTAGCTAGGTTCAGCACCCTGAGGGCTAATAATCGAACTAATGACTTAAAATCATTGAAATGCAAGAGAAAGACCCAGCCCCAGGAGGGGCTGAGGTGGTAAGAAGGGCTGTGTGCATGGTTGAAGTAACCAGATTAAGAAGCACAAATGCAGAGTCTGGAGAGGTCAGATATAATCCCAGCATGGGCAGGAGGCCTGCAGAGCCTTCTGAGGGGCCAGTCCCTTGCTGGTAGGTAGGCACAGCAGGTGGCTGCTGTGCTTATAACAGGCACTGCAAGCCCGCACTGCCCCTCCCTGAGGTTATGGTTAGAGAACTGGAGTTAGTACAAACTTCTTGCAACCAACTTTCTTCTCCCTTCATTTTGTAGTAATAAATGTCCTGCCAACCTTACTATGTTAACAGAAGATAGTTTTCTAAATCACGCCGAAACATATCTAACAAAAGTCTCTTCTCAATGATCATGGGACATTTGGTGTCCACCTGTGGAACTGGAAATAAAAACGTGAGGAAATAGCGCTAGCCAGTTTGGCTCAGTGGATACAGCTTCAGCCTGTGGGCTGAAGGGTCCCCAGTTCCGTTGCCATCAAGGGCATGTATCTTAGTTTGCAGGCTTGATCCCTGCCCTGGTTGGGGTGTGTGCAGGAAGCAACAAATCACCGGGTCGCTTTCACATCAATAGTTCTCTCTCTGTCTCTCCCCTTCCCTCCCACGCTCTCTAAAATAAAATCAATGGGAAAATATCCTTGGGTGAAGATTTAACAACAACAACAAAACCTTGAGGAAACAGCTGCCTTAGGTTTCTTGTGAATTGAGATTAATGTGCCTTATTTGGAGTGTTTGAGCACAGCCAGTCTCACATCCTGGAAAGTGAAAATCCTCACTCAAATTACAGGGGAAAAAGACAAGGCAAATGAATGAAGAGAAAGAGCACTTGTGTGGATATGACTGCATTTCCATTAAAAGCATCACCTGAAAGCCCTCTTTGTGACTATGCGGATGGGGGCAGCCATCAAATAGCTGAGGCCGAGCCTTTGATTCTATGTCAGTGCTGAGGGCGGAGACCATGGCTCTACGTTTTAGCCATCTGACCTCAGGGAAGTTACCTGATGCTGTAAAAACACCCTTCATCTGCCAGCTTGAGAAAATAAACACAATGTCAGGGTTTATTTTCAGGGCTGCTGTGAGGATTAAGCAACTTCATTCATGTAAGAAACTTAACACCGACTCTTAATATGGTCCAATAATTAGCTATTATTGTAGTTGTTGTAATTATTAAATTATTATTAATGGTTTGACTAGTACGATGATAAAAAAAAATAAAAAAAAAAGTCTCCCACAGCCATACTTAGCCAGTGACTTCTAGGATAAACACCATAGGTAGACACTGACTTAAACCCACCACTTTGCCCATTGGTAATATTTCAGTTATGAAACCGCAAAAAAAATGGCTCAAACACAGGGCCAGGATTCATGTTAGGGAGAAGAACACAACCAACCAACTCTGCGCACAGCACACACAACAAGCAGAGGCGGAAGGACCTGGAGGCCATGAGGAAAGAGTGGAACAGAGGGAAGGACAGAGGCTTGGGCCCCAGAGACCTGCGCTCTGGTTTACGTCCCATTAGCACGTCCTGTGACCTTGGAGAGGTCACATAATGCATAGCTCTGCATTTCTCCTTCCTTAACTCTGTGTGATAATGGGTCCTCTGAACTTTACGGATGGATGGCTCTATTTGTGTCCTTAAATGAGAGTGGTAAGCAGTTTGAGGGGAAGGGCTTGTGGCTAGAGACAACTGTTCACCCCATCTCCTGGGTCTATAATCCTCTCTCGGCAGGAAGAAAGGAAGCCTTTGCCCGCTGTCCCTCTGTGTGCAAATGAGCAGGGACTTTTCCTCTGACCACTGACCCTTCTCACAGTGTGCTCAGTGTCTCCAGGGTGAGCCCACCATGGGAACAGCCATCAGCAAAGCAGGAACAGCATGGCCATGTCGGTAAGGACACCTTTGATGATGAAGTAGAAATACATTGGAATGCATCAGGGCTTTCATAATCAGAGCTTTAGCTTTGCTACCAACTGTGCAGGAAATCATGAAAAGAATTAATATTCATGAGCCTAGCCAATTTCCACATCAAATTGTTCTTAACTTTGAGATAGAACACTTTATTTGCCTCTGCCTTTCTCAGTGCTCAATGCATACCTCCTTTAAAAGAGCAGAGTTCCTACCATGAAAAGGATCAAAAATTCCGAATGTGAAGCCCACTATTTGCCTGGGAAACGTGTAGCCACAAGTTTGTCTTCGTTCCTGTGAAGTGCACACTCTGACCCCGAACTGCACGGTGAAACCTGGAGATTCGTGCTCCCAATCATCAGGGTCAGCAGGTGCTTTAAACATGGCGCCGTTTTCCTTTGCTTCCTACTCCATTTTTGAAGTCCACTTAGAAAGAGAAAGAATGGATCACCACTGGAGTTTTTGAAGTTACAAAGAATAATCCTTTTTAAAAAGGAACAATTCTAACTACAGCACTTTCTCGCTGCAGGATGCAATTCTGGAGTGGAGCCATCCAGGCATTAATCAACACCTTTCAAAGTCAAGGATTCAAAAAAGACGGGTGGAATGACAACTGCTAGTTGAAGTACTTACAGCTGATTAAAGTGCAGAGATATATATAGCATAATGTTCAAAAGGAAAACAACCACTTGGCCTTAACAGAAAATAAATGATTCATAAATAAAGAGAACAACCCCGATGTGAATGATACCATTGATACTCCACTTCCTTTGCGGGCTCTGGGATTAGAGGTTAAACCCTAGCAGGCTAGATGAGGTTTGGAATCCTTTGCATTTGTTGCATCAAGAGATACCACGAGGGCTAGGAGGACTGTCAAGGAAGATAGGATAGAAACCACATCTGATCACTTCTCTTCAGTTTGCTGGTAAGGTTTCCCCATGGAGTAGTCAGGGTCAGACACGGTAAGTGGGAGAAACAAGAATACTGATTCTCAGGAGTTGGGACGCCATGATTTGACTTGAGGGTTCTTAGCACCTTTGTGTCTTTCTTGCATCTTTCCCATCCTACTTCCCTAAGGCAGTGGGTAAGCTCTGAGGCTCGGTCTCCTCTCCATTAAGGCTAACAGCTGAAATACTCACAGGCAGGCAACTGCAGGGGTGACTGAAGCAGAGGGTAGTGAGCTGGAGGGTTCATGCTTCTCCCCTCAGTGGAGCAATACCAGGACCAAATGTAGCCAGGTGGTGCCAAAGCTCGCGGTGTCTCTCTCTCTCTCTCTCTCTCTCTCTCTCTCTCTCTCTCTCTCTCTCTCTCTCTCTCTCTCTCCTCTTATATATTTTTATTGATTCCAGAAAGTAAGAGGGAGAACCATCAATGATGAGAATGATTAATCGGCTGCCTCCTGTACGCCCCCTACTGGGGATCGAGCTCACAACCCTGGCCTGTGCCCTAACTGGGAATCGAACCATGACCTCCTGGTTCATAGGTTGATGCTCAATCACTGAGCCATGTCGGCTGGGCCAAAGCTAGTGGTTTTTCAAAAGAATCTGGGTATTTTTGTGAAACTGCTTAATTCTCAAATGTGAGCTTATCTTATAAACATTCTGGGTTCGCCAAAATGCTTTTCCTTGGCTTGCATTGCTAGCAGGGCTCCCATTGATTGTGGCGAAGGCTGCAAGGCTGCTGGCGGGCCAGCTGGGGGGTGTGCCCAGGGCCGATTCCCGATGTCCAGCCCGGGCGCACACCCCCAGCCTTTCCGCAGTTTGTCAGCACTCACTTCCCTCCATCAGATCTCTTTCTGAGTAAGCCAGAATTGTTTCCTGTTCTTTTCCCTGAACCCAACCTAGGCTGACAGTTGTGAAATTGCAACTTGGAGATACAATGCCAAAGAAGACGTATTTCAAACTATTCATTTCAACAACAAAACAAAAAAAGAGAAAACATAGAACATTTATGCTTTCCATATTCAAATAAATAACCGGTGTCTGCATAAATAAAAGGACCAAGAATTCCACCACGGCCCGGAGCTCACAGAGGTAGGGCGTGCACCAGGGGCTCCCACACTGGCCAGGAGAGTTGGGGGTCAGCAGGAGGCAGTGCTGCAGCCTGAGAGAACCTTATAAATTCCCAAGAGTTGAATACCTTAGAGTCTAAGGCTCAGACCAACACTGGATACCTAACTACATACAACCGCTGACACCAAAACAAACAAACAAAACCCTTTAATTTTTGTGCTGAAAGTTCTGAAATAATTTAATAGCATCCCCAATTGACCCTGATAAGGAGAACAGAAGCAAACCATAAGTCACCACCACGGCTTCATATGAGAATTGTTTTGACCCTGCAAAGAACTTCCTGTGACTTTCCAACCATCTTTCGAGTCTATTTACATCTGAGAGCAAAAGAACGGTGTGCAGCTGGACCATGCAGATAAAAACACACCTACCAGTTGCTTGACTAATTTACATACCAAATTTGAACAGTCAAAGTACACATTCGTATAGGTTTACATCACCTTAAATTTTTCTAATCCAAGGAAGCTAACCAAATCACTTTTGCTGGATAATTTATGATGGAGCCTTATTTGTTGGCCTTCCCACAGAGCTATCCAAACTGCAGCCCAGCTGAGATTTGTGGCTCACCGGCGATTTGTTCCGCTTCTCTAGACCTAGCCTGGCTGCCTCACCTGCTGCCAACTAACCTGTATCCAGCCGAGAGAGAAAGAAACAGCAACAAAAAAGCATTTTTACAGAAGCTCCAAGCCTTCACTTGCCAAAGGACCGAGCTAGAATCTATAAATATGCATATATTAAAAATGAATCTACCATATCGAATGAATCAAGCTGCTAGCCTGAAGGTGGAAAATGATGAACAGTTGCAAGAAGCACTTTACCTGCACAAATTTGATCTCTATTCTCAAGAGCTAGATTTCAATGAGAACTTGTTCAATATTTAACAGATAATTACTGAGAGTCTGTACATAGTAGTCCCTGTCCTCCAATAAAAGCTGATTATAAAACTGTGTATGTAAAAACAGAAAACATAAAACAGCTAACCCCACAGACAGTATTGTGACCTCTTTGTGAAAATATTTTCTATTTCTAGAAACAACGTTTGGGAACATTCTGTTTGAAAAGGAAAAAGTGTCTAATGAATTAATTTCCTATCTAACCCACCTCAATGCTCAAATTTACATTAAGTGTTTGAGAGTCACTATATTAGTTTCCCATTGCTGCTGTAACAAATTATCATATTCGTAGAGGCATAAAACAATAAAAATGTATTATCTTACAATGCTGGTAGGTAGATGACCTAGGTTCCTTTGTGGAGGCTCTAAGGCAGAATGAGTTGTCTTGCCTTTTTTTGGCTTCTACATTCTGCCTGCGTTCCTTAGCTCATGGCCTCTTCCCTTCCTCTACTTCCAAAGCCAGCAACTGTCTCATTGTCAAAGTTCCCTCTCTCTCTCTTTGACCTCTGCTCGGGCATCGCGTCTCCTTCTCTGATGCTCATCTTCCTGTCTTCCTCCTTTAAGGCCCCAGTGATTACAACTGACCTCTCTGAATTATTCAGGTTACTCTTCCCACCTCAGGACCTTGAACTTAATCAAACTGGCAAAGAACTTTTGCTATATAAGGTAATATAGTCATGGGTTCTGGGGATTAGGGTGTGAACAATTTGGGGGGGCATTATTCTGTCTACTCAAGTCACTAATGCCACTCATATGAAAAGAGAGTATTCAAATATCTTTGCAGCTAGCTCTGCAATATTAACCCAGATTGCTTGCTTAAAAAATGTATTCATAAGAAATTACTAAAAAAAAAAAAAAAAAAAAAAGAAAGAGAGAGAGAGAGAGAAAATAAACAAATGAGACTACATCAACTAAAAGGTGTTTGCATAGTAAAAGAAGCCATCAACAAAATGAAAAGAAAACCTACTGAACGGGAGAAGATATTCCTAATTGATGCATCCTATAAAGGGTTAATATCCCAAACAGATTAAGCAATTTATATAACTTAACAGCAAAAAAACCTCCAAATAATCAAATTAAAAAATGGGCAGATGACCTGAATAGACATGTCTCCAGAGAGGACATACAGGTGGCCAACAGACATATGAAAAGATTCCAAGCATCACTAATCATGAAAGAAATGCAAATTAAAACCACATTGAGATATTACCTTGCACTTATCAGAATGGTATCATCAATAAATAAAAAAACAGCAAGTTCTGGTAAGGATGTAAAGAAATGAGAACCCTTCTGCACTATTGGCAAAATTGTAAATTGATGTAGCTACTATGGACAACATTATGGAAGTTCTTAAACACCTAAAAACAGAACTATCATTTGACCCAGCATTTTCACCCCTGGGTAGTTATCTGAAGAAATCTAAATACTAATTTGAACAGGCATTCATTCATATGTTCACTGCAGCATTATTTAGAACAGCTAAAATAGGGAAGTAATCTCGCATCCATCAATAGATGTGTTATATATATATATATATATATATATATATATATATATATGTTTTTATGTATAATGGAAAATTACTCAGCCATAAAAAAAATATATATATATAATTATTTTGCTGTTTGTGATAACATGGATGAACTTAGAGGGTATTGTGCTAAGAGAACTAACTCAGTCAAAGACAAATGCCATAGGATTTCACTTACATATGGTTGCCAAATGGGAGAGGTTTAAGGGGATAAGTAAAAAAGGTGAAGGGATTAAAAAGTACAAACTGGCAATTATAAAAATAGATATGGGGATGTAAAGTACAGCACAGAGAATCTAGTCAATAATACTGTAATAACTATCTATGGTGCCAGATGGGTACTAGACTTACCAGGGTAATCACTTTGCAAGGTATATAAATATCTAATCGCTATGTTGTATGCCAGAAACTAATGTAATATTGCACATTAACTGTAATTAAAAAATAAATTTAAAAATCATTAAAATAAAAATGATGAAAGATTTGTCTTCTTCCATGGAACCAAACATAATGATTAACATAAGAAAAATCAGAGGAGTTTTTTCCCCAAGGTGTATTTCTTGCCACAGTGAAAATCAACCAACAATGTCTTACTTACAGAGCAGGTGACAGGCACATCTTGGTTGTGAGGGACGGCATGTTCTCATTCAGAGATATTGATCTAGTTGTTATGTTGATGTGGTAACAGCCAGTGTGGCAATTTGATCGCGCCAAGTATTTATTACCTGTTTGAATACAGCGTCGTCCTGTCGTGTGGATATTGTTCATTGACATATAAGGAAGAGGATGAGATGGTGGTCGTCAAGGAAGCAGCTTCAAACAGGGACGGTGTGCTGGGCACCAGGTCGGGCCTGTGCCGGGATCCCAGCGCTGGGGAACAGAAGCAGCACACACATCATGAATCTCCGTAAGAAATGCAGCTTTCGTGTCTATAACCGTTGGAACAAGTCACAATCATTCATTTTACTTTATTAGGCTGCAAATTAAGTTATGAATTAACTGAGCTCCTCTGAACTGCAGCAGAAATGCAAAATCGTTCCTTGCAAACAGGTTAAACAGGAAGGAAATTGCATTAATTTACAAAGTGGCGTGTGGAAATGACATTATGAATGCTCTTTAAAAAACCTAATGAAGTGATTTACTGTTTCAAAAGATGACATACAAAGCTCCTAGGGGCTTCAGGAGATAATTCAACAGAGATTAAAAGGATGATTGGCAAACGTAGAAACACAAAAGGAAATCTGATTTCCCTTCCCAGGCTATTTGTGATTCTCAATTTAGATCTAAGGACTGGGACCTTGTATGAGTCAGGGAACTCATTGTACACGTTACAGCTAGCTAGTTATATTTGAACCACATTGGAGGCCACATCTTTGAACACTATCCCAGGCTCTTCTTGACATCACATTTTAGCAGTAAGGCTGCCTTTTTAAAAATGAGAAAATTCTTTTGTAATTCTTATGTAAATATCTATGAAAATACTTAGCCAAGAGATCTCCTTCAGCAGGAAAGTGGAATACTCAAGACTGAGGAGTGACCCATGCCTACTCTCAAGATTTGATGTGGATTTTTGAGTCTGCATCATTTTTTTTTTTTATAATATGCATTTTCTTTTTAAAATATATATATATTTTATATTTTATTGATTTTTTTTTTTTTTTTACAGAGAGGAAGGGAGAGGGAAAGTTAGAAACATCAACGACAGAGAAACATCGATCAGCTGCTTCTTGCACACCTCCTACTGGGGATGCGCCCGCAACCAAGGTAAATACCCTTGACCAGAATCGAACCTGGGACCCTTGAGACCACAAGTTGACACTCTATTCACTGAGCCAAATTGGTCAGGCCTTCTTCTTCTTCTTCTTCTTTTTAAAAAATTTATATTTATTGTTGAAAGTATTACAGATAGCGCCCCTTCGGTCCCCCATTAACCCCTTTTGCTTCTCCCCCTCCCTCCAGGCTTTCACGGCACTATAATCTATGTCCATGGGTTGTGTGAACATGCATATAAGCTCTTTGGTTAATCTCTTCCCACCCACTCCTGCCTCCCTGCTTCCCTCTGAGATTCATCAGTCTGTTCCATGATTCTATGTCTCTAGATCTATTTTGTTCAACAGCTTATTTTGTTCGTTAGATTCCACATATAAGTGAGATCATTTAAAATCATCTTATCCTAAACTTTACACAACTGTACATCCATTATTGGCCAGCCTGTCAGAGACAGTCCTTTAAATGAAGGATGGTCACCCAGTCAGAGCTCCTTTAAAAGGAGACCTGGGAGAGCCCAGAAAGCGAGCATAATGGGCGGACCAGTCCTATTCTTCAAGTTCTGTGGTTGGGCTCACGTGGGTTTTTTTTAGCCTAGGTAGGTATTTTTTAATTTTTATTGAGATAGAATTGACATTTAACATTGCACTAGCTTTAGGTGTACAACATAATAATTTGATATATGTGCATACTACAAAATGAGTAACACAAGAAGTTTAGTTAACACCCTTAGCTACAACCCATGACCCATAGTGACAACATTTTTCTTCTTGTGATGAGAACTTTTAAGATCTTCTCTCTTAGCAACCTTCACTTATGCAATAGAGTGTTGTTAACTGGTGTCACCAGGCTTTACTATGAATTTTTTAATTACTCTCCCAAACTAAACTAAAACAGACAATAATAAAAACAATATGACTGGAAGGTGTTTCTGGCATTCCATTATAGGCACAATAGACTCAAAATTATGTATTTCCAGGAAGTGTGAGTGAATGGAAACTGATCCTAAGAGGCACTACCACGTGAGTGTAATGTTTGGGATTTAGAGTTTGAATGGGGTATAGATGGATTGGTAAACTAAGGAGAATTCTCATGACCCTAGTTTTATTAATTTGGGACTGGGAATTCCTTATCATGCCCATGTTTAATCTTACACTCAAGTTGCTCAATTTTGGGATAAATCTAACAAGAGTTAGGTATGACATGCAAAGAGAAAATAATAAAACTGATTCAAATCATTAAAGAGGACCTAAATAAATGGATAACTTCTTACACTGTGATTGTATGTATAAGTATTTGCTTATATGTATTTAATGTGTATATTTGTTTGAAAAAAATATATATTCACACATAGAATAAGGTCTAGTAGTAAAAACACCAAAATGTTCAGATGTGTTACCTTTAGGTAGTGGGATTAGAGATCTTGCTTTAATATTTTACTGTCTTTTAATTTATTTATCCCATATATCATATGTTAAACTGTTTGTGTTTTAAACATTTTGTGTTACCTGTATCATATTGTATATACCCTTTAAGATTATATAATGGGCTTTGTTTTTTAGAGTAGGTATTCTGTAAGCTTCCTACTGTGAGTTTCCATGTATAAATAAAATCACAAGAATGTTTTCTTTCTTCTGCTTTAAAGTTACATATTTTTACCTTCTTCATCCAGGCTGCTGAAGCTCTGCCCTTCTGTCAGCAAATCCCGCTTCTCCTCTTTCCATTCTTGGCTCATGGAGGACACAATCTCCTGCGATGTCGCCTTCAGGGCGGCGATGGAATTGCACCGTTTTTTAGAAGGTGAGGCCTTCAGAGCTAGCCGAGGGGAAAAGGAGAGAAAAGGAAGACACTTATTTTAAGGCCACATTAATATTTTATTTATTAACATTTTGATTATTATTAACGTTTTAGTAATTATTTGAGTAGCATGCAAGAGACTTTGGTTTATATCCATGAGGAAAGGAAAATGAAATTGTGTTTTGGCAATTTCATTTGTTCAAAATGACTTAACCTAAATCAGAATATCCTGGGATAAATTTGAGTTGCAAGTCTCCCCAGATTTTAAAATGAAAAGTCTTATTTGAGATGAAATTTAAATGGTTTGTTGCTAACTAGTTATTTTTCCTCCTCCAAGCAATTTTTTTTTCTCCCCCCCTCCCCCCCCCAACTGCTGGGAGGAGGCTGGATGGGTGGGTAAACGCAGATGGTAAGCTAAGGGAGAATTCTCATGACCCTAGTTTTATTAACTTGGGACTGGGAATTCCTAGCCATGCCAATATTAATCTTATACTCATGTTGGCCAATTTAGCCAAGTTACTTCCGGTTGCTTTTTTCTCGTAGCAACTTCCCACTGAAATTTCCTGCCCTTTGGGTCTTTTCTAGGTCATGGTTATGTCAGATGTATAATTCACTCCCGATGTTTGTACAACAGTATTCTGCAATCTCAGGAGTGCCTTGGGAACATGAACCAAAGCAAATATACTTCCCCATCAGCCACGCTCACAAAGGCTGTGACTTTATTTCTGATACATCAGGTGGCACTGCTTTGGCTGCAGCTTTTTTAAAAGGTGTGTTTTTACTGATTTTAAATAGAGAGGAAGGGAGGACAGGGAGAGAGAGAAACATTGATTTCCTCCTACTGGGGATCAAGCCTGCAACCCAGGCATGTAGCCTGACCAGGAATTGAACCGGCAACCTTTTGGTGCATGGTTTAACCCTCAACCACTGAGCCACCCCGGCCAGGGTTACATTTACTCTTTGCTGCCATAATTCTTCGTGGCTTTCCATGTTATAGAATTTCCTTGGAGGGTAGGGAAGAGGGAAGTTGAGGCTTATTTATGTTTTGCTGTCCCTTAAACTTGATTTTGGCAGTGTCTCTCCTCCTTCAGGTTTGCTTATAGGGGTAAGTTGACAGCAGGTGAATTACAATAATCATGTTTGGCCTTGGGAATTTCAGAGAGTAGATTGCACCGCTTATCGGGGGCCTTCCCATAGGCAGCTTGCAAGAACTTAATTGGATAAGGACTTTGGGACACACAGATGAGGGAAGCATAGAGGGCAATCTCTCCACTGAAAGCAAAGAGACAGTTTATGTGTCCCATGAGGAGTCTTATCACCATTATAGTATAATCACCATCATAAATAACTTTTGTAGAGGGCTTTAAGAGTTTGGAAGCCAACATTCACATTTTCAAATTATCCACATGGCCATCTGAGCAAGACGGGGCCTTCGATAGGTCCAGAAACTGAGAACAGAAACATGACCTACTTAAGGTCACTGAGCTAGAAATCATGAAACCCCAGGTGTCTCATCTTTTTTTCTTAAATTATCTAATTGGGGGTTCATTTCCTAGCACTCTTGGCATTCTATTTTCTAATTAAAGTGAAGGCGGGGGGAGATAAAACTAGAGTTTGTTTCTCATTGAAGGGAGGAAATTTTCAAAACAGATCAAAAGTGACTTTCATGGTAAATAAGTGGCCCAAATAGATCATTTTTCCTTATCCTCCTCGTCCCATCAAACAGTGGTCACATTTGCTTTACACATCTGAAGTAATATCCCATACACTGGCTTTTGCTTTAAAACTGTGTCTACTAATTTATTAAAAAATGTTTAATAAAACAATAGGTTTGGGTTAGCTGGTTACTTTCTTTTGTGCCACAGCAACTCCTGGCTTTGTCTTTGGCTAAAACACTATCTGGAAGTAGGTATCCCATGTTCATTTCTAGCCCTATATCCTGCCACTCAGCAGCCTCTACACCTACTGCTTTCCAGCTCACCTATCTGCCATTCCCTGAACCTACCCCTGGGTCTTTGCATATGCCGTCGTTCTCCTCCAGATGCCCTTCTCGCCTCTTTTCCTAATGAACATTGGCCTATATTTTCAGGACTTTGTTTAAAGATTCTTCTCTCTGGGAAGCTCTTTTGGAAGAACTGGTTTTAATTTTCTCTGTGTACCTATAGTAGTGTATGCAAAAACACTATTCACCATTGCTTTGCTATATTATAAATCTATAACACGGTCCAATCCCTGACTCAAAACAGACTTTCTATATTACTAATGCTTAGCATAGTACCAGGTATGTAATAGGTGCTCAAATGTTGGTTAAATGAAGGTATTATTGTCCTAAAATCTTAGGACAGTTGATTTCTAACAAATTAATGTACTACTTAGTCCTTTCAGAAAACTAAGTTTTAGTACAGTTAGACATATTATCTAAGTAGAGAATTTCAGTGAGGTTTCTGCATTATGGGGACTAAAATTTCCAGGAGAATTTATAGGAATTTGCAGACATTATTACATTGGCAGCATGACTCAAGTCTGGGTGAGATTAATGGATTTAAGAAGGTTAAACAGGCACTGGGTAGCTCAATTGGTTAGAGCATCTTCCCAATTGCCAAGGTTGCAGGTTCTATCTCAGGTCAGGACTCACAAGAATCAACCAATAAATGCTTAAATAAGTGGAACAACAAATTGATGTTTCTGCCCTAGCTGGTTTGGCTTAGTGGATAGAGCGTCGGACTGTGGACTGAAGGGTCCCAGATTCGATTCTGGTCCAGGGCACATGCCCAGGTTACAGACTCAATCCCCAGCAGGGGTGTGCAGGAGGCAGCCCCTCAATGATTCTCTCTCATCATTGATTTTTCCATCTCTCCCTCTTCAATCAATAAAAATATTTTCAAAAATTGATGTTTCTCCCTTTCTTTCCCTCCCTACTTCCCTTCCCCCCCCTCAAATATATATATATATATATATATATATATATATATATATATATATATATGTATTTTTAAACAAGGTTAAGCAAAGTGATTTGAAAAAAAGAAACTTGAAAACCAGGTACTGTTTTCAGGTGTTAGGACAGCAGAGTTTTCACCTACAAAGTATGCCTTTAGGCATTAAAGGTTTTAATGAATCACGGTTGATAAAACATCTTGAAGTTGTACTTTCACTTGTCAGTCTTACTAATTAAATTACTACTGCTTGAAATGCTGGAAGTAGATAAAAAACCCATTCATTTATCTGATTATTAATCAAATAATGATTGAGTGCATACAGTGTGTCAGGAAATGTGCCAGGTGCTGGGAATAAATATGTATATATGAGAGCACCTGACACAGTCACACTTTTAAGGAATTCATAGTCTAGTGGGGAAACAGAAAAACAGCTTTTATAGCCGAGTATGGTAAGTTCCACAGCAGAAGCACCAGCTAAACTGAGACCTAAGGAAAACCAGGGGAAGGATGGCGAGAGAGCTACAGACAAGGGGACAAGCATGGGAAGAAACATGGGAGTCAGCCTGGCACATCTGGGGAACTGACAGGAGCTCAGAGCTGCAAGAGCCTAGAGGATAGGGTACAGCATGGGATGGGGTGACCGAGGTCACGCTGAAGGGACTCAGAAGCCAAATTAAGGATTTTATGTGCTAGAGAATACATGGGCAAAAAACAAACAAACAAACAAACAAACAAAAAAACCTCAACACCTCTTCAAACCATGGAAGGGTTTAACAGGTACTAGTAATTAGCAAGAGAACATTTATATTTTGGTTGATCCCTCTGGCTGCAGTGTTGAGGAGACTACTAGATTAAATGGGGACAGGATTGGAGGCAAGAGACCAATGTGGGAGCCATACTGGATGCAAAAACCCTTCAAAAACCAAAACCACACAAACAAAAAAAAGTGGTTGAGTTAGAGACATTGTGAAAGAAAAGAAGGGGATGAACCCTCCATGTTTCAGAGAGAGACTAGGTATTGGTGAGTGACTGCGTGTGGGAGTAAACATAAGAATGACTGTAAAGAATGATTAAGAAAATAATTCCATTATAATAACAATAAAAATACTTAAGAATAAATTATGCAACTTGCAAGACTTGTACTCTGAAAACTATAAAACACTGTTGAAAGAAATCGATAGTCTTAAATAGAAAGAAAGACATCGATCTTCAAGGAGTCTTAATATTGCTAGGGTGGCAGTACACCTAAATCGATGTTCAGACCCAACACAAAGTCCTTATCAAAATACCAGCTGCCCCCCCCTTCATTTTTTGCAGATATTGACAAGCTGTTTCTAAAATTCATACAGAAATCCAAGGGACCCAGAATAGCTAAAATAGTTTTGAAGAAGAACTCAAGCTTATGAAGGACTCAGACTTCTGATTTCAAAACTTACATCACTGAAGTAATCAAGACAGTATGGTATTGGTATAAGGATATGTTAGGCATAGAGATCAATAAGACTTGAGAATCCAAAAGTAAGTCCTCACATTTGTGGACAACTGATTTTCAGTAAGGTAGCAAAGATAATTCAATGGGGGAAATGTGCTTTTTCAACAAATGGTGCTGGTACAACTGAATGTTCACATGAAAAAGAATGAAGCTGGACCTATATCATACCACATACTAAAGATTAAATCAACATATGTAAGTCATATATCTGCTACATATAAAGAACTCTTATAATCAACAATAAAAAGCCAAATAAGTAAAAATGGGCAAAGATGTTTTTTCTAGGTCCTTTCAATTCGGCCTTTTGTGGGCATTGTACTATTTGTGTTGTCTATTTGTTTCTACATTATTTTAGGTGGCTCCTCAGTTTTTAAAATACGGAAAAATAACTTTCTCAAAACATGAAACATGGAGAAAGCCACAAGGACAGAAATGTCTTAGAACTTTGACAATTATTCACCTGTTAGACAAGAGGTTTGTTAGAATAAACTTTGTAAACCTTAATTCGAAGCAGTCAGAGCATGGATGAGGCTGTCCCTTAAATTGGGGTTCTAGTATTCATCACTACCAGAGGCTCAGTGTGTAAAATTTGTGCACGGGTAGGGTCCCTAGCAGCTGTTGGCTGGGGCTTCTCTTTGTTCCACATTGCCCCCTGGTGGTCAGCACACGTTATAGTGAGCAATCGAACTCCTGGTTGGTTGAAATCCCAAGAGGACACTTTGCATATTAGGCTTTTATATATATATATAGATAATAGTAAAAGCCATTTACTGAGAAAATAAATGGGCAATGGATTTGAATAGAAATTTCTCCAAGTAAAATATAAATGGTCAATAAGTACATAAGATGTTCAACACCAGTAGTCATCAAAGAATTGCAAATCAAAACCACATTGAGATACCACTTTATATCCACTAGGATGTCTAAAACAAAAGACAGACAATAACATACATTGGGAGAATGTAGATAAACTGGATCCCTCATATATTGCTGATGGGATTGCAAAATGATATAGCTGCCTTGGAAAAGAGTTTGGCAGTTCCCAAAATGTTAAATGGAGTTACCATCTGATATAGCAGTTCTACTCTTAGACATATATCCAAAGGAAATGAAAACAAATGCTCACACAAAACCTTGTACATGAATGTTCATAACTGCATTATTCATAACAGCCAAAATAGGAACAATGCAAATATCCATCCTCTGAATGAATGGATAAACAAAATGGAGTATAGCCATAAAATGGAATATTATTCAGCAATAAAAAATAAAAATAAAACACAAGATGACTAAACCTTGAAAACATACTAAGTAAAAACAGCCAAACACAAAAGCCACATGCTATATGCTTCCATTTATATAAAATATCCAGAACAAGCAAATCCAGAAAGATAGAAAATAAATTAGAAGTTGCCAGGGGCTGGGAAGAAGAGAGGATGGAGAGTAACTGATAATAGTTATGAGATTTCTTTTGGAGGGGTAATGAAAATGTTCTAAAAATAGACAATGGTGATGGTTGCATGACTTTGTGAATATATTAAGAATTGCAGACTTGTACACTTTAAAATGATCAGTTTCATGGTATGTGAATTATATCTCTGTAAAGATATTATAAAAATAGACTAAAAAATCAAAATGGGAAAAAGTCAATAGATTTGACTACTTGAGAAATAGAATACTTGATAAATTAAAACATGATAAACTACACAAACTGGGAAGATTTATAACACATGCCATATTTCATGGACTTGGAGATGCTATGGGTTGTAGCATTAATTTATATATTACTAAGAAACAAACCTTCCAAGATGGAGGAAACTCACTAAAGCTGGGACACCAGGGGCCACATGGTCCATAAACCTAACAGGGCATGGGAAAGTCATGTTTTTCCAGTCTTGGCAAAGGGTAAGGGAAGGTAGAAAATCTTCCTTGAAAATTTAACAACTAGTTTCTAGTCAGTCAGGCCTGCAGGCCAGTTCCTCTTAGGCAAACAAGCAAACAAAACAAAAACCTTAGAAAATTTAATTGGTCTCAATTTGAGACCAATTTTAAGATTCTACTGAGATAGTCAAATGGGAGACAAAAGTTTTTCTTAAGACTAAAAAAGGTTAAAAAAGGATTGATATCATTACTATGTAGAATTCATATAAATTATTTGAAAAAATAAACATCTAATATAAATGAGCCAAAATCATAGAGCTCAATTCTCAAGGGAAAGACAAATGGCTAATAAACATGACTAATGATTGAACTTCATCAGTATTTAAGAAACACAAAATAAAACAATCAGATAACATATTTTACTTAGCATAGCATAATTTACAAAGAATAATTCTGGCTAAGGGCTGGAAGGGTTCAGACTGCTTTGGAAGTCTACAGTGATATAATCTATCTCTGCAGTTATGTGCATTTTAACCCCCTAATCCTTCTTCTTGAGATATATCCTAAAAAAAAAAATTAATAATAAAAATAATAATATGCAAATTGACCACACCCTCACAAGATGGCTGCCTACAGCAAGGCTGGCAGAGGGGTTAGTGAGGGACAACCAAACTACTGAACAACCAGGCTGCGTGGGGTGACCAGGCCAGCAGGTGGGCAGTTGGGGGTGAACAAACTGGCAGGGGGGTGAGGGGGGGGAGAGAGGAGGCAGTTAGAAGTGACCAGGCTGGCAGAGAGAGGTAGTTGGAGGTGACCAGGCCAGCCAGGGGGGCAGTATGAGGTGACCAGGCTGGTGGGAGGGGGCCATTAGGGGCGACTAGGCTGTCAGTGGGGGGCAGATAGAGGTGATCAGGAAGGCAAGCAGGTGAGCGATTAGGAGCCAGCGGTCCAGGATTCATTGGGCCTAAACCAGCAGTCAGATATCCCCCGAGGGGTCTCGGATTGGAGAGGGTACAGGCTGGGCTGAGAGGACCATTCCCTGTGCACAAATTTTGTGCACTTGGCCTCTAGTAATATTATAATATGTTGATCAATGTCATCCCAATAAATTTAAAAAATAATAACTGTGTCAGATGGTTACTAGACTTGTGGTAATCATTTTGTAAGATATAAAAATGGTGAACCCCAATGTTGTAGACTTGAAATTAATCTATTATGTGTTAACTATAATTAAAATAGGTTTAAAAAGCTTCTTTGTATAATTTCAGTCTTTAAATTTATTGAAATCATTTTTTGACTATCCTGAAGAATATTTTATGATAATATTCACTGTTAACATTTTTATATATTCCATTAGAATTGTGTTGTACATTTAGGTGGGCATAAATCTATTAAGGACTAAATGTACCTTTAATATATAACTTTATTTGTTGCATATCATTCTATTACTTAATTATATCATAATATATTTAGTTAACCAACATATTATTGGGATAAACATTTAGGCAGTTTCCAAGCTTTCCCATTACAAAATAGGACTTTAATGATTATGATACCAATAAATACCTGACTGCGACACTTAATATAATTATTGATTACTGCTTCTGGAAAGTAAATGAACTCTTCCAATAAAAATCTTGCAAAGATACACATACTGAAGTCAGCATGTAAGTGCTAAAAGTAAAAAAAAAAAAAAAAAAAAAAAATCATTAAGAATCTTACCTTGAATTTTCTTGAAAACTCGGGAATTCATAAACTTTAGAAATCTGTCTGCATAAAAGCTTGGTCTGTGAACGGAAACAGTGTCCTGAAAAGACAAACCAGGTAGCGGAGTTTACCTCTCAGACGGAAAGATCTATGCACTGGCTCTCTGTGGACCAAGGCCTTAACCAGGGGACCGGAAGGTGTGGGAGCGGAGAGCCAGAAAGGGCAGTGCCTGGGTCTGTGGGGCCCAGGACTTGGGCTGCGGGAGGGGGCACAAGACTCAATCGGAGCAAAAATTCCAGATACTCATGAGGAAATAAAGTATTAAGAGGGGCAGGTGAGAGACAGTGAAAAAGGCTCTGCTTTATAAACCCAAACTAACCCTTATTCCA
Organism: Pipistrellus kuhlii; assembly: GCF_014108245.1. Lineage (NCBI taxonomy): Eukaryota > Metazoa > Chordata > Mammalia > Chiroptera > Vespertilionidae > Pipistrellus > Pipistrellus kuhlii. The sequence goes on from NW_023425427.1 coordinate 31,082,770, forward strand.
TTGTGTGCCCTTGGGGGCTTTTCAATTCTTTTCTACAGACAGGCAGCTAGTGCCTCAAGTCATTGGGACAAGGGGAACACTTAGAATAAAAACTGGGGAGGTAAACAAGCAAAACAACCCTAATGTAAGAGTGATATCTAGGGGGGGAAAAGTGTGCTGGTTCCATCTCCTAGCAATAAGGTGCACTGACACTGGGAAGAGGCCTAGGCGACAAGGCTGACTGACAACTCCTGTGGCACTGAATTATCTAATGAGGTAGAAATGAACTGCATTAAATTGTTGACTCAATTCTCTAACGCTTGGTAGGAGTCTAGGATGGAAGGGGCATTTTATTGCAAATCTAGGAAAGGGGATTGATGAAGGACGTTAATTCTGTATGTTTATTCAATAACCATCTATTTACTCTCCAAGAGATATATCCTGGGAATAGTATATTTGCTTATTTAATGGTCCATTTTGTTTCCAGGATTGGATATTCTGCTAAGAAAACTTCTAAAAATGTGTTTTGATTCAACCAAGTGTCTGAGGTGGATCTGGAAGAGAAAACACACCTTGGACCAAAGGTCCAGAGACCTGGTGCTGGTGTGAGTCCTAACTTCACAAGCTTTTGTGACGATGGGAAAAGAGTGGCTCCATGTATCTGTTTCTTCATCTGTGGGACAGGGTGTTAATATGAGGCATGAGGCGATTCTGTGGCCAGCATGTTATGAAGGACTTTGAATAGAACAGCCCTCTTTAGCCAAGTGATAATGGCCCTGTATACTATCGGGGATGCTGTCAATGTGGTGGGAAGCATCCCACCGGTTGGACATGCTCTCCCTCCAGCATCCTGGCAGCTCCTGTCTGAGGTAGACACTACAGTAACTGAGAAACATCTTAGGGAGCAAGGAGATTAAGACTCAGCCTTGCCTTCCAAGAGAAGTTGGACTGTGGCTCTCTTTGGTATGAAGATACATCTATATTAATAAAAGGGTAATACACTAATTGGACTGGGAGACCTTCCAAAAGACCTTCTGGACGTCCTTCTGGACAAAACTATGGTGGTGGGGCCAAGGCAGAGGCAGAGGCAGAGGCAGAGGCAGAGGCAGAGGCAGTGGCAGTTAGGGATGATCAAGCCAGGAGGGGAGGGCAGGTGGGGATGATTAGGTCAGCAGGAGGGAGCAGTTGGGGGTGAGCAGGCTGGTGGGAGGCAGTTGGGGATGAGCAAGCCAGCTAGTAGAGTGGTTAGGGGCAATCAGGCAGGCAGATAAGCATTAGGAGCCAGCGGTTCCAGATTGTGAGAGGGATGTCTGACTGCCCTGTGGGATCAGGCCTAAATGGGCAGTCAAGACAACCCCTAAAGGGTCCCAGATTGGAGAGGGTGCAGGCTGGGCTGAGGGACAACCTCTGTGCATGAATTTCATGCACTGGGGCATTAGTCTATAATAATAAAAGTATAATATGCTAATTAGACCAGATGTCCTTCTGGATGACCTTCTGGACAAAGCTTGGGCTGCCTGTTGGCAGTGGGAGGAAAGCCCAGGTCCCAGGTGTCAGAGGGAAGCCAGTGCCAACAGCCAGGGGAAGGAAGGCCTACTCTTGCATGAATTTCATGCATCAGGCCTCTAGTTGTTTAAATCAGAGGCACATTTGTTAACAGACATACATCTTAATTATTGCTTATAATTTCACAAATATGTAATCAACACAGAAAGTGCCTTAAAAAGATTAACACACACACACAAAGATGAAGAAGATATGTTTTAACTAGACAAACGTAGGGGTCTTTTAGAAGCATTTGACCAACAGAAGACCAGGCCATTCTGATCAGCAATCTCATCTGGTAACAAGAATTAACGCCATGGAAAACAGAAGGGGGTGCGAGAGAGCATGTTCTCTCTCTCCCTTCCATGCTGAAGGCATTATGGACTCTCTACTTTTCTCAGCTAAGGGAAAAACTTAAAGAAGGAATCTTTGATCTGAATAAGCAGCCTGGTTTCAATTCTCAGAAACAGACCTGTGAACCTGTTGTTTACAAGTGCATTCCCACTGACGTCATTCCACAGCCTGTGGACAAAATGCAGATTTCCTGCTGAAAGGTTATTACCAGTCTTCCTCAGAACGAAGAAAGTACGTGCGCTAGGCGAAGAACAGCGCCTATAATTTATCCCTTTTCAAAGGAAAGCATCTGTTAACAGCTTTTAAAATTTTGTGAGCAAATCTGGGACTCGTATATTCTTTGGAATTGTTACTTCAAGCTATTAACTGAGGGAGGCTGAGACCAGTGAATGTTCTTTCAGCGGCAGGAAGTTCAAATCTAACATCATATAAGAACACCTGTGTGTGCAGGGGTGGGGGGTGGCAGGGAATAGGGAGGGAGGGAGTGGGAGAGAGAGAGAGGAGAGAGGGAGGGAGGGAAGGAGGAGGGAGAGAAAGAAAGAAAGAGAAAGAGAGAGGCTGCTTCTTGATAACTATATTCTTGGTCTACCAATTCTGGTCCAAAAGACATTATCTTCTCAGCTTTAGTCATGTATAAATCCATAACAATGGAAAGGCCTTCACTTTCCATGCCCTTATTAAGTGTTAGGTACATTATTTATTAAATCCTTAAATTCATCCTATGAGGCAGGTACATGGTACTATGACTTTTCCCTGGTAGAGCTAAGAAGTCAGACTAAGAGAGGAAACATAACAAGCAATGTGTCTAGGTCACATGGCTAGTCAAGTGGTGAATGTAGGGTTCAAATCCAGGGCTGCCATCAAGGTCAGGTTCAAAACCCTCTGTAGCTCGATCTTGTGAGAACTTTCAACTATCCTACTAGTCTTCCTAGTGCCTATGCGAAGTCTCCATTTACTCATAATTTCTTCAGATTTCACACAGAAAACAAGATCTTTTTTGTTTTCCTGGCCTTAATGTCGCTACCAGACTGGATGGCCTCTATTTGAATAGCTGTTCCAAGTTATGTTATCTTCGGTCTTGGATTTGAACTAGCTGAGCCTGATTCTGAGGTTATAAAGACTCTTGTTTCCTCTCCAAGTCTAGTGACACAGCTTTCCAGACATACTTTGAAGTCTCCGAGAAATCAGAGGGATACACAGTGTAATAAGGAACATGAAAGCCACTTACCCCATCATAAACAAGCGCTTTCCAGGAATGTTCTAACTTCTTCATTAGCCTAAGTGTAAATGGGCAGAAAAAGAAAATGAGAATGTAAAATCCCCCCCCACTTGGTGAATTTTCAGAATCTTTTGTTGATTTACTTTTTTGAAATTATAAAAGACTCCTCCCAATTTCTTACCTATATGATTGCAGAATGTCAATAATGCCCATAAATAAAAGCAGTTTTTCTCCCCTATGGCTTTTAGCTGGAATCCCTCCCATTCTGTTGAGAGAGCAAAAGAGAAAATATTTTGTATTATAAGAATAGGAAGTTAAAAGTCATTTCTAATAATTAGGCTATAAATAACAATGAACTCTCTTTAAGAATTCTGGATTCTCTCTCTCTCTCCCTTCATCATTTTGTTCCTGGTCTCAGTTAAAGTTTTCCTTGGAATCCAGCATGATGTAGTTCCCACAGATCAGAGTGACACCCAAGCTGTCAGCTCTGGAGTACTGGGTAGAAAGAGTACAATTTAAAAATATTCCTAGCTTAAAGCCATGAGCAAGAATTTTAAAGTATTTTAAAATATTGCTTTTTAAAAATGCAACACTATGAGATTTCAAAATAAAATATAGAAAAGCACCAAAAAAAAAATGTATAAGGAATCCACGATGCAAAGATAACCTCTCTGACATCAATGTATTGTATATTAAAATATGCTCTTATTTGTTTTAGGGGGAGAGGAAGGGAAGAGAGAAATAGAAACATCAATGAGAAGCATCAATTGGCTGCCTCCTGCACATCCCCTACAGAGGACTGAGCTTGCAACCCGGGCATGTGCCCTGGCCGGGAATTGAGCTGGTGACCCCTTGGTGCATGGGATGACCTTTAACCACAGAGCCATACCAGCTGGGCAAGTAATATATATATTTTAATGACTGTAATCTTTCACTATACTGATAGAAAATAAGTAACTTGTTTAATTGATTGTTTGACATTTAGATGGATTTGCAGGCAAGGATTTCCCCCCCCCCAGTTTAATATGTATGAACTTCCTTTATGAAAGTGAAATATGCTTGTGGTTTAGTCATTGTTGAAGAATCCGAGAAGGAAGCCACTTACAGACAAGGAAAATGATTTCTTTCTTTCAGTCTCCTTGCTCAGCTGGTACACACATGTGATACAGTCAGCCATTTCAATAACTTTCTTTGGTTGTTAAGCATTTGTTAGTCAGTATTCACTTTATACAATAAGCTATCTAATCCCAAAGTTACTATCTCATCTGGCAGTGGCGATGGACCACATCTGCCAGGGGAGAGGTCTAGTACAACAGAATCCTCTTAGGCAGATAAGAAGCTCTTAATTGGGGACATAATTCCAATCATGTATTTGCTTAAGTACATGTTTATTTAAATTCAAAGTATGATGGATGGTTGGCATGTGTAGTAAATGGGGGTAAAAATATTTTCAGCCATCATTAAATAACAGAGCCTTTGCAGGGGAAAACCAGGTGGGTGAAAGAACAATAACTCAAAGAATGGCTACCCGTCCAGTCATCCACAGAAGGATAGAAATGAAGCCTGGCTTAGGCAGGTACTGGAGATATCAAGGGGAACATTTTGTAAAGTATATGACTGTCTAACCACTATGCTGCACATATGAGACTAATACATAATAAAACTGAATGTAAAGATTAATTTAAAAAGAGAACAGAGTATGAGAGGAGAGACACCCAGATATTTCTTCTCTGTTCCCTCCATGTTTCAGCCCAGGGTTCCAGCAATGGCTGTGTCCCACAGCCACAGTTCACTCTGGCACCCATTCTCCAGGGACCGTGGGGCTCCTCCTGCTGTCCTCGCACCTTGGAGTGGTACTAGTTTCTAAGCCCCGACTAGTCATTGCTGCTTCCCTTCACCCTACCCCCACTTCTGTTAGGAGCCCCACCATTAAACTATCTGCATTGGAAACAAACCAACAAACAAACAAAGAACTGAAACCTGGCATTTCAGCATCGAGTAGAAATCTATTCCCAAAGAGCCACCATGAAGGTAACACGAATGCATTTCATCCCTCTGTGATGTGGGCAGCCCCCACCAAGAGGGTTTGTGGGCAGGTGGCTGCACTTACGTGTCCGGGTTCTCTGCGATGATCCCGTCCCCCGATTTCCCTGGACCCTGGATGGATTCCATCGCTGTGGAGTAGAGAACCTTCTGCATCCCAGGCCGCTTCGCATCCGGCGCGTTTTGTGCCGTGTCCTCTTCTTTCTCTTTGAGGCAATGGTCTAAGATGTGGATTCCCAGCAAAAGGCTATAGTCCATGATCTTGAAGCTTTCCAGCACCTGGATAAGAAAAAGAACCAGGAGCCCGGTCAACTCCAATGGCCTGTAAGTCTCATCTACACAGAACCAGTGAGCTCTAGCTATACAGACACACAGCTTCTGCATCCCTCCCAGGAAGGTGGCTGATAGAGGAAAAATAAAAGTAAAAATTATTAGGTCATGTGCAGTAAGGATTATCATAATGGCTCCAAAGGTAGTATTTCTATGTGCATCTAAAGTATGCACATCTTTTCCACATATGTTACTCTAATGGTATTTATTGAACACTTTCCCTGTGCCAGGTACTAAGTGGTTTACTTGGGTTCAATCCTCACAACTCTACTCTATTTCACACGTGAAAAAATAGAAGACACAGAGATAAAGTAATTTGTTCAATGCCACACAGCTCGTAAGTGGCATTGGCTGGACTAAAATAAAAAACCAATAGCTTCTACAACTTGTTCCCTCCTCAGCATGAAGACTCAGCTGGAATATTTTTGTCCTGATTGTGCTCTCAACATCTCAATCTTGTGGGAGTTCATTGGTCTTTTCAAAGATTGCCTTTCCGAGTTGCCATTTGGTTCTGTGGCAGTCTTTTTAAAAATTATGATCTCAACAGAGAACATGACTTACTGCTTAATTATCCACTTGGCAAACAGTGGGGAAGAGAAGGAATTAAAACCAGTTGGATGCAGCCAGAGAGACAGTGGTGTTCTGACAGGAAAGTGATGGGAAACAAGGTCAAGATTAGAGGAAGTCAACATGGCTTTCAAGTGTAGGTGAGGCTCTGACCCTTCTTCAATGATGCAGATTGTTTAAGAGGAGCACCTGAAAATGGGGTATTTTCCTGATAAAATTATTTTTCTAGTAGTTTGTATATGATTCTCCTCCACAACAGATTTTTTTGTTGTTGTTAATGCTCACCCAAGGATATTTTTTCCATTGCTTCTTAGAGAGAATGGAAAGAGGGAAGGGGGAGAGAGAGAAACATCTATGTAAGAGAGATACATCAATTGGTTGCCTCCTACACATGCCCCAACCGGACTGGGAATCAACTGGCAATCCAGGTACATGCCCTTGACCTGGAATTGGACCCAAGACCCTATGGTACTAAGACGGACACCACCAGCCAGAGAACAATAGATTTTTTAATGCCTGGCATTTCACACACAAAGCTGCTCAAAACAGCCCGAAAGTAAGACAATCCTGAATGGTGGCACAGCTGACTCTGAACATACCTGGTAATTTGTCACCTAGTTAGGAAATGCCTTTGAGGCGCAGAGTCTATAGGCACTTGTTTAACCAGCAATTGAATATCCAGAATTTCCTAGCTTCTCATTTTCCCTCAGCCCAACTGCTTTTTGATCAGTTATTTATAAAGAGGGGTGAGGCCTGAGCATTTGCATACCTGTGGCTGCCACTTCATGGACCAATTGAAAGCAGGCTCTGTGAACAAAGCACATGTGGCCTTGGAAACATGGGTTATCTCTGGGCCATACATCTTTGCTGTCAACGAGGAAAATGGAAAGTGGGCTGCAAAGGAGTATCAACTACTCCATGGTTCACCCTTCATCTCTTAAATGCTAAATTGGGAACTTTCAGAAAGGAGGCAGACAAGAGCTGAGAGGAGAATCTTATTACTGACGAGGTAATTTAGGCCATGAAACGTTCTAACCCAAGAGTCAAGGGAGTGGCCCGATAGTAATGTGGACCCAGCTTCCCTAATCTGAGGAGGAGCGCTCCAAATTGGAAGGGGGAAGAAAGGGTGAAAGGAACAGCTTCCCCCATGGTCTCAACACTATGGCATCAGACGCCCTGATTGGTTTGAGTGCCTTGCCCCTCCACAGAGTAGCACAGAGCCAAGGAAGAAGACAGGGCAGCTCTGCATCAGGGTTGCCATGAACCCAGAAAACATGAACAGAGACTGGATGCTTACTTCAGACAGAAACAAGTGCAAAGGGATCTTAAGCCTTTTATTAGCCATACCGAATGGACAGCTTGGGGATTGTGTCCACTCAAGAGCTCCATAGACCTGCACAGGGATCACCACCTACAGATGCCAATTTTCATATCACATTATCAGTGCTAGTGGTCCCTTCTTACACTGTTGGATAAGGACATGCAGGATAAAGAGCATGGACTCTGAGACTTTTGGCAGGTCATAGCACCTCCCTGTGTCTCGGTTTCTTCCCTGGTAAATGGTGAGAATGCTATTACCTCCTGCATGGGGTGTTTTTGAAAATTAAATATGGCAATGCAGGTAAAGTGCCTAGAAAAATTCCTGGCACAAAGAGCTCAATTAACTGCTAGCTATTATCATCATAATTATAGGTCATGGTGATTCACTGCTCACGCTAATGTGAGAGATTATATTGTAGATATTAGGTTGAAATAAACACCCCTGGAGTTATACTTCTGAAATAAAAAAAGTCCTAAAAAATCCAACAAAGACATGACTATTTCTAGCTGCTTATCAGTGAATCCTGATTCCTTTAAAAGCTTTGGGTTGGTGGGTACCCAATAGTATAACTTGGATATTCAACGGGAAAAGGTCAGCTGGCAACACAGCAATTCTTGGTGAAGAGGCTATAAAATGATGGCCTAGTGATTTAAGGGAACAGTCTCCATTCTAATGAGCAAAACCATTGCCTTACGCCTTAAAAACCCAAACTACTGCTTGGTAAGGATTCCCTCAAAGTTGTGAAATGGCTTCAAAAGCAAATGCTAATCAGAACTGGTTGTGAGTTCCTAACAGGCCTGGGAGCATACAGTGAAGAGTGGTATAGATCGAAAGGCACTCCTGATACCATCATACTTGTTTCATTTTTCTCCTGCAAGCTATCGACACATTAATTCTGCTTGCCTCTTTAGAAAATAATTTTTCTTATATTTTTAATTCATTGTCCAACCTGAACTGCTTTGTTTGTACTTGAAGTCTCTTTTCCTGCCCAAGGACAGGCCAAAGAGAACATGTGCATTTTATAAGTGGTACACAATTAGGCTGTGGTCCAATTTCAGTTACTGATGCTATCCCAATGTTTTAAGTGGCCAAATGTTTATCCTGGTTTATTTGATTTAAAAAAATAAACTTCAAGAGTTTATTTTTATGTATGGTATAATTTAGTGATCTAGTTTCTTTTTTTTTTTTTGCACGTATCTGTCCAATTTTCCCAACACCATTTATTGAAGATACTGTCTTGACTCTGTTGTATGCTCTTGCTTCCTTTGTCAAATATTAATTGCGCATTATGGCTTGGGTCAATTTCTCTGTTTTGTTGCATTGGTCCATATGTCTGTTCTTGTGCCAGCATCATATAAGAGGCAGTTGTGAGATAAGGAATAAAGAGCATGGACTCTGTGATCTTTGGCAGTTCATAGCACCTCCATCTGTCTTGGTTTCTTCCCTTGTAAATGGTAACAAGTGGCTTTGTAATATAGCTTGATATTGTGATTCCCTCCTATTTTGTTCTTCTTTCTTAGGATTGATGCAGCCTTTTTAAATTCCATATTAATTTTTGGAGAGTTTGTTCTAGGTCTGTGAAATATGTTTTTGGTATTTTAATGGCAATTGCAGTGAGTCTATAGATTACTTTGGATAATATGGACATTTTTATGATGTTGATTCTACCAATCCATGAACAAAATATTGTATATGCTTCCACTTGTTTATGCCTTCCTCTATCTCTTTTTTTAATACCCTATAATTTTCTGAGTACAGGTCCTTTACCTCCTTAGTTAAGTTTATTCCTAGGTACCTTAATTTTTTTTGTTGCAATGGTAAATGAGATTGTTTGTTTCTCTTTCTGTTAGTTCATTATTGGTGTATAAAAATGCCAAGATTTCTGGGTGTTAATTTTGTATGCTGCTACGTTGCCGAATTCATTTATTAAATCTAATAGTTTTTTTTATGGAATCTTTAGGATTTTCTAGGTACAATATCATGTCATTTGCAAATAAGGGGAGTTTTACTTCTTTTCCAATTTGATACCTTTATTTCTTCTTCTTGTCTGATTGCAATGGCTAGCACTTCTAATACTATTTCAAACAGAAGGGGCGAAAGTGGGCATCCCTGTCTTGTTTCCATTCTTAGGGGAAATGGTTGTAGTATTTGCCCATTGAGTATGATGTTGATTATAGGTTGTCAAATAAGGCTTTTATTATGTTAAGGTATGATCCCTTTATTCCCACTTTACTGAGAATTTTTATTAAAAAAAGGGTGAATTTTGTCAAATGTTTTTTCTGCATTAATTGATATGATCCTGAGAGATTAAAAAAAAGCAACAAATAAATTTGTAAAAGATTCATTTTCTCTTTACTCTTAAACTGGATTGTCAGCATCCTTGAACAGTGCCAAATTGTCTTTAGAATGTCAGGCTCCTACTTTCAGAGTGAAAAACCTTAAAAATAATCATTTCCAATCCCATTGTATGGAAAGGACATGATAGTTAGAATTTGGTGAGGCAAAGTCATAATCTCTAATAAAAAATAAAAAAAAGTTAAAGAAGAAAAGGATAACTGTACATATATTTTAAATCAAATTTTAAAACTTCTGTAATGAAAAATTCTGGGAACAGATTTTAGGGATGAGCATTGCAGATCTGCACCAATTAGGAACAAGGTAGTTCTGTTATTCATATCCTTCCAGTTCTTTAATTAAAGAAATCCATAAACCTTCCAAAATCTCAACATTGTGAGCTTTGAGAGCATGCAACATCCTGCAATGTGACAGCCACCAATCAATCAGTCTAGTCTGTCACTCAGGCACACATGTTGTTTTTTTCCAGAATGTCTGCCTATCTGTGCATTTGTTATGCAAAACACAGGTTGCAATGCAAATTCAGGTGCTTTTACATCTAGCCTGGGCAAAACCCTGTTTCCTCAGCTGTAAAAATATGAAGGCAGAAAGGGTTTATATACGTATGCAAAGCAGAAAGCAAGCTGGGTACCATAATGCTTTTTATTGTCAAAGTCAGATTTTTGTCTCTCTCTCAAGGATTCTTTTAAGTCAATAATAACCCTGGAATGTAGTAAAAAGAAAAGTCAATGATGTCAAAGCAGCTGGTATAATATCCTGAAGCTGTGATCAAAGAAATCTGTTCCTGAAATAAAAGCATATTCTCCAAGCTCTCAGGGCCAATGATGCATCAAGGAATGCTCTAGTCTCACACAGTTTCTGTAAATTCGGAGACTTAATGTAGATGTTCTAATGAAGAATAATAGACACTGCTGTCCTCTCTTCATGGCTGAAGGTCATAAAGAGCAGCTGGTCCTACTATTCTGCATTCTCTGCCACACTCCTTCACACTGGCATTGTTACTTGTCCTGCTGCTAGAAGGAGCTGAAATGGCTGCATAGTGGTGAAGATTCCATGCTCTGGGGCTAGTTGGCTGGATTTGGCTCATTTCCTCCACTTGTCCTTGAGCAAAGTATATAACCTCTTTGGGTCTCAGTACTCATCAGGGCAATAGAGAGAATAGAGATACCTATCTCACAGAGTTAGTGTGAAGACTGGATGAATCCACACCAAGTCTTAGGACAGTCACTGGCACAGAGAAAGCACCCAATAAATGTTAGCTGTTCTCGTCCTGCTCCTCCTCCACCTGTAAAATCAACCATGGCTGACACTCCTAGAATCTCCATGAGCCTCAGCTGTGTCTTGCCTTCCTTGGTTCTTTGCCTACTTGTCTTTCCCACTTTTTCCTCTGTTGCCTCAAGAAGGTTCACCAGAGTTCTCTCTTCAACTCTTTTCTTTCTCTGCTCTTCAGTACTGATATTCACTTTTTTTTGTTGGAAAAAAAATCTGAGTGTCTTATCTGTGCCCAGCACCATGAAAGTTGTTGGATCTTAGGGGTAAGCAAAAACAGATAACTATACCATTCTCGAAATTACACAAACCTGAGTTACATATTGGAATAAGGCCTGGGAGGGAAAAAATCAGGGTGCTGTGAAGAAACTCCACACCAGGGGCTCTTGCTTTTGACTGGGGTCTATTTCAATAGTGCAGGTGAGAGGATATGACACTTGAATGAAGGAGCAGCAGGAAATTCAATGGAGAAGTGGATAGATTTGAGAGTATTGAGAGGGATATTCCAACTATTATGTCTTTTTGACAATTCCTAAAATGTCATATTTATTATGAACTCACTCCTAACTCTAGTCCTATATATTTCTTTTACAAAATATATATTTATTGATTTTAGAGAGGAAGGGAGATGGAGAGATAGAAACATCAATGATGAGAGAGAATAATTGATTGGCTGCTTCCTACATGCTCTCACACTGGAGATTGAGCCTTCAACAGGGCATATGCTCTGACTGGGAATAGAACCACAGTTCATAGGTTGACACTCAACCACTGAGCCACACTGACCAGGCCCATTCCTGTATATTTCTGATGACCTCTGGAAATTTCCATACACTGTCTTGCTGCAACTCTACACTCTTATTTTCCCCAAAGCAGTTTTTTTCCTTCACTTCTCTCTTTAATTTGAAACCATTCTAATGTGGATTTGACTCCACATCTCCTTTTCCTTTCATTAAATTGCCCAATCCTTCAGCTTCTATCATTAAAATGTTCCTCCTCATTAATGATTTCAACTCCCTATTTTCTCTTTTCTGATCCAGTCCTGACACCCTGGCTTGACCAGGTCCCAACACACCCCTACTCAAAACTTTTACTCCCTCCTCACTGCTTGGTGCCAATGCCTCAATTTGACACTGAAGGTTCTCTCTCCTATGGCTCCAGACAACTTCTGTTTATTTAATACCTGCCTAGAGTCACTCTGCAGGCGAGTCAAACTGGAATCCCTTAATTACCCCTAAATGTGCCCTGAAGATGGAAGCCCTGATGTTGTTGCTTCTGGAAGATTGTTACTATATTTAAAAATTTTTTACTGGGTCTTCAAAGCCTATCTTGACACTTAACTCCATGAAAATTAGACTCATGATCTCAACAGAATGTTGGGAACATGTCTTACCTCTGAAGACCCAAGCACATTACCAGTGCTCCTCTGTGGAATACAATTTGACCTCAGATTGTAACTGTATTTTTCCAATCATGCACACAAGACTGCTCCTCTCACTAAAGGTTGTTTTACTTTGTGCTCCTTGCTGTGCACTGAGAACACAGTAGAAATGTACATCTGTTACACTGCTTTTCCTGTGAACAAGTAAATACCAAAGTATTCAGCAGCAAGAATGTACAGCACTGCATCTATGTCTTAAATATGAGGATCTGACCTCCTGCATCAAGATGATGTGATTACTGTGATTATGTGCTCTACATTGTTAGAAAAATAAAGCTAATTGTCCACAGTGTTTTTAAACCTACCAATAACAGGATATTTATACACACTGTGTCAAGGGCAAAAATCAAGCTATGATTTACAGAGGCTCTTTTAATTTACTGTTTTATAGGCACACTAAATGGAAGATAAAAGGCAAGCTTATTTTGCTACAAAGGAGGCTGAGTTCAGAGTCTGTAAAAATATTGCTTTCTTTTTAGGAAGCCTTCGCAAGGAGTGTGCGTCACAGGCTGGGTCAACCCCAAAGACCTTTAACCATCTAAGAGGTTATAGGGTGCTTGGTGCTGGCCCTAAGGAGGCTCTGTTCTGCAACACATCTCAGGGCCTCCTTGGTTTTCTGTTTCTTGGCATTTTATGTAAGGAATGCAAAGTTAAGTTGGCATGAAACTGAGAAAAGATAACCATCAAATAAGTCTATAAGAACTTCAAAAACAGCCACATTTAAAAATTGGTACCCAGCACCCAAAGATAGTGACAAAGACAATGCAACTTAAGTAATCATCTGTAAGTGATGCTTCGTGTAAGATGGAGAAGGATAGTGATACTAGGACAGAAAGAGATGCTTTATTAATTGGATTGCAGGCAAGCAAGGTTTCTATCAAAGGCATGCAGCAACTTTCTATATCACAGCGGTTCTTAAGGAAACTAATTCATCAATAAATATTGCATTGAGGACCTACTTTGTGCCAGGCACGCTCTTGCTTAGAAATCATTTGAGCATTCTAGCTAATGTATGATAAAATGAAAACTTCACCATTTTACAACCCTAATGAGTAAATGAATCTAAAATCACAGGAAGAAAGGCATTCTGACATTATGTGCCTCCTGACAGGAAGAGACAAAACCAAATAAAAGTCATCAAACCTAAATTTGATCAATCATCTAGCTCCAACAACCATTCTACAGGAAGAACAGGAGAGAGGAACCATGTTAGAAGAAACCATGGGGAGGTAATTAGCAAAATACAGACTATGGGATAAACAAACCAATTTCTACAACATATACTCTCACAATGAAAAAAATAAGTTATGGATGGATGGGAGGGGCTTAACAAGTAGGCCCTATTTAAATCCTAAGCCAAAGGAAAAAAGTCATTTCTCAAAGAATTGGAAATTTGAACAATGACTATGTATATGATAATTAGTAAGAATTAGTAATTTTGTAAAGGTATAATGAGATTGTGGTTACTTTTTTTAAGGAATCCTTATTTTCTAGGAATTCTTACTAAAAAATATTTGGGTAAAATAATGTGATACCTGAGATTGCTTCAAATCCTATGGGGAGGAGGACAGTGGGATAAAACAAAATTGGCCATGAGTTGAAAATTGTTGAAGCTGGGTACAGTGTACATGGGAGTTCATGGTAATATCCTGTCCACTTTGGTATATATTTGACCTTTTCAAAAATAAAATTGAATACAGTTTTGAAATGCTTAAATAAAATGCATTTATACTTGTATACTGATTTACTGTTAACTTACCACTGTCTCTTCTGCTGATTTGGTAGAGATGATACAGATAAAAATAAAAATAATTTAGGATCTTAGCTGAAGCGGTTAAAGCAGAAAACTTGCTCTGTTCTATACTGATTTCACCTGATCATTCTCCAATAGACGCTCTAAAGAATAACCAAGTTAACAAGTGTGGAGCTGACAGGAGGATGTATCAAGGGCCCTAGTATTTTTCCAATTGGCCTACCGTCCAGTCCCTGGATCAAGAATGAGTGATTGGCAAAACATATGTGTTAATTCAACAGTAGAAGACAATTCAAAATAGTATCCTCAAGAATTTATGCAAATGACAGCCCTGGACACATTGGTTCAGGGAGACATAAATCCAAGGGCCTGCCATTCCTTCCAAAGTATGCCCCCTTGGAGTAGAACTTTAGAATTCCTTGCACTGGAAGTCGAGTTAATGCTAAATGCTGCTTTTAAAACTCAATTTCCTCAAGAAAGTGCAGAGTGTTCTTTGCTAATATAATGAAGAGAACAAACAGGCTGTGACAAACCATACAATTTTAGCTGGTAAAGCAGACTGAAATAAATATTCAATCCTTAGCTTAGTTATGGCAATATTGTGTTTTTTCACTGTGTCTAATGTAGTGATTTTGAATATTGGGCTGTGCTGGGTTGATCTGTACCAACAATTGTTTTTTCTCATTTAAAAAGCTTGAAGTAACAGAGGTATACCTTATAGGAATTAGAAATAGCCATTATGATAATTTCAAAAGATTATATATGAGTAGGTATATATGTATAAATTTTTATCAGCTTCTATATTGGATGAGTTTTGGATTTTTCTCTATAGCCACTTTGTTTCTACTAAAGTTGTCTTAATAAATTATTTTGTAAACACATTTAAAAGTAATCTTTTATATTAAAATTGCCAAGATTTTCCCATTACATGATATATCTTCTTAGTTGGCTTCATCATGAATGATGTGTGGCTTAATAGCTGAGAGTATAGGGGCTGGCCAGCTTCCCAGTGAGACTCAGAGGCCACACTTAGTTCAGGTTTCCACATCTCCTTTCAATGTCTGAGATAAAATTCCTGATTCCTCATCACTGTCCTTTAGAATCCACCCCCTCGGAAGAACTGCCTCTCTGGGTAAATATCCCTCCTCCCCTCTCTACTTTGCCCTAATGGACAAAGAAAAAGAAGAGAGTGGGAGAATCTGTCCATGACAAATAAGACTTTGATGTTTGAACGTAGACTTTAAAGTCTAAGCTTCTGAAAGGCAAGGACCATATCCTATTCTTTTTTTTTTTTTTTTTTTGTACCTGCCATGGCCTTAGCATAGAGCCTTTGCACAGGAAGAATTGAAAACTATTTGTTGAATGACAGAATTAATTCAGTAGGCAGTTAAGGCAGGATTTGTCAAATAAGATTCCTCTGGTGGTTGAAGCCAGAGAAGACCAGCCAATCCATGCTGAGGTCATTAAAGGGTCCTCAGGGCAGGACAAATCTTAGGTCAGGGAAAGTCACCACTGCTGTTGAACAACTTACAATTTAAGAAGAATAGCAAGTATCTATCTGTGAGTGGGAGTTTTAAGCAGAGATGGAAAACCTGGGTTGTGCAAGGCATCACTAGAAATGAATTCTTTGGAGCCTTGAGGTATTATAATTCACTTTTAAGATAGTAACATATATTTGGTCAAAATTAAAGTATAAGAGGTAGGCTCAATGCCACATCCCACATGTCACGAGGGTGATGATTTTAGGTGAAGATAAAGTATCCTAAGTGGAGGAGTAGGGCTCTTGTCTCTGGTGTTGTCAACATGTGATCAAGATCCTACATTTCCAATGGTGTTTGCTTAAAAATATGGAGCAATAAAACAGGGATAACTTACAGAAGCCCTGAGAGGGAGTTCAACTTTGAATAAGGACACTGTACAGTAAGAGATAACTGTTTACATCAGAAAATACTAAAATATTATGTCTAGTAAGTTTAAGTTTGGGGAAGTAGATTTCAGTGAGCAAGATTAGTGAACCATTTTAAAAAATCTATTCTCTCTGCATATCTGAGGGCAGAGGAGGTAAATCTGCAACCTGGAATTACTGATTTTTCTGTTCTTTGAAAATGAGGTGGCTGACATTTCCCCCCTCAAATTGCTAATAATCTAGAAAAAAGTTGGATACCTCTTTCTGAAAGGGCAGTATCACAGGATGGCAAACCTCCACCCCCCAAAGAATGTCCATTGTGACCTGAACTCAGATTTCCAAGGGCTGGTGAAAAGGGAGAAAATGTTGAATTGGAACTTAGAAGAGTTTGTCTTTGGAACAGCGGGGGCTGGCTGCATGTGGGCGAGGCGTACAAATGAGTTCTTCCTGGAGAAATGAAGTTAATGAGATGCGGACTCCAGCCAGGCTCACATTGAAGCTGGATGAGGACATTTTAAATAAACATCCCTGATAGCTATGGAAGACTGATAAGTCCGGTGGACTATGTATCTTTTAAACATGTTTTTTTTCTTTTCTTAAGCATACATGTAGAAAAGTACACAGATGTGCTTTTTTCTAATGAAAAGTCAAAATTTAATGTGGAAATTCATTAATAACAGATAGGGAGGCACAAATTCTCTCCTGGAGATTTTCCATCTCACTATATGGAAGTACAAAATTTCTAAGGGCAAAGGTGAGAAGAGTTATACTTGCTGGGTCAAAATGCCAAACTTAGAAATGTCTGAGAAGAAAGAACATTGGTAACACCAAAGGGACATTCCCTTGCAGAGGGAGGGGGTATATACCATTGTTGAATGTCACTGACCAGGATGAAGAGTCATATACATGAGTCAAAGCCTTTCAAAAGCCAGTGCGTGCTGATCTTTGTTGGAAAGAACTAGAACCAGTGTGTGGCCAAGGAATTACCTTGCCTTTCACAAGGAAGTGGAGCAAGTGCCATTCCTACACCATGGATCCTCAGGAAATGTGCACTGGATGTTGAATCAATAAAATAAAGCCCTATAAAAACCAAACCCATTTTCCCCTTTAAAAGTGTCTCCAGTTGCCTAAATTAAAGATAAAATTGCATTGAAAAGGTGCACAACAAACTGAGTAACATACCACAAGACACATTTCTGAGTTGTTTTCTAAACTTCGTAACGTTTTCCCAGACCCCAGAAATTCTCATATACTGTAACTCAGTCCCTCACCAGATTCCAGAAGTTTCTCCTCATCTGTGGAGCCTCCACTCTATTTTATAAGTTGCCAGCTTTTGCCACTCTGTCCCCTTTGGCTGGAGTATTTATAACCTTGCTCTATGTCACATGGTCATCTGAGTGACTGACACTGACCACTGGATCCACACTGGCCAACTTAAGAAGCTTTCCAGACACATCTTCAAAGCCAGGTTGCTGCCATCACATCCCAATGGCCACTTCATCTTCCTGTTATCGCTCTCATCTCTGCTTTTCCAGGATTCCCGATAGGGAAGAGGATATAACCCCTGGGGACATTTCTTTACCTTTGCCACTTCCCCTCAGATACTTGGTGAGTCCTTCCATTTGACACACATTGGCCTGATCTCCAGACTTAGGGTCATCTCCAAAATGAAAGCCATAGTTTCTTTTAACACTATGGCAGGAAACCCTGATACACCAGCTATAGCATCACTTCTGTTTCATAAGCAGAAAGACTTTAGCTAACATTTCTATTTCCATATCATAAGTTACTTAAAATGAATGCTAGCTTAGACACACCACTTTCAGAAGAATTCTGTAATCTCTAGGTACTATTTCTTTTAGGAAGAAAAAAACAAGTTTGCTTCTTAGGGTTGAGGAAGATTATTTTCAGTCTCCCATTTCCATTCTTTCCTCGAATTTGTTGTAATGCTCCATATGGTTTTAAGTGAGGGTTTAAAAAACAACTAGTGGCTTGATAACCCTCCAGTTTCTGTAGATAATGAGTTTTCTCAATAGCCACTCCCACAGCATTCAATGGCACACCTCTAGCCTCTGGTCTCCCTTGCTACAAGATAGAAAAAACAAAACAAAACAAGATTTAAACACAATAAACTGCACTGTAACCATCACATTTCTCAGAAAGAAGTTTTGCTTTCAGGTTAACAGGATTTCATGTGCACACATGTTGGTAACAGTTGGCAAGTGTCAATGTGCTTGATTATGTTTTTCATTAAACGTTTAAAATTAAATGTTTGGGTCGCTAGCTTTACTTCGTGTTACTTGGCACCATGTTCCTCTCGCCTGCCTTGCCTGAAGTAAGTTGCAAGATTTCGTTAACTCATTGCCCTATAGCTGAACTGAGCCTTGGAAATGTGTTCTTACATGAAATCATGTATTAAGTACTGTATTTTGCATATGTATTTTATGATGTGTTTTAAATGCTAAGCTATTTTGGTATCTATAAGTTATATCTGAGAAGGAACCTTCTCTCCACCAAAAACGGGAACAGTTCATTTTGACATATTGAGAATTACTAGTTGAGCTCAAATGCAGATATCTCTTACTGAGTAGAAAAATGACCTGGACATCACAGAGACAAGTATTTTGATTTTTGTAGCTACTCTGAAAGTCACTGGTCCTGATCATCTTGTCCCTTCTGTTAATGCCAGCCAAGGCCCCTTTCTATCACCTCCCGTGTGAGAGCTGAACTGCAGCAGCTGGCAGAGAGCCTGGACAAACATCAGCCGTTGCCAGGACTGATGAGCGGCTGTGTTGTACAGACAGCCTTAAATGGGGACACTAGTCACCACCTAAATAAATAAGTGAGCAGATGAAGAGGTCAACACAGTTGCAATTAACTAATTTACTGGCCATTAATAGACACTCGCCAAATGAGCAATATGAAGTTACTTCAACTGATTATCCACAAATTCACAACATTGATATGATGATTTACTCTGGTTCTACTTCAAATCAAACCATGGCTAGGGTATTACCAAAGTCTGCTCTTATGCTTGTCAATTAGGTAAAATTCACATTAAAAAAATGTTTGCTATTGTTATCTCTCATGCATCACCAAAAGACTAACAAGTGAGACAAACTGCTATCCTATTAAATGATATGAAGGGTAGGAAAATAAAGTCCCACAGTTCCTAGTCTCCCAGGGAGCAGATTTTAATAAGCAAACAATAAACCATGCACCCAAGTAATTACAATATAATGTAGAAATATCAATGGCCATAGAATAAAGTTAGATGAAGTGCTATGAGCCTTTAAAGTCTCATAAAAATGCTTATCATCAGGAACACACAGTGAAGTCCTGTACATTAGGCCTCTCTTCCTTAAGAATCCCTAGCAATTGCATTATATCCCATAAACATGATCAGCCATTAGACTTAAGTGTAAGTTTTTCTGTTCCATTGACACTACTCTTCCTATAGCCCCAAACTGCTTCTTTTACCTGGTCTACCTTTGACTTTGCTAGAGTATATACTCAAGTAATTTTTAAACAAGAGACTTAAATATAGCCCTATTAGAATGGCTAAAATAAAAATTGTAGCCATAGAAGCAAATGCTGGTGAGGACAAAAAAAACCTAGATCATTCATACATAGCTGGTGGGAATGTCAGACGCTACAGCCACTCTGGAAAAGAGTATGACAGTATCTTACAAACCCAAACATGTGCTTACCATATGACACAGCAATTGCACTCAGCATTTATACCAGAGAAATGAAAACGTACAGTTATGCAAAAACCTGTATACAAATGTTCACAGCAATTTTATTTGTAACAATAAAAAATTAGAGAAAATCCACATGTTCTTCAGGGAGTTAATGATTGAACTGTGGTATACCCACACCATGAAACATCACTCAGTAATAAAAAAGGGCAATGGTATCTATTGGTACACACATAACTTGGTGGATCTTGAGGGTAGTGTGCTGAGTGAAAAAAGCCAATTTCAGAAGTTATATATGATCCCAGTTATATGGCATTCTTGAAATGATAAAATTATAGAGATGGAAAACAGAATGGTAGTTATAGAAAGGATTAGAGAGAGCTGTGGCTATATATAAAAGGGTAGCATGATAGATTTTGGTGAAGAAACTGTCTCAGTTGACTATGGTAGTTACATAAATCTACATACGTATAAAACTATATACATATATACCCCACATCCCCAAACACACACAAATGAGTGCATGTGAAGCCAATGAAATTTGAAAAAGTTCAGTGGATTGTACCATGCCAATTTCCTGGTTGTGATAACTGCCCTAAAGTCATACAAGATGTGATCCATGGGGCAACTAGGTGAAGGACATATGAGAGCTCTCTGTATTTTTCCCTCCAACTGCATGTGAATCTACAATTATTTCAAAATAATTTTTTATAAAAGATAATTTACAGGAAGAAAAAAATTTAAAGATCTCGCATACATGACAATGTCTTCATTTCCATTCTTACAAGGAAATCTGGCTTGGTTAGGCCTGGACCCCTATGTCCAAACTCATTTTCCCCTCAGACTAGAGCAGGGAAGACATGGGTCCACTGTTTCCAAAGAAATCCTGATTTATGATTCTTTCCAGCTTAAACTATCTTTGCTTCTACGAGTTGGTTTTACTTATTAGCTCATAACTTTAATATTGCCTTATGTTCCTATTGCAACGGCATAAAAATAACTACTATTATAGATAGCAAACCTCATAACTTAAAACAAGTAGAAACAGATTATGGGATTATAGTGTTTCTTCAACATCATTTGAAAATCAGTGAATGTATCTATGCCTTCTTAAAATTTACATTTATTGTTGAGAATATTGCAGATGTTCTCCATACCTCCTCATTGTCCCTACATGTGAAGTCAATGATACATCTTTCCCCTTCTCATGTTTAGCTGAAGACTAAAAACATCCAATTCCTTACTGATAGTGTAAGGAAGTGGATTAAATGTAAGCACTGTCATAGTAAGAGAGATGTCTTTTAGGTCTGAAGCACTTTTTCCTCTTTAACAATCACTGGGAAAGCAACCAATATATTGGGTGGTGGGCAGATAGAAAGAGGGGGAAGAAGGGAGAGAGAGAAGTGTGTGTCTAAATTAAATGCAAAAAAAATTAATGCTAAAAAAATTATAGCTGAGGGATTAGCTCTAGCCATAATGCTAAATTAAGTATTATAGAAGATAACCCACATTGCAACCCATACAAACATGCCTGAGAAGAATCTGAATTACAAATTAGAGCTTGCCATACTTAGAAAGATCCCTGTTTGCACATCACAAAGTCTCAGTATTTTTAAGATTGGTCTCATTAAATACTGAGAACCTATTAATATTTATGGTGACAGACATTTGTGTGAAAAAACTGGTTCAACACTATTTAAAAATTAATGACTTTACTGCTCAACAAAAATGATAATAAATGTAAAATAAGTCATTTAGGTAATTAATTATCAAGACTGTGCCTGATAGACTCCCACTTGAAGGAATAAGAAATATTTGGGTAATAAATGCAAGTTCTCGCTAATATTCTTTGTCAATGTTATTTCCCTAGAAATGTCAATAAATATTTCAGGATATAACAATTTATTAAGTTAATCAAATAATAGACTCTTCAGATTTTCATAAATAAGTTATGTCAGAGAAGAAATAATTACAGAAAATTAAAATGACTATGAAAATAGTTTCTAGTTGTTTTTCTAAAAGTAATACATACATTTCCAAATAAAAGAGTTTTTAAAAATCATTTTTAAATTAATTGCATGTCTACAATAACAAGTCCTACAGTGCAGAGAGGTAAAGGAATGAGCTTTGGAAAATGGTCCAGCAGGAGACCAAATCTTGTGCAGAATGTGAATGTGTCTAGCAGATCAGAAAGGCTAGAGAATAGGAAGTGCTCCCAGAAGGGGAAGAGAAGACTGACAAAGGACGCTAAAGGAGCATCTGGAGATGGCAGGGTGCACCTTAATGTTCCAAGTTAGGAAGCATGGGCTTTGGCCCAAAGGCAGTGGGGAATCTCGGCTAGAGGGCCTTAAGGAGCTGGTGATCTGATCAGAGGACCTTTTTGGTAGCAGCATTGTATTGGAAGGCAATGATACTGAAAACTAGTCAAGAGGCTACTGCAAACTCAAGAGATGAATTACCAGGGTCTTAATAAAGGCTGTACATGTAAAGAGAAGGGGAGGATCCAAGAGTTATTTAGGATGCAGACTGAATAGGACATGGTCATTTGCTGAGTCTGGAGAAAGAATAAGAGAAGAGACAGAAGGAAGGAAAGAAAGAAAGAAGGTAGGGAGGGAGGAAAGAAGAAAAAAGGAGGGAAGGAGGGAGAAAGGGAGGGAGGAGGAAGGAAGAAGGAAGGTACTGATCTGGGCAGCTGGCTGCATGATGACCATGCTCCCTGGACCAGGGAAGAGGGGAAGAAAAGCAGGCTTTGGGGAAGATGACAGGCTACATAGGAAGAGCAGTTTTCAAACAGGATGCACCTCTTAGCTACTTCGTTACATGGCGACCATAGGGAATGGCTTGAATAAATTCTACTTCCTGTTCTTGATAGCAAGTGACCTGTGATGTCCTGGCAGTACGCCCTGCTGTCATGACTCTTACCCTGGGCCAAGTTCACTTACGGGTGTGTAAAGTTGAGTTCAGTTTTCTAAGAGAGTCCTGAGTGGCCAGTATACTATGTGGAGGAGTTGGTCATAGATGGACAAGGGCCGAAGGCTGAACTGGGGAAGCTAGGGGAAGGGACCAAGGCTGGGTGGGGGAAGATGGCATTTGTCAAAGGGTTAGGAGGCTCATCGTATCTGTCTGGGAAGAACAGAAAAGCTGGGGTCCAAAGGTCTGGAATGCCTGGATTTGCCACTTCTAAGCTTAAGAGGACCCTGGCACCACCAGCAAGGGGCTTTTGACATTACCTGGCTCCTGACCGCATTTCTCTCCTTCCTCACACGCTCTCCCTCACTGTTAACCACTGCGGCACCAGACAACCCCAGTTCATAGAATGCATTGTGCTATTTCATGCTTCATATTGTTTTATCTTCCTAGAAATAAACTTCTGCTTTGCCTACCTGGACAACACTTCTCATCCTTCAAAACGAAGCTATGACCTCACCTACTCTGATCCTCACAATACCTTAGCAGTGTTTCCCAAACTTTTGACATATGTGTACCCCTTCTATAATTTTTGTAACACTGAGTTACATGAGAACATAGAATTAGGTGCAGCTAAGCACGGTGCAGTGCATATCCTCACCAAACTCTGGTGCAACGCGTATCCCCACCAAACTCTTCCCGTACTCCTGGGGGTACGCGTACCACACTTTTAAAAATATATATATATATATCTTATTGATTTTACACAGAGAGGAATTGAGAGGGACAGAGAGTTAGAAACGTCAATGAGAGAGAAACATCGACCAGCTGCCTCTTGCACACCCCCTACCGGGGATGTGCCTGCAACCAAAGTACATGCCCTTGACTGGAATTGAACCCGGGAGCTTTCAGACCGCCAGCCGACACTCTATCCACTGAGCCAAACCGGTCCCAGTGCGCACCACACTTTGGGAAACACTGCCTTAGAGTATAATCATTGCACATACTGTATTTTTCAGACCATAAGACGCACCGGACCATAAGACGCACCAGTTTTTAGAGAAGGGAAATGAAGAAAAAAAGATTCTGAAACAAATAGTGTCCTAAAATATTTTATGTGCATTAAAACCCAACATTACAGTCATAAACACATGTAATCAACCCTGTAAAGTAAACAGCAGCATTTAGAACCATTTTAGAGCTGGGCAAGCACACAGAGACCACACAGAGCCGGGCAAGTAAAAAAACTTTTTTTTTAAAGTATATGTGTAGGCTATATTTGGACCATAAGACACAGGGACTTTTTCCCCCCACTTCTGGGGGGAAAAAAGTGCGTCTTATGGTCCGAAAAATACGGTAATATGCCGTATGTCAGTTTATAAAAAATAGAGGCATTCACCTCACGGTGGCACCTGGTAGGTCTGAAACGTGAGTGAAGGGATGTGTTCTAATATGGGTCTAGCACTCTTTTCTCTGCTGGGCTGCTGACACCATAATATAGTCCCTTGATTGATTTGTTTCTAGGGGCTCAGCAGGACCACCTCACTTAGGGGAATATTTACAGCAGTGATCCCCACTATTGGGTGCCGGCATGGGCCCTGGGGAGACCTTCCAGCATCCCTGATCTCCACAGAACCTCGGCCAGCACTAACATTCCGTTCTGCAAAGCGAGAGAGATGTGAGGACAAGAGGTACTCTTGGCAATGCCAACCACAGATCCCACACCAGTAGCTGGCCCTTCAGAGGATGACCTGAAGAGAGAGGGATGACTGCTCTCTGGCTCTGGGATGGATGTCTCTCTCTCTCTCTCTCTCTCTCTCTCTCTCTCTCTCTCTCTCTCTCTTTCTCTCTCTCTCTCTCTCCCTCCTTCCCTCCCTCTCTCCCTCCCTCCTCTTCTTTCTCTCCCCCCTTCTTTCTCTTGCCCCTCTCTGTATGTATTCATGCATGTATGTATCTATCCCCTGTATGTATGTATGTATGTATGTAGGGAAACATTGAGCTCCAAGGAATTTCTGAACTTTGTGTGGATGGGCATTTTTCTGGGGAGACAGTTCACACCATTAATCAGTTTTGCAAAGAGGTCCATGACTATTACATACTAAGACCTACCATTCCAGAAACGTGCCTTTCTTGAGGCACTTCTGCTCAGAGAACCAACTGCTGACTTGAGATCACAGAGCCTTGGTCTTAGTCAAGGCAGATCATGGAAGGGACTCTGGTTCCTCCCCTCCCAACACCCCCACACACACTGCAGCACTTACACGCTTCCATAAACCCCAGAAAAGCCATTCTAAAGTTAAACATTGTGTGCCATTGAAGGAAGGTCCATGGTTCTCCTACAAGATCAAGTGCAATGAGTGAGAAGAGTGAGCCTCACGATACCGCTACACTGGCCTTTCTGTTCCTTAGAGCCACAAATATTCCACACGGCAAACCTCCTGGGCCTCACTCCTGATGAAAAGTCATGTTGATCCTGTTCTATCAGTCCTGGCCTCAGGAACCGTAAATAAACAGACAAATCCTGTGCCATGGCTCTTTTACATTTGACCTTTCCTTTTTCTGGCATAGAGGCCTGTGGTTTTAAGACAGCAGGAAAAGGTTTTCATATTAAACAGGCAAGAGGCATGCTTGCGCGAGCGCTCACACACAGGCACTAATAGAAAGCAAGTCTAAAACTGGAGAGGCTTATACTAAACTCCGGGGAATTGAGAGTCACTTTTCACCCACATCCTGTAAGGGCAGAAAAAGCACAGGAAAAGGTTTCTATTAAAATGTATGTTTTTTTTTTCTTTTTTAAGGAAAAACATAAATCATTCATATTCATCCAGATATCTGAATAGCTCAGCTGGACATTTTTTCCCCTTGGTTCCCACTGTTTTTCCCTCGCTCACTTCTGAAAGGATAATTTAAAAAAAAAAAAATCCTTACGGTGAATCTTTTACATTTCAATTGTTAACAGCACATGCTTTGTACCAAAGTAGGTGTGGGCTCTGCCACCGACTTGCCAAGTTGCTGGGCAGGTTTCTTAACTTCTTTGAGAACCTCACTGTTCGTGGATTCAATGGGAGTGTGAATAGTACTGATTTCCAATAGTTATGGAGAGAATGAAATAAAATGGAGCATTAAAAACATCTTAGACTAGCCTGACACATTCTGAGCATTCACTAGATGGTAGTTAAAAAAAAAAAAAAAAGAAGAAGCTAGGGAATAATATCTCTATCAATGAAACAATTCCATTGACATACCTTGTGCGTTATCAGACAGGTTGAACGTGTAGACAGAAAAGTCAGACATGGTAGGACTGTTTTCTCAGTGAGCATTTCCCACCTTACATACTACATGGGGTGGTTAGAATACCTTCCTGAGCTTCAGGCGAGCTCGAGTCTAGCAGAGAAGGGTCCTCCCCCACTGGCAACACTGCGGGTCATCTGCCCAGGTCCACAGAGGACCCAGAAAGCCACAGCCTGGAGGGCATCCTTTTTCCCTGTGACCAGGCCCTGCGAGTCCCGCCTGCTCTTCCTGAAAGCCCTGGTCAGACCCCAACCAACATGCCTCCTGGCAGTCTTCACCATGGTGACTCTCCTGGGTTCATCTGAGCCAGGGAATGATATTCCCAAGAATGTGTTAATGAATTGATCATCATCCTTCAGAGCCCCTCAGAACTGCATTTCCATCCTTTGTCTTCAAAAGGACGTGTCCGTACTGTCTCTAAACTCACTTTGCCAACAAAATCTTCCCTGGGCTTTGGCCTTACACTTTTCTTTTAAGTATTGAAGGCTGGGGACTTGGACTATAATTCCTCCTTCCTTTTGACAGTCAACCTCTGGCTAAGTTTGGGTAAAATGGTGTTTACTCTGTTAGGCCTCATTCCCTATCGTCTCTTATTCAGATCACGTACAACGTTCAGCAAATGGGCTTACCACATGGTCCACACCCACATCCACACTTGATTTCCAGGAACCCACTTAGCAATCCCACCACACACCTCTGCTCTAGGCTTCTCTTGCCTGTTGGAATCTTACTTCTTCCAAGATTCCTACATGGCTTAATCACTGCTTTAACCCTAAATTTCTTTAGCCTCTGGTTTAGCTACTGTCCCCACAGTAGAGGATGCTAAAGAAAAAAAAATCTTTTTTATAAAAGAAAAGCTGACTTAGCTTATTAGTAACATCAACAGACACTCTTCCCTCATCACCCACACATTCCTCTGACGCCAGGAAAGCGTGAGTCAGCACCAGGATTGGGACCAATGGGGTTCTACGTATCCGCTTGGCACATTTCTTTCAATTTCTTACATCACCACAGGCAACTTTTCAAAGGAAATCCAAAGCCTTTCCTTACCCGACAGTCTCTCTGAAGAGTTTTCATGAGCGCATTGTATGTCTCCATATCAAAATACAACCCTTCGTGCATGTCTTGTAGGAAATCTAAGTCCTTGAAGGTGGGGTTGGACTTTTCTCTCTCTTTTCGGGATGCCCTTCGCTTGTAGGTTGAGCCTTTCAAGTCATATGTAAAGTGCATTCTCATGGCGCGCGGCAAGACATTGTTCATCACCACGATTCTGATGTTAATGCCCCCTGATTGCATGCAATACAGTCCATAAAATTTTGGCAAAAGAGTCCTTGGATTCTGGTTTAAATTCTAAATAAAGAAAAAGAAAACAAATGATTAATATATCCTATTTTTACCAAAGAAGCTCCACTAAAGATGTGTTTCTACCTATCTTAAAAAAATAGAACATGGTTATCTTTACTAATGGCCATTGCTAAAAGTTTGCTGTCCCTAATCTAATTCTTCAATAGGCTTATTTCAATAGCAACTTTATCATTTTAAATCCAAGACACTAAAAGTAGCTGAATTAAAAATGGATAGAAAGTCCCAAGTTAGCTCAAAGTGAAAAATGGGCAAAGAATTGCTTAGTGCCGTGGGTGACTATTCTCTACGGTAGCCAAAGACAAAATTAATTGCTTGGGAATAAGGGATGAACCTTTTAAATTTTAATAGCTCCGGAAAAACTGTTTTTTGAAATGGCCATCCAATTCACAGGCACACTCTGTAAGATTACACATTTTTCATCACTCTTATCAGTGCTGAGTATCAAACTTTAAAATCTTTGTAAACATGATTGGTGAAAAATGAAAACTTTAAAAAATAATTTGAACACCACTGACTAGAGAAATGTAATATTTCTGATTTATTTTTAGGTACCTCAAAGGTAATTTTCTGCTAACATCCATCCCCTTGCTCATTTATCTCTAGGTTTTTGTCCTTGTTGGGAGTCCTTGATATGGCCTAGATATCCATCATTTTCCTATTCTCAAGGAAGTACATATTTTGTCCCAGTCTTTTTAAAATATAAAAACAAAGAATATAGGCCTGTTTTTGTTCTACTTGAAAAGTAGGTGAGAAAAGAAAGGCATATCTATAATGAAAAGTCTCTACTGTGCCTGAACCTTCCCTAATTCCCAACTTTTGAGGGAACTAATATTCCCATTTTCTTTGTATTATTCCAGAAATATTCTATGTGCTTATCTTAATTTGCGCTATTTTTTTTCATTATACTCATGTTTTGTTTTTTAATGTAGTAACATTTCTGAACCCATTTCTTGGGCTTTTTTGGCTGCTTATTTAACAAAGCATTTTATATCCCAAGGTTATAAAAATAAAAATAAAAATCTTCCAGATTTGTAATAGTTTTGTTTATTACATTATGTTTTTACACCATATGAAATTTGTATGTGTGTGAAAGATCTAAAACAGGAACTTAATTTTTTTCTTCAATGCATAGCCATTTATTAAAGGGTCTATTCCTTTCCCAATTGAGTTTAAGTGCCTCCTAAATCATACAATTAAGTTATCAAAACACATTTCTGGACACTTTATTGGATCTACTTGTCTACCACAACTATAATTTTAGTATGGCTTTAAAGAATTTTTTTTATATATTTAGAGCAGGCCCACCCTTCTTTTCTCCAAAATGTTTTGTCCATTCTTACAACTTTTCCCTTCCACTGTTTAATTTTTTTTGGTGCTCTTAAAATATTTGTTTTCACTTGCAAATGAATCAGCTTTGTCAAGTTCTAGGAAAAAATTATATTGGAATTACACTGGATTATATGTTTATTTGGGGGTTACTAAAATCTCTACAGCACTGAGTTCAGAAATGATGCATACGTCTTTATATTTCATATCATTTTCATGTCCTTAAATAAAAATTTTTAACTTTCCATTATATTAGTCTTGTACATTTCTTTTTATAAACTTAAGTATTTTAGAATCTTTATTACAAAATTTTGCAGGTATTATTGGTCCTATGTTATAATTACTTTAACTTGCTTTCCCAATCAGAATTATAGTATGTCTTCATTTACTTATCTTTATTTTTCTAATAATGTTCTTTATATTATCCTCATTATGAATGTAATCTTTTCCCCCCTTATATTCTCCAAGTCTATGTGATGTACATAAAAGAATACATGGATTTTGTAAATGTGTCTTAAAATATCTGGTGTATTCTTACTACCCAGAAACTACCACTTTATTTTCTTGAAATTTTGCTGATTTTCAATTTTATAATTTGTAACGAACAGAGTCTTCACTTTTTTTATATTTCTGTACCAAACATTTATTGCTAAGAATTCTAGCAAATATATCAGAAAGGACCATTGATGAAGGACATCCTTTTCCTTTTCTGTCATATCCAGTGAAAGGGCTCTTGTTCTTCTCAATGAGATATGTGAATTCTTAGAGACTGATAAAGGTATAATATATGAGTATTCACTTAGTTATTACATTAAAGGACTTCCCTGCCCATTTTGAGAATTTTAATTAAGATGTTGAATTTCAAGTGCCTTAGTTTCTCTTCAATGTCTGTTTGGAAAACTTCATGATGTTCCCATGCTTTTCTTGTTAGTGGGATGAATTATATTGTTTGTTACACTAGCTTACATGACTTGGATAAAACCACTTGTTCAGCTAAATTTGAAATTTACTGAATGTTCATTAATTTCAATTTAATACCCATGCAAGAGACAAGTCTATCTAGAACTATAGAAGCTTAGAACTATAGACGTTTAAGATTTGCTCACTTAGAAGTTAGCCAGGACTGTGATGTTAGTTTGATTCCAATTTTATATTACTTTAAAATGTGTGTATGAGTACAATATAGCCAAAAGGACATATATCGACTTATAACACATATTAGTAATACGCATCTCTGGGAAAGGAATTATGGCTGGTTACATTCTTTTTTCCTTTTCTGTATTTTTTTATATTCTCTAGCAGAAAGAAGAGAATTTGCTAAAAAACAAAAGCTGTTCGTTCAGATCAAGACCTTTTAAAATCTGTGCACCCTGTCATTTAAGATTTGTATTTAGATGTTTGATCGCTCTATTTACATGTGTGGCAGATTTACAGCATTTAATATAGTCTCTAGCAGACTTCGGAATTAAATAATCTTTTACACATAAATGAGCTGTGTGGCATCTCATCAATTCTGTTTTAAAACAAAGACGGCAGTTATCATCTCTCTTAGCAAGTGAGCAGCAGGACTGGGGGCTTGAAATCTAAACTGCTTCCTGTAGCCATTCCAACAACAGATCATTAATAGCTGCCTTGAAGGTACCAATACATGAGAGGGATGAAGATGAAAAGGTTACTTAGGAAAAGTCTTTATTTTTGAAAAATTTAGGCTAAATGTCTCGTAAAATCACCTAGACTAGGTTACTGGTTATTTGTCTCTAAAAGGTGGTTTTCCTGTCATTATACTTAACCTATGAAATTCTGAATGATAGTGATTATTCTGGAATACATGCTGGGACATAATGCAGGAGTTAAAGACACAGCCCTCTGGAACCCTACAACCTGTATTCAAGTCCCACCTCTACAGCTCAGTCCCTGAATAGCCCCTGGCCACTTATTCCATTCATCTTTGTCTCAGTTACTCATCTACCAAATGGCAATGACTGAAGTGTCCAAGATTGCAGTGAGGATTAAAAGTGTTAGTACCAGAAAAGCACTTGTAGCTCTCCTTAGCCCAGTTTAGCACTCAACGAATATTAACTACTCATGTTATTAGTATGGACTGCGAGCAAGGAGCTTTGCAATGAATGCATTACTTCCTTTATCTTACATCCTGTATATATATTTTTTTATCACAACCCACCACGTGAAATAGGTATTTCTCAGCTTTTAAAGATTGAAAGGATTAAGGCTCAGAGGTTACCTTGCTTCCTCGTGGTCACACAGTCAGTTAATGGCTGAGCTGGGATTTGAACCCAGGGCAGACCGAGTTGAAATCTATGCTCTACTACTCAGTTCTATTTTGCTTTTCAAAATCTAGTCAACAAATGTCATAGTATAGTCTAACTGCAAAATAAAGTTCACCAGAGAGAAAGAAACATGCCAAAGAGTCACTGAAAAAACACACAGAAATACATTCTTGAAGAAAGTAATTAAATCTCAAGCAGAAGCTTTAATTATGTGCAGCTACTTACCATGTAATAGCCTGGCAGCAGCTTCTGAAGGAACTCTGCCTCTTTATGCTGAACTGTTTTGATAATAAATTCATCATCACTGGTCACAAAAAACAAGGACCCACTGGCTCCGGGGTTAGACAGCTCTATCAACGGTTCATTGCAGAGGGAATACTGCGAGAGGAAGGAGGAAAACCACAGCGTTACATCTATGGCCATTTGGAAACAGGCAGCACTCTCCATGAGCTTTAAAAAGAGGCCCCAGGTACGCTCAGAAGGCTCTGTGTGAGATTTCAGAAACTTTAATTGATCCATTAATTTTAATAATACTTTGTTGGGACACAGACATGCCCTTCCCACACCTGTCATTATGTGATAGAATCATAAATCATCACACGTATTGGATGAGATAGCTCAAACAGTCATGTTGACCAAGGTGCTTTGTTTCTAACAAGTGCCCCCAAAATAACAACTAAAGGTCGGATCCACACTGTGCATCTGCCACTTGAACACTGATGATACCTGTTCTCTTCCTTCATGATTTATTCTCCCAAAGGAATGTTATCCACTCATGGCTTCACCAAGAAATGTCTCTAACATCTGTACCTCCAGCCCAGATCTCTCTCTAGGACTCCAGACCTGTACCCCTAACTTTTTAATGGATTTTTTTTTTAACTTAGTTATATCACAAACACTCCACATGCAAGGAGTTCAAAATTTAATTCATCTCAGGATATGGTTAGTTCATATGGCGCCTTGGTGGGAATTAGAAAGAGGTGCCTCTTTCTCCTGGCAGATGTAGCATGGGGCCAGTTACAAGGTAGGATTCCAGGCTCCATACTCTCACCGAGGCCAGGTGTTCGTGCAGGTGCACACCTGCACATCCATGCATGGTCACTCTACATCTGCCTCCTGCCGCATCCTCCATCTTCTCCTTGCTCCCCGTCTATCACAGAGAATGAAAGCATCTTTGTTCCCCAACAGTTGAGCATTATCCTTAATGCCTCACATTTCTTCGCCTTCCATAGCCAGACTATTGATTTATACTGACCCCCTCATGGCATCTCTTTTGCCAATACCTTCAGCTCAATGGTTTCATCACTTCATGTCTTGATTACTAAGGAAAGTTCCACCTCGCCTCAACTGTCTCAACTATCCATGCTCCAGCCCTCCAGTGTATTCTCCATCAGGAAACCAAGGATCTTTCTAAAATACAAACCCGAGCATATCCTTCCACACCGTCACAACCTTCAGTGGTTTCCACTGTCTACGTAGAAGATAATACCCAAGTTTTTAAAACAGATGCTTTAAGGCCATGAAAGGCCCAGCTCTGCCCTGCAATCTTTACTCTCTTCACTTCCCTCTTTAAATTCCAGCTCTAGTCATAGAGGGCTGCTTCGCGTTTTGTCAAATGTGCTGCACCCTCTTAACTACTAGCCTTCTGCATTTTCCTCTACCAGAAACAACCTCTGACCTCCTTCACCTGGTTGACTATCACTCCATCATGAATTCATTCAACATTTAAAATGTCGATTGAACCCGTGTAATTTTCCAGGCGCTCATGAAGCTTATATCCTAGGAAGAGGAGACAGACAGTGAACAAGTGAATAAATTATACATCAGAGTGTGGTAAGTGCTATTGAGAAAAACGAAGCATGAAAAGGGGGGCAGAGATAGCCTGGGCCTTATGGACAAATTGAGGACAAGGCAGGAAAACAGCAATAGGCATCAGTCTGCGCACAGGATGCCATATAAGCCGAGAGGAAGCAGAGGGCACTCTCCTGCTGTGAGCGGTATCCGTGTGGCGAGGTGATCAGTGGCAGGGCCCGGGACACAGGACCAACAGCTGTTTGTAAAACGTGGCTCTGCCAGCGGCTGCTTACGCAATCTGGAGTAGCTAATGAAGCATCTTGGAGTCTAAGGCATCTCATCTCTAAAACAAAGATGATAATGCCTACGAGAAAGCAGCTGAAAGCTTTTAGAGTGGATGCTTTCAAAATGCCTGGCAACGGCTGACCATTCAGCTATGGCGGGTGCTAATTTTGATTACATGACCATATGCAATGCAGAGAGGCACTCAACCTGCAATAGCAGACAGGTGAGGGAGGGCCCGCAGTGTCTTAGGATGTACTGGGGCCTCAGCCCAACTCCTATGACAGCCAGCAGGCCTGCCCACAGATACACCGAGAAGCAAGAAAAAAAGTGGGCCTTTTCCACAGTCATGAATCCGAGACCCTAAAAAATAAAGGTCTCGTTAAGAATGAAGGCAGAACCCAGACTCCCTTTAGAAATTCTGATTCCTATTCCATGGGGTTTGAAGTCTTGGCTCAGAACCTTCTCATGGATAGGAGCTAATGCTGTGAAAGTACAAAAACACAAGAGTGTGGAAATTAGAGGCTGCAAATAGAGAAATTAGGGGGTGATTTTCAGGAAGAGCTGTCTAAAGAAAACTGGAGTCAGACCTGAACATCTGCTCCCAATTAGTCTCAAATTCTGCTACAAGCATATGGAGATTATCTAATGGGTTACTTAATTGTCCAATACCCTTTTATTATGTAGCTTATAAATGAATATGAAGGGGGAAAATAAGTGTCCTGCCGCATTTTAATAACTTTTCGGGGGTCTCCACAAGCACAGCATTAGTGCGTAACAAACTGGCGTCATGATACTGGACAGGAATATTACCATTGTCCTGAATGATTATATCGTTTCTCCACCTACAATTCGGTTACGTTTTCTTCTTCCCTGTAAAGGCTGCCTATTAAGAGCAAGTGAGGAGGAGAGGTGGGAACATTTTAATGAGCCACACGATCAACAGGCCCCCTGGGTGCTCCTGGGTTTTATGTGCCTTCCAGGCCCTTCCATTTGTGCCCGAGGTTCCAATGTATTCATTCTCCGGCTTCTGGTTCCTGCAGGTCCTCCCTCCTCTGCCCCTGGAAAGAACACCGCGTACAGCCCAGCGGGGCCCTGCCAAGGTGAATTAACAAATAAACGTGCGTGGTGTGATCCGTTCCCCTGCCATTTCTTCCCGACTGTGCTAAACACGCACCCTGCCCTCTTTCTCGTTGGTATCAGTGAACCTGAAAAGACATCCTGTAAATCACCCTGGGGTTTTCATGGAGAAGGAAATGAGCCAAAGGCTGTTGTTGCCCAAGCAGAGACGGGGGAAAGGCTCTGGGGCCCTTTTGCCTTCCCTTGGGAGGTGTTTATTTAGGAACAAATAAGGAAGAAAAAGCGTTTGCATGGCTGAGCAGGGCACGCAGAAGCACCTTCGCCGCGCTGTCTCAGCCCAAATTAGGCATGTTTCAACACGACACTTTCAATGGAACAGCATTTTAATGGAACCGAGAACATAGCAGAATAACTCAGGCTGAAATCCAGATGCAAAAGCACAAAACTGAGGAGAAACACACGTATCAAGGGGTTCCAATATCAAACTGACCTATCCAGAGTTACCAATCACTACTTAATGTTAGCCACTCCTTCCTCCACCTTTAGATCAGTCTATCTTCACAAATTTGGGTTTAAATGGCCCATTTGACAGATGGCAGGATGCATTTGGTAGCTATTTGCACAATATCCTACTTTGCTCCACACAATTTTTCATGGTACATCTTATTTCATTTTTCTGTGTTTATTTGGGCTTAACGTTTCCATAATGCATTTTGTTGGGGCTGTAGGAGCTCTTGGGCTGTATTCTTCAGACTGGATAATCACTGTTCACAGTTTAATGAGCTAGAGAATACTGATCTTGAGACCACAATTAATGAGAGGCCTGTGACTTAGTGGGTTGGGAAGCATGAAGCCAAATGGTAAAAGGAAAAGAACACTGTTGGGGGGAGAGGGATGGGGAGACGGCTGTTTGTTCTGGTATGGACACTGTTCCCGCCAACGGGGGTAACCTTGGCATTTCCCTTCACCAACCCCAGCTTCAGATTCCTCATCTAAAATGAAGGGTTGAGCTAGAAAGTTTCTGAGGCTTATACCTGACTTTTTGAAGCATGCCGTGCCATAGAGACCATTTCCTCAACTGTCGCATTCCAGATCACTGGGTGGGGGCCCCAGATTGAGTGGTTCGAAGGGGAGTGTCTAGAAGCTCCAGACCTTTAGGGGGAGCTGCCTCAGTCCTGGGCTGTGGATGTCCCCAGCGCAGGGCGGGTGGGTGGCTGTAGCCAATGGGATCAGGCCATATATAACTAAAGAGCCACTGCCCCTGTGTTTTTTGCAGGTCCTTGAGAGGGACCCAGTTATTGAAGTGTGTGTACAGTTATAAGGCTGGTGGAAAATGAAATCAAACAAAAGGATACTTTCTGCCCGGTCTTAGCTTTCTCTCCCCTAACTTTTCATCATGGAAAAATTTCAAACATATGTAAAAGTAGAGAGAACTGTATAATCAACGTCCATGTGTCTGTCTTTTAGCTTCAACATTTATCAACTCACTGGTGGCCCGGCGCATTGATTCATGCACATTGAAAGAACTAGAAGAAATATTTTAATATAGCTATTTGCCTTTTATAATAGAAGTGTCAACCAAATTCACAATTGACAATGACAAATTGAAACACACATGTGCAAATGGCACCAGTAAGAGCTTTATATGTATTGTGCATGAGCAAGTCCACTTAGCCTTTTATAGTTATAGAATAAACTTGCTTAATTAAATCTGCTTTCTGATGTAGCTAAACGTTTTCCAGCCCAGGGAAGCACCTCAACTTCTCTTTCAGATCATTGTCAGCAATGCAGCAGTAAATATCAACACAAAGCAGACTATTATTGTAGACATGCAGGGAAAACAAAGGGTAAAATATTTAACTGCAGCACTGTTTGACTATATTCCATGCAGTAAGAAATCTTGAAATCATTTTCAAGGTCCACCATTTTTTAATTCTTTTCAGTCAGGTCAAGTTTCTAAACTTTCTAAATCTCCATTTTCTGGCTAGTGAAAAGAAAATAAGGTTCTACTGAGTCTCCTATCTACCTACTCCAAGACTTCTGTGAGGATCAAATGAGATGAGGCATGGGAAAATGCTTCACAGACATTTGGTTAAAGCATAAAATGTGTGCACCTGGCTATAAAGCAAGTTGTGTTCCTTGGCTGCAGAAACTGCAAGGAGGCTAGTCATGTCTAGGGAGAGGAAGCTGGGCATTGCTATGTAACATCATTACCCAATGTCAAGAGCAACTGTTACCGGGCTGGGCTAGGCTGTGGGCTGCATTTTGCACCCTGGGACCTCAGCAACATTGATTGCAATTTGGTGGGCTATTGCTCCAGGTTGGTGGTGGGGCCTGTGTCCCAGTTGGGGGAAGCTGAGTGTTGTTTTGTGGGCACCAGGTCCGAGGTGCTGTTTCTTTGTAAATGGCCAATATGCATGATGGCAGCTTCTGCATTGAGCATCTGCCTCCTGGTGGTCAGTGCACATCATAGCAACCAATTGGGTGGTAGGAGGGACACTTAGAATATTAGCCTTTTTGTATATAGATGGCTAATTTTGTTTTTTCTACACCCTAACCACTCCCCTGCCTGCTTCCCTCAGATTCTTTTGAAATAAATCCCAGACATCAAATCATATCATCCAAAAGGTACTTTTTAAAAGATGACACCTCCTTTAAAACAGAACAATGCTATCATCCCACCAAAACAATAGTTCAACAATGTCAAATATGTAGTAAGTCTCTACATTTCACTCATTTCCTATGATTAAAAGAAAACCCATTTATTTGAATTATCTGGCCATCCTATATATCCTATATAATAAAACCCTAATATTCAAATCAATCGAATGGTGGAACTGGTTGCTATGCCATGCACTGACCACAGGGGCCATATACTCAATGCAGGAGCTGCCCCCTGGTGGTCAGTGCACTCCCACTGGGGTAGCACCATTCAGCCGCAAGCTGGGCTCATGGCTGATGAGTGCAGCGGCAGTGGTGGGAGCCTCTTCTGCTTCTATGGCAGTGCTAAGGACCCCTTGGGGGATGTCTGACTGCCGGCTTAGGAATGGGCCTAAGCCAGAGTCAAACATCACCTAAGGGATCCGGGACTGCAAGAGGGCACAGGCCAGGCTGAGGAAACCCCTCCCCACTACCAGTGCAAACTGTCATGCATTGGGCCCTAGTCTTTTTAATATTCCTGATCAAAACCTTTCCTTCCTGCCATATTGGCCCACTCAAAGTCATTCTAAACATTTAATGCATTTGTAGCTTTGGTATCACAGTCACCTCTTTCTGGCTCATTTCAACATCTTTCTCTTTTCTTTCAAATCCCTTGTAATTTTAAAATCAAACACGCCCATAAGAAGCCCTCTTAATCAATAACCCAAAAGAGAAGACTCCCTTCCCTCTCCTCTGAAATCCTGGAACATGTAATGTATTGCTTCTGTGTTTTTATTTACTGGCTGGTAGAATGATTGTTTCCCATGTAAACCAATGATTCCAATTGGACTCTAAGTTCTCTGACTATCATGAATTATAATGTTTTGAATCTCCCGATAATTATTAGTGAAGTACTTCAGTTACAATAGGTGTTCAAAATAGGCAATGATTTGTTTACTTTCTGCCAGGTACATGAAGGAAGACTTTTGCTCCCAGAAGCCATCAGCTTAGTCTCCTACGCACCTTTGTAAACACTTTAACCTCATTATAGAAGTAACCTTTCCAACTTACAGGCTCATTACTGTGACAGCTACACGAGGACTTGTTCAGAAATGGGCCTTCCCAAAGATAGCCGTGCTGTGAGACAGAACGAGCAGCAGCTTGGGCTTCCCAGCCTTAGGGGTCAATGGCCACAGGCCTCCTCGGGAGAGGCAGAGGGGCAGCCATCCCCTATTGACTGGGTCTGTGTTATAAAATGCTAGTGTATGGTATCCCCTTTGCCTGCAGAGTCTCAAGGAGATTCAGAAGGAAAAACGCATTAGTAATTTCTAAGGTGTGGCAGAAGATGAGGGATTGATTTTGTATTTAGTAATATGATATTAAGATCCCAGTGGTTTCTCCAAACACCTTCCTTGAATGACATTGACCCATAGTTAATTACAGAATGGCTAAAAAACAAAGAATCTTCTCTAACACACACACACACGCTAAATGAGTTTGTGTACTTGAGTGGCTGGGATGGCAGGGTTGACAATGCTGGGTAGGGGATACCTGGCATTTCTATTAAAAGGGTGTGATGAGGCAGAGGGCACATGGACACACATTTCAGGAAAGCAGGATGCCTAGAGACTTTCTATTTAGTTCTCCCTGCTCTATAAAGACTTATTAATATGCCCTGAGGAACCAGTATTATTTCATCTGGCAGCAGTCACATGACTTTCTTAAGGACAAACGAAAGAAGCAGGTCACTCATGGGTTTTCATTGGCACAAAGGAGAATCTGCTTGGGATTTAATAATTTCCATTGTACCCAAATTAAAAAATGCATTTCAAACACTGTGACAAGTGACAAATGTGGCTCTACTTCCTTTGCAAAGCATTATTCCAGGATCTAGCTCAAGTCCTATTAATATCATTCAGAATGAGATGAACCATAAATATTTGATGGCATCCTTCTTTCAGCTTCTTGAAAACTGATTTTGAAGAGCCCCTGGTGTTAACAATGATCAAATGACACAATACACCATTTTCTTCTTGAAACAGAAAGAAGTCCCCGACTCCTTGAACAGGAACAAAGTAAATCTCTGAGGCCACATCAGACTACCTCATGGAAAGGCTGTTGTATTGGTGCTGCCGTGCACCAGAAGGAAGACAGGGAGAAAAGACAAATCTAAGAATAAAATACGCCCTTGTACCAAATGAAAACACACGGAAAAAGGACCTGTATAAAGAGATTTTGAGAACAAAGATATCCAGTTCCTTTAAAATGATATTATTCCATTGTCGGTCAAGGTGAAAATGGTTGTGGGCCAAGGCAGCATTGAGATGCATGATGTAAATAAGGCAAACAAAACAGAAAGGCTTTCCAAGAGAATCCAATCAGCAAAATTCACAGGAGTATCTAGAACTAATTATAATGTATCTGTTAGAATAATTATCTGAAGTAGAAACCAATACCAGAGTTATTTAAGTATCAATCATGATGGCAGATTTTGTAGCCATCAGTTAAAAACTGCAATCAAATCACACGCTCTGAAGCTAAATGTATAATCATGAGAGTTGGAGCTTTTTACTACGCTCTAGAGCTTTATAAGAGACACAAGTCACTTATCACTGTTGCAATGAGACAAATGTTTACATCACACATTTCTGGAAAAGAAAGGAAAATTATAGATTCTTACCAAGTAATCATCAGGCTTGATGCCAAAAAGCTCTCTGAAATATCGGAATGCTAGTGGAGCATATGTCTTAAATCTGAAGTCTGGGTAGTGATGTGCTGGGGTCAGATTGCTCCCTTCACTGCAGTTAAAATAGTAAAAAGAATAAGAGAGAGAACATTAGCGAAGACAATTTTGATTTCAAATTCTAGCTCTACTGGTGCTGAGCCAATTTCCCCTCTACAAAAATAGCACCCCCTGAGAGTGGGTCTCGAAGTTCATGTTTCAAAGGCGAGGGGCCATCGGGCAAAAACAGATGCTAACTCAGCGAGGGCCACTCCATACAGGCAGCCCCTGCAACCACACCGTGTCTTCAGCCTGAGAATTTGTCGCCATCCTCCTGTGCTTCCTTCCTGCGGAAATCAACCCATTTTTCTCATGAAGCCATAGTTGACTTGCTTTAGGCATAAGCTCCATCCAGGGTTTAGTGCGTGGAACAAATTTTAGAAATGCATTTTTTTTTGCCATGAATTTTGAACACTGGATAAATTCTTTGAACTACAAATAAGTGGAATAATTTTTAAAATAGATGAGAACCATGGAACTGGAAATAGATGGGGCTGGATCTGTGAAGTCTTCCTTAAATTCATAATTATAGGAAATGAGACTTTCAATTTTTTAGTGATTTAAAAACCTGATTTCCATTCCCGCTTAAATCTTTTCTTTTCTTCTCCCTCTTCTGAGTTCATCTTTGAATTTTTTTGCAATATTTATGATATATGAAATGTGTAAAGTATAAACCAGTGAATATCATGACACCAAAATGCTGCTTAAGAAATAAAATTTATCTATATAGTTGAATCCCTTCTGTACTTTATACTGATCTTATACCCTTCCTTCCCCTTAGAGGCATCCACTAGGCTGACTTTTGATGTTTATGATTAATTTTATTTTTTTACTACATATAATAATGCATTTCACATATCAGATAAGTCACCTAATATTGCCTGCACTTTAATTTTTCATTGTGAAAAATTAGAACAATGCAGTAGAGTAATATGATTTTATATATAGATTCATCTATATATATATATATATAAAAGTCCAGTGACCAAACAGTGGAACAACCAGAATAACTGGTCGACCAGTCGCTATAACACACATTGACCAACAGGCGGCAGATGCTCAACAAGAGCCTTCCTCGGTGGTCAGTGTACTCCCATAATGGGAGCACCACTCGGCTCTCTGGGATGAGTGGCACTCCCACAGCTGGCTAATCCTCGCAGGTCTTGCCCCCCGCCAATGCACTGGGCTTCTAGTTTTATTAAATGTCACTGAGACCATTTTAGCTATCAGATTAACAAAAATCCAACATTTTGGATAGCTCAAGGGAAACGAGGAATCCTGAAACATTAGTGGGAAAGCAAAATGATAGTTTTCCTATAGAGGATATTTTAACAACTTGCCAACATTACAACTGTACATAGCTCTTTGTTGCAGCAGATGCATGCTTATATGCTTATACTGTATGCCACAGATAAAGTAAGCCATGAACACACATGTGTGTCTGGTTATTTATGATAGCATTGTTTGTAAAGATGGAGGATTAGGCCGGGACCGGTTTGGCTCAATGGATAGAGCGTCCGCTTGGGGACTGAAAGGTCCCGGGTTCGATTCTGGTCAAGGGCATGTACCTTGGTTGCGGGCATATCTCCAGTAGGGGGTGTGCAAGAGGCAGCTGATCGATGACTCTCTCTCATCGATGTTTCTAACTCTCTATCTCTCTCCCTTCCTCTCTGTAGAAAATCAATAAAATATATTAAAAAAAAAAAAAAAAAAGATGGAGGATTAGAAGCAACCTAGATGTCTCTCATAAGGGGCTGGTCAAATTCATTATGGTTCACCATACCCTAGAATACCATGCAGATATTTTACAAAGAACAAGGAGGCTTAATATGCAATGACATGATGTCTAGGATAAATTAAGTGAAAAAAGTATGATGCAGATACTATGTGTGGTGTGCCACCATTTGTTAATATATACAAAAAGGAAAAAATATATATTGGGCGGGTAGATGTATTAAAAAAGAATCCTTGAAGAATGCTCTGGACCGGTGGCTAAGTTGGTTGGAGTGTCATCCCATATACCAGAGGGCTGCAGGTTTGATTCCCAGTCAGGGCACATACCTAGGTTGTGGGTTTGATCCCTGGTTGGGGTGTGTTTGGGAGACAACCAACCTATGTTTCTCTCTCACTCAATGTTTCTCTCTCTCTCTCTCTCTCTCTCTCTTTCTCTCTCTCTCTCAATCAATCAATAAAACATATCTTCAGGTGAGGGTTAAAAAAAAAATCCTTGAAGGATAAACATGCCCCTAGGAACAGTGATAACATTGAGTAAAAAGAGCACAGAGACCAAAGTGACACTTTTCAGTCTTCCTTTTAAAAGCATTATGAGGATAAACTCTTCTTTGTATTACTATTCATAACATTAGAACATTTTAAAAGTGAGGGTTAAAAGTCATAACCTTACACACACACACACACACACACACACACACACACACACACACAAACACTGCACATTCGGTGCCACAACAGAAGGGGTTGCTTCTGCACAACAAGCTGCTCCAGTGACTAACAGATACCAGCCTGACATGATTGAAGCTTTCCTGAAAGAAAGGAAAATAATGAGGCTGTTGGCTCCAGATGGAGTTTGTCAGGAGCGACAATGCACAAGAGCAGAACCAACCAGCAGGCCTGGCGAAGATTAGCCAACAGACACCAACCTGGGTTTTCTGAGGTCATGCAATGACAGAACCACTGGCTCGGGTGTGGGTGCTGGCCACAGATGTCTGACACAGAGGCTCCTCAGCACATGGAGAGACTGCTTAGCTAGGGCAGTTAAACAACTGCCATCAACATGGATCTGCTGCCAGAGGAAGGGTCCAGGGCTCTCCTGCCTGTGCCTGGTGGTCTTCAGCAGAAGACTGTGCCCAGCACCTAGACCTACTCAGCAAGAGTCATCTCCGGAAGAGCAGACTTCTTCCCAAGTTAAGATTTATATCAATGAATTTATGCAGGTTTTTTTTTGTGTGTGTGTGTGTTTTTGTTTTGTTTTGTGTGTGTGTGTGTGTGTGTATGTGTGTGTGTGTGTGTGTGTGTGTGTTTTGGGAGGGGGATCTACTTTTCTCTCCTGACATAAATTAGAGGCTATGGGAATTTCAGCTGGGGGGTTTTCAGGGGTGGTTCTAGATGTCTGACTCCCCTGAGCTGGTAAAATTCCAATAAAAATTTGGAGACCACATGAAATTTCCAACTTTATGTTACCAAGTAGGAATCTACACAATTGAGCAAACACACAGTACTATCCCTATCAAGTTATAAAAAAAAAAAGGGGGAAAAAAAAAAAAAAAAAAAAGGGGTCTGCTAATGCCGTAAGAGGAAGAAACTTTGGCTAAAGAACAGTACTTTCTCCAGCCTGTCCTTTTCTCTCTTATTTCACTAAGAAGCAGTCCAACTTGAACATGGATTGACTCTGGCATTTTGATATTCAACTTTTATGAACAGAGTTCAATTAAAAAAAAAAGACGCTTTTAATAATTTTAGAGAGTGAGAGGAAGAAAAAGGGATAGAGAGATAGAAATATTAATGAGAGAGAAATTCCCCCTACAGGGGATTGAACCTGCAACCTGGGCATGTGCCCTGACCAGGAATCAATTTTGTGACCTCTTGGTTCATGGGTCAATGCTCAGCCACTGACCCACACTGGCTGGGCCAGAGTTCAATTTTTAAAGCCAAAGCCAGTGCTCACTGCAAGTCCAAAAATACACATTTCTTAATGGCAACAGATGCTTAGGATTATAGTGTTGAAGCTTAAGGAGACATTAGCCACCATCTGATATTTCCCATTTAGCAGATAAAGAAATCAAAGGCCAGGAAGGGAAAGTAAGGGCCTAATGTGGTCAGAAACAAACAAGATTGGGAAATTAGATCCACACCAGAGCAGCCCTGCCAATTCAGGCAAGGTGGAGATCCTCTCATTTCCACACATGACTCTCTTTAACTAGTGAAATAGAAATTGGTCCTCTCTTTTGCCAAATGAGATAGTACTTTTGGATGGAAAAACAAAGCAAAACAAGAGACATACCCCTTGCTGGTGCCAACCCCCCCTCAGCTGAGCTGCCTTGTAGGACAGGAGACGGAATCACCTTTTGAGGCCAATCAGCTGGCAGTAGTCTTTAAGTCAGTAGCTTTACTGATGTGGAGGGGAGGGGGGGGGGAAGTCAGTAGCTGAGCTATAGCTGGTTTGGCTCTGTGCCAGCTCACAGACTGAAGGGTCCCGGGTTCAATTCCAATGAAGGGCACGTACCTCAGTTGCAGGCTTGATCCCTGGCTATGGTCAGGAGGCAACCAATTAATGTGTCTCGCTCACATATATGTCAACCCCTCCCCTCTCTCTTTCTCCCTCCCTCCCGCCCTCTTCCACTCCCTCTAAAAGTCAATGGAAAAACATCCTCAGGTGAGGATTAACAACAACAACAAAGTTGGCAACTGAAAATAGCTTAAATTCTGAAACAAAATAATGTATTCCGGGTGTCACTCACTGTATTACATTGTGTGTCATTGATTATTTACATGTTAAAACCTCCCAAGTGGTATTACCATACCAGGAAATTGTGCTTTCAGGGCACAATTCCAAATAAGTTAAAATGTTATATAATATTTGGTACATGCAATAAATCTTTTATTTTGAAATAAAGGAAGAGGTATATAACTTTTATTGCTAGGAAATCAGTTTCTAACCAGCCCCACAACAGAGGCTGAGCAAATACTTAAAAAGAGTTTTGACTTGAAGATATAACATATTATTGGCTTGCCCAGCAACAGCTGTATCTCACTTAATCCTGAGAAGAGAATTGCGACAGTTTTGTATTCTATGCACATATACCTAAAACTTGGTGCAGAATGTCTGTATAGATTGGGACAGGGAGCAATCTCTTAGAGTGTTGCAGCTACTCAAGCCTGCTGTTGTGGAAAAGGCAATGTGTAAGTGACTGGATGTGGCTGTGTTCCAATTAAACTTTATTAACAAAAAGAGGCAAAGAGCCAACTTGTGCTGTGGGCTGTAGTGTGCTGACTCCACAGGATACATACAATTCTTGGATGAGTTTATGTCAGCATTACCTGCTAGGCAGGTAGTTGGCTAGTGTGTCAAAATCTAACATCTAGCACTGATGTCTGGAAATACTTACATAAACCTTTGATGTATACGTTTGCGTGGCATTTAGAATAATGTTCTACCCTCACAGCAGTTCTGTTAGGAATTCTCTCCCCCAGTGAGGGTACTCCTTA
Organism: Pipistrellus kuhlii; assembly: GCF_014108245.1. Taxonomy (NCBI): domain Eukaryota; kingdom Metazoa; phylum Chordata; class Mammalia; order Chiroptera; family Vespertilionidae; genus Pipistrellus; species Pipistrellus kuhlii. The sequence continues at coordinate 31,127,534 of NW_023425427.1, forward strand.
GCTATTCAAATAAATCCTGAACAGCAGGCCCTCCACCACTATGGGCAGTCCATTTTCTGTAAGCATCCTCACATCAAGCTCAGTTCTGTTTACAAGGCAGGAGAAAATTGAGAAACTCTTCAGTTAGGTAATTATTTTTGAAAACAGAGATATATAACTTTTACTGCCAGCATTCCAACCAAATTTCCCACCCGGAGAAGGCAGTGATGGCACCTCCTGCAGGGGAGAGGAGGAATGGATCAGAGATGCTGGTCAAGGGGCCACATAGGCAGATTTAGGGTCACAATTCTAAGGTAAAAGATGGATTTGTTTTCTGATTCAAAAAAGCAGAAATTTTGTTCCTGTGCTTCATTGCCATAAGGCAGGGAAAAAACAAACCTTTAGAGCCAGCCATTTCCCCCGCCCCCTCAAGTTCAAATCCTGGCTTTACCACTTACTGGTTGTATAGCTCTGGATTAAGCCACTTCATATCTCAAGGCCTTGGCTAATTCATATGTAAATTTTTTGTAAAGATGGATGGTAATGAACAACATTAAGTATTATATGTTATATGTATCTATATCAATACAGCTATGCTTGGTTCATAGTTGGTGAACCAAGCATAGCTGTATAAACCTTACCTCCCTTTGCCACCTCTTTTGCAACTACCACATCTAAACATCCTTTCCTCCTAATCTTATTTGCACATGAAAATTTATCTGCAATCTTGAATTTAAGGTCATAACACAGAACGTGGGGTCAAAATATTAAGATCTGGTCATAGTTCTCTACTCATCTACTTGGTGATTTTGCAAGAGAATAGAACCCAATCACTGACAGGGCTTTTATATTCCCCTTCAAATCTTAATCAGGTTCAGAGCTTTTTCCATTCATAAGATGAAGTAACCTGTAGACCAAATACATACTATCTAAAAATAACCTTGACTCATTTTATGAATAAATAAATCAATAATAACACAATACACTTGGTTGCTAAGGGAAACGGATTCTGCAGCTTCACAGCAGCAGTGATGAAAACATCTCAAGGCACCCCAAGGAATGAGTTCCCTCCATGATCTGGACGGACTCACCAGAGGCTTCAGAATGCTTCAGTTGCTTCCAGCAAGAGCCAGTCCACCCCACCTGCCCTCGTGCTCCTCTCCAGCAAGTGTAGGGTATGCTCCTCTCCAGCAAGTGTAGGGTTCGGATGGATAGGGAGGAAGCATTATTGGGCAGCTTTATGAAGATATAATTGGCATACAATAAAGTTCATGCATTTTGTCATGTGTATACCCCAGGGAAACCATTGCCACAATCATGACACTGAATTTATTCTTTTCTTTTTTCTTTTTGGTGGCATTTTGATTGCTATAGTAAAAAGACGGTGCAGTACGTCCTCCCTTAACAACATTGATAGGCTCTTGGGATTGCTGAGGTCGATGTATAACAGAATAATTTTTACAATAGGCTAACTGATATAAACAAGAGTTACATTCTTGTGGTCAAATAATCTATGATAAAGGAGGCAAGAATATACAAATGGTATTGGGAAAACTGGACATATATTTGCAAAAAAAAAAAAGACTAGACCACTTTCTTACACTACATACAAGGATAAACTCAATATGAATTAAAGACTTAAATGTTTAAGACCTGGCACAATAAAACTAGAAGAAAACATAGGCAGTAAACTCTTTGACATCACTCTTAGCAATGTTTTTTGAAAATGTCTCCTTGGGCAAGGAAAATAAAAGAAAAAAATAAATAAATGGGACTATATTAAACTAAAAAGATCCTACTCAGTAAAGGCAACCATGAACAAAACAAAAAGACAACCTGAATGGGAGAAAATATCTTCCAATGATATACCCAATAAGGAGTTAATATCCAAAATATATAAAGAAATCATACAACTTAATACCAAAGAAACAAACGTTCTGATTAAAAAAAGAGCAGTATACCTGGATAAACTTCCAAAGAAGACATATAAATGGCCAATAGATATGTGGACTCATACTCAAAATCACTAATCATCAGAGAAATGCAAATTAAAATCACAATGAGATATCACCTCACACCTGTCAGAATGGCTACCATCAATAAATCAGCAAACAAATGTGTTGATGAAAATGTAAAGAAATGAGAGCCCTTGTACAATGTTGGTAGGATTATAAATTGGTGCAGCCACTAAGGAAAAGAGTATGGAGATTCCTAATAAAAAAGAACCACTACCATATGACCCAGCAATTCCACTGCTGAGTATTTTATCTGAAGAAATACAAAACACTAATCCAAAAAGATATATGCACCCCTATATTCACTGCAGCCCTATTTACAATAGCTAAGTATGGAAGCAATTTAGTGTTCAATAGATGAATGGATCAAGATGTGATACACACATACACACACACACACACACACACACACACACACACACTAGCACATGCATACAATGGAATATTAATCAGCCATAAAAAAATAAAATCTTGCTATTTGTGACAACATGGATGGACCTAGAGGGTATTATACTACGTAAGTGAAATAAATCAGATAAAGATAAATACCATATGATTTCACTTATAGGCTGAATTTAAAAAATAAAATAAACAGAAAAAAACTCATATATATATATATATATATATATATATATATGAATAAAAATATATATAAAATAAAAGTGTGACATGCTAATTAGGCCGGGTGTCCTTTAAAACAACCTTCTGGGTGTAGACAGGGCTGTGAGGGAAGCGCGGGACCTGGGTGCAGAAGCTGGTGCCAATAGCCAGGGGAAAGAAGGCCTACTCTTGCACAAATTTTGTGCATTGGGCCTGTAGTGTGTGTGTGTGTGTGTGTGTGTGTGTGTGTGTGTGTGTATATAGATAGATAGATAGATAGATATATAGATATATAGATATATAGATATATATATATATATATATAGAGAGAGAGAGAGAGAGAGAGAGAGAGAGAGAGAACAATCTGATGATTTCCAGATGGGAAGGGTTAGAGAAATTGTGAAAAAGGTGAAGGGATTAAAAAATGCAAATTTCCAGATTAAAAAGTTGTCATGGGGATGTAAAGTACAGCACAGGGAATATAATCAATAATATTTTAATAACTACTAGTATGTATGGTGTCAGATGAGTACTAGATTTATTGGGGTGATCACTTTGTAAGTAATATAAATGCCCAATCACTCTATTGCACCCCTGAAACTAATATAATATAGTTTGTCAATATATAAAAGTGCCTATGAAGACCTTGTTTATGTGCTCCTTATTGTAAAGTATCTCATACTGTGTCATGTATAATTTAGTTGCGAAATAGACATAATTTTTTAAAAATATATTTTTATTGATTTTTTACAGAAAGGAAGGGAGAGGGATAGACAGTTAGAAACATTGATGAGAGAGAATCATGGATCAGCTGCCTCTTGCACATCCCCTACTGGGGATGTGCCCAAAACCAAGGTACATGCCCTTGACCGGAATCAAACCTGGGACCTTTCAGTCTGCAGGCCGATGCTCTATCCACTGAGCCAAACCAGTTTCGGCATGAAATAGACATAATTTTAATATTTAAGATTAATTTTTAAATCATGGAGTTTTATTACACGATTCTTACAAGTAATAAGTCTAAGAACTAATTTTGTTATTTACTAGGAAGATTATACCTTAAAATTAGAAGTAATGTTCTAGGCCAGTGGTTCTCTGACTTTTAATCACCTGGAGGGATTATTAAAGCAGATTCCTGGGTCCCACCTGCAGTGTTTCTGAATCAGTTGATTTGGGGTGGAGCCCAGGAACTTGTATCTCTAACAAGTTCCAAGTGATGCTGATACTGCAGGTCTGGGGACTACATGTTGGCCCATGCTCTCCCCAAGTGCCCGGCGCTGGTTGGCTCTGTTGATTGGACACCATGAGGAGAAGAGATCAGCAAGAATGTCCTTCTCTATGAACCATCTTCAGCTACTCACTGCCAGCCGCCCTCCCACAAAAGGCCTCTGCTCCCCTTGTTCTTTGTAGCTGAAGAAAAAAAATAAGTCTGACATGTCTGGGAAAAGGCCCTGGAAGACCATGAGAGCTAGAACATCCTGAGAACACATTTATAGGAATCATGGGCCTATCAGATCATACCAAAAGGATAAGGCAAACTCATGACCTCCTGAAGTTATATGAAAGTATGTAGTTAATGCATTTTTTTTTTGAGTGATAAACAGACTGTTAAAAACAAAAACATGGAACAATTTCTAGCTCTAGAAAGAAGAGTAGTGTCATAAGCAAACAGGATTATATCTTAGGCCTTGGAGTTGTCCATTTTCTGTGTGGAAACTAGTTCTTGTACCTGCTAAAGGACCACAGAAAAGCAAACTTCAAAAACTTTGATAGATCAACTTTATTCTTCAACCATGAGCTATGAAGGAAAATGAGACTGTCTGGATTCATACCAGACACTCAGTATTATGGACCCCTTAGTGACTAGATGGGCACAGTCACCTACAGGTTTACTTCTAGCCAGTATTGTGCATTGGGCCTGTAGTGTGTGTGTGTGTGTGTGTGTGTGTGTGTGTGTGTATACAGACTCCTGGACATACAGATAAATGTAAGTAGCACTCCTCTAGAGATTATAAATATATTGATTGAGTTCAGAGAGGAAGGAAGAGGGAGGGAGAGAAATATCAATGATGAGAAGAAATCATTGATCAGCTGCCTCCTGCATGCCCCACACTGAGGACTGAGCCCACAACCCAGGCATGTGCCCTGACCTGGAATTGATCCATGACCTCCTGGTTCATAGGTCAGTGCCCAACCACTGAGCCATGCTAGCGAGGCATCCTCTGAAAACTTTTGTAAAAAGTAAGGTAATGAGAACACTGAGAGCTGAAGTGTCAGCCAGTCATTCTTATACAAGTCCAGTAATAATTAATAACAAAAGTGGCTTATCTTGAAGAAACATATTTAAAAAAAAATAAATGTGTCTGACAAATCAATCCTCACAGACCCAAAGACAAAATAATTACCTCCAATCCCTAAAACAAATTTATTTGCCAGACCATGAGTAGTAAGACATATTTAGGTAAAAGCAGAAACATTATAATAGGAAAACATGCTGTATCTATAATCAAATATTTATATTAAAAAATGTCAGTAGTGGTGACATTTCCAATTTAATAATGATGACTTCTCTTCCTAGACTAAGCTAGTACTGAACTTAAATTTTTGGTTTATTTTCTTTATTTTGGCAGACAAAATATAAAGCTTGCTATTGTAACCATTTTCATGTGCACAGTGCTGTGGCATTCAGTACATTAACACTGTTGTACAACCATCACCACCATCCAAACTCAGATTTATTTGCTGAATTGATTATCCCCTCATCCAACACAATAAAGTCAGAGATAGCATATATGGGTAACGTGGGTGTCTTTGCAAATATGGTATCAAACTATTGGGTTTATCCTAAGTTTTCTTGAGGAAAATTAAGTGGAATGAGTTAAGTTAAAAAAGGAGCTAAATGAGTGAACTCAGATGCATGCCTAATTGTGGGTCCTCTCAGCCCCCCCTTTAAACTAGAAGTAACAAGAACCTGGTGCCAGCTGCTGCTGCTTGGACATCCTCTTATTCTAAACCTATGCAGACATTACTCTGTAAAGCATGCACTCTTTCCCATTGAATCTCAGTCTTTCTCCACAAGGCCCTTCAGGCAGTATCACAGCTAATGACCGCTGGTCCCCAGGAGGAAACCTGCTTCCCTTCTCCATAGAGAAAATGCAGGCCACCTGACGCCACAGGAAGCAACCACCAGCTGGGCTGCTTTGCGTGTGCGCTGCACTGCGTGTGCACTGGCCAAGTCTTCAATGTGGGGTGTCACAAGGAGGGTTCTTTAGCATGAAAACATCACACACAAAACAAATCTTACCTGGGCAGGAACACACTTTCCACCACGTAGAAGTCTTGCATGAGAACATCTCGGTCTGGTTTGGAAGTGAGGTTCCCCACTGTGTATCCTATTCCCAGCTGGATAGCACCTTTGATGGCAGAGGATGCAGTCTGCAAAGCAAACACGGGTCCCGGGATTAGCTTCAGTAGTTTAGCTTCAGTAGTCGGGGCTTTGTTCAGTGTTACCAGCTGCGAAAAAGGAGGGAGATTTCCTTTTTTTGCTCCTCAGCGACGAGGAAGCTAGGTTTGGAGAGACCACAGACTGCTGCTTTTGATGGAGAGTTCATTCCCAACACCAAGGACTTTCCTTGTCATGAAATTACTTGTGGTAATCCTTCCTACTGATATTTTAAAAGTCGAATTATAGTCCCAAATCTCCATCTTTCTTTTATTGAGAAATGTGAAACTTGCCAGAACACTTTCAAGAGGTAGCACCATAATTTCTACCGAAAGATAAATGGTACATTCATTTTTTAAAAAAAATTCAGGAGTTCTATACTGTACTTATGGGTCAGGAAAAATATTTTGTCTTCATAAAAAATGAGAGAACAAAAAAGTAATTTGAGTTTTAGGAATACGCAAAATTTAATTTAAAAATTGCTTACTAATATCACCATTGATATAAATCCACAATCAAAATTTCCTATACCGATCTATGATAAAACACATAGCAATGGCTCACCAGTCTTTCCAAAGTACCATTTTTCCAGTATCATTCCATAATTAAATTGACATAATGTTAATTTGGGGAATTATTTTCACATTTATATATCGACATGTGTGTATATGAATATATATGTATATATAGTTGTAATCAACATAATAGGAGATATAGAATAAATCAATTTGAATGCATTCTTCTCAATGGTGAAAATGTATCATATTTCTATGCCTTGCAGTGCCTAATGTAATACTATGTATACAGAAGGAGCTAAATTAATACTTAAATCAGTGGTTCTCAACCAAGAATATCTGGCATTGTCTGAAGGCATTTTCTGGTTGTCATAACTGGTGAGGTAGTTTTACTACTGGCATCCAGTGGGTAGAGGCCAGGGATGTTACTAAACATGCTACAATGCACAGAACAGCTTCTCATCACAGGAATTATCCAGCCCAACCATCAACAATGCTGAGGTTAAGAAACCTTGACTCAAGTGAATATAACAGAAATTATCTATTTTGTAAAACAATACTTTCTTTTTGAGTTAACTTTTTTACTTAGCAACTCCCCCCCCCCACCCCCCGCTCCCCCAACATGCTTTATTTGTTTTTATTTCTTCACACTTTTAACAAAGAACCTATGTCTCTTCTTGGGGGGGGGGGGGGGAAGTATCCTCTTGATTTCTATGATAGAACATGGTCTTAGGACAACTTTTACCTTTTCCGGTGGCCTCATTCCTTTACTGACTTATATTCAATTTGCTATAACTGCAGCCTCCCTAAAGATTTGATCACTGACCCTTAGATTTCCTTAATTATATAATCAATCCTTTCTTAATGGATTAAAAAACTAACCCAATGCACATGACTCTCAGGCCCTGTAAGCCTATTTGGATACTGTTCTACCATCTCACATCCAGCATATACAAACCAAAACTAATATCTTATAACCTTCCCACCCCACCGCCAAGACTGGTTTCTTTTTTTCTCTCTTTTTTTATTAAGGTATTATATGTGTACATTCCTTACCAATCCCCACCCCATCCCCACTCCCATACATGCCCTCCCTCCCCAGAGTTTTTCATCCATTGGTTATGCTTATATGCATGCATACAAGCCCTTCAGTTGATCTCTTATTTCCTCCATATCTCCCTAACCTCCCTGCTATAATTTGACAGTCTGTTTCTTTTACTGTCTCTGTATCTATCCTTTTGTTCATCAGTGTATAATGTACAAGACTGGTTTCTTTCTCTAAGGCACTAGAAGCCTCAGTCACCCAAGGCTGAACCCCAGACAAACCACATCTAGCACAGGGCTGGGGACCCCAATAAATACGTGCTGAAATGGCCACGATCAATCTGTCCTGCGTAGTCACCCCACTATTACTTTCCCATGAAGCCACCATTTAATTGCTTTGCTTCCTCCACTGTAAATATTCCACAGCCCTTCGTCCGAGGACAACCACCGACCACTGCCCTCCTCCCTGCAGGAGATGGAAGACTGTCTTGGTGGTTTTCTCTTTTCACTTGTCTTTTTACTAAAGATCCTGGGGGCTACGAGATGGCAAAAGACTGAGACTCAAGAGCATAGAGCAACTGGTGCTTTTTAAAAAAAAAAGAAAGAAAACAAAACAAAAGAAAAAAGTTTGCTATTTTAATACTCCCTCGCTGAGCTCTGCCATGCCACCACTTGGCACTGGTGACCTTTTGTACCGACAGCTCTGACTTCTGAAGGCTGGCATGCTTCTCATTTTAAGCTCTCATAAAAATTCAAAAGGCATCTCTCCTCCTATCCATCACTCCAGCAATACGGCACAAGATGTGACATCAGTACTTTCCAGACGACCCAACTCCAAAAACGTTCTGTTCCAGACCTATCAATAGCCCCACATGCTCTCCAAGCTTGCCTTCCCCTCCCCACGCCCCACCTGACTCTATTTCTGCTTAATTCAGTCATTTAACACTTCATGGGCTGGAACACCTGCCAAACAGATGGAGTAGCCGAGTCTTTGTTGATGGCCCTCCGCCCCCTCCCCTGCCCGCCCCAGCAACAGAAAGCAGTCAAGGTTGTAGGCGTCTATATCTTGTGTTTTCAAACTTTAGAAAACAGGAGATTCACTGGAATGCTTGTTAAAACAGATGGAAGGCAAAACCATGGAGACAGTAAAAGGATCAGTGGTTGCCAGGGGCTGGGGGAGGGGAGGGATGATTAAGCAGAAACAGAGAGGATTTTCAGGGCCAGGAAAATACTCTGAGTGATGCTATCATGGTGGATACATATCATTACACATTGGTCTGAACCCACAGAACGTACAACCCAAGAGCAAACCATAGTGTAAAGTGGGGACTTTGGGTGATGATGTGTTCACACAGGTTCATCAATTGCAACCAATGCACTACTCTGGTGGTGGGGGTGGGGGGTGTTGATAGTGGAGGAGTTTGTGCATGTGCAGGAGGTAGGTGGGAAATCTCTGTACCTTCCTCTCCATTTTTCTGTTAACTTACTCTAAAAAAATAGACTTACAAAAAAATAAATAAATCAGTGGGCATTGAAAACCAAACCAAAATCAAAACCAGCCCGGTGGGTGCAGCCCCACAATTTCTCAGAGAAGGTGTGGGGTGAGGGTCAGATCTGTTCTTGCTTTAAGGGGCACTGAGAAGAAAGGCCACCTTTCCCCTGTGGTGTAAGATCAGATTCTGAGTCCCGGAAGGAATAAGATTCTGGAAAGGCCCCTGTTGACATCTGTCTAGTTTAGGGGTGTCGAACTCAATCAGAGAAGGGGCCAAAATCTAAAATCCAGCCTAAATCGCGGGCCGAATGGTTTACTGAACAGTCATAAACTGTCATTGTGATGGAAATGCAGCGGAGTGCAGTGATGACAGCGCGGTGCGGGCCACATTGCAAGGCCTGGCGGGACGGATTTGGCCCGCGGGCCTTGTGTTTGACACATGTGGTCTAGTTAAAACAAAAAACAGACTTGTAATACAATTGCTTTTCCCTTCAGGCTTCTTAAAATGCAAGTGCTCTGATGGGAGAAGTGATAGAAACTGCAAAAAACAAAACAAAACCTTAATCTCTTTTGATCAACCATTTGTGCCGGACACTTGATGGATAACCACAATGATTATCACCGTCTGTCACAATCATAGCACATACTCATACAGTGTTTACTAAGGGGCAGGCACTGTTTTAAGTGCTTTTGGTTATATGAACTCTTTGATCCTCACAATGACCCTAGGAAGTTGGTACTGTCATCATCTCCATTTTACTGACTCAGAGAGGGTTAGTCACTTATACGAGGTCACACAGTGCAGAGGTGGAGGCAGGACTCAGACCCGGGGAGTTTGGCTCTGGAGTTCAAGTTATACACAGGAGCACTGCAGCCTGTCATAACCTCTGAACTCACTTAACCCCTTTCAAGAACCTTGCAAATTAGCAACTACCACACCATGTTCCAGGTGGGAGATTTAAGGCCAACAAGGTTAAGCGACTCCCCCCATTACATTGCTAGTGTGTGGTGGAGTCTGGATGCGAAGCCCACAATGTTTACCCATCGTTTTGTTGTCTTATGTTTTTGTTGTTGTTGTTTTCAGAATAAGCCTAAAATCAAAGTCGGAAGTTCTCCTTAAAGTCTGGCAGCTTGACCTCAAGCAAAGGTAGCAGCTTGGTGAAGCCATTCCTTTTGATGTAGGGATAAAAATGTTTTATTTGATTTAAGTCATATGCAACAACAGGGAAGTCCAAGGAAAACCTGTAAGCCACTTGGTAAACCAGCATGAAGACCACTGTTAATGTCACTGCTAGTAACATGCGGAGCTATAAACACAAGGAGGCTGTCACAGGAGGACAGGCACCTGGAGGTTTCCGGTCCGTCTCTCGGTAAAAGTAAATGCCCGAGCACTGATGCGTGTGGGCGTAATTAAAAAGCCTCTTGCTTACTTCAAGGCAGTGTCTGGTCGTGCTCATGGTGCATGTGGTTTCTTGAGTCACAGGGGTAAAGTTCCCATCACCTGACATTTCCCCGCAGCGGACAGGTGGGCGAGGCCGCAGTATTTCCTACCACAGCCTCTCCGGAGCAAGACGTGGCTGATAACGAAAACTGAACCACCGCCTGGAGTGTCTCTGATTAGCAGATTAGTAATAAGTCATGATGATGACCAAGAACCTTCCACGTACTGCAGGTGGTTGCTCCTTGAGAACCAGCAGTTCTCTCCCTGCAAACTCTGAGCCATCAGCCCTCTCCTCCTTTCTCAGGGACCCCCACCAGCAGGATAGCAAGTCCTTAGCGAGTCTACAGCTTCTCACACAAGCTCAGCCCTTCCGATTTCCTCTGCACGGCTTTGCATAGGCTCTCGGAGAACTGAGGACGGGCCATCTTCCCAAAGGGGACCTTTGACTCCTTTATAACACATAGCGCTAGATTTCAGAACATAGCAAAACGGCCTATTTTTGATTCAGCACTTTTCGAGGGCTAAGTGGAGGTCACAAGCCTGGATATTAGAAAAACCTCTAAAACATCTGATACTTCAAGAGAAAACCATAGAATATTACAAAAGCAAATCATAAACATTTACTTCCATAGATCCTCTTTCCTCACCCAAACTTGTTCAGGGATGAAGGTAATTCTAAGAGGAAAATGAATGTCAGCTTGCATGTCTGTAATGTAGTCTATTTTTCAAAGCATTATATTTTTTAATGATTGCATTTGATCACCACAGTTGTTACAGAAATAGGGTTTATAATGCCCATTTTATGATTAAAAAAACACACACACAAAAAAAACAAAGAACAACTGTGGCTTTGGGAGATTAACTTGATCTAAATTCCTTCTCTCGTGTGTGATAGAGCCGGGAATGTTCCCCTGACCTGGGAGGCCTCAGGCCAGTGCTCCCCACTGCACACTGCTTCAGCTGTCTGAATTTCCTCAGCTGGAGATGAATCTGATGGAAGCTGAGAAGTACTGGAACTAGGAGATGATGATGATGACAGTAATAACAAGGCTAACCGTCTACGCACACCCGCTATTAGGGAAGCAATGATCCTGACAACAGCTAGAGTTTAATGACCTTACGTTAGTTACAGGAAACTGCTTCATACAGCACAATGTCTATGAAATTAGATCACTTAATATGCTATCAGATAACACTGGCTGCAGAAGGAAGTATTAAAATATTTCATGTCAACAGCATTTTTCACCCCTAAGGTGTTTCACCCCTAATTATGAGATTATAATAAACCAATGGGTATGCTGCCAGAGTGGCTTTTTTCAAAAGTAAAGGTGTAATTGTGTCACTACCTTGCTTGAAACCCTTTAATGGTCCCTGGTATTCCCTGCGGCCTTAAGAACAAACCCATTAGCTCAACACGGAAGCCCATCTTATCATATTACTTCCTCCCTACCTCACCCAGACTCCTGCATCCAATATGAAAAAAGATGTTTGTTTTGTTCTTATAAACACTTGTTGACATCACCCGAAATGGCCACGATCAATCCTTCCTGCTTAGTCACCTCTAACCTTTGAACTTCCAAGGACATGAACCCCTAGTAACTGCACATGGAAATCTCTGCTTGTGTGTATTTTCCCCAAAAGGGGATCCAATGCTTTCTCTTTTTCTCAGAAAGTTCATTTTCCCCAAACCACAGGTCTAGAGAGTCTAATTCTAAATTACACCTTAAACGAGGCCATAAAAAGGGGTTCAGTGACACCTCTTAAAAGCAAGAGAAGGCAATCCTTGTCCAGCCAGGGAATACCCGCCCCTGTCCCTCATTTCCATGGTTCAAGTCCAGCTCCAGGTTCTCCCTCCTGTTTCTGAACGTAGACTCAAGAAAGAAGGCAAGGATGGAACTCCAGGAAAAAAAAAAGAGGAATCAACGGCATGAAACTGATTGTAGGACTATGGAAATGAGCCAGTTTGCCGGTAGGCAAGCCTAATCCTTCTATCGATAAAAAAGATGTAAGACCACATCTCGCCTTCAGGTTCCTTGAACCCTTTCTCTGGCCCCTCCTTGTGTTAGTTTCTTAAGGCTGCAGTAACAGATTACTGTGTCTTCAAACAACATGCACTTATTCTCTTACAGTTTGGGAGGTTGGAGGTCCTAAAATCGAGGTGCTGGCAGGGCGGATTCTTTTGGAGGTGGGCCCATTCCTTCGCCTTTTCGAGCTTCTAGAGGCCGGCTGCATTTCTGGGCTTGTGGCCCCTTCCTCCGCCTTCAAGGCCAGCAGCATCTTCAAGTCTGTCTCACTCTCTCTTAACCTCTTTCTATCTCGCATTCCCTTTTTCTCTCTCTCAGCTCTGCTTCCGTGAACACACCTGACTCTCTGATCTGACCTTCCTGCCTCCCTCTTATACAGACCCTTGTGATTACATTGGGCCCACCTGAGATTGTCCTGGATAATCTCTCCATTTTGAGATTCTTAACTGAATACACGTGCAAATTCCCTTTAACCACGTGAGGCAATATAGTCGCAGGTTCTAGGGATTAGGACACAGATGTCTTTGGGCTCCATTATTCTGTGTACCACACTCCTCTATTTCAAGACTGACTCCGGCATTTTTCCCAGTGTTGCCCCAAACAAAGAGAAGAGCTCCCCTTAGAACTTCATTCACTCAAGAGATTTTTCTGAGAGCTAGGCATTGTGCTAGGTGTTAGGGAAAGCATGAGCAAAAACAAAACAAAACAAAACAAAAAACCAAACAATAAACAAACAAACAAAAAAACATTGTCCTTGATCTCATGGGAGTGTCTGTGTCTTGAGGGGGAAAGAGATATTAAACAAACAAAGATATGCATACATAATGACATTTGTTGTCAGTGATGTAAACAACAGGGTAATGTAGCTGAGATCACAAGGGTGGAGACCACTTTAGAATGGCAGAGCTAGGAGCGGTCTAACCGAGGATAGGATATGCAGGCTGAGACGTGAAAGGCGAGCATGAGCCAACAGATGGGTCACATCAACAAAGGCTGGCTGTGTACCCATCGCGTGCCAGGCATTCTTCCACAAACTGGGCATACAGAACTGACCTGGCCAGAGTCCTTGCCCTCCAGGAACGGAGAATCACATGAGAAGGTGAGGGGAATTGATTGTGAGCAGAGAGAAGCGGCAGTTCAGGGACCAGAAAGCAAACCACTGTGGGTCAACTATGGTGGGAGGACATCAGAATAGGAGGCTAGAAAGGCAGGAAGATCTAGATCTGGGCCTCAGAGGCCATGTTTAGGGTTTGATGTATTTCAATAAGGGAGCAGCATTCTAATTTGGCTGTTGCCTGGAGAACAGACTGGAGGGAAAGCGATTAGGAGACAGTGGTTCATATTGAGATGTGGATGGCTGAGAGTAGGGAATGAATAGGAAGATGGACGGAAGAGTTGAATGCGTGATATACACGGTGTCCCAAAAATGTAGACACACTTTGAATAACTATTAATGCCAATGGGTTAAATTTGAAAAGAAAGAAATATCAATTGAGCTATCAGCTGGTGAAGTGTGAATACATTTTTGGGAGGACACCCTATATTTTGCAAGGAGATACTCAGGACTTACTAAGAGCTAGAAATGAGGGCTAGAAAAGCATTAAAATAATTCCTGGTGTTTTCCTTGAGTAATTGAGAGGATTGAGGTTGCTTTACTGAGTTGAGGAGACTGAAGGAGGAACACAGTTTTGAGGGGAAGATTAAGAGTTCTATTTGAGATGTCAACAAGACTTCCAAATGGAGATGTCAAGATACAAGTCTGGAGCTCAGAATGGAGGTTTGGGCTGAAATTTTGAACTTGAGTGTTTTCAGGATATAAATGGTATTGAAAATCAAAGGGCTGGGCAAGTAACCTAAAGAGAGAGGGGAACGTTCTCAAAGGGCCCTGAGCAAGGTCAACATTTTGGGATTAGTCAGAGAAAGGAGAACCTCTGGAGGAGATTTAGGAGTGACTTCAAGGGTGGGAAAACATGGCTTCAGAAAAACCATAATACATTTTAAGGAAGTTGTGATAACTGTCTCAACAAGTGGCTGTTTCATTTGATAATATGAATGTTACCTATAACTTGATGGAATATCTAAACCTAGGCGTTAAATTCACTATTCTTTTCCCATTCACATCATTGATTCATACATTAAGTCCAAGTCTATTCTTAAAATATTTGACAAACGTACTTAATAAGTTCCAGTCAAATTGTGGCTTCATTTGAACCATAATTTTAAAAATGCACTATATATTTAAAAATATTAAGTTGAAAAAAGTGGGATATAAAATAAAATGTGAGGAACACAAACTCACAAGTGTGTTTATACACATCTACAGAGGAAAACAAGACAGGAAGAAAATTAACTGCAATAATTATCTCTGGGCAGCGTGACATTGGGTGATCTTTACTTTCAAGCTTGTGCTTCTCAAAGTTTCTAAATTTTGTGTTATAGGCAAGAAAAGGAATATCCTCCAATGAAGATACTATTGCCATGTTTATAAAGACATTTTGAGGGATAACAAAGGCATGCTTGGGATTTGTTCATCTTTCTATCCCCTGTGATTTATTCTGGGTTTAGATCATCTGCTTTTTAGGATGACACTTAGGGCAGGCCTATGACCCTTTTGGGAACTCCAAGAACAAAAGGTCTTCCTGCTCATTTCTAATCTCAGATCATTCAAAATGGTCTCATGCAGGGATTTGGTTTGTATAGTCCATTTAAAGCAAAAACTTAATTATTTTAAAATTTCTTTACTGATTAAGGTATCACATATTTGTCCTCATTCCCCAATTCCCATCCCGAACCCCTCCACACATGCCCCCACTCCCCTGTTATCCTTGACCACTAGTTAGGCTCATAGGCACTCAAGTCCTTTGGTTGATCTCTCCCTCTTATCTCCATCCTCCCATATTGGGGGAGCCATCTCCCATTCCCTGCCACTAACTCAGCTGGCCTAGCACAGCTGGCCACCAGCAGAAAGGGCTGGGGGCTTCTTTCTCTTTTCTGCCTGCCTGCTGCAGGGAGAAGGAAAGGTCTTACTGGAAGGGAACAGTTAAGATGTCTCAGGCACTCCAGTGTATCCACCGCTTTCTCTGTGGGATGACGTCATAGAGCTGCAGCTGTCCCTACAAGCGGCAGCTGTGTCCTCACCTTCCGGGAGAACACATCCCTGGCAGGCAGTTCCTCAGAGATGAGCACATATCAGCTAATCTCCATCTCTGTGCCCTCAACTGGCCACAGGTCATTGTCCTGAAATTCTGGGAATCAACAAGCACCACCCAGCCCCAAACTCCCCCTGACCTTGCTCTGATGGCGATCAGAGCAGCTGACAGACAATTCTCTCGTCCTTTCAATTTCCCAGAAAATACTACTGCCTATTGCGCGCGTGCACTCACACACACACAGGCTCCAGCGAACATATATCACACTTGGGAGTGGTCTCACCGAAGCCCTCTTTCCTAGGCTGGACATGATGGACAGACCCTCTCTCCACACTCCACCCTATAAGTGTTACTCCTGACAGATCAGCTCTCCAACATTCCTTTTCAGTCTCCATATCTCACAACCCAGCTCCTTTATAGACTCAGGATGATCACTAAACTGGACTTTGATCACTTCCTTCCCCAAATTCAGGCTGGCACCTGACCTTGCAATGTGATTAAAATTCTCCCAGCCTTCCAGTTTATACTGTCCTAGGCTGGTTCACAGGTCCTGTTCAGAACACGCGGTTTGGGTTAGCTGCTCACTGTGTTCCATTCCACCTGCCACATGACCCATCATTTCAGGCTTTTAAAAAATTATGATCTCCCAGCGTCAAAACCTCCACTGTTTTTTGGACTTTCTGTAGAAATGATCCTAGTAAATTCCTTGCTTGCGCTTCAAGATTTTCTACACTCCCATTCCTACTAGTGCTAACTGCAATAAATAAACCACCAAATGCTAACTTCTGTAAAAAAAAGAAAAGCACACCCTGAACACATTTATTTCTTAATCAGGAACAGCCCACTGTGGGGGTGCCTGCTTGGAGTGCTTCTCTCTGTCAGGTGCTGTACTGCCTGCTTGTGGTGGTATCCCCTAGGCTAGGGCAGAGGTCGGCAAACTCAATATTAGTCAACAGCACAACAATTGGAACTTCTTTTGAGAGCCAAATTTTTTAAACTTAAACTTCTTTTAACACCACTTCTTCAAAATAGACTTGCCCAGGCTGTGGTATTTTGTGGAAGAGCCACACTCAAGGGGCCAAAAAGCCATATGTGGCTTGTGAGCTGCAATTTGCTGACCATGGCAAATGGTCAAAGTCCTCCAAGTGCAGCTGCTGATGGGAGAAGCGGTAATGGTGAAGGATGCCACTCCCCACTTCCTACTACCCGTACAAGGAGTAATAATGCAGGATATTCCTCCAGATTGGCTCTGAAGCCCCCTCCCCACTGATCTGGGTCCTGGGACGCGCCCTGTGCAGCTCCATTAAAGGGCTTCCCAACTCCGGCTTCCCTCGTGGGTTTGGCCAATGGGAACCTCCTCAGCAAGATTAAAGGGAGGTCTGAGGGTGACATCAGGTGTTTACTCCTTCCCTTCTCTTCCGGTGGATCTGACTCAGACGGTGTGTCCTTCTGAATGTTACAGCTCCTTTCTTGTGAGCCTCTCCAGATTTGGGTTCTAGAAACCTTACCACTCTCTTACCTCTCAGCCAACGTTTTGACCCAAGATACTGAACTATCACTTGTAGTTTCCTTATACTTCTCCCACATCTTTGCAAACAGCACCCAATCCTCCTGTTTGGCGACTTCTTCCTTAATCCATACTTGAACAGCCTTATAAGATGCTGGTCTGATCAACTAATCATGAGAACAAGCATATGCTTAGTTAATAGAAGGTTCTGCAAGTTATACCATTATAATAAAATGGTTTATGTTCATACGAAAAACAAAAACACGGTGCCTTTTAAAAGCTTTCCAGCCGAAACTGGTTTGGCTCAATGGATAGGGCATCGGCTTGGGGAAAGAAAGGTCCCGGGTTCGATTCCGGTCAAGGGCATGTACCTTGGTTGCGGGCATATCCCCAGTAGGAGGTGTGCAAGAGGCAGGTGATCGATGACTCTCTCTCATTGATGTTTCTAACTCTCTATCTCTCTCCCTTCCTCTCTGTACAAAATCAATAAAATATATTTTTTTTAAAAAAAGCTTTCCAAATCCCCCAGTTTTAAAAGTGTGTCATCCATTTACTGTCCAGATCCTAAAGACCCACTCACAGCTCATGAGCAAGGATGAGCCACACGGCCTCACCAAGATGCTAGGAGGGCTGGCCTCACAGCTTTGCTATGGAAGAAGGGCCACAGATTCTGGTGGGAAGTGTTGTGTTGGCCATTCCACAGATCCTATCGCCTCTACACAAACTCAGAACTTCAGCCAAACCATCCGCCTACACTTGCCTCGTGATTCCTGCTGGTCTCCATGCTTTCAACGTTGTCCTTCTCCATTCTGTTTGGTCTCCTACTTACTGTCCTGGGTCCAGCTTTGCCACGCATTTCTCCAGGCATGGCTCCCATGGCAGCTAGACAAGATCACCCCCTTCTCCCAGGAAGAGTGATTTCATAAGTGACTTTGGGGCGTTCTGTTACTTTTAAGGCTGGCAACTACTCTTCTAATACAATTTCTTCAGCTATTTACATTTTCAAAAATTAAGAAACTTCAGTACCATTATAACGATGTCCTCCTCTGTGCCTGCATGGACCATCTATGGTGAAATTGTCCCAACACAAGGTCATTCTGACCCATTCGTTACTAAACAATCTTGGAAGAAGTCTAAGACAGATCCACTTTATATTTAATTTCCCTTATTGCTAAGCATCCTTTTAAACAAGATCCCACTGTATGCACTTGTTTGAAAGAAGATTTGATTCTCTAAGTGTGATAGAAAAGGCAGAACAAAGAAAAGGTGATTCATGGTTTCTTTTAAATGATCTCCACCCACTTAGATGATTAGGGGTAAAGCACGCCCTCACACTAAAAGGGAAAAACATGTTAAGCAAACATTTCTTATTAGCAGGAAAATACTGTTCTCAAGTATTCAGCGGTGGAAAATTATGCACACTTAATTGCCCTTAAAAGAGATATGCCATCAACTGCAAATGAAGTTTTTGATTTAAGATAGAACAGGATTGCAAGCGCTATTATATTAGCCTTCTAGAAATATTACCGTGTACGCTGAGACAGCCCTCCTAAATGTGGCCTAGCATAATATCCTTAATACTATTCCTACACACTACAGACAAGGTTTCATTTGTTTGTGTATTCAAATAAAAATACTATTTATGTGATACAAATACAAATTTAAATTCAACAGATTAAAAAAATGAGGATTGAGTTTTTATCCTTCTAGAATCATAAAACAAACTTCACATAGTCTTGGAGAACTGCATTTGCTTGCAAGTGAGTTTTCAATTTCAAATAATATGTCAATGCTAAGCACTGTTTTGGAGGAATAATAAAATGCTTATGGCAGATGTTGCTAGTTGTCCTCAGTATCTATTCACCCTTCTTATTCAGCAGTTGTTCTCAATGAGGGTTGGTTTTCTCTGGCAATATCTGGAGACAGTTTTGATTGTCCCAACTGGGGAATGCTGCTGACATCTACTGAATACAGGCCAGGGATGTTTACATCCTACAGTGTACCCTTTACCCCCACTCCTCATCCCCCAACTCCCGCAACAAAGAATTATCCAGCCCTAAGTATCAGTAAGGCCAATATTGAGAAATCCTGACAGAAAAAACCTGGGCCCCTGATGACTCTGCAGGGAAAGTAAATTACCTCTGCACCATTACATGAGGGAAAAACAAACTTCAACTTCGTTTAAGCCACAATCATCCTGGTTCTTGCTTCAACATATAAGTGAACCTATATTTCAAGTACATATAACTCATGGACTTACAACAAAATGCTTTTTATCTGAAAAGTGATGCAGATTCAAAACTACCTCAAAATGAAAGAGATGCCTACACAGCTAGCCTTGCTTAATTTAAAAAAATAAATTGAGCATATGGTTATTGAGAAAATGTTGAGTAACTCTTAACTATAGAAAGTAAAACACAAATGCAACCTCCTCAATCTTGTTCTTTAGGGTTAACTTGCTTGGTGTCACTTGTTTGGTGTGTGTTCTTCTAGACTTTTTCTTCTCTATCCATTAAAAATGTATATACATATCTATATATTAAAAATTGGGCTCTACTGCAAAGGCTAGATTGCAATTTACTACCTCTCCCCCCCCCCCCACTATCCTTCCATGTCCATGTATACAAATAGCCATTATTTTTAATGGTTATACAGATGTTCATAGTTGTATATGTTCATGGTTGTATATGTTTTAATGATTCTCTTATTGGAAGGAGTTAAGGTTCTTATTCTTACTCTGTCTTTAATAGAAAATAATGCTGTAATGAGTGTCCTTACTCATATATCCTTATATACTTATTTCTGGTGTATTTTTGCGGCACAGATTCCTAGGAAAAGAATTGCTGAGTTTAAGATATACACTTTATGCTTTCATAAGGTTGGCCAAAATGCCTTCTAGAAGAGATTTCATCGATTTATATACTCATCGACAGAGTAGAAGAATGCATTTGTCATCAAACACTCACCAACACTATAAACATTAATATTGTTAACTTTTCCTAAACTTGCTCTTTCAGTTTTTATTTTCCTGATCACTAAAGAAGGCTCTCCTCTTTGTGTGTTCATTGTATCATTTGCCTTAAACTTAATAATTTACTTTTTTTATGGCCACACCCTAATAACCATGCTTGATTATTTTATACCAATTAAAGTTAAACTGCATTTACAAAATAATCCCTGTGGAAAATGTAAAACAACTGGACTCCATGTTGACCCAGTGGAATTTTTATTTGTTAAAATTGTAAGCTCTCAGAGGGCAGAAACTGTATCTGTCTTTATCATCTACCCAATAAAGTTCTTCTTTACCCCGCTTTACTGTAACAAAAATATGAACTTCCCTAGGTAGTTTTTAAATTTAAAATAGTATTTTAGAATACTTTACACCCATATTACAGTAGAAATTATTTTTTCAAGCTGGCTGACATGGCTCAATGGTTGAGCAACGACCTATGAATCAGGAAGTCATGGTTCAATTCTTGGTCAGGACACATACCCAGGATGCAGGCTCGATCCCCAGTAGGAGGCATACAGAATGCAGCTGATCAATGATTCTCTCTCATCATTGATGGTTTTCTCTCTCTCCCTCTCCCTTCTTTCTGAAATCAATAAAAATATATTTTAAAAATTGTTTTTCAATAACAAATATGAGGAGGATCCAAGATGGCTGCTCGGGTAGACACCTAACCGCAGCAGCACACAACAATTTCAATGGAATACAACTAAAATCTAGAGTGGACATCGCCCAGAGCTACAGGTAGTCGACTGACTGAAAATTCTACAACAAGAAGGAAAAAGAAAACCAGAAGGAAAATCACAGGAGCTGAAAAAAAGCCTAAGGTACGGAGACATGCTGCGCGCTCGCACGCACACACGTGCGCAGAGAGGTCCCAGCCGGAGAGGAGGAGAGGGCTGGGTGCTGCCTGGCGTTCCCTAGCAGGAAGGAAATAAAACCCTCAGCCTGGGCTAAACCCCCGAACCGGCAGCGCTGACCCCCAGTTATGAGCCAGACCCTGGGGACCCAGGCTCCGGCGGAAGAGACGGGGCTGTGAGGCGGCATCCCAAGCGAGCAGCGAAAAGCAGGGCCCCAGAGTCGCGCGCACATTGTGCGCAGAGGACTGAATGTTGACTTTGATGCTGGATTACCCTAGCGTGAAGAAACAAAGCCTCCTCAGTCCAGACTGCTCTGAACCCCAGTCCTGGACCAGACCCTGGGGACCCAGGCTCGGGCAGGGGGAGATGGGGCTGTGAGGCGGAATCCCAGGGGAGTGGCAAAAAGCGGAGCCCCCAGAGTCGCGCGCACTGCGCGCAGAGGACAGTCTGTTGACTCTGATCCTGTTCTCCCCTAGTGGGAAGGAGGAAAAAAAAAGCTCCAGACTGGAGGAATGCGATAGGGAGCAGGAGCCCCTGCCGGACACCAGCCAGCCAGGCGCCGTCAGGGAGCCGGGCGACGGGGCCCCCAAGGGGGGGGGGTGCCCCTGAGCCATCGACCTCTGAGCGCGGGCAACGGAGCCAAGGCTGGGGGCTGCTTTCTGGGTGGCGCCGACCCTGGCAACAGGCTGGAGCAGCGCGGGAGCCCGCGGAGAACAAAGGGGTGCCACAGGCCAACCTGCTGAGCTCACAGGACAAGGAGGAAGAAACCAAAGTTCTCAATGTGAAGAAATCAAGTGAGAGCAAAAGATAGTAAAATTACTTAAGAAAGAATACAAAGAAGATCTTGAAAATTCAAAGACTAAGTCAGAACTCAACTCACTAGCCAACATTGCAACATAAATGCGTTTAAAAAAAAAAAGACAGAATGTTGGAACAGTGGCGGCCAGGCCTAGAGTGCCCAGGCACAAAGCAATGGCAACCGGGCCCGGAGCAGCAACAGCCAGGCCCCAGAGCAGCAGCAGCCAGAACCAGAGCAACAACAGCCAGCACTGGAGCAGCCAGATTTGGGGCAGTGGCAGCCAGGCCTGAGCCGGAGGCAGCCAAACCCAGGGAGGCCAGTCCAGGAACACCCAGACCCAGAGTGGCCGGGCTCGGAGAAGCCGGGTCCAGAGCAGCCGGGTTGGGAACAGCCAGGTCCAGAACAGCAGTAGCCAAGCCCGAAGCATCCAGGCTGGGAGAGGCCAGACTCGGAGCAGCCAGGCCCGGGGAAGCCGGGCCCAGAGCAGCCGGGCCCGGTGCGGCCAGGCCCGGAGCAGCAGCTGCCAGGATGGGAGCGGCCAGGCCCGGAGCAGCCGGGTCTGGTGTGGCCAGGCCCAGAGCAGCGGCTGCCAGGCTGGGAGCGGCCAGGCCCGGAGCAGCCGGGTCAGGTACGGCCAGGCCCGGAGCAGCGGCTGCCAGGCTGGGAGCGGCCAGGCCCGGAGCAGCGGCTGCCAGGCTGGGAGCGGCCAGGCCCGGAGCAGCCGGGTCTGGTGTGGCCAGGCCCGGAGCAGCGGCTGCCAGGCTGGGAGCGGCCAGGCCCGGAGCAGCCGGGTCTGGTGTGGCCAGGCCTGGAGCAGCGGCTGCCAGGCTGGGAGCTGCCAGGCCTGGAGCAGCAGCTGCCAGGCTGGGAGCGGCCAGGCCCGAAGCAGCCGGGTCTGGTGCGGCCAGGCCTGGAGCAGCAGCTGCCAGGCTGGGAGCGGCCAGGCCCAGAGCAGCCGAGTCGGGTGCGGCCAGGCCCGGAGCAGCAACAGCCAGGTCCAGAGCCACTAGGTCGGGAGCGGCGGTGACCAGACCCGGAGCAGCTGGTTGTGGAACGAACCAGAGCAACAGAGGCCAGGCCCGGAGCAGCCAGGCCCGGAACAGCTCGCTCCTCGCCTGCCCCTGCCCCACGGCTGCCTCTCAGACATGGCTGGAAACTTTTGTGGGAACTTGAGGGTCTGCTGAATCAAGTGATGAAGGCTTAGATCTGGATGTGTTGAGTTAGTATAGGGCTGGGGTGTTGACCTGTGAGTGCCTTGGGTGGGGCCTGGATGAGGCTGGTTGACCTATTTGGAAATGTCTTTTGTGTGAAGTGTATCATTGGGCATGTGGAGGTATTATTGATATGAGAAAATGGTAAGTAACAGATTTACTATCTCAAAAGGGATTTACTATCGGGGAAAGGGAGGGAGGAAGAGACTGAACATAAACTGTGCACCTATGGATGAGGACAATGGGGGATGGGGAGGGGGCGGAGGGTGGGGTGGGAACCTGGTGGAGGGGGGAAGAAATGAGGAACCTTTGTAACAATATGAACAATAAAGACTGATTTAAAAAAAAAATAACAAATATGAAATGAACTCCTTTAGTTGGTTCATTGGGACAGGGGACTCTTGGAGAAACACAATTCTGATGGTGTGATGGGTGTTGAGAAATACACCTTGGCAAAGAGAGATACAGAGAAGCTATACAAGGGCCTGCCTTCTCGTCCCTTTAGAGTCCTACACGATAGGGTTGGAAAGGACTTTACAGACCTTGGAGAAGCAATCGGGTATCTTTAGTGGGGACTTTTCACATTAGGGGAGCGTTTTTTGGCCATAATCTGCTTCATCCCCCTTTTAGGAGAAATGAATGTTGCACATTGAGACTTTATCACCATTTTACTAGCTGGCTGGCATTTTCCGAGTCCTTATTGTGATCCAGGGATTGAACTGAGTACTTTATTATTTTTAAAATATATATATTTTATTGATTTTCCACAGAGAGGAAGGAAGAGGGATAGAGAGCTAGATACGTCGATGAGAGAGAAACATCGACCAACTGCTTCCTGCACACCCCCTGCTGGGGATATGCCCGCAACCAATGTACATGCCTTTGACCGGAATCGAGCCTGAGACCTTTCAGTCCGCAGACCGACGCTCTATCCACTGAGCCAAATCGGTTTCGGCTGAACTAAGTACTTTAGGGGTGCTTTCTCCTTTATATGCATTTACCTTCACAATAATTCTACAAGGAAGGAAAACTATTACTCTCATTTACCTAAGATGACACGGATTCAGAAAGACAAAGAAGCTTTTTCAAGGCCACACAGTGAGGAAGTGACAAAGCTGGCCCTGAAATCCAGATGTTAACCCTAAGTGCACGCTCATAACCATTACATCCAACAGGACACAGAAACAGAGAGATATCAGCTTTGTCCACTGTGCATTTCAATGCAGCACAGGCCCAGGTAAATTCCATGGCTACCATGACTACTTGTTTCTTGGTATGTAGGCCTATTTCTAGGAAACACCGAACCAGCTTCTACTATTTTTCTTTCTGCATTCTCCATTGACCAGCACGCACATGGTTAACTCTACTTGCCCAGAAGTGTGGAGGTGGGTTAGGGCCAAAGCCAAGCCTCACTCCTACAGAGTTCCCAGGAGACATTTTCACGGAACTCTGCCAGCTCAGGTACATGGAGTCATGGGCACAGGTTTGAAATGCAAACTAGTTGGGGCCCAAGTGATCATGTTTCACTGCAAGGCTGGTATTTAGGAACATCCAGAAAAAGAATCAGGATCTAGGCTTGTCTGTCAGCTTTACACAGGACAGGTATAGGACAACCAGCCAACTCCTCTCCCCCAAAAGTAACCCTTCACAATCTCCATTCTCCCATCATCCTTTTTGGCTTTATATTGTCTCCACCTATCTTGAGAGGGTACTAACCCATAGCTCTGCCCTACATGTCTTGCCACCCTCTCCCCAAGCTCTTGGAGAATATGAACACACACACACACACACACACACACACACACACACACACACACTTTTTGTTTCTACTTTAGGAATGGGAGGGGATAATGACAACTCCTTCAGCAGGCTCAGACCTGCAAGGCAACATGATATACTGCTGGAAATACCAGTGACATACAAGATCTTGTTGTTATTTATATCTTTTATCACCTCCCCCAAGCGACCCCCAGCATTTCCTTTTCATGTCACCAACTGACCTCTCCAGGTTTTAAAAGAAAACTGTGTTTAGGGAAGGAGGGAAACAGCCAGTGCTCAGGATCTGATATGTTGACAGGGCCATCACTATTCCATAGTTAAATCAGTCTCTGACTCCATAAAACAGAAGAGCTTATTGTTGTTCAATTACCCAAATAAAGAAAACAAAAACACAAGTGAAGCTAACTGCTGGGTTATTTTCTCCAATTGTGCCTTGATTTGCATTACACATAACTTATTTTTGTAACTAAGTTTCGTGATCTGTAAAAATTAGATAAAATTAGGAAAATTATAAATAGTATAGAAGTAGGCCCAAAAGAATTAAAAAATTTTTTTGCTTCTTCTTTCAAATCTCTCCCAACTTAATGTTTTCCCTTAATTTACTAGTATAACATATTATATTTATGTATATTTATTTCTATAACATAGTCATGATATATATAATATATATATATATATATATATTATAGCATATATATTAGTAATACCCTTGAGTAAGAGATATATCTGACTCATATCTATAATAATAAAGCACAATATGCTAATTAGACCAATTAGACCAATTAGACCAGACGTCCTTCTGGACAACCTTCTGGATGAAGCTGGGGCTACGAGGGAAGCTTGGGTCCCAGGTGGTGCCAGAGGGAAACCAGTGGCAGCAGCCGGGGAAATGAAGGCCTACTCTTGCACAAATTTTGTGCACTGGGCCTCTAGTATATCATAATATATACAACATATACCATATATATATATATATATATATATATATATATGTCATAGAAATAAACAATATTTATAGAATATTAATAGAAAGGCAAGAGAAAGAAGAAAGAGGAAGGGTTCTGATTGCCAAATGAGATAGAATCATTCATAAAACAAAACTAAAAATTTTATAAACTAAAAATACAGTGATTCTCATAGATTAACAATGAAAAGCATTATTTACTAGTGATTTGATGTTTTCCAAACTTCAATCACTTCTCCATATGCAAGCCCTAAACATATCTTATAGAATAAAAGCAATAGATGTGAGTTTTAAGAAATGATGGATATTGATAAAGGATGAAAAAATGGCTTCTCTTTAAATTCCTATGATTAAGCTTCCTTTTCTGAAAGAATGAGGAGTGAAACATCCCTCTTTTCACAATTAAATTATTTTAAATGATTGTAACGATAATTAACAGTATAACTAAAAATTTTATAAACTAAAAATACAGTGATTCTCATAGATTGACAATGAAAAGCATTATTTACTAGTGATTTGATGTTTTCCAAACTTCAATCACTTCTCCATATGCAAGCCCTAAACATATCTTATAGAATAAAAGCAATAGATGTGAGGTTTAAGAAATGATGGATATTGATAAAGGATGAAAAAATGGCTTCTCTTTAAATTCCTATGATTAAGCTTCCTTTTCTGAAAGAATGAGGAGTGAAACATCCCTCTTTTCACAATTAAATTATTTTAAATGATTGTAATGATAATTAACAGTATTATTTCTACCTTCCTGGTAGTTATAGCTATATTTCTGGAAAGCCACAGGAAAACAATGCCAAGAGTTTTAAACAAAAAGACCTGAAATGTAAATGCCAGTAATTTTCAGAAGGGCTTTTAAATTTGAAATTTAGGTGTTTCCTGAATACAAAAAGATTGGTTTTAAGCATTTAAAGTCCAATGTAGTAATTTCATTTTTTATATACATTTATGCACTTATATGTTTATATACAGTAACATGGCCTTAAATTCTGCTATTGTATAATTGTTCTAAGTGCTTATTATGTGCATGGTCAAATTATTTGCATTATTGATTTCTTATCATAACATTATTATCTCCATTTTATAGATGATGAAACTGATTCAGAAAGACTGCATATTTGAATGATAAATCTGAGTCATTTTCACAAAAAGACTATCAAATGGAACTTTCCTAAAAATGTACAGACCGATATATCAGACAGTTCACACATTTTTCAAAAATCCTTATAATCAGGATAAAGCATCAAAGTTGGGGGATAATTTTAAGTATTATGTACACTTTTAAGTTTGGATTAAGCATTCTTTGCCCATGTAACTTGTATGTTTCAAGACCTAGAACTACATTGCATCCAAGATGTGATTTTCTCCCTGAACACTTCCAGAACCTTGGAATGCAGTTTCTAAATTCCTGCCTGGAAATCCTGTGCATGTGGACAAAAACCCAGCCACTGTAGGTGCTCAGGTCTCTCCCATATGCTGGCAGTTCCCTCACCCACATCTGATGGGCTTTCCTCCCTTACCCGCTGGATCTCTCCCTCTTGGCCTTTCAAATCCCTGTGGTTTTCCTGGTCTGAGAGGCTAGGATCACCCCTTCACCAGGAAAGCACTTAGGTCTTTGGAACAGAAGCACTAGCAAAACTGGCTGGATACCCAGGCTGCAAACATGTCAGGATGAAACTGAGTCCCTGGCCAGAGGGTTGCCTGTCACCATGGTACCTGCATCCCTGAGCAGCACTACAATTGGGCTCTGCCTGCCTAAGATGCTTCTGTGTGCTCCATCTTACCATCCCAGCGTCTCTCCAGAGCTGGATGCTGGGGTGGAGGAACAGGTGACTAGTCCAGGACACATGACTAGTCCAGGACCAAGTGAAAAGACACTTGAATGGAGGCTCCTACCTCTCCACCAACCTGGTTTTGACCAAAGGTAGAAAAAGGAGAGAAAAAGCATTCACAGGCAGTGACTATCACCCTCATTTCACAAGTGTCCCTCATGTTAATTTGCAAATATGAACAGACATCTGGGATCAGAAATAGCCTACAAATCTGAGTTGGGGGCCCCTTCTGCTACCGGATGGCTGAGAGACTCAGAGGAAGTTACAAGCTATCCCTGGGTCAGTTTCCTCCTCTGTGAAATGAGGACATGTGATGGCCAAATTTCTTCCACACTGAAAATTCTACTTTCTAATTTTATTTTCCAGTATGTGCATCTGTCTAAGGTTTAAAATTTAATTCCAACATATTCTCTCTCTCTCTTTTAAGTTATAGTTACTCTATTAGAAAATTCAACAGCAAGTCACTGCATTTTGCCTACTTTGGATCACAACTCTTAGAGTAAGTAAGACTGATACTGAGAAAGGAGAACAGCGTAGTCATTTCTCCTAAGGCGGAAGCAACCTTGCTTCACTCATGTGCAATTTCCAGAAGTGCCAATTAGAACTTACGGCTGTTTCTTCCTTTCCCTTTGAACTCAGAGAAAACATTATTAAATGGCTTTTGATGTTGCCTGAGGCTGTAAAAAGTTGGTGTCAGAGCTACTGACAGATAAACTCCTAGTGCAGGATTCTTCCCACTGGAGGCCAACACCAGACTCTGACACCTTTCTGGAGCACCAGGTGATGTGACCGTTCTCAGCAGTTATCCTAGCACCTCTTGACTTGATCTCAACATGCCTAACAAGGACCACTGATGGCCCCGGCTAATGGATGACCTGTTACTGTCACACAAGTGGAAGTGCCTGACCCATGGTCCATTGCTCAATCGAGGGGTGCTTTCTTCTCCTTTCCCTGGGAACAGTTAGAGGAAACTGGTAGGTTTCTGAGGCCTAGACTTCACCACACACTCTCTCTCCATCTGCTTCTAACCACAGTGCCTTACTCAGTGTTCAGCTCAGTGTTGGCTAAATGACCAAGTTGACCCTATCAGGTGGATGAAGACCATCTCAGCACTAAGGTCCTATGATGCTATGGAGACATCACTTTGGCTGTGGGGATTCTCTCTCTTTAGGCCCTGCAGCAGCCAATTTTCAGAATACACACAAGCAAGCAGTTCTCTTGTCTAGAAATCTGTGTCTTGTGTTCTCTTACATGCTCCTTGAGTCTGCGGTACAAAGGCCTGACTGGTTCCTGATCTTGTCTTGACCTCTGCTAGACTCTACCTGCCTTCCGACCCACACCCTGGTTCCTCTCTGCCAGGCCCACTTGGGTGTGGCCTGTCCCTCTGCATAATCCTCTCACCCGTCTTCCGGCACCAGGATCTGATACATGGCCACAGGCAGCTACAGAGGATCCATTAAAAGCAGCTTGTCTTGTGAAATAGACATAGCTGGTAGACTATGTGGCCTGGGGGAGATTTTCACAGTCTGGCTGGGTAAGAGAACAGCTTTATCCAAGAGGAACTGTGTCCCATTGGGAAATGAACAGCTCCACTCTCTTCAATCAACCGCCACCACCCAGGGCGGCTAGACAACAGCACAGGGGATCCTGATAGCAAGCGCCTCAGCTGCTCATCTTACGGGCTTGGGGAGTGGAGAGGTGTTATTTTCATGCCACCGGTCCTACGAGATGATCATGATTGGAAATACCTACGCCTCTATCCCATGATTTAATTTGTTAGGAATGTAACCAGTGGGGAAATTCCAAACAATATGGAAATTTTCTTTGGGGGAAAAAGCCCAAGCAATATGGAAATTTTCTTTTCAAAGATTCAAAAAGGAACAAGGAAGTACAAGTCATTCTCATTATGCTCAGTCCCTGAGTTGAATATGGAAGGGCTCTAGCGGCCTCCTGACCATTCCTCCCTCCCTGGGTCCTCTCTCCTTCCAGCTACCGCTGCGATGATGGTCTCTGCCAAGGCTGGGCCATGCTGAGGTCATCACCTGCCTCAGGGTTCCCTGGTAGGAGCTGTTTTTGTAAAGTATGGGTAAAGGGTAAGGCATTCCTTAGTTCTTTATATTCTTAATCATTTTCTCTAATTCTGTGCTTGGTTATCCAAACTATTGTATATTATGACCCAAAGAAAAACAAAAACAATACATCCAAATCCTCAACCGCAGAATCCACAGATGTGACGAGGGCAGGGAAGCTGATGTTCAATTCTAGTCACTGAGGACAGAGGCCGAGAGAGTCTGCACAGGGGCCATCCTGGGCGGTGGCACAAACTTGTTCCCTTATCCAGCAAGGCTACAGAACCGCCCCCCACAAGCCATCTACTGTCCCAGTTATGACTACTCTACATGCCAAGTTGTTTCTAAATTAATAAGCTCTCTTCTAAAGCCAAGTGTCAGATAAATCATAAATTCCCTTAGGCTAGGGTTTCTATGGAATTTTGAAATGGATAATTCTTTGCTGCAGGGACTGAGTATTGTAGGATGTTCGGCAGCATTGCTGGCCTCTATCCACCAGAGAAGCCTCCGGAGGCCACCGGGGATCCGTGAGGCCCCGAAGGTGGCGACCGCTGCACCGGAGGACTTTAGCACCACCTCCTCCAAATGTGACAACCAAAACCGCCTGCGTCCACTGCCAAATGCTCCCTGAGGGAGGAGAGCAAATCAGCCCTGGTGAGGACCACAACTTCTTCGAGGTGCAAGCCTCTCCGAACCCACACCAAGATCAGTCATCCTCCTCTCACAGGTGAATGCTCCGCATTGGTGCTTGTTTTCCTGTCTGCATGCATGCTATCCATTCACCGGAGTGCCGTATACTTTAGGCTTGTCAAGAACAATGTCTTGCTCTATCTGGTTTGACTCAGTGGATAGAGCGTCAGCCTGTGGACTGAAAGGTCCCAGGTTCGATTCTGTTCAAGGGCATGTACCTTGGTTATGGGCACATCCCCAGTAGGAAGTGTGCAGGAGGCAGCTGGTGGATGTTTCTAACTCTCTGTCCCTCTCCCTTCCTCTCTGTAAAAAAAATTCAATAAAATATATATTTTTTAAAAAGAACAACGTCTTAACATTTCACAGTTGTTTTAAGTCACATTTTGTTTCAAGCCAAGTGCAAAACACAATTACTCAAGTGATTTGAAAACAAAAAACCAACAATGGAGACGGGGACAGGAGAGTGCACTCTGTTCTCCGGTGTTCTGATCCAGGTCCTTAAACAGGCAGCTGGTGTGTGTGTGCGCACCAGCAAACCTGTCTACCCTTCCACCTTCCACATACACACGCACACAAGCACACAGGCGCCGCTGCTCTGTCCCACGGCAGATGGCACTCTGGTTCTCGAGGGTGGACAGCGTAGGGAGTACTAGCTACCTGTGCATGAGAAATGCCCAAGCAGAAATCAGCACTAAGAGCATCGCTGGGGCAGATGGCTTGGTCCGGTCGCCGCAGCGCAGCTGTCAAAGCACTGGCAGTGAGAGGGTGTGCCGAGAAAGACCTGGAACTTGAGCTCCGGCTCTGCTTCCTGTACTCAGCACTACCTTGGACGGGGACTTACGTAGTATTAGGGTTTCTACTTCTTCACGTGTTACCAGAGCATTTTCACGCTAACAGTTTAAGGTTCTAAGATTATAATGCAGACAAATGTCAGTTCTATCCACCCCACGGTCCTTCTCCTTTCTAAATTATTTCTGCTACTTCCACCTCAAGTGATGGTGACTATTCTCAATGCAAGAGAAGCCGAAAAAACACACAGGATATCATTGACTCACTTTCAAGAAAAAGGACTAACCCTGTCATCAGAGTTGATGATCTTATTCCTATTTTTTTTTTTTTTTTTGGCCTGAGATGAAATCTCTGTAGATAACTAATGTTCCATATTCAAAGAACTATTAAAAAGACCCATCCAAGTTTATCTAAATTGTGTGCTGAGAGATGGAAAATACCAGTCCCTGTGGTACACATGAAATCACTGGAATATTTACAGTCTTTGATTCCAACCTAAGGATCACTTGACTCTATATCCCAGGTAGAGATTTTCCATATATCATTTCCTTCTGCCGGACATGCTTCATAAACATGACCTGCTCTGTAAACACTAAGGAAATAGCGACAGCAAACGATTCTGTGGGAGATGCATAATCATGTGGGAAATGAAGGACACTTGACTGCACTGTCTCTAGCAGTGAGCTGGATCAAAATTTGATTTTCAAAATTGTGTTCAAATATTGGCTGCTACATGTGACAGTGGTAGCATGGGCCACATTTGATTTTCAACCACATGGGAATAGCATCAGAAGCCCAGGTTCAGGCTTATACCTGGTATAATGATCTCTTATCTATGAGAGTTAGGTTCTGGAGCTATGTTCATTACACTTATTGATTTGAGGGAGAGAGATAAATAGAAGAGGGAAGGAAAAGAGAGGAGGACGAGGAAATACAGACATGAGACAGTCTCCATACCTCAGCACCTCAATCAATGTCTATTGAGCATCCCAGACAGACTGACAGCGTATGTTAAAGGGGTGACATAGTGCTCTAGGTGCACAGAAGAGGACACTGTAAAACTATATTGTGGTAGACAGATCAATGGCCCCCAAACACATCATAAGCTATAGAACCCCTGAGTCCTTTCACTATGTTACCTTAGAGAGCAAAATATTACCTTACAAGGTTGCTGATAAAACTAAAGTTGCTAGTCAGCTGAATTTTATATGACAATCTCCTCCGATTGTCTTGGATTACATGGGTCCTTAAAAGTGCAAAAAGAAGAGGCAAGAGAGAGGGTGGGAGTTGGTGCCAGTTGGGGTAATGGAAATACTGAGGGAAACACTATGTAAAGTATGTGATTATCTAACCACTAAGCTGCACATCTGAAATCAATAGGGGTAGAGGAGGGAGGGAGGGAGGGAGGGAGGGAGGGAGGGAGGGAGGGAGAGAGAGAGGAGATGTGAGAAGGATTTGCCATTGCTGGTTTTGAAGACGCCATGAGCCAAGGAATATAAGTGATCCCTAGAAGTGAAAAGAGGCAAAAAAAAAAAAAAAAAAAAAAGGGGGGGGGGGGGGGGGGGGGTGGGTGGAGGATTTTCCTATACAATCTTCTAGAAAGGAATAAAACTCAGTCGACACCTTGATTTAACTTGGCAAGACAGTAAATTTGTGTTTTAAACCCCTAAGATTACGGTAATTTGTCACAGTAGCAATAGAAAACTAATATATATATATATCAATTTTAAAACACTCTCAATACTTTTCAGTCCTATCTACCTTTTCACTCTGCCTCACTAGCCCCAAAAGGACGAATCTATTTTTAAGAAGGTGTTCTGTTAGGACTTCTCTGGGGTTTGGAGTAAGTTATTTTTATGTCAAAGCCAAAGTTTAAACACTGAAGTCAGACCAAGGGAACTGATAGTGTGCTGAAACTCTTTCTTTAAATTGAATGCTTATAAATAATTATTCCCAAGCTACTTCTCACTGCTAATTTACACGGGGCCAGAATGAAGGAGTTCGGGTTGTATCTCTGTGGTCCTGCTGTATGGTACAAATCAGGCCCCAGATGGCTATTTGTTGAATGAATGAGAGTGATGGGTCTGACATGAAAGAGTGCATATTGGCCTTTCGGAGGGGAGATGTTCTCTACAGGGCCTCTTTGGTCTAGAGATGACCAAGGCCAGACCCAAAGGGAATGCAGTCCCCTGCCTTCCTCCTCTGCTCCCACAATGCCACCACTACATCTTAGACTCTGGTTATGGCAGAACGCCCCTAGGCTTGAAGAGCAAGCGTGGCCAGAACACAGTGCCATGCTTTACGAATATTTCTTTTCATGACAGACTTCTGATTGTTTTCTGATGTATTCATTTTCCCTGGATCACAGAAAAGAGGGGAAATCTCCACTTTTCCCTATAGAGGATTAACCTTTTTAAACCCATAGAATCATTTTCGTTTCTAATCCACAGGGTATTTAAGGGTGGGACAATATGCAAGATATTACCGCTTTGCACCAAAGGAAAAAGGACTCAAGACTCTCTCAAAAACAGATGAGAAATAAAATATAACCTTTTCTCCATCTTTCATCTTCTTTTTTACTTTTGCATAGCATCCTTAATAAAGCAATTACTGCAAGGGATGAGCACAGAATAAAAACCACACAAACAAACATTAAAGAAAAATGAGCAATGTAAAGGACATTTAATTGTCATCTACACCCCAAATTTTACAAATGAAGAAATAGAGCCCTAGTAGGTTTGGCCCCTGGATAGAGCATCAGCCTATGGATTGAAAGGTCCTGGGTTTGATTCCAGTCAAGGGCACATGCCCAGGTTGTGGGCTGAAGCCCTGGTGGGGGGCATGCAGGAGGCAGCCAATCAATGATTCTCATCATTGATGTTTCTATCTCTCTCGCTCTCTCCCTTCCTCTCTGACTCTCTGATCTCTCTCTCTCTCTCTCTCTCTCTCTCTCTCTCTCTCTCTCTCTCTCTCTCTTTCTCTCAAATATAATATGAACTTACATTTAAAAGTAAAGTTGAGGTGAATGAACAAAGAATTTCTGGCAAAAACAAACATACAAAAAAATCCCACAACTTTTTTTTTCTTGCCTCAGACAAAATTTCTCAGGAGAAATGATTTTAATAACTTGGCTACCCTAGGCTAGCTTTTGAAAAGCATTAAATCTTAGGGTAATTTCCACAGCAATTGTGGGGGAAAGATGAGCAGGCCTAAAGGAAGAAATTCTAAAAATTGTTTCAAAGTATAAGGAAATAATATAATTACCCTGTCTGTCTGGACTGACACCAAATCTAAATTAAATAATATTTTATGAGAAACACAGTTTTACTATTTTCAAGTACTTGGAGTATCTCAAAAAGCAAACTGTGTTTCCATGGACTGTCTTTCCATAGATTGCTTAAACCAATTATATAAAAAGTCAATATTCAATTCAGATTTTAAAAACTTTTAGTAAAATTAAAGTCAGAAAGAAACTTTAATATGAAAAATAATTATTGAGCTAAGTAGCAACATTATGCTATTAGAAGCACAAGAGAGACACTTCCCAAATGTATTCATCAAGGGGTTTTTATTTATGTATCTATTAGTAACCTGTATGTGCTGAAAAATGTACTCTGGGAAATAGTACAGGAGCCATTTGTCCTTTAAAATCACGAACAAGAGGTGGGAAGAGATCAACCAAAGAACTTGTATGCATATATGAATAACCTGTGGACACAGACAATAGGGGGGTGAAGGCCTGGGCAGGGGATGGGGACGGGCTAGAAGGGGTCGATGGGGAAAAAAAAAAGGGACATATGTAATACTTTCAACAATAAAGATTAGAAAATAAAATAAAATCATGAACAAGACAAATCTGTTTTTGTTACAAAGATTCTTTGACATATGTTCTGAAAGATCAAGCTAATAAAATAAGACAAAAAAACCAAGTACAAAATACTAGTTAGAAGATGAAAAAATATAATTTATAGATTATATAGTTGCTACCTACAATATTAAAGCATCAATCATGGACCGAGTGGAATAGTTTAAAAACATCAAGTTGTAGTTTACAAAATAAACTCACATGGATCAAGATGTTATACACTCCCAGCTAAAAAAATATAATGGGAAATAAAAAGAATCTTATTCATAGTAGGAAAAAAATCCCAAAGCAATAACAACCCTCACTTAAGTTACTCTGGGATATATTTATCTCAAAATAGATACAAAATCTCTGAAGACAAAAACTCACCGAGGACCATAAAAGCTTACATATATAGACATTTCATTTTTGGAACTGAAGACTCAATAGTTAAAGATGTTAATTCTCTCTATGTTATTAATAAATTTAATATAATTTCAACAGGAATCTTTTTAGAGGAAGTGACCTTATAATTCTAAAGTTCAATTAGAAAATTAAATGTAAAAATAACCCCAGGAAAATTTTTGAAAATTAAGAATACCCTGGGAAGTCTCATATTACAATGTTATAATTAAAACAATGCATTACTAGCCTAACATTTAAAAATGAGAGCAAAGACAGGAGTTTTAAGGGAAATATTAACAAATTTGGCTTTATAAATGCTTGGGTCCAAAAGCAGCAACAGGTAAGCAAAATTAAAAGACATTGCAAACCAGTAAAATATTTGCAACAAAACTGCATTGCCCTTAATTATATAAGTAGCTCTTACAAATAAAACAGCAAAGGGTATTTATTGTACATAGATAATTGTAAAAAAAATATATACACACACACACACACACACACACAAATGAATAAGATCGCCTGAGAAAATGGTCCACCTTACTGGGAATAAAAATGAACGCAAATTAAAATGAAAATTAAGGTATTTCACCTACCCAGCTGGGAAGATCTTTAAAAAAGAACAGTGCTCAGTGTTAGGGAGGACCTGGGAAAACAGGTGCTCCCCTAAATCAGCTGGAGGGAGACTAGAGTGAAATAACCTCTAAAGGAATTCAGTAATGTGTAGACCTTTTAACTTGGTTCCATGAGGTCATAGGCCAAGTCCTTTTCATTCACCGTTGATTCCCTGCTAACACAAGAATGTGCCCAGGATCATACTGAGCGAGAATGCATAGCCTTCTGGGACCTTGGAAAGCAGAGAACAATTATGCTGGTGGGGGTGGGGGTGGGGTGGGGTGGGGAGGGAGGGGGGCTTGCCCAGGGTGAGTTTGGAAGATTTTATACACCTAAGCAGGAAGGTGCTGATGGCTGTGATGTTTCCTATTCAAGTGTAGATTGTTAAATTCTTCCTTCTCTGGGAGGGGGCCTGAAAGTAAAAGAATTGTCCAGAATTGTCCAGACTCTGCCTTGTGCCCTGCCACTATGTGTACCCTCAAAGGGATTTTGAGGGCCATTGAATACCCCACTGAGATGACCACATCTGCTTCTGCTCGGTGTGGATGCGTGGCTTCTGAGTGAACGCACCCTTTCCTTGGCTAGAGCAATCAATCGCCCTGGGTAGTTTCTTCCCACCCATCTATAATCTCATATGAAACAATTTAGGACCACCATAACCCCCCCCCAAAAAAAGACTAACTTAAAAATTAGCAATATGAAAGTATCCTGTAGGCTAAACAACGACGACAAAAAGCTTAAAAATAAATGAATGAATAAAAAGTTGAAGATAACCAAGGCAGCTCAAGTTAGCATACCCCGAATTCTAAAAGGAAATGAAAACTTAGAGCATATTTTACATTAAGTACTTCCGTGAAAAACAGGAATTCATTTTCCCAAGCAGAATCTGTATTGTCTGTGCTTAGTTTTTTCCATGATTTTCTTTGAAACACATGTGACACAAAGCTGGACACTTCCTGCTCACCCCCAAGTCCCCATCCTCCTGTCTTCAGTGACACATCCTCACCCTATCCTATCACACTCTGTATCCTTAGGAAGATGACACTGCATTTCCCTGGGAGAATCCCACTGGCCCAGGGAGAGCAGCCGAGCAGTGCAAGGGCAGAAGCAGATGAGAAGGAAGGGCTCTTGAAGCCCAACACAGGGTCTCAAATTAAACCAGACACAGAGGAGAGAGAGCTACAACAGAAAATTTTTCATTTATTTCAAACTAAAGGCCTGGTTCATGAAATTCATGCAGTCAAAGGGAGTCCCTCAGCCCGGCCTGTGTCCTCTCAAAGTCTGGGAGCCCTTGGGGGAAGTCCGACTGACAGCTTAGGCCTGCTTCCCACGAGCAGCCCTAAGCTGGCCGTCAGACATCCTTAGCACTTCCATGGAGGCAGACGAGGCTTCCGCCAATGCAGCTGCACTTGCCAGCCATGAGCCCGGCTTCTAGCTGAGAGGCGCTCCCGCTGTGGGAACACACTGACAACCAGGGGGCAGTGCCTGCACCAAGCGTCTTCCCCCTGGTTATCAGTGCATGTCATAGCAACCAGTCGTTCCACTATTTGGACAATTTGCATGTTAGCCTTTTATTATAGAAAGCAAAGTAAGTTTTCCCTTCTGGACATAGTGTGTGTGTGTAAGGTGTCTTTCACAGACAAAAGTTAGATTTCCTTTTGCCACAGAATCTCACTGCTTTTTGAAAACTACCTTTTACCTTAACACTTAACATTAGGGAGAACAGGATCCCAAGGCATTTGGAATTCCACATTTGAACAATGCCCTAGTATGGAGAAGGGGGTTCCTGTTCCTTCACTCAATATTGAGTTTACCCCGTCTATAGAGCCTTGCTCTCAGGAAGCTGAAGTTCCAATGGGGGTAAGTAGGGATCCAGCAATAATAGTAACAATTGAATATTTATACAGCCAACTACAGTCTTCCAGAAGTACCTTCTCACATATCCTCAGAATGAATACTCAAACCATATGTGGTATTGTGTGCAGATAGTAAGTGTCTTGCATGAGGCAGAACTCATCAATGACTGAACTGATTGGACGCCCTTCTCAGGCAACAGCGGGTGAGCAAGGAGGAAAGAGTAGAAAGGCCAGTGCTCTCACCCCTGCCAGCCTTTGGGTCCTGAGCCCAGCTTCCATTTCTGTAATCCTCCATGGCTTTGTGAACAATGTGGCTGCTTTTAAAACTGCTAGGTTATTATTCCCTCTCACTCCCTTTAAAATAGCAAACCTGAAAAATCATAGATCCGGTTTCTTTCATGTTACAAAGAAAAGAATGTTTACTATGTTTACTAGAGAAATGGGCTGCCAATCAACCCCAAATCCTGATCCTCCCCCCACCCCCCCGACAATTACTGGCATCTTAAGGGGCAGCCTTTCATTGGGCCAACATCTGGAAAGAAAAGAACTTTTCAGCAACAGAAAAGACTACCTTCTTAGATTCATTGTCGAAGCCCTTCCATGACTGGCTGATCACAAGGGACTTAAGGATGCCATATCATTAATGGGCAACTTTCAAAGAGCCATGGAGTGATCTATGATGCAGATAATCACTGTAATCTTTGAAGCCAAAGGAGCTGAACTGAGCTCTTTCAAAGTGTTCTTCCTGCAAAGCAAACACTCAAAAGCACAAATTCTACACCTTTCCTGCCTCCTTTATTCCTGCAACACATCTCACCTCTAATTGGAGATCCAAGATGGTAGGCTTGAGAACATATCTATCTATAAAGTCTATAATAATTTCAGAATGAAGATGAAAAAAGTGACACATCTCTTGAATGCTATGTGACAGACCCTGTGTGGGACCCTACAGATGTCAAGATGAGAGAGCACGGCACCTGCCCTCCAGCTGCCCTGGGTGTAGGTGGCAGGACATTATTGCAAACAATTATTACAGAACAAAGTCGTCTAAGATACAAGAGAGGTGGGTACAGGGTGAGGGAGGCCTGGGAAGTAGTGACTAACAATCACTACCCAGGAGGGTGAAGAATAGATATGACAGTTATTTATATATATGACACATACGATTGACATGGGCAGAAAGGAGCAGGGATGGACACAGTCCGTGTGGCTGGAGTTAGATGTGTGCCGAAGAGAATGGCAGGAGATGGGTCAAGACACACCCATGGGAATGGACTGTAAAGGGCTCATATGCTGTGCTTTGGAGTCTATATTTTCTCTGTAGGTGATGGAGGCCAATGGAAGTTTATATGAGAATTTTAGGAATATAACTCTTTAGAGAAGGGTCTCAGAAGGTAGTAATAATACGTGGATGTTCCCCAGTCTCCTCGGCCTCTCGTCTCCATCCATCTCACTGATTCCTGTGGATCTTCAGTTCAAAAGATTGAATCTGAACCCTGAACCTCTCCCCCGAGTTCCAGATCCACACTTTCACCACCCACTTGATTCTCCTCCATCAGTGGCTCACTGACATCCCCAAATCAATAGGTCCAACTTGGGAGATTTCCCCTCACCATTCCTCTTCATCTCCATAAATGGGCACACAACCCAGGTACTCAAGTTGGAATCCTGGGGCCATCCATCCAAGCCCTCACCCCGACATGCAACCATGAGCCAGACCATGGTTGTTAACTCTGAAATGGACCTCTAACTTGTTCCCTTAATCTTCCTCTTCCTAGTCTACCACCTTAGTCTACTGCCTATTTCTCTAACCCAAGGCTCTTCAAATTAAGCAATATTGGCCCTTTGTTGTGGAGGGCTGTCCTGTACATTGTAGGATGGGTAGCAGCATGCCTGAACTCATCCTAGATGCCAATAGCACTGCATGCCCACTCCCACCCCCACTGTGACTGCACTGTCTACGGGGAGACAAAAGCAGTCCCACATGAGACTACTGTTCTCCTTTATCTCATCTTGCCCAGCTTCCTTGAATCCACCAACCTCCTTCCTTCCTGCCTCCAGGCCTGCTCTTCTCTCTGCCCAAAAATGCTCTTCCTTTCACTCTCTGCCTTCCTTCTCATTCTTGCAATGCCAGCCACTGTGTCACCTCCTTAGAGTCCCCCCCCCCGAATACCTTATCTAAAAAGGAGCGCACCTATCCTTTTGTAGTTTATTAACTTAAAGTTAATAATTATTTTACTTTGTTTACTTTTTCTGGTCTGACTCTACCATGACAATGAAAGTATTATTAGGGCAGGAACTATGTCTTGGCCTCTATCCTACCCTCAAAGCCCAGCACAGTGCCAAGCGAAATAAATATTTGTCAACCGGATAAATGAATGAATGCAGGGACATGCAAGAAAAAGTATGTCCTATATCCCAAGCATTGACCACACCCTTAAAAAAATGCCAAAGCCACAACATGAAAAATTCACTTGGAAGAATTAGAATGTCATCCAGACAACCCGTATTTCAATCTTCTGCTCAGTAACCAAATGCTCCCTGAACCATAATGCAAAGTAGAGCACTTGAATAAGGAGAATATTGGGCATAAAAGTAAAAAGAGCTCATCTCTCTGCTGGGGGGGAGGGGAAGCCTATGAAAAGTTAAACATTTTCATCATATGTACAGACCGATGTGGCTCAGCTGGCTGGGCATTTTTCCATGCACCGAAAAGGTTGCTGGTTTGATTTCCAGTCAGGGCACATGCCCGGGTTTTGAGCTTGATCCCTGGTGGGGGGCGTGCAGGAGGCAGCTGATTGCTTTCTTTCACATGGGTGTTTTTCTCCCACTCCCTTCCTCTCTCTCTAAAAACCAATGTAAAAAACTTTAAAATTGTTTTTCCTTATATTTGAACCTAATGTGTGTGTCTGGGTGTGCATGTGTATCAGAAGTTGGGCAAAAGAGACATAGAAGGATTGAGAATTTTGTTTTAAGAATCTTAATTTGTATTCTGTAGAGACCATCACCACCTTCCTTCTCTTGCCTCCTTAATGTTGTGCTGAATGTCTCCGGCGGGATGTCTCATCTCCCTTTCATGGTAAAGTAAAAGTCGCAGACCCACCCAGGATCTACAAACTGAACAGAACTGGCCGAAAATCTGGGGAAACCTGATAGTAGTTATAAGACTAGAACCTAACTTACATTGCTGGTCTTTTCCAGAATTTAGACTAAAGAAGTCCATCATTTTAAATTTCTGTGTTGTCGAGCAAATTCTTAAAAGCCATTTTAAAAAAATCTCTGTTGCCGAAACCAGTTTAGCTCAGTGGATAGAGTGTCAGTATGCGGATTGAAAGGTCCCAGGTTAGATTCCGGT
This sequence comes from Pipistrellus kuhlii, assembly GCF_014108245.1. Lineage (NCBI taxonomy): Eukaryota > Metazoa > Chordata > Mammalia > Chiroptera > Vespertilionidae > Pipistrellus > Pipistrellus kuhlii. Next base: position 31,168,829 of record NW_023425427.1, read on the forward strand.
CAAGGGCATGTACGTTGGTTGGCGGCACATCCTCGGTAGGGGTTGTGCAGGAGGCAGCTGGTCGATGTTTCTCTCTCATCGATGTTTCTAGCTCTCTATCCCTCTCCCTTCTTCTCTGTAAAAAAAAAAAAAAAAAAAAAAAATCAATAAAATATATTTAACAAACAAAAAAACAAATAAATAAATAAATAAAATAAAAAATCTCTGTTAAGTATCCAGACAAGGGAAGTGGAGGAGGAGTGACAGGGATAAAAACGAACAAGCTGTGAGCCTGGGGTCAGGGAGCCTGCTGGCCAGAACAGAATCACATCAGCCAAGCTGTGAAGGGAGACATGCAGATTGCCTGGATATAGCGAGCCTTTTCATTTAAAAGCAAAAGCAGCCGAAACCGGTTTGGCTCAGTGGTAGAGCGTCAGTCTGCGGACTGAAAGGTCCCAGGTTCGATTCTGGTCAAGGGCATGTACATTGGTTGCGGGCACATCCCCAGTAGGGGGTGTGCAAGAGGCAGCTGGTCGATGTTTCTCTCTCATCGATGTTTCTAGCTCTCTATCTCTCTCCCTTCCTCTCTGTAAAAAAATCAATAAAATATATTAAAAAAAATAATAAAAGCAAAAGCAATGGTGTGTCCTGAAAGCAGGCACTCCCTTTCAGAGGGCTTATCCTGTTGCAGAAACAGAACCGCCCCCCGGCCTGCCAGCCTTCCCTTAACGTCGAATGCAACAAGTGATGCCTGTTGTTGCCCCTGAAGGAAGCTGTGAGCAAGTGTGGGCTGTAGAGTTCTCTCTCCCAGAGGGAGTGTTTTGGAGACATCAAGGTGGATAATTCAATGCAGTCACTTAAGAAATGAGAGTTCTCTGCCATGACAAAAAGCTAAAAACAAACAAACAAATAAACAAACAAAAAAGCTATGAATTTTTTATTCCAGCAAAATGCTCTGCTAACAAGTCCACGCAAAAGAATTTCCCCCAGAAGACTGTCATGAGTTCTAGGTTCATCAGAACTTAGGATCAAGTGAAATGCCACTTGTCTTGGCACTTAAAACCAATTTGAGTCATTATTTGATTTTTTTCACAAGGCCCCATATTTTTTCTCTTAAGTAAATTGTATGGTCATAGGAAGCAGGGACCAGATCCTACATGCATTTCTTTTCCTTTCCTTTCCTTTCTTCCTTCCTTCCTTCCTCCCTTCCTTCTTCCCTTCCTTCCTTCCTTCCTTCCTTCCTTCCTCCCTCCCTCCCTCCCTCCCTCCCTTCCTTCCTTCCTTCCTTCCTTTCTTCCTTCCTTCCTTCCTTCTTTCCTTCCAAGATTATCTTTTTATTTATTTTAGAGAGAGATGAAGAGGGAGAGGGAAAGAGCGAAACATTGATCTGCTGCCTCCTGCATGCCCCCTACTGGGGATCAAGCCCACAACCCAGGCATGGGTCCTGACTGAGAATCTGGGAATTGAATCTGGGACCTCTGAGTGCATGGGAGGACTTTCAACCAACTAAGCCCCACCAGGCTGGGCTTATGCATTTCTTTTGCATTTCCCTTTCCTATCTCATGTCTCTACCAAAGTAGTGGGCAGATTGGAAACTGGCCCCTGCCTGAGGGCCAGAGTACATTTTTAAATCACTTTCCAACCTTTAAAAATGGGAAGGTTTCCTATCAGAATCCACATTTTTGACTTCCTGAAAAATCTGACCATCCTGAGTGAACACTCACGTGTAGCTTTATTAGCTGGAGCTGAGTGCCCTCCTACCCCCTCTATAAGCGTATATTTTCCTGTGTTTACCACTTTCCTCCTGGTTATCTCACTCTTTAACTACCTGCCTGGCCCCTGTAGGCTTCTGCGATTACAACTCTTAGGAAAGACACTCCATGAGAGAACTGAGAATGGAAATAACCACCTCTGTAAACACTGCTGGGCAGCCCTTAATGTCTGTCTTAATGGACCCCGTGTTTGTTTTAAGCGGCCAAAATAAGAATTATTATGTTAGCCAGTACCTGGAGACATTCACTTCACCTCCTCACTTCAGCTATTCTTCCTGATAATGGGTGAAAACAGTGGACCCCCGGAAGAACAAGCAGCAGTCGGCCTCGGTGATCACATGCAAACATTTGAGACTCAGAGTGCATGACATTGTTCCAGGAACACTGAGCTCCCTAGAAACACGTGGAAACCACAGCACTCATGATGCTGAGTACTGCTGGCAGTGGCCCAGGAGATCTGGGGACTGATACAGAAAGCCCAAGACTGCTGGTTAACTCTCACCCACACTGATCTCTCCTCTTTCGGACTTTTTATCATAGACTCCTGTGTTCTAAAATTGTTTTCATGTCTTCCCTTCTCCATGGATTGTAAGTTCCTAACAAACTCCTTTGATAATCTCAGTGCCAAGCATAGTCGATGGGGTCAGGAGGGGGCAGTTCTTAACCTGGGGCCTATAGATAAGATTCAGTCACCGGCAAAAACCTAATTGAGTCACCAAAGCTTCTTATTGAAAAGGTGCAAATCCCATAGTCAGGACTGGGAGGAAAATTTTAACTTTAAGGCCCTTGTAAAAGGGACAGCAGTTAATAAAATGGTTGGTGGCCTTGATGACACATCTAGTCTGTTAGTTCTCATTCCCAGTTTTTTTGTCATAGCTTTTATGCTTTTATTATAGTCATGGGTGAAACATGTTAAGCTACACAGGGTCAACTCATGCATCCCACTGGTAGAGGCTAAGTCAATAGGGAGCAAATCGCCCTAGCTGGTTTGGCTCAATGGATAGAGCATCGGCCTGGGGACTGGAAGGCTCGGGGTTCGATTCTGGTCAAAGGCACATGCCCAGGGTGCAGGCTCGATCCCCAGTAGGGGGCGTGCAGGAAGCAGCTGGTCAATGATTCTCATCATTTATGTTTCTCTCTCTCTCTCTCTCTCTCTCTCTCTCTCTCTCTCTCTCTCTCTCTCTCTCTCTCTCCCCCCCCCCCCCCCCCCTTCTCCCTTCCTCTTTGAAATCAATAAAAAAATACTTTAAAAAATAGGGAGCAAAGCCACCATTCTTTGGGAACATTAGTCCAATCAGGAATAGCACACTAATCATAATTTCTAACCCATATTTGTCTACCTTGTCTGAACGAATGCTATCAGAATCTTACAGGCACCTTTAAATCAAGATTCATAAAACCTGAGCATTCTCCTTATCAGTGATTTAATTTAATGACTTGCTCATAATAGCAAATGTAGTTCATTTGACATAAACTATATCTTTATGAAGTGCTGCAGGTTTGTGGAAGACATGTTTCTTTTCTAAATGTAACATAAACTATATGTTTACTAATTCATGCTCAATTTATGCTCATGAGCAATCTCACATCTAGTTTCCAGAATGTACCTTTTCCTCATTCGGAAAATAGGATTGCCTTTTGCTTATCTCCTGTCTTTGGACAATTTTTCCTTTCTTCTGGTTTCTCAAAGCCCACATTCAGTGGTTTCCCTATTCTAGCTTCAAGTTGTTTCACCAGGAAATGGCTCACCTGGGCCTAGGGACAAACCTATTTGCTATAATGTGACTCTATTATCACCTCTTCTAACCTCAGATGTACACCACCAGTTGCAGGATCTTTTTGCTTAACTGAGGAGAGTTAAACTGAATAATTCAGCTGAGCTTTTACCAGCCAGTAAAGCAACACCTTCTCTACATGATCCTTTCTTGCTGGGCATATCAGCACCATGTTTATTGAGGACTCTGTGCTGTATTTTTAAATATATATATTTTTATTGATTTTAAAGAGGAAGGGAGAGGGAGAGAGAGATAGAAATATCCAAGATGAGAGAGAATCATTGATTGGCTGCCTTCTGTATGCCCCTACTGGGGAATCAAGCCCACAATTTGGGTAGGTGCCTTGACCAGGAATTGAACTGTAACCTCCTGTTTCATAGGTCGATGCTGATCCAGTGAGCCACACTAGCTGTGCTGTGCTGTCTTTTGGTACTTTTCTTACACAGAGACTGCATACCTTCTCCTCCATTGTTTATATTTCTTTTAAAATTAGAAACGATCAAAAGCATCCTCATACCATCACATATTAAAAAAAAAATAATCTTTTTTTTTGTGTGTTTGTCTTCTTACATTTCCTACATCTTCTCTTACTTATTGGAATTATTTGCTCTTGGATCTTATTTTTAGTTTTAGAATCTTCCCAACATTGCCAAGTCTAATATCCTTTAGAGACACTCAGCATAGAATCATACCTCTAGCATGATTAAAAACTTGCTTTACTAAATTCTTGGGCAGCATATGCTTAGAAAACTCTAAGATGGCACGGCCACATTCTATTACGTCTGCATCACTCAAAAGCTCCTGAAAGTCTAAAACCGATGTGAAGCAATGACAGGCTGGCCATTTGACCTTCTCTAGGTTGGTCTCATGCTTGACTGAATTTACAAGAAGTAAAAAAAAAAAAATTAAAAAAAATCTCGAGTAAAAGAGATAGGATTTGGTTTTCTAACGGTGTCTAAAAATAAACAGTGTATTGTTGGCTTAGGCCAGATGCACACATTTTATAACACACATTATGACGTCTGAGTGCTTGGATCTTCACCCTACTCTTCCCCAGGCATAACTTCACTTAGGACGGCAACCTCCCTGTTTATATTTCCGGGTTTGACTGAGCAGAAAAGTCAAAAGACAAGATATACCAGGAAAAAGGGCATGCTTTCCTACATGAAAATGGAACAGGAAACACGACCGGTTCCTGTTCGTTTCATGACCTGAACATACGGACAGATCAAATGGCTCGTGCACTTCAGGACAAAACTTCTCGCTAGCTATCAGTTAAAAAGGGAAATGTAAGAGGAAACGTTAAGATATAATAACCCTTTGATACATAAGCTTCCTACTCGCAAGGGGAAAGGAGGACAAGGACTTTTAAAAAGTTAAAATGCATAGTCAATTTAAAGTCAGGAGTAGTGGTGCTTGGGAATGTACACTCCCCAGTGATGCTTCTCAATATTAGCTTGGTGGCTAGGAGCCATGGGTTACTGAAGTGAAAGAGCAGTAAGGCAATGTACACGGGGAAGTCCAGAAGGTGATTTCGTGGAGTGAGCTGCAAACACAAAATCTGAGAGGCTTGGAAGGAGGTGGGCAAGAATTCCATCTTTAAAGATATTTTTTAAAATACAAAGGTAGAACACGTTTACCATTTTGATGGAAAGTATTGAGTCAACTAAAGGATTCACCTGGACACAGAACACTGCGCACCCACCAGGGCCTTCTTCTTAGGAATAAGAAGGTCTTCAAAGGACTGCCTTCTGTCAGTGTCCTCTATCATCATCACTGGTGGGCAGAAAAATGGCCCACAAAAATGTTCACATCCTAACCCTTGGGACTTTGAATATGTTATGTAATATGGCAACAAGGAGTTATGGTTGCAGAGGGAATTAAGGTCGATAATCACCTAACTTTAAAATAAAAGGGATGAGCCCTGACCAGTTTGCCTCAGTGGATAGAGCATTGGCCTGCAGACTGAAAGGTCCCGGGTTCAATTCTGTTCAAGGGCATGTACCTTGGTCACAGGCACATCCCCAGTAGGGGGGTGTGCAGGAGGCAGCTGATCTATGTTTCTCTCTCATCGAAGTTTCTTCCTCTCTGTAAAAAATCAATAAAATATATTTTAAAAATAAAAATAAAATAAAGGGTTGAGCCCTGACCAGTTTGGCTCAGTGGATAGAGCATCAGCCTGCAGACTGAGGGGTCCTAGATTTGATTCTGGTCAAGGGCAATTACTTTGATTGTGGGCACATCCCCAGTGGGGTGTGTGTGTGTAGGAGGCAGCTAATCGATGTTTCTCTCTCATTGATGCTTCTAACTCTCTATCCCTCTCCCTATCTGTAAAAAAATCAATAAAATTATGTTTTTAAAAATAAATAAAGTAAAATAAAGAGATGATCCCAGATTAGCCAGGAGGGCTCCATGTAATCAAAGGGGTTCTTTAAAGTGTGAAGACCAGCCTTCGCTGGCTTTGAAGTTGGAAGTGAGTCAAGACACAGAGCATGTAGGCCACCCAGAAAAGCTGGAAAAGACAAGAACATGGGTTCAGCTCCTAAAGCCCCCAGAAAGGAAAGCAGCCCTACAGTCAGACTCAGACAGAACCAGAAGATAACACGTTTGTGCTGTCTAAGCCACCAAGCGTATGGCCCTTGGTTATAGCAGCAATGAGAAGTGGAGGTAGTAATTTATGTACAAAAACCCCTAACGATACTAACATTCTTTCCAAACTGAGGCGAGAAAATCAAACACTCACTCACCTTTTTGTAGGTCTTCTCTTCGTTTTGTTTTCCAGGTGCTGCATCTCCACTGTCCCCAGCCGACGACATCTGCAAGAGAAAAGAGTCCCTATCTGAATTTACATGTCCTCCCAGATATAATATGCCAATAACGCTGCTAACCGAGAGCATCTATTTTGGTTAAGGACATCTTTGTTGTTTATTGCTGCTATCTCCAAGAAAGGAAGAGATTTCTCAGAATACTAAAAAAAAGAAAGAAAAAGAAAAATCAGTGGTCCCCAATCTTCCCAAAATAAGTCTTTACTTCTAAATCATTTTAGTAGCATACTTTACTGAGTAAAGTTTACTCCATAGGAAAGATGCTATGGAAGTCCAACCCATAAAGTTTCTTTCTACAAAGACTTTAATTTTTTTTTTCCTTCTGGTTATGGGTGCTTCCTGTACAAATATCTGGAAAATACCAAAAAACAAGAACCAGAAGATACAATTACTCAATTCTACAACCCCTGGGCAACTCTATCATTATGGCATATTTGCTGCCACATCTTGTTCCATTCATCTGCATACTCAATATATTATATTGTAATACCATCTCACCCAGCATTTTTCACTGGACATTTATGTGATAAGCATTTTCCCATCTGATTATAAAAATCTCATTGTAAGGATACATTTTTTTCTAGTTGCAAAATATCACTGTGCAAACACAGTTGTGAGTTATTAAAGGATAGCAGATGTGGTCCAAGGATTTTGCCTGTACAAATGAGTATTTTATGTTTCTGTCTTTGTTCAACTTTAATGTTTTCTTGGACTAGATTTCTAGAAATACTAGGCCATTATAAAACTGAAATTTCTTGGCTGGCCGGTTAGCTCAGTTGGTTAGAGTGTGGTGCTAATAAAACTGAAAGTTCTTGGTTCTTGCCCAGTTGGTGTAGCTCAGTGGTTGAGAGTCCACCTATGAACTAGGAGTTGTGGACTAGATTCCCAGTAGGGGGGCATGCAGGAGGCTGATGAATGGTTCTCTCTTACTATTAATGTTTCTCCCTCTCTCTCTTTCTCTCTCTCTCTTTCTCTCTCTCCTTCTCTGAAATCAATAAAAATATATACTTTTCATTGAGAATTCTTACTACACAATGCTAAATTTATTTTTAAAAAGAATATACCCATTTATTCTAGTAGCAGTGAGTGGGAACTGATTTCATTACATGTTTAGTAATCACCATTATAATTTTAATTACCTTTTCTAATTTGACAGATTAAGAAAGCATCTCCTATTTAAAAAAATATATATATTTTTATTGATTTTTTACAGAGAGAAAGGGAGAGAGATAGAGAGCTAGAAACTTCAATGAGAGAGAAACACCGACCAGCTGCCTCTTGCACACCGCCAAACGGGGATGTGACCGAAACCAATGTACATGCCCCTGACCAGAAACCTGGGACCTTTCAGTCTGCAGACTGATGCTCTATCACTGAGCCAAACCGGTTTCGGCACATCTCCTATTTTTAATCTGCATCTTTAAAATTGATAAGGAAGGTTAACATTGTTTGCATATCATTTTCTTTTTTTTCTTTTTTTAGCTCTTTGCATTTCTTCCAAAACTCAAAAGTTTTCTATTGTTTTGTCCATTTATCTAGTAAAGGTATTAGTGTTTTAGGTGGTTTATATTTCCTTTTTGATTTTTATGTGTTAAGATTATTAATCTGTTTGCAAGCATGTTATGAATATTTTACATACTGCTGTCTTTAAATTTGTTTTATAATTATGACAGAGAAGTTTAACATTTTTCACACTCAAAACTATGGACTATCTTTTTGGTTTCTTCCAATGCTTTTAATTTTTCTTTTCTTTTTTTTTTACAGAGAGGAAAGGAGAGAGATAGAGAGCTAGAAACATCGATGAGAGACATCGACTAGCTGCCTCCTGCACATCCCCTACCGGGGATGTGCCTGCAACCAACGTACATGCCCTTGACCGGAATCAAACCCGGGACCCTTCAGTCCGCAGGCTCTATCCACTGAGCCAAACCGGTTTCGGCTGTTTCTTCCAATGCTTTTAAATGAATTTTTTTGGGGGGAGATATCAGATGTATTTATTTCTCTCACTTCTTAATGATAAAGTTTTTCTTCATTTAAATTTTAATTCGTTTGAATGTTTAAAACCAGTTCTGTATGTGTAAACAAGGGTACTACATAATCAGGGAACCTAGCTACGAAAGGCCTCATCTTAAATTGCAGGAAGAGCATTCTATGCACCAAGAAGGGTAAAACTTCTTTCTCATAAGCCTTAGAAGCACACTGTAAATCTTGGGCTTTTAACAAACATATTGTAATAAACTTGGTATGTGCGAAACCTACGAATTGGCCAGCCACTTCTCCGCATTGGAACTAAATGCCTGAGTTTACTACTCGCCCTTTCATGATCTTGAAGAGACCTCTTCCTATTCTTTCTCTGACCTCAGCTCTTCGGAGTTACGCCCCCTCACTCCCTCTGCTTCAGATACGTTTGTTGTTTCTCAAACACATCAGCACGCTGCAGCAGTAAGGTTTCCATCTCAGCTATTCCCTCTGCCTGAACAGTCAAGCATAAACAGATAAGCATAAACCTCTGCTCATCTCCTTCAGGTCTTCGCTCAAATGCCAACTCCTGTTTGCCGCTTAGCTTGACCGTCCCATTGTAAACTGCAACCTGTTCAGTTCCTCCCTGCCCCCACACTCCCGATCCCCCTCACCTCGCCTTCGCTTTCCAGTTTTCTGTATCTAACATACTATCCAGTTTCCTTATTTATTATAAATGGGGTGTTTTTTTGTTTGTTTGTTTTGGTCTGTCTCCTTCTGAAGAATTTAATCTTCCCAAACAGGAATTTGAATCTGTTTTGTTCACTAATGTACTTCAAACACTTAAAACTTTACCTGGCACCTAGTAGGCGCTTAATAAATTATAGAATAAGTGAATAAATGTATTGATAAGGAAGATAAGAAGATGCCATCAGCTCAATGTAGGCACACCTGACTCCTTTGGTCGGAGTGTTTTGTACCTGGGAGGAGAGCTGACCCCTTGAGGGGAGGTGATGACATTACTGAGGAGTCGGACACCATCAGTCACACTGTGTGCAGGGCACCTTGAAAGGTGCCAGGGGATGGCATCATTAGGTAGCCGAACTGGAATAAATGGCGATATTAACCCCTTATAATGTTCCCCATCAATGAAAAGGACTTTTTAGGCTACAGTTATGTCAGTAGAAATAATCTCCATGTAGGATTTAAATTATTTTTTTAAAATGTAAACTGTTACTGAATATGCCACATTTTCATTTTTCTGGCATAACTACTCTCAACTTATCTGCAAATTAATTTTCAAAAAATATGCAAAGGGCTCCTTGATTATTTTAATCAAATATGATTATTCATTGTTTTCAATCACTTACAAATTTTAAAGGCAAAATTGTGTTTATCGTAAGAAAAGCAAAACATGTACTTTGTTTGAAAAAAAATAAAACTATCACCTTTAATCCAACTACCCAGAAATAATAATTGTTAATATTTGGTTATTTCACCATTTAATCTTTTCTAAATGTGTGTGTTTTTTGTTTTTTTTTAACAAAACTGGAATCATATATTATATACAATTTTGTATCTGCCCTTTTTACTTAACCATTGTATCAATAAATATTATTTAAAAATAATTTCAAGAGTTTAAATAACAAAGCTATAAAATTTTATATTTTAATATTTATGAATAGACATTTGGAATGCACCCTATTTTTCTAGAAAAATTAAACTGTACTCTGTTTTCATACCAACATCATGTGTACTTAGAGCTGCCACAGCTTCCCAAAACAATGACTACAGGGTAAAACACCGTATTTACTTTAAATCTCTATCAGCATCAGGTATTTTCATTTAAAATCAAACAAAACATTTTGCCAATTTAACTTTCGGCAAAAATATCCATCTTATTTTGCATTTGAATGATTAATTGTAAGGATGAACATTTTTGGTCACATTCATTTCTTTATATTTTTCGAGTGAATTGCTTATACAAATCTTCAGCTCATTTCTATATTAGGTTGTATTTGTGTCTCCAATTCATTTTGTAGTAATGATAAGAAAGATAGGATTTTTCTCTAAACTTCAACTCTTTAATAGGGCCAACAGAATGGACACTTCCTTAAAGAATGCAATTTCAGAATAGACTGTGGAATCTTAGAGGGAAGGCAGGGGTGGGTGGGAAGAGATCAACTAAAGAACTTGTATGCATATAAGCATAACCCATGTACACAGGCAACAGTGTGGTGAAGGCCTGGGATGGGGAGAGGGAGGAAAGGGAGGGTGGATGGGAAGTGGGGGGTCACTAGAAAGGGCCAATAAGGAAAAAAAGGGGACATATGTAATACTTTCAACAATAAAGATTTTTTTAAAAAAAGAATGCCATTTCAGTAACTTTACTTCTAAGATTTTGCAGCTTTTAAAACCAAAAAACTTCAAGAGAAACTCTTTAAAAAAAAAACATCCATAATGATAATGAGGAGCTGACTGACTGGCATGAATGAAGGACAGATGATGAGAAGGTCTGTTTTATTCTTTTGTAAATCACCCTGATGGACAGTAGGGAAGCAGAGGAGAGAAGTAGGTCAACTTCTGTTTTGTTTTTTAAATTATTTACCTTAAACAGCACAAAACAGATAATAATGATAACGGGAGGTCATGAAATGTCACCTGGATTCAAAGGTTTTTGTTTGGGTGATGCTTAACAAAGGTCACACGAGCCTATGGACCAGGGCACCCGTGTTGGAGACACAAACGAGATGCTTAGGGTGACCCGGTAAACTGCAAACGGCTATTAAAATGGTTACAGTGTTAATTACTCTTTGTTCTTAGACTTGCTATGTTCCTGCACCAGTGAAGTGCATGGCTTATAATTATGGAAGTCAAGGTAAGTATGGATTAAAAACATTGTTTTCAAAAACACTATAATCATATATATCTCTGTGTATACATAAGAGGAAGGAGAAAAATTCATAGAAATACTGGTGGTTATCTCCAGATGATGTGATTACGAATGCTTTGGTTCATAAAATTATAGAGGCTTAAGGGGTACAATTCTATAGTACACCATCTGTATATTGTACTGTTTTTTCACCACCCCAAATTATGTCTCTTTCCATCACCGTTTATTTCATCCCCTTACCCTCTCCTACCCTCCTCCCCCATTGCCAGTTCCCTCTGGTGATAACCATACTGTTGTCTATGAGGTATTTTTTCTTGCTTTATCCCTTCACCTCTTCCATCCAGCCCCCCCGCCCCCCTCTCCCTTCTGACAGCTGTCAGTCTGTTCTCTGTCCAAATATTCTGCACTGAGCCCTGCTATACTTAAGAACATGGAAAATACTAATGCTATTAAAAATGTCACCAAAACTAGTTTGGCATAAGTGGATAGAGCATCGGTCTGCGACTGAAAGGTTCCAGGTTCGATTCCGGTCAAGGGCATGTACCTTGGTTGCGGGCACATCCCCCAATAGTGGGTGTACAGGAGGCAGCTGGTCGATGTTTCTCTCTCATCGATGTTTCTAACTGTCTATCCCTCTCCCTTCCTCTCTGCAAAAAATCAATAAAATATATATATTTTTTAAATGTAACTACACACAATAGCTAATAACAGAGATCACATCTGGGCACTGCCCCTTTAGGCAGACTGATGTTCACAAAATGTCCTGTTTCCATTTGCTTCTGCTTATTTTAAATTTGATAATGCCGATGTTAAAGGCCATGAACTAGATATAGGATTTAGAATATTTGTTAATAAATATAAAATAAAAGAGGGAGGGGCTCTATAACGAGGCAGTTGGGATGAATTAAAAACAGAGACCATATTTCCTTACCTTAGTAAGTAAAACGGCAAGTCATCTGTTGTTGGTGGTGATGGGCAGCTTGTTCATTGTTGAGACTGTCTTCCTTCCCAGGTTCCTGTTAAAATAGAAATCACCGGTCATTACTTTTTCCTGTCTCCACCTCATCCCTCCAAAAGGACCACAGGTGGCTCCTGGGACACCTACAATGCCATAGGTAAATGGACATTAAAGGAAGGCATGTGTGAGAGGGGACAACAAAGGTGGGAGAACCAGATGCAGCCAGCAGTTCTGGCGATGCCTAGAATGTAAGCCATGCGACTCAGTGCAGGCTCAGTTTCACTCCGAGATTCCTAGTGGGCACAGCCAAGGAGGAAATGATCAGTTACCTAAATGCCCAATGTCTGTGAGATAAAAGCAAACCAGTTGCTCAAGTGAACCACAGGGTTGGGGGAATTGAGACTAGAGCAGCAGTGTCTTCTGGGGGGCTCCCTGCAGGAGACCCTATGTGAAGTGTGATGGACCCTGTGGTACATCAGTTGTGATTTTCACGGGTGTTATTTGGATGATGCAACAATTCAACAAACATCCCTTGGTATAATAATGTTTTTATACAGGAGATAACATACTCATGGCAACCCATTTGAAAACACAGAGATGTATAAAGAATGGTAAAGACCCACTTGTATTTGCCTACTCAGAGATAACCTATATTAACAGTTCGTTGTATATCCCTTTCGAAATCTTCCCTATGTTAATTTACACACACACACACACACACACACACACACACACTTCTTTCTTCATACTCTTACCAATATGTTGGAATTTTTTATTTCAAATCTATGTATCTGTCCCATTTTTAAATAACTGTAACATACTCCACAAGATGGATATACCATCATTCAATCAACGGCTTCCTCCTGATGAACATTCAGACTTGTCTCCAGGTTTGCTACCACCACCAGAGCAGGAATAAACAGCCATATTCAAATATCTTTAAAGTTCTAGTCCTTTCATTTCTGTGGGAAAAAGTCCTGGAAGTTGGGTCCAAGTAGGCGCATGAACTACTTGAAGGTCCATAGCTACATTGCTCTCTCTATAAAGACTAAAGCAATCAGTCAGTTCAATGGTGCGGGGAGAGTACCTGCTTATTGACATATTGTTGGCACTGGATGGCTGCCATCTTTAAATGTTTGCCAACCTCACAGGCAGATCATGACTTCTCAGTTGTTTTAATTTTCATTCCCTTGTTGCTAATGGGGTTGATCCTTTTCACTGGTTTCCTAGTAATTTAGATTTCCAGGGCATGCCCTTCTCATATTTTCTACTGTGCTGTTTATCTTTTTCCCTTTTACAATCAATGTGAAAGATGTCCCAGTATATTAAATACCAACTCTGCCACATAAATTGTAAGCTACTGTTAATCTCTTGCCTTTATTTATATTGTCTTGTCATGTAGACATTTTTAATATTAATATTTACATAGTCAAATATGCTAATTTTCCTATATGGATTGTGGATTTACTATCTTACTTGGGACAGTTCCCCCCAACCCGATGCCATACATGTATTCTCCTATATTTTCCATTTTAAACATTAGGTCTTTACTCCAAATAGAACCTAACCTCATTGTCTCCCAGGTAATTGCCCCAACATCATTTTCCTTATAATCTATCTTTTCCTTACTGGAAAGGCATGCTACTTTTAACAAATATCACCTTTTCCGAGATACTGCAATCTATTTCTGGACTCTTTACTACATCCCAAGATCTGCTCATTGATTCCTGAGCTAATATCATACTGCAATATGGTGGTATACTTTGATAGCTATTGGTGCAGGTTCCCCATCTATTTTTCTTCTGAGTTTAGTAACTTTTCACATTTATATTTTTAGATGGACTTTAAAATCATATTGATTGATCTGACAATCTGTCCCCCTTCCAAGTTGGGATTCTGACTGGAGTTATATTTAATTTATATACTAAATTAGAATTGATCTTTTTGGAATTTTGAGTTTTCTCATTCAAAACTCAAATATATAAATATTTATATATAAAATAACTTTTACTACCATCTGACTTTTTGGATTTGTCTAATGTCTTACTAAATGCATTTCCAAATATTTTAGTTTGTCACTCTTTTAAATAGGGACTTCTCTATTTCCCTTTTTAACTAGTTATTAACTCAAAGAAAGAAGAGTAATTTGGCTTCATCTATTGATATTTTCTTCCCAGACCTGTTACCAAGCCCACTTACCAGGTTTTAAAACATCGAAACCAGAATCTCAATCACAATATTTATACAGCTTGTTCTTATGTCTTTTCTTATTGCATTCTCTCACCTTCTACAACAATGCTGAGTAACAGCAGTTGAGTAACAGTAATAGTACCAGGCATTTATAACATCTGTAATAAACTTCATGTTTATTAGGAATGTCTGTTCAATTATATCAAATGCGTTTTCTGCATCAGTTGATATAATGATCATACAATGTTCTTTATTCTGTTGTGTCAATATGCAACACTGAGAGATTTCATAATGCAAAATCATCCTTGTATTTCTAGAATAAACACTAACTTGGATTTTAATTTGCTACCATTTTAAAAAGGGCATTTTCATGATTCAAATGAAATGATTGTTGTTTCATCTTTATCCGGCTTTGGTATTAGGAATTAGTACTTTTCATAAAGTTGAAAGGCTTTCTTTTTTATATGCACTCAGATTTTTTTAGAGTTATTAATTTCTTGGGATTATTAATCTCTCTTTGGATTGAATTTTAGTAATTTACTCATTTTTTAGAAAATGACCAATTTTCTTTAGATTTTAAAACTTTTTGTCTTATATAAAGTTGTGAATAACATTTTCTTACTGAATTCTTTTAATCCATTTGGGACCTAAGTAATGTATTTTCCCTTACTTCTGATGTGATGTGTGTGTGTGTTTGTGTGCATATATCATATATATTTATACTGTATGCACTGTATATACATATTCTTAATGTGTATATAATGTATATATTTTTAATGAAAGTCAGATTTTCTTTATTTTTTTTTGTGGTCATTTCCATTAATTTAGCTATTACTGTCAATATTCTTTCTTTTGGCTTATTTTATAAAACTTTAGATGCAACACTTAGTTTCCTTGTCATTCTTTCAAAAGCATAGTATCCAAAGCATTTAAGTTAGAAAGTACTTCTGACTATATTAACCATATAATAAAAGCCTAATAGGCAAATCGACTGAATGGCAGAACAACTGGCGGAACGACTGGTCGCTATGACGCACACTGACCACCAGGGGCAGACACTCAATGCAGGAGCTGCCTTTAGCTCACAGGCCCCAGAGGAGGTGATCTGGGGGCAGTGGCAGGGGGCAGGGCTAGCCAACGTGGGTGGTGTCAGGCCAGCCAACGTGGATGTGAGTGGAGGGTACCCAATTACCCCGTCAGTTGCCCCACTGATTGGCCCTGATTTCCATTCAGGCCTATGGACCCTATCTGTGCATATATTTCATGCAGCAGGCCTCTAATTTTCCTATAAATTTTTATGTGAAATGTTCTGTTTGATCAATTTCCAGACAACCTGTCATTTTGAATTTGATCTCTAATTTGATCAAGAAATCATCTATAAAAGAGTTTCATAATTTCAATTATTTATAGTTTAATTATTATACTTCATTGTCTGTTTCTTGTTTTACCACTGGAATCTCAAAATAAAATGAATAAAACAAATTTTTCCTCCCAGATTCATTAAGTTTTTTTTATGGCCATAAAAATAGACTTCATAAATATTCCATTGATACAAGGGGGAAATGTGCATTTTCTATTTATAATATCAGGTACAAAAACAATATTTATTACCACTCTATATCATTATGGAAGAATACATTAAAATTCTCTAATATTTTTATGGTTTTATCCTAAGCTCCTGTATTTCTACTTTTTAGTTTTTGCCTCAAAATTTACATAACTATGCCTAAAATTTACATATCTAAGGGTAGGCATATAATAGTCTCCTTATGAATTGCACTTTTTATCCTTAGAAGTATCTTTTCTTATTTAATATTTTGGTCTTGGGTTCCATTTAGTTGATGCTAATATCCTCACTTTTGCTTTCCTTTTATGTGTATATGCTTGGCATATCCATTTCTTCATCTTCAATTGTTCCGCTGTCATTTTCTTTTAGCTGTGCTCCTTACAAATAGCTTAAAATTGGATTTTTGTCTTATTACTGCCAATCTAAAAGTCTTTGTCATTTTAAAGGGCACTTCAACAAATTCACACCTATTGTAATAAGACTGTATTTGGTTTGCTTTTATAATATGTATCGTAATAAGACTGTATTTGGTTTGCTTCTATAATATGTTTACTATTAGTGATATTTATTGTTATTACATTTATTTTTATTCATTCCTTTTTTTTTTACTGGATTAATCAATTTATAATTCTATTTTCTTCCTAGTAATTAAAAAAATTATATTCTAAAATACTTGCTCCGTTATCTATTATTGAATCATTAAAATAATCTATCGATATTATTTTTTTATATTAAATAAAACGATGGCCATCCCCACAACCCAGACATTTTCCCCTCAGCTTACAGCAGTAGACAAAAGGACTTGCCATCCACATCGCCTTTCCAGGAGGGGAGGATACTCCCTACTGAGGACAAAGCCAGCAGACACCTCCAGCTCAGCTCCTTCAGGGTCTGCCTCTGCTGACAGCCACCTCACCCCAGGATGCAGCCTCCCTGGGGCAGCCCACATGCTGTGACTGAATGATGGGGCAGCTCCCCACCAAGCTGGCCCCAGATTTGTGGGTCCCGCATGTGAGTTTGCCTTCTCCCTCTGCTTGCCCAACCATGCTTCCTCCCTTCTCCTTTCACAGGGTTAAGTTCATTAGCCTTCAAACTCTTGTGGATTCAAAAATTGACAGAAATTTACTCCCTCAAGGTTCTGGGGTTAGAAGTCCAAAACCACGTTCCCCCTGAACCCTTGCATAGATTCCTTCTTTGCCTCTTTCTAGCTTCTGTTGGTGGCTATGGATCCTTGGCATTTCTGAGCTTGTGATGATGTTACTCCTATCTTTGTCTCCGTTGTTACACGAAGTTCTCTTGGTGTGTGTCTGTCTTCAAATGACGTTCTTTTCGTATAAGGACATCAGTCATATCAGATTAAGACCCACCTTAATGACTTCTTCCTAACTTGATTAAATCTACAAAGACTATTTTCAAATAAAGTCATGTTTCATTTTGGGGGACACATTCAACTCATAATATGCGTTGACCCCTAAGAAACATTTTCACTCAAAAATCTATTCCATTGCTTGCGTCCAGGGAGCCCAACCCCTGCCATCTCTTAGCTCTTCTTGTTCAAAGGAGGAAATAATTAAAATATTTTCACTCTCTCCCTGACTGCTCCTCTCCAAACTTTGAATTAGCTCCTCTGAGTTGACATGACTCTGCTGTTTCAAGAAATCTTAATGAACAATTTATAGTTCACATTATGACCATTTATTTAGACTTGACCATAAGTTTTATAAGATTCTTTGCTCATCATTGTTTCTTTGGCACTTCATCTTCCCCCACCCTGACACCTATGTTCTAATTCAATTTTCACTTGGATGGAACACTTCTCAATAGTTTCCTTAGAACATGGATGGCCCAGCACATGGGTGGTCTACTCTGAGTTACTCCATGTCCATATGCAATGTCTTTCTTTTTTCTCTCTCTCATATATAACTAGATCTCTTGGCCAATACAGGGTTCTTGGTTCACAGTCCTTTTTTTGTATCTCTCTAATAACATGGTATTGCTGTGTTTTTTGCTTCTTAGCTTACAGATGAGTAGTTTCAAGCTAGTTTGATGCTCCTGCATTGGTAACTTACTGGTTTTCTCTGTCTAGAAACCTATAAAAAAATTCCCTTGTAACGTTAAAAAATTCCATAAGGATATATGTCTTTTTTTTTTTTTCATTAATACTGCCCTGTAAAGGGGAACTGAAAAGAAGTTATTGCATAGAGATCTGATGAGTTGACTTAAGCCACGAATAATATTTAGGCTATCTAGACGAGGAATGAATAGAATTCATAACCTTCAGGCAGTCTTGCATGAATATTTTTTCTCATAACCAACTTTTGATAAGAGATGGGTGGTGGAACACTGTAAGTTATAGTCTCTGGCAAGTGCCTGGAATGCAGAAGTCCTAGTGGCCAAGTAAGGGCACAACCATAAGACTCAGGTCTCCTTGGGAAATGTATTTATATGTAACCTAACACGAGACTCCCAGTATGAACTTATTTTCCTAAATTATTTTTAACATTAAATAGAGCCAACTTATGGTGTCATAAGGTTAAACTGTTGAGACATCAGCTCAGCTAACATTAATATATGCCAAGAAAGGGATTTTTTAAATGTTTTATTGCTTATCTATTCTTTCTGGTATTTAGTATCTGGATTCTGTTAGCTTCAGAAAGAAATAATGTACAGTATTTCCCAACTTTCTACATTTCTATGATTTCATTAAATTTGAGGGAAGGGGTGATATTATCATTTATTAAGTAACAACTATGTGTGAGGTGCTATCAAATACATGATCTCATTTAATTCTGCAAGAGATCCCTTGACATTCTTCCAATTTAGCTTGTGCTGTTTTGACAGTTATCATGGACTGTCCTATAACACCCATGGGATGTAGGCATTTTAAATCTTGCCAAGGCTCTTGCTGTGAGGCTATTTGTAGAAGTGAAGCCCTTAGTTGGCAAGTGAACTCAGGGGATCCCCCAGCACCCAGCCTGGCTTTGCTATTTTCTATACCAATGCTGGGCCATGCACCAAAAACAACGAAATCACTATCTCTGCGTGGTGGGTCTTGGGAAATTAATATTTTCAGCATGCCTCATAGGGGTGGGATCATTTAAGCTACTTTCACCAGTAAAGGCAATAAAGATATTTTGTCACTTCAAAAGAGTTGTCAGGGTCCAGTAGGGATAACAGGCATCATTCTGGGTGTGTTAAAGAGAAGGAATTTAATACATGGAATTAGTTATAAAAGTGATGGGTGAGCTGAAAAGCTAAGCAAGAGATGGTGATGAAATGCAGAGGTTAACATCAGCAGGAAGCCACTATCTAGAGGCACACCGAGAAGCGGGGCTGATAAAATAATATTGAATGTAAACTGTAGGTGAGAAAGGAAGAAAAGCTGAAGGTATCTCTTGGGTCCAGAACATCTTGGAAAAAGGCTGACTGGCAGAAGTTAAGACTACAGAAGAAGGGGTATGTTTGGAGGCACGGAGAAGACAGTCCTTATTGGAGACACCACCCCAGACAGAAAGAGTGGGGGCAATACTTGGATTCTCCCTCACCCCCTCTACCCTATGGCTTCCATCTGACATAGGAGCCTGAGAAATGCATCCTATAAAGGATGACTGCCCTGCGATGCTGAACAGAAGAGTAAGGAATGGCTGTGAGGACAAACAGGCCAACAATGAGCCATAGAATGGGATATAAGACTAATGAAAGTGGAAAAAGCAGGTATGAGCTAGTGATATACATGAGAAACATGAGTCTCAAAGGAAATGTGGATTGGGAGGTAGATTAGGAGCTTGTGCAAACATTTCTATTTTTGTGATTGGGGATTTTTGGAGAGCTTAAATAGATCACTACAAAGGAGCTAGGGTCTCCTGCAGCCTCTTCATTAATAAGTGTAGGGGCGAGGCTATGACTTGGGATAATCTGCCTGGGGTCAAGTCAGAGGTGGCAAGGTTGAGATCTGAGCACAGTCTGACTCTTTCCCATACCATACACTCTCTCCAAGTTATCTAACAACTGAAAGACTGTCTAATAAATATTGCAGTGCATTTTTTTTTTCAATTCATAAATGCAATCGAAAGGTTAGCCAACCGTAATTATTTCCTGTAAATTCACATAACTATTTCCTGTAAAACGTGTTCTACATCAGTGAGTCTTAACCTAGGGGGTATTTCTGAATTTATAAGATGGTAGGGGGAGATTTTAAAAACTCGATAGTTACCAAAACTTTTAGACTCTAAAATTTAGAGGTATTGCACCTGGGGGCCATATTTGAGTCGCTCAGCAGCAACCCTTTTAACCTCGAAATCCTTCCACAGCCAGCTCCTGCCACAGAAGTTAGTGTTTTTAATTTGCCACAGATGAGTCTGCTCCTCGTGCAAGGCCAAATGAGAGTGGCAATGACTAATTACCCAATTACCCAAGTAAGTAGGCCAACCTGTAGATGCAAGAGGTGAGGGACATTAGCCATGAGTCCTTGCTGGTCTTCCCATAAAGACAAACACTTCGTTAAACACTGATGAAGTTGGAATAGGTCTCTGAGGGTTTGGGCTTTATGTCCATCTCTGCTACCAACTCTGTGACCTTGGCTCTCATCCACTTCTCTCCTTCCATAAATTTTGCTGATTCCATTAGGTAGTGCCTCTAGTTGGGTGCCATTGCCAAGGTTCTTGGGGAGAGCCTCACCTCAGATCCTCCTTGAAATGAGGAGGAGACTAATTAATTACTTGATTACTGTGAGTGCAACTTGCCCTCTGGGAATTGATTGTCCAAAAGATAACCGTATTCAAATGTGCATGTCATTCAGGCTGCACATGGCAACATTTCCTATAACATTTCCCAATAAAGATAGCAATTAAAAAATGATTTGGCCTTGGTCATAGCTGAACATTAATCAAATACAGCTAAATTATGCTCTTAGTTCATTTCCATTATCTGCCAGCAAATTAATTCACTCTTTCATTCATTCAACAAACACGCATTGAGCATTGCATATCAGGCCCTGGAGCCATAAAGGCAAAAAACAGATTCTAGCCGAAACCGGTTTGGCTCAGTGGCTAGAGCGTCAGCCTGCGTCACGATTCTGTACACCTGAAACTAACACGAAATAACACTGGATATTGTTGAAAAGGTCACATCAACAGGGGACAGATGTGCAGATAGCTGCAATGCAACCTGACATGTGTGTTACTCTAGGTTCTTGGAGGAGAAACTGCCTAAGTCAGCCAGTGGGGATCGTGGAAACCTTCCCTGATGAGTGACACGGGAAAGGACAATTCCGGTCAAGGGCATGTACCTTGGATGCGGGCACATCCCTATAGCGGGTGTGCAAGAGGCAGCTGATCAATGTCTCTCTCATCGATGTTTCTAACTCTCTATTCCTCTCCCTTCCTCTCTGTAAAAAATCAATAAAATATATTAAAAACAAACAAACAAACAAAAAAACAGATTCTAGTTTTTAAAGAAGTCATATAAAAAGGATTAAGACATATGAATGGGTAGTTACAGAAAAGCCACAGGATATAAAGTACAGCCTAGGGAATAGAGTCAATAATATTGTTATTTCTAAATTAAATGTAGTGGAGTGACATTAGTTAATAAAATTATATAGGTTTCATTTGTGTACAATTCTACACTACATCATCTATCTATTGTATTGTGTTCATCACTCCAGGCAATAATATTGTATAATAATAACTATGTATGCTGCCAAGTGGGTACTGCAAATACTGGGGAGAACATTTTGTAAAGTATATGCTTGTCCAGCCACGATGCTATACACCTGAAACTAACACGAAATAACACTGGATATTGTTGAAAAGGTCACATCAACAGGGGACAGATGTGCAGATAGCTGCAATGCAACCTGACATGTGTGTTACTCTGGGTTCTTGGAGGAGAAACTGCCCAAGTCAGCCAGTGGGGATCGTGGAAACCTTCCCTGATGAGTGACACGGGAAAGGACTTTCCCAGGACACCAGGTTGAGATGAGAGGGTGAGGGCCACTGCCTGGCTGCTCGCTGAAAGAGACCCAGCGGCACAAAAGAGTCTTGCATGTGTTTTCATGGTGTGCTCTGAGATTATGGCTCTTGCACTTTAAGGATTTACCCAGAGGCAGCCCAAGGTTTAGGATGTTACTTAAGGGATTACATAGTCCAGATTGCACATTCCATCTATAATCCTAAATCCCTGTTCCATCCTCTGCCCAAATAAAACACACATTTGTGGAAAAGTGCATGGATTCGTGAAAACCTAGAAAGCCATGCTCAGGGAAGTGGCAGCCCTGCGAACAGTTTTGTCGGGGAGGTAAGGATGACTGCAGTCCTCCCAGGGCCCGTCACAGAACAGCAGGAAAAACCCAGAACAGCAGGCTTAAACATAGGACAGCTTATTTTCCAAGGCTGAAATAGAAGCAGCAAAAATAAACAAAACCGAAGACATCCTTGACGTAGTTTCCAAAGTAAAATGCCTATATTTTTCAGGCCAGAAAACATTTCCATTGTGTTAAAAAAAAAAAAAAAAAAAAAAGCATAAGTTTAGATTTATTTCCTTAAAATACCTGCATAGACTCTCAATGAAATGCAGAAAATCCTCACATTAAATATTTGCACAGCGGAGGACTCCGATACACACATATGTTCAGACACATGGTCAGTTACACATTTGTTTGCTCAGAAGCTGTAAAAAGAGAACTAGGTGCTCTTGTATTATAGTCAGCGTAAAAGCTCCCCTATTCTTACTGATGAAATTAATTTACAAATGTTTCATTTCCTGTATCTAATATCATATAACCAAGCTATTGCCCAAATCGATTCCAAATGATGGCACCTGCTAACTGTGAACCAAAAGGGAGACCAATCAAAACAAACTGCAGGGCTCTTACATTCTCTAATAAAGCATGTTCATCAACCCGCAGTATGGTTCGGGTGGAGCGAATAAACAGAATAGCTATAAATGGCAATGTCTTAGGACTCAGCATAAAATGAACTACTTGTAATTCATTTTCCCAACAAATGCTGTGCTGAGAGAATTCCTAAGTCTTTCCATACCAAGCCTTCCCTGCAAACATCAGACAGAAGAAAGTAGCCGTGAAAACAACTGGGAGGGATGTGCCGCCTTCAGACCAGTGTAACTCACAGCCTCCCCAGAAAACACCATGATCGCGTAATCTTCTCCCGCCCTGACTTTCATGTTAAATGCACAAAGTCAATTAAAAATGGAACTTCCATTTGACCCAGTAATCCCACTTCTAGGAATGTAACCCATGAAATCAGAAACACCAATCCGAAAGGATATACGCACCCCTATGTTCATAGCAGCACAATTACAGTAGCTAGGATTTGGAAACAGCCTAAGTGCCCATCAGCAGACAAGTGGATTAGAAAACGGTATACATCTACACAATGGAATAGTATGCTGCTGTAAAAAGGAAGGAACTCCTAACATTTGCAATAACATAGATGGACCTGGAGAGCATTATGCTAAGCAAAATAAGCCAGTCAGAGAAAGATAAATATTACATGATCTCACTCATTTGTGGAATATAATGAACAACATAAACTGATGAACAAAAATAGAACCAGAGACATAGAAGCGTTGAACAGATTATACAACCTACAAGGGAAGGCGGGGGATGAGTGGGTAGGAGATCATCCAAAGAACTTGTATGCATGCATTTGAGCAAAACCACTAGGCACAGATAGTTAGGGGGTGAGGGCTTGTGTTTGGGAGTGGGGGTGGCAGGGGAGAGGTCAGTGGGGGAAAAGGGAGACTCTTGGTAATACTTTAAATAAAAATTTAAATGAAAAGAAATGCAAAAAGTCATAGCTTGTGTTGGAGTGTTTGATGGTGGTGGAAGAGGGCAGAAGAAAGTTGAGTCAGCAGAGTAAATACACACATGGCCGTGAGACGTGGCCCTCCATTGGGCATGGAGGAGAGAATCCATGAAGACTTAATAAACACAGTTAGTTACTTTCCTATCCCTGCTCAGGGCATCGGGGACACTCACTAAGGTCTCATAAAGTGAAACTCTGCCTCTATAGAATGCTTACAATTTTTTTCCCCCCAGGTATTGCCAGACATTTGACATCATGTAGTTTTCACAATATGATATTTTTACTACATTGTAAAATTTCTTATTTTTTTCAGTTTACCAGATTATGCTCTCTGTTCACTTTACAATACTCAGCTATTTTCCTCTTTTGTTTTTCCTGCTAAGAACGCATGCCTCAGGAATATTCAATTATCACAATAGTTATGTAAACCATATACAAATTAAAGCCAGTCGATGACTAGCAGAAGAATGTTTAGACTCAGATGTAAATAACCAAAATCTATGAGGTTTTGCTCCTGGCACTTACAAGAGAAGTCAGAAGACAGGCACCGGGAATAATGGGAAAGTCTTTAACAGGATTAGGAGTTAATACCTTTTGCTTGGCTTTGCCTCTAGCAAGTATTCACTTATCATAGTCAGAGGGCTTACTTGGAAAGTTCTAAAAGATGCAATACAAATTTTAAAAGTTAAAAAAAAAAAAAAAACTAAGGTCAAGAGATCATAAATCAGTGACTAATCACTATTATTAAGTTACCTAAGTATTTGATATGTGCTTGGCTCTGCACAGATTTGAGAAATACCCAGCAGAGAGCTACTTTCAACAAACCAGCAATTTAATGGGAGAATCAGGACTCAAAGGGATTGCTCAGAGGAGAGGGTGGTGGCAGAGGTCTAGAGCAAGGAGTCCTACTGGTGGGTGAGATGTCAGGGTGAAGGGAGGACCCAGGAGAGTAGAAGGAAGTGACTGGTGTGTCTGGGAAAGGCATGCCTGGGGGGAGAGGAAGGGTATTCTCACCAGATATGGGAAATCAAGTTGGAGACAGTGATCAGTCCGAGGCTCGATGGCCTTGGAGCCAACTACGGATATGACAAATTAGGGCGCATCTGCTGAAGGCTTTGGAGAAGTAAGTAGACCAATAAGAGTTTTCACAGGAGATAAGATGAAACAAGAAGAGACAGCGGCTCTGAAGGGAGAATCTAGCGCTGCTGCCGGGCTCATGGTGCTGAGAACCTGGCGACCAAGACCAAGCTGGACACTGAGAGGAAGGAGCCCTCAGAACCTGGGCTCTAACTGGCTCTGAGGGAAGAAGAGGTTACAGCCAAGATCTCCAGCTTCCCTACCCACGGAGGACATGGGCCCTGGGAGAGCGGCTGTCTCCCTGCCCAGGCGGTGGCCCTCAGCACACCCATCTCGGCCTCGAAATGAACCGAGGAGGGACAAGTGAGCCAGCCTACAGCCCCGATTATCCACATGGAGAAACTCTGCCACACACAGGGACTGGGTGGGTCAGGAGGCGCTGGGCCTTGGACTTGCCATGTCAGGTGGAGTCACAGAAGAGTAAATCGAAGAACTGTAAGAATTTTTTGGAGGGCAGAAAGATACACAAAGCCCCTATATCATGCTTACCGTGTGTTTCCAGACAGATAAACAGAGATAGTGCTACTGCCTGACAACTCCCAGCCCTGTGAATCTAGCCATATGCCCTCGCTGGCAGCTGGGTTCTGGAAGGGCCGCTGGATAGAGGGAAAACAGAAATAAGATGACCACTTACGGCGTATCCTCACCCAAAAGGGGGTTCACTCACGGGGTGTCTGTTCCAGCACTCTGTGGACGGTGCTTCGGGGAAACAATACATGTTGTGGCAGCGCTTAAAAGAGAAGCTAGAACACAGGCACAGAGAATAAGGGGCAAGTCTTTGACAGTTATTCTCCCAATAACTCCAAGCAACAGGTTTCTGTTAGTATGCTCATTTTTACAGATGAGAAAACTGAGGTGCATCCACCATTCACTGGAGCTCTTTGCAGGCGATCTAATCCTGACAGCCAAACTCTCCTTGACTAAGACAGAAAATATGCCATGGGGTTCGCTGAGATCATCACCCCCCCATCCATCACCCTCTCCTCCGAGACATGCCCTATGGGAGAGGTGGTGACAACGTGGTGGTCACCAACTGGATCCGCCGTCAGACCTCCCTGCTTCACCATTTAGGAGCTATGTGGCCTGCTAAAGTCACTTAATCCGTGTGCCCTTGTTGCTCATCTGAGGAATGGTGAGAATAACAGGACCCCTCTCACAGGGTAGTTGTGAGGAGTGAGCATATGTAAAGTCCTGACAGTGTCCCTGGCATACACTCCATAGATTTAGCATCATCATCATCATCATCAGCTACCATCATCATCATCATCATCATCATCATCATCAGCTACCCTTATCATCATCATCAGCTACCATCATCATCATCATCATCATCACCATCATCATCAGCTGCCCTCACCAGCAAAAGCACTGTGAGACAGAGTAGATCCCGCACTGCTCTGCTTCCAATCTTCCCGTCCTACAGAGGAGGCTCGGAGCATGGAGCATTCACCTCCCTGCCCAGCCTGGCTCACTGCTCCCCTGCAGATGCTCGCCCGTCCTCCCTCCCTACGGAGAGGAGACCTCGTGGCCCCTCTCAAGCCCCAGGAGAGCACACTCTTCCCCAGCATGGAGGGCTCTCGACGCCCCGGCCTGTGCCCATGGTGTTTGCTCAACTTGAACCGGCCTCTCCGTGACCCTGGGTCTTCGCTCTCTGAGGACATCCTTGATTCCTTCCATCCGGGAGGAGCACAGGGTGCTTTCGTAACCCTCCATCAACCACTTCCAGCGTGGTGTTTCCGTGACCCCAGACTGCATTTGCCCTCATGTTTTAACGATAAATATTACGGCTTATGTACATGGAGCACTTCTTTGTGCTAGGCACTGTTGAAGTTCCACACGAATTAATTCATTTCATTCTCCCAATAACTCCAAGCAACAGGCTCTGTTATTATCCTCATTTTATAGATGAGAAAACGGAGGCACAGAGAGGTTACATAACGTGCCCACGTTGACCTGGTTAGTAAGTGGCAGCCAGGATGTGAGTACCTGGGCTGTCCGTATCCAAAGTGGGGCTCTTAGCCAGCCTGTCAGCATTGCCTGTGTCAGGCCTTTGCTCATTTCCTTAAGTCCCCACCTGACAGTCTCTACGTCTTGCGTCCAGCTACAGAGAAGAATGAATGGTCCCTTCATTCGCTCACTTCTCCTCTGCTACAGCACATACCTGTCTACAGCCCTCTCTCCATCATGTGTCACTGTGCCTGGATGGTCACCCTCTTGCTCTCACCTGACTCTTCACCTGGAGAATATGAGCATCTCAACTCCTTCCTGAGACCCTTCCTCCTGACACCTCCCTCACCCCCATGTTGTCCTCTGGCTGCAACCCTAGCTCACTCCTCACACTCAAGGTCAAATGCTCCAAAGACTAGTGTTCCCCCGCTGCCTTTAAACCCCGCCTCTCACCATCACCATATTCTCTTTTGGACACGCATAACAATCTGGCCTCCCCCAAAACCACCTCCAGGTTCACAAGTGGACTCCCTGTTGCTTTGGCAACACAGTTTCATTAGTTATCTTCCTGGGCTTCTGTGAAGCACTGACCTGGGAGTACCCTGCACACAGTAGGGTACTGGGCTGACAATGACCAGTCCTCCTTCCCTGCCAGTCCCCCTTCTCTTGGCTACACCACATGGCCACATCGTCATCTGCCTTCCCCCATGCTGTTTCCTTATGCTCTTTACAAATGGAAGCCTGATTCTGTCAGGGAGGCAACGTGCTCAGTGAAGCAACAAGAAACGTGTATTACCAGGTGTTCTGGAAGGAGACAACGGCACAGGTTTATGCCCAGAGAAAGTTGTTGGAGCACACCCAGATGGCCTGGGCATTCTGGCCACGTGTCATCTGCCCTGTAGGTGGCAGACTTGATAGCGAGCATGGGCAAGGATTCCGTGCACTGGTTTTCCTTTCCTGACATCCCTGGCTTTGCCCTGCCTCTGTGAACACCTCTGGTTCCCTTTGGCAGGCTGCCTTTCTCAGCCGCCTCTTAAATATCGTGTTCCTCGTGGTCTTCTATTTTCTTCTCGCTCCTTCTGAATAATCTCTTCCACCGCCAATGGGCTCAAATGCAGCCTCCCTGTAATAACTCCCAAATCGCTCTTTTAATTTGTTTTGTTAATCTTCACTCGAGGATATTTTTCCATTGACTTTTAGAGAGAGGGAAGGGAGGGAGAGAGATAGGGAGAGAGAAACATCGATATGTGAGAGAGACATCAACTGCTTGCCTCCCACAACCAAAGTACGTGGCTTGTCCAGAATCAAACCCAGGACCCTTTGGTCTGCGAACTGACACTCTACCCACTGAGCCAAATCGGCCAGAGTCCAAATAATTCTTGAGTCCAGGTCTCTTCTTTGAGTCCTCGATCGCCATTTTCAATCACTCTTAGGGTTCCTAGTGTCTCATGGGCACTATAAATTCTACATGTGCCATTGCAGTTCATCATATCCCACCTGCTCAGAGAATGCTACCATCATCCACCTCGTTGTCCAATCCAGAAATCAAAGGGCCATCCCGACTTCTCCTTTACACCCCATCCTACAGCTCCTCCAACTTCCTTCCATCCATCCCCTTGATATTCTTTGATTCTGACTCTTCCGCGGCATTTTCCTTGTTGCTCTCTTAGCTGAAACTAAGTTTCTAGCCCAGATTACTGCCTCTGCCTCCCGGAGTGTCTGCCTGTACTGCTAAAGGGACGGCTCCATAATGCTAATCTGCTGGTGCCACTCTCCTGGACAACCCTGCCGCGGCTTCCCGCTGCTTCAGAGAGGAACACAGTCTTTAGCACAGTATGTACGCGACCTCTCACGACCTGGCCTCTGGAACTCCTTTTAGCTTGTTGCCTGCCCCCCACAGGGCTGCAGCCCTATGGGATCCCGCCTTACAGTTCCCAGAAGCCCAGGCACTTTCCTGCCTGCCTCCTGCTCTTGTGTTAGCTCCAGAGCCTGACAGCCACTGCCCTCTCTCCCTGGCTATCCTTGTCCAGCAAGATGCCGCTCAGGCATCACTTCCTTCTGTGAGTCCACGCTTAGTCCTCCAAAGCCAGGGCTCAGTGCCTCTGTGCCTCTCCTCTGTGCCTGCTCTTACGGTACACTTACTGACTATACTGTAATCATGAGTTTAAATTTCTTTTCTTTCCACTCCACGATCATCCACCTTCAGGGCAATAGCCTCTCTGTGGCTATCTGTAGATTGCAGAACCTAGCACAGTGCCTGGCACATGGACAGACTGGAAAGCTGGAAGTTTAATAAATGTATGTCTGCCACACTTAGATGAGCTGCCTTGAGGGCAGAAAGGATTATTCTCAGTCCTTACAAGTTAAGTCAACGCTTAATAAATGTTTTCTTCTTCCTCCCTTTTAGCATTGGATAATAAATGAATGTCCAGTTTTAAGAGTGAGAAAACAAGATGAAAAACAAAGATAGTAATCAATTCAGCATCCAAAATACTTCCACGAGCGCTTTTTCTTCCTTCTTTCCCTCTCCTCCCTCTCCCCTCCTTCTTTTCCTTCCCTTTCCTGTTTTAACTTCACTTAATACAAGTTTCTCTTAGTTTCTTCAAATGGGTTCTCTCTTAAAATATGTTTAAAAATATATCTATATAAAAGCCTAATATGCTAAGTCCAACCAAGCGGTCGACCAACCAGTCGCTATGACTTGCACTGACCACCAGGGGGCAGATGCTCCAACTGATAGGTCCAGTCCATCGGGACTAGGCAAGATGGGGCTGGACAAGCCCTGGAACCCTCCCTTGATCCCTCCCCAGCCACCGGCCCGGATCAGCCCTGATAGGGACTGGGTGAGATGGCCCTGATTGACCCCAATCGCCAGCCAGGCGGTGGGACCACACACGTGCACCAGGCCTCTAGTATGATTATAAATGCAACTCAGATCCATTATAGAAAGACTGGGTAAACACAGAAAATCGAGTGCGCGCACACACACAAAATAAATAAATAAATAAATAAATAAATAAATAAATAAATAAATAAATAAAATTAAATAAAAGCAGCCAGCAATCTCCCCACCCAGAGATTTCCCTTGGAGGGTCTTCCTCTAATGTTTTCTGTGATGCTCACACACGGCCCTTGCCCTACCTCTGCTCACTGCTTCCAGAATGTCCCAGAAGGCTGAAACGGGCCACACACTCTGGGGGCAACCTGCAGCCTTCATTCCAGCAGAACACAGCACAGCATTAAGCACAAAACAAAACAAGAACACCCCAGGAGGCAACCCCACGGAGCCAGGGTTCATGGCCTCTACAAGGTGAAGACTTCCACGTGAGGTCGGCTGTCCAAGAGGAAAGAGCTGCTCTTCGTCTTCCCGCCCTGCGTACGGGTATCTACGGCCCTGCGGCCTGCAAAGGAACCTTACCTGCGAGCGAAAACCGTCCTGGCGTTTCACTCCTCTGTCGGAGGAGACTCAGTCCACTCTGGCAAAGACTTCTTGTTAGGTGGTGTATGAAGTCCACAGGAGTGACTCTTGTAATCTTATGATGAAACAATTTCAATTCCCATGGTTTTGAAAATGGGGGAGGGAGACACAGGGAGGGACTTCAAGTCTTCAGCCTTAGGATCTATTTAAATTCTTACACCACTGACGGTGGTCTCTGAGCTCCGCACCAAACAAGCACACCCTCAGCATCAAGGACTAGGCTAGACCTCGGGTTCTTAAAGACAGTCCAACTAAGAGAAATCCAGGAAGGAGGAAGCTCGATGGTGATTATTAGAAGGCCACAGGCAAAGAATGCGCCCTTTCCCCAGTGCTAATGCCGCTAAGTCTCCCTGGAATGCCAGGCCCAGTCCCGCCAGGCTTGTCACTTCCCCGTGGAGAGCCCTACACGCCCTATTCGCCCTACTCGGGAGTTGTCACCAGGACACATGGGGCTGAGTCATGGTTCAAGGTCGGCACCCAGCACCCCTCCCTGATCAGACGCAGGCAGAGGAGTCTGGAGACAGTGATGGTTTCAAATACCCAAGGACCAATCTGTGAGGAGGCAGCAGGTGCTGGGAATGGCATGGACAGATGTCACTCTGTTCAATAGTTTCTTGAGTTTTGGGGTGGGGGGAAGAGGGAAGGGAAGGAGGAGATGCAGGTATGGCGGAAATAGCTGAAAATATCCTGACACGTGGAACGTTTATAGCTTAAGCATCTTAAGAACTTACTAATAACAGAGAATTTGGAGCCGGGTACCCAAATGTCCTCCTATCCTCCCACAACCCTGGGTTAATACACCTTTGTTTGAATGACAAGCCTGCACTCCCCCTTATATACCCCTTCTGACTTAGCAAAAGCCAGCGTCTCTGTAGAAAATGAAAGACATCTCTGCAGGCAGATTCGACCCTGCATAAAAAGGGCCCCTTTACATCAGCACGCTCAGGGCCTGGCAGCTAAGTGTGGGCACATTTGCCCTTTGGCGGGGCACCTTCGTAGAACCCCACACAGCAGTGCTGCACTCCCTGGGCAGGGGCTCGCTCCACAGACCATCAGACATGTACTACAAATAAAGTTTCAGTATTTCCAATTATACGACCACCGCAGCCCGGTCATCTCAAATGTAATTTTAACTAGACCCCAGGCCTTTCCTTACCTTTGGGCTTACATGTCCAACTGATACTTCCTCTGGGTTTCTCACAAGTATATGAGACATGATGCCTCCTAAATAGAACTCACACACCTCTACTATCGCCCCTCCCCACTTCCCCATCCCAATCAATGTCACTGACTTCTCCCCATAGTCTTCCCCTCCCTCTCCGTGCCCTCCCACGAGTCCTGCTAATTTCTCACAACCACCTTCTCCTCCCCATCAGGGTGGGAAAATTCACCCACTTACTACACTCCAGATTTTTGTTGATTATGCTACCTAAATGAAAAAAAAAAAAAAATTCCTTGTTTACAAAATAAGCTCAAAATTAATAAAGGCATCATTATACTTTAAGGAAGTTTAATTCAACTATGGGATCCAATAAATTATCCTTTTCAAGTATTCACATTGACTGTTATGTAGAATTCAATGGAAAATTTTTAAAAATCATCATGGGTGCAAATTCATTTATATAAAAAAAAATCATGGCAGGGAGATAGCCGTACTATATGCCTTATTTAATGTGGAAAATATTTAAATAAGGTCATTATGGCTTCTTATAACATATTTAGTCTAAAACCTCTGGTTCCTTGCCACTATCAATCTACTGTGTTTGAAATCTCAGAATGTACAGCTCAAGGCTTTTTCGATGCTAAGATCAACAGACATGCACAGGGACCTGGATTATTATATTTTGGAGTATTACTAAGAGCAAGAGACATTTAACAGATAATCTGAATTATATATATCTCCTTTGTTCCATCTTTCTATCCCTGTGAATCCTCGGTCATAATCTCTAAGCTATGAAATCTAAGGCAGAAAACAAAGCATGTCCTTGAGATAGGAAGCAGTTATAAGAACATCTTATTCAGCCATGTCCATTTCATTTAGTCTTTTAGAATTAAATGATTTATTAATTTGCTAAGGAACAATTATGGTTTTTTTTAAACCATAAATATAAAGAAACAAGGAAACATTAAGTTAATAAAAAATTTTTTTTTAACTTAAGAATTGTTTTAAATGAACATTGCAATTGCTGCTTGCTGGAAATTCCTAGAAATCACTCTGCCTTTCCCACACTTTGTGAGGACGGACTCTTTTCACATCCTCATCTCCCCCAGGAATGCTTAGTCACTTAGCAACCGCTAAAGAGTTACTTCCTCTATAAACACCTTGGCTATTTCCTTCCTCCGGATTCCTGTATCATCTTGGATATAAGTCATTATCATCGCAACAAAGCACTGCTGATATTGTATTTATACGTGTGCCTCTCCGAGAGCAGCATAAGGACTTGCTCTCTCTTCTTTGTAACAGCAGCTCCTAACACCGTGCCTGGTACACACTGGGTATTGACCAGATATTTACTGCAAAAATTGAATGATTAAGTCATCTCTATTATTCCTTTTTTTCTAAGGTCTATACATTGGATGACCATATTAAGTAACCCTAACATTGCTAAACGTGATGGAATAGCGAACTGTTGTCATTTCTAGGTGCATGAAACAGAAATATGCTACTTTCAGAGATGTCTCCCTGGGCAGTTGGAGGCAAAATCTGATAAAGTCTTGACTAAGAAGGTGTGGGGTCTCAAGTCGCTACAGCTATGAAAGATGGAAACGTCAGTGCCCTCAAGCCTGTAGGACAAATATCTAACTCAGGCTTCCTTCTCCATGCCCCCCCCCCCCCCCCCCCCCCATCTACACGCTCCAGCCTGTCTTCCACTGAAACAGCAGAACAGTAGCAGCTGACCTGCTGGTAACATCGCCAACCCTGAGCTACTGTTCAGTCTAGTCACGGAGTGAAGACCCAGAGCCACAGTTTCCGGGTGACGTGAGCAAAACTCTAGAGTGCGGATCACACGAGGGAAAGGCTGTCTTAGAGGCATGCATAAAAGCTGAGAACTCAGCTGCTTTTTTCCCCCCCAGTCACACACAGGCGCTCCATAGATGGCCAGCAAACAAATCACTCAAACTGGAAAAAAAGTGTTTTTAAAATGGACAAAAGCAAATTAAAATTAATATGCCAGCTATTTTATATTGGCCAGTCCAAGGAAACGTTTTGGTCTTTAAATCTGGCATGTTGTTCAGGTGTACATCAGAATACTGTTTGCCACTGGAGAAAAAAAAAAAAATTGTACAATCCGAGAGACAAAAACAGTTGGTTAACTAATAGAGGGTAAAATAATGTAGAAGTATATTTAAAACAGTCATTGTAGAGTACATGGGGGAAAGCAGCTTACGGAGCCGACTATGCAGTAAAATATTGTTTTTGTGTGAAAATTGCATATGCATATTTAGTCACTAAAAGAGCCTGCAACAATATACACTGGAGCGTAAACAGTGGCATCGCAGTGAATTGTGCTGCTTTTTTGCTTACTGGAATTTTCTAGTTTCTAAAATGAACTTATATTGCTTTTGTCATTAGAAAGTATAACTTATTTGTTTTAGCTTATTTAGTTCTTATCTTCTAATATTTTTCACATTATTAAAATGCATGGCTTATGAAAGCTTGCTTAAAAATAAATGACATCTAAGCTCCTCTCCTATTATATAGAATTCCACAGATTGTGTTCAAGTCAAAGCAGATTTCTGTATTCTGGGCTGTGAAAACCACAACAATTGTCAGGAGTGTTAAGAAAACTAAAAGGAAAGCTTACTGACTTTATATTCCACCAAAGTTGCAACACCACTTCCCTAGATTGCACATTATAAGAGTTTTAGTCTCAAAGATTTTCTAAGGCCTATAACTGCTCACAATGTGCAACGATGCAATGCAAGCATACCGCAGTTTCCATGAACAAACTGCCTATTTCCTAAGCACCATCCATCATCATTCATAAATACTGAGCTCTTTCTATAGTTAAGAATTGGTATTTGGAAAGAAACATAAGCCATTGTCCCTTTCTTTAAGACAATCTGCCATAAAGGTGGGGATTATTTCATATTTTATATATACTTATATCATTATGTCTATTTGTATATGAAGTATATTATGCATTTTATATATTCAGGTTTCCATTTATTCAAGTTACCAGTTTCCTGGGAAAGAATTTTACAAGCCTTAGCCCCTCTAGTCCTTTCTGCTTTGAGGTAGGAACTACTCCCATTTAACAGGTAGAAAGACAAAGGCACACAGAGATTAAGCGATTTGCTTAAAATCACAAAGCTCATAGGAAGGCTTGGTCTGGAATGCAGTTCTACAAGTCTGCAGAGGCTGTGCTTTTAACCATCACATTAAACTCCCCCACCTACTACCCCCTCTCCCAATCCTTCCAGTCAACAACAAAAGTCAGGGCTATAGGTGGCAGGTAGCACAGTGATTCAGAGGAAAGCAATATACCTAGAGCCGGAGAAGCAGAGGAGGCACCTCGGAGAGAGCCACACTGGATTGGAATCTTGAAAGACAGAAATGCAGGGTCAGGAAAGTGTAGTTCTAGGCGGAGGCATTTCCCCTCCTGGGTACAAATATGGCATGGAGGTCCCCAAGTCTTCTTCTAGAGGGGGCCAAGACAGACTGACTCACCCACAAGAACGAACCTGACGGGACTATACGATTAGCATGAAATCTGAGCGATTCGAAGAGAAGCATTCTTTCTTTCGTATCATTCCTGGTGCTCTCCTCTCTTGCCACTCTGCAATAATTTTAAAAAGGAATAAGAAGAAAAAAATACGTTCCTAAATAAAACCTAAGAGGACGATGAACCATTAAAAAAAAAAAAAAAAACTTACAGCACTCACGGAAGAGGAAAACGTCTCTGGTTAGGAAACTAGGCCAAACGTACAGAAATAATTGTGTCACGGGTGTGGAATTAAATTCCAATTTAGAAGTGGAAAAAAGCCATCAAGAGAAAAAAGTGACAAGGGAATAAAATGAACCAGACGAATGCATGAAGGAAGTGAATCAGTAGGTCTTTGGCTTTAACCGTTTACTCATGTTTGGAGTGAAAACATTTACTTATGGATTTTTTTTCCCTTGGAGGGAAAATAAATAAAGAGAGGAAGGGAGGGAGCGAGGGAGGGAATGAAAGAAGGATGTAAAGTTTCATTTGCCCTTGGTTTTCCCCCCAAAC
This sequence comes from Pipistrellus kuhlii, assembly GCF_014108245.1. NCBI lineage: Eukaryota > Metazoa > Chordata > Mammalia > Chiroptera > Vespertilionidae > Pipistrellus > Pipistrellus kuhlii. The sequence continues at coordinate 31,204,354 of NW_023425427.1, forward strand.
TATAATCATATACCTGTGATGGGCTATTTATTGTGAAATGCTTAATAACAAGTTACCAATAAAATGGGGAGAGAGATATCTTTTACTTTAGCTCCTCTTTTTCCTCAAGGACCTAAAAAACACCACCACAAAACCAACTCCAATCGGGCTTCTACCCCACCCCTCCAGGGAAAGGTCCCTCACCAAGGTGACCTGTAACTTGCATGTTACTAAATCCCATGCTCAATGATCAGGCCTCGTCTAATTTGAAAGCTGCAATGGACACGCTGGACCATCTCTGTCATAGGCTCCCCACCGTTTCTAGGATACCAGGCTCCCTGGGTTTTCCTACCTCCCGGTTGCTCCTCCTCCATGTCCCTTTCCTGACCTCTTAATGTTAGCCAGTGCCCCAAGATTCAGTTCTTCGAATTCTAGATATACCGTCAAGTAATCCTTAATGATCACATGTATTATTCTCTTGATTTTAAATACCATCCAGGCAGCCAGCTCCCAATTATCAGTGTATTTCCACCCCAGCCCTCTTTCCTAAACTCTAGACTCAAATATCCAATCACTGACTTGACATTGCCTTGTCGATGTCTAATTAGGATCACTTATTTAACATACCCAAAACTGAGCTCCTAAGACTCTCGACTCATCTGCACACCCGCAGCCAAGAATGGAAAAAAATCTTCGCTCACAGATTTCCACTCTGAGTGTAGGGCAACTCTGTCCTTCCTGTTGCTCAGCCTAAAATCTTGGTATTATCCTTAACTTTTCCCTCTCTGATGCCTCCCTGAAACCTGTCAACAAAATCTATTGGCTTTACCTTCAAATTATGTCTGAAATGTAACCACTTCGCACCCCTTTCCCTGGGTATCACCCTCATCCAAAACACCGTCATCCCTTACTTGGATGGCAGGAAAGCCTACCTGAGCTTCTGGTTTCCCCCTGCTCTTCACAGTCTGCTGTCAGCACAACAAGGGTGTTCCTTTTAAAACCCAAGACAGACCATCCCTCTTCTGTGATAAAACCCCTGCAGTGGCTCTCCATCTCTGTACCCAAAGCCACCATCACTCCGTGGCACATAAGACCCTGTGACATCTGTCTTTGCAACAATCCCCACGCCTGCCCACCTCTCTAAGCCCCCTCCAATGATGCTTTTCCTTCAATAACTCTGCTCCAGCCACCCTCATCTCCTTGCTTTTCCTCATTCTATATAGATGATGTAATTAACTTATCTATTATGTGTATTGTCACCCCTCCCTTTACTCTGTTAGAATGTAGGCAGAATAAGAACTCTACAAGGGTGGGGTGTCTTTGCTTTGTACACGGCTACTTCCTAAAAGACTAGCCAGTGGGAGGCATAGGGCAGGTGCTCGAACCAGAATTGCTTAATGAATGAATTTCTAGCCTCTTGGCAAACCATCAGAGCCAAGCCTCGTCACCGGATTTGTTCCCCTGAGAATCTTACTCCATTCCTTCCTCTTAAAAACAGTCTGTGTCATTTACCCATCCATGAGTCACCCACCTAAAATCAATGTTAGCAACTATAACATTTAGAATATGCCACACACAGGCATCAGGGATAGAAGTAAAAGGCTGAGGCTTTGGTTTTACACAGGACAGAGAGACAAGAAATCATATAAAAATGATTCAGCCAGTTGACAGCTTCACAGAAGAACACCATCCAAAGAGCAGGGCTGGCGAGGTAGGGCCACCAGGAAAGGCTCTCCAGGAGATGCACTCCTTGGATGGAGTGAGTGAGGGAGGAAGGTTGGTAGAGACGACGGAGACAGAAGGAAGGAAAACTTCCAAGCAGAGGACGTAACTTACACAGCCAGTCTACAGAGCATGCAGCCTTGGGGAACCTCCGGCAGCTCGGTGTGGCTACAGCCCACAGTGTGGAAGTCGGGGGATACACGGAGGCAGAGGGGTCTGCTTCCACTCACACTGCGTGGTTTGATTGAATCCTGAAGTGAAGGGGTAGCCGTGCAAGTTGCATTTTAGAAACATGTGGTTACAAGTAGAGTGGCAAAAGGAAGCTGTTAGAAAGACTACTTAGACAAGAGTAGAATTTTAATTAAGAGTTCGGAAACTGGTATAAATTGACTTAAAATAACTTGGTAATTATTATTATTTACTTTTTCTTCAGAAGACACAACAGAAGAGACATTAAGAGAAAGACACTCAAAACGTCTTAAATGCATCCTGATTCAACTCCAAAGTCCCAGCGAAGAGGAACAAATAGCAAACAAATATTCATAAAGAAAACCACCATCAATGTCATTTTTTACTCCCCGGGGAACTCATAAGGATAATCCAAGAGAGGCCTCACATGCAAATAATAATAATAATAATAAAATAATTTTAAAAATCCAATACATTCATCGTCTCCCCACCCCCATTCTGCCTTGAGCAGCTCATATTTTTATTCCCAAAAGACATCAACACTCAATGGCTACTTGTCACTAGAGTTCCGGCAACAGTAAAATCGTTCTTTGTCCTAAAGCAAGGGAAAGGTATTGCCTGAATCACAGGAATGGTTACCTCAACCAACCATTTTACTTTGCGAGGGCACAAAAGCTCTTTCTCAATTGTCTACTTTCACAACACGCCTTGCTAGCCAAGGCTTAGACATTAGTTTGGTTTGGAAGACCATGTTAGGCAATTGGAAAAGAACCAGAACTATCCCTGGCATTGATCCAGATCTGAACTTCCTTTTTGCAGGTAAATAAAAGCAACAGGTTCTGCGTTCTCAAGTTTCAATCATACTGCCTTGGAATTTGTTAGAGTGATTTTTACCTCTCCCCAAGTATTTATTCCAGAAGTTCAAAAGGAGAAATAGAGGTCTTAGGCACCAGAACCAAAGACCTATTTCTCTCTCAGGGTATCAACTGGAATTCAGAAAGTTGATGAAAAATCAAAGCATAAAACAATCTTGTTAACAATACCTGTGAGTGTGTGTGTGTGTGTGTGTGTGTGTGTAATTTACAAAGTTCAATCTACCTAAGAAAAGCAAGGAGGGGAAAATAAGAGGAAATCTAAAATGGAAGGAAAGCTAAACATGGCTCCAAGCACACAGAGCAAGGCTCATAAAGTAGGTCAGAGAGGGTATGTGTGTGTGCACACACACATGTGCTTGAACATTCGGTTGTACATATATACGGCTTGACTATATGTTACCTGCCTAACTTCTCTGTTACAGAATTATTTTCTCAAACAAGCCACAAATAGAACTAAAAGTCACTTTTGAAGCGGTTTTGAAAATATTTTACAGAACTTCCAAAAAATGATACTAACCTTTTGGAACAAATTGTTGCCTTTGATGGTTTGTTTCAAAATGTCTAATGCTGGCACATGACACTGTGAAACCTGAAGTCTAAGCACCCACTCTAAAATGTGTTCAAAGGGGTTTTCCTTTTGGGGTCCTCTCACTCAATCATGAAGTGTTTGTCTAGGAAGTTAAAAAAAAAAATACTAGTTTCACAAGGATTGCCCAATCATTATGAATTTAAATCTCTACCCTCTGAGCTTATAGAGAAAGAAGGAAGGTTTCTTATTATTTGGGTAATCAAAGGCTGTAGATCATTCTTTAAATCCTGCTGTTACTTTCCCCCTAAATAAGGATACATTTTTAATGCACAGGATTTCTTGGGGAGACACTGGAATCAAAATGGTTGTTTTTGTTTCCCTAGGAAGTGTGACTTAAGGATACTCTACAACTCAAATATAACAAAGTACATATATGTATGTGTGTATGTATGTGCATACCAGTGTGTGTGTGTGTGTGTGTGTGTGTGTGTGTGTGTGTGTGTATACACACACATATTAAAAAATAAACAACAATCTGAAATTTGTGGTTTGGGGATTTCTTACTTCAAATAGCAAATCAGTTAAAAAAAAATATGTGACACCTTATTTCCATTTATACCACTTTAATTTTTTTACTTATTACTAAAAACAAAACAAAACAAAAAGCACACACTAAGGAACAAAACCCAATCCTCCTGTAGCTTCCTCTGACATGGTAATAATAATTAAAGCCATAATTTTTTATATACATATTTGATTCCAAATGGAAGTGGCAGCACTAGCAAGCTGTAAAACAGGTTTTATCTCAAATAAGAAAAAGTTTGTTCATAAGAAAAAGACAAAAGATCTAAATTAAAAAAAAAAGTATTAGAGACTTAAGAAAACGCATTTGGTTTTCTCACCTGTTCAATGGAAATAGCCATAGCACCTACCTCACAGGGTTGTCATGAGGATTAAATAAACTCATACAAGCAAAGCACTGAAAATAGTGTTTAGATCCATATTGAGGGCTCAATAAATATTAGTGCTAATTACTATCTGTATTGGCAATGCCTCATGTTACTAAACCATCTTTTACTTTCTTGGAAGGCAGAGAAGTCTTAAAGGGATCATGATCTTGTGAAAATTTTGCTAGCATTAGTAATGAGAGTCGTATTTCACAGAGGGAGTACACTACAAAACTGCTCATGATTTCTCAAATTCAGCAGAGGTAATTACAGAGGAAGCAGTGTTTCTGATGTGTGAAGGGAAGCTATCATCTAAAAGAGAGAGATAAGGCTTGTTCCAGAGAATCGGACTTGAATTAGATGGTGAAAATTACAGAGGGGAATGTCTGCTCAGTATAAGACTCTCCAGGATCCGAAAGGGAACCTTCATGCACTGTTGGTGGGACTGTAAAATGGGACAGCCACTATGGGAAACAGTATGAGGCTCCTCAAAAATGTAATGACCAGCCATCCCACTTTTAGGTATTTATCTGAAGAAATAAAAAACACTAATTTGAAAAGACATATGCACCCCCAATTTCATTGCAGCATTGTTTTCAATAGCCAACATATGGAATCAGTTTAAGTCACTCGCAGGGGTCCTCAAACTTTTTAAAGTGGGGGCCAGATCACGGTCCCTCAGAGAGCTGGAGGGCCGGACTATATGAACTACTAATTCCTACTGTAACACCTCGGCTGCGCTCACTGCCCAAAAAACCTGGCGGGCTGGATCAGACTCCTCTGCGGGCAGCATGTGGCCCGCGGGCCGTAGTTTGAAGACGCCTATTACTAATGATAGACAAATGGATAATATCCCACATATACGATGAATTATTACTCAGCCATAAAAAAGAATGAGATCTTGCCATTTGTGACAATGTGGATGGACCTAGAGAGAAGTATGGTAAGTGAAGTAAGTCAGACACAGAAAGGCATACAGGCAGTCCTCGGGTTATGTCGGACTCAACATACGTCGTTTCATGGTTAGGTTGCCATCTTCCATTTGCTTGTTAAAAAAAAAAAGTTCCATCAAAAAGTACGTAAGTTCTTTATGGTTTTGTTTTTTTTTTTTTACTACTTATTTACCACAAATAAAGGTCAGGAATTGTTTATCTTTTAAATTTTTTTACTATTTCACTTCATTACTGCTGTGTATGTGTTCCATGTGAGTGACATAGGTGCTTATGTAGGTGGGTTCCGACTTACAGTGAATCACTTTATATCGCTCCTTAGAACGGATCTCCGACGTAACCCAAGGACCTACTGTACCACATGATTTCACTTACATGTAGGATCTAAGAAATAAATGAATAGACAGAAACTCATAAATACAGAGGACATTTTGATGGGTAGTTAGATGGGAGGGTGACCTGGGTGAAAAGGGAGATGGGATTAAGATGTAAAAATTGCCAGTTACAAAAACAGTCACGGGGACATAAAATAGAGGGTAGGGAATATAGTCAAGAATACTGTAACAACTACCTATGGTGTCAGATGGGAACTAACTGGAGTGATCACTTTGTGGGTTATATGCATGCCTAACCACTAGGCTGTATATCTAAAACTAATATAATATTGTATGTCAACTGTAATAAAATAATGAAAACAAAAAGATTCTCCAACATCCAAAACATTTTCCCTTATAATAGGATAGAATGCCTTGAAGGGTAGAAAGGATAATGTTACTGAGTGTGAAAGTAGGAGTTTCATCAATCAAGGATGATAAAAGATTCCTTATTGAATCCATAACATTATTGCTGCTGTTAAGATAACAACAAAAACGACAACCACCACCACCACAATGATAGTCAACACTTCTACAGAAATTGCCCCGAATTTCTGTAAAGACTTTACATATAGTGACCCTTGTAATCCTTACCACAGTCATCCTTACTTTTCGCAGCCACCTGGCTCTACAGCCCGTGTGTGCTTAACCACAATACACTGCCTGCCTCTGTCCTGGAATGCTGAGCAAGTTACTTAACCTCTGTGCCTCCATTTCCTCATTTATAAAATGAGGCCAGTAATAGCCCTTATCTCAGATGATAAAGATTAAGTGATATATCACGTTTGTTTAGCACCTAGAATAGTGCCTGACGTACAGCAAGTACTTTGCATATAACTTTTATATAAAGGTCATTTCAACTTTTAAGAATATTTTTTACATGGACAAGTTAGGGGAGGAATAAAGAGTTGTCTTGGCTATAGTGAGCAATCTGACTCAAATTTTTTTCCTTTTTTATTTTATCAAAATTTTTTTGAAATCAATTTTTTTCTTTTTTTTGTTATTTATTTTTTAGCTTTATTATTTACTTTTTCTCATTTTTTTATTAAGGTATTATATGTGTACATATCTTACGATTGCCCCCCCCCCCACTCCCATACATGCCCTCACCCCCTCAGTTTTGCGTCCCTTGGTTATGTTTATATGCATGCATACAAACAAGTCCTTCAGTTGATCTCTTATCTCCCTAACCTTCCAGCTGTAATTTGACAGTCTGTTTGTTGCTTTAACTGTCTCTGTATCTATCTTTTTGTTCATCAGTTTGTAATATTCATTATATTTTTAAAAAATCAATTAGATGAAACTCAAGGCATGCTGATGTGGGTGGGACTGATTTTCTAACTACACAAAATTAGCCATGAAAAAATAAGGGCAACACTGCTAATGCGAGTGTTCCACAGTGAGAGCAGATGCCCTGTGTGCTTTGTCATGGCTGATTGAATGTAATCTCCCCTAACCCACTGCTGACTTCTCTTACCATCCCCAAGACTCTGGCCCTTCCTTCAGTTCCACTTGCAGCAGACTCCTTAATTGCTTCACATACCTAATACTTAACCAACTCCCAAACCTAGGTCATTCCAATCCACTTCTTTAGTACCTGCAATCCAGCTGCAACCTGGCACCCATTATGGCTTAATCAGCCTTCTCAAAGGAGCAATGTTAAAACTTTATTTCACTCAAGCTTCCAAGTCTACTCTTACCCCGCCCTCAAATATTGTAGATTCCTCAGTAATTGGGGAAACAGAAGCATTCAGATACAAATTCTCACTTTTCTCATACTTTCCTCCACACTCCTAAGTCCTGCAACAGCAAATCAATTCAAATTTGCTGATCTTTGCCTCGCTGCTCCATCCTCCATCCCTTTCCTGCTCTAAAAAATAAAAATTCTTCCAGACCTCCTTTTTAAGACCAACTTGTTCTTCTATTCCCTGATGCTACCCAGAAAATGTAGGTGGACGTAATCATCTGGTTGGTTTGTTGTTCTGGCTACTATTCCCGTCTCTCTCTCCTCCCTCGCCCCCTTCTTGGATCTTCAAACCTTTTCTACCCATCCATATACACATGCCATACAAAAAAAAAATTTTCAATCCTGTTTTCCTCAAAAACCCTGACCCTTTTCCCATTTTGCTGCCAGATATCTAAGAGTGGACTCTTGCTATAGGTATGTAACTGGCCGAACTAATAAATGCACTGGAAGGAAACCTGATACAGGTTATTCTTGATTATCATCAATCTTTTAAATATGCTTAAAGGTTCTGACATCCAACAACTGCAAATTTAGTAACCATTATTTTTTCCATTTACATTGTGTTTTAAACAAAAATAATAAAGGAAACTATGCCACAGATGTTTATTATCTATGTCAAACCATACTGTAACTAAATATTATGTGCTTTGGAACTAGCAATGCTAATATCGCAAAAATGTTTTTTTGAAGGATAATTCTTCATGATCTAAGTCCTTACATTGTGCTTGGAGTTACGAACAATAACATAATAATGTAAATTGTCTATATAAACGCTTAGAGTCACATTTGATTTAAAACTTACTGCCTATATAGAAAAAGGAGCTTTCAGAAATAAAGGTTTCTCTACGTTTCTCTATCCAGGGATAGGAAGCCTTTTTTCTGCCCAGGGCCATTTGGATATGTATAACATCTTTCGAGGGCCATACAAAATTATCAACTTAAAAATTAGCCTGCTGTATTTGGCCAGACATTTAATTAACTCACCCCTAACGCCTTGGCAGGGCCAGACCAAATGACTTTGCAGGCCTAGCTCCTGGGGCCGGATATTCCCACCCCTGCCTATACCTTCAAGAAAATGATCTGGCAGAAAGACCTAACATAGGAGAGAACATAAAGTATCTGACAAGCAGTCAAGCCATTGAAGGTGGAACACAGAAAACAAGGGGAGGAGAGGCAAGGGCAATCCCACTGGGCCTCCGGGGCCAGAATCCATACAGGTTGATGGCATGACAACAGGAAGCAACCGCAAAGCTTTAAAGCCGGGAGAGGGAAGGGTCAGATTTGTAATTTTAAAAGAGTTGCTCAGGTTGTGATTTGGAAAATAAGTGGTTAGCCAAGCAGAGCAAGGGTGAAGGGGACAAATGGGAATCAGAAGGCAGCTTCAGAAGCCTAAGAGGGAAATATCCTAGATCAGGGTGGCAGCAGAGAGGAAAGAAGATTCTAGAAGAGAAAATCAGTAAGATTTGGGAAATGATTAGCTATGGGAGAGAGAAAGAAGAGAGATGTAAGTGACATGTTGGTTTCCTGAATTTATATACATATATACATGAAAATGTGGAATAATACATCTTGCACGAAATATACAGAATTATTGAAATTACCTACGGGAAGAGAAGATGAATTTTACATAGTAACAGACAGACTTTCAGTTTTTACTATATAGATATGTGTTTAAATATTGCTTAAGTATTTTTATAATCAGCACATTAGTTCATAGTTATATTCACATGCAATAAAAAATAAATAAAAATAAAGCATTTGCCTGGCTGAACAGGATAGAAATAGCATTTTAAGGAGAAGGAAGAATCTATCAGAAGGCACCAACACATGGAAGTGAGTGGCATATTTAAAGAATATCAAGTAGTCTGGTGTTTGCAGTAAGGATGTGTGTTGGGGCAGGATGAACAGGATTAAAGCTTCTAAGAGTATGGCCAGTTCATTAAGACAAAAGCAAACAAACAAAAAAACACATCTTCTATGCTAAAGAAAGTATTCCTTAGACTGTAGGAAATGGGGAAGCATATAGTTTTTAAGTATGAGGGTGAAAAATCAAGTTCCAATTTCAGGAAGATCACATTAAAGGCAGTGTGAAGACTGGGCCAAAAGAAGGTAAGAAGACAGGCTGGCAGATCCCGTCAGCCAGAACTTAAGCTACATCGGCGGCAACAGAGATATAGAAAGGAAGAGATTTGAGATTCATTTCGGAATTAGACAGGACTTGGTGATTAAGCTGGTTGTGATAGGGAAAAGAAAAAGTCAAGGATGTTTCCCATGGTTTGTATTATAGTTTAGGAAACTAGATAGTGGTGACATCATCCATGTAGGCACTTCAACAACAGGTTCAATGAGAAGACAATACATTTTGCTTTGAGAAGTTGAGATTAAAATATCTCTGGTAGCAGGTGAAGGTGCCCAACAGGAAGTTAGATATACGGGTTTGTATTTGAAGAACAAGATCAGACATGGGTATTTGAATACTATCACCTACAACAGAGAATTTCAAGCCTCTGCACATGATCTTACCCTCGACGTAATTTCACTGAATTCTTGAGGCAACTGTTAAAAGTTGACCAGTTCCATTTATTCTTATAGTTGTAAAAATTCCACATAATTGTTAAAGTCTCTGTAGGCAATGACTTTTAAAAGCTAGAGGTGCCAGATTTCCCCCCTTCTTTCTTTCCTTCCTTTCTTCCTTCCTTCCTTCCTTCCTTCCTTCCTTCCTTCCTTCCTTCCTTCCTTCCCTTCCTTTCCTTCCTTTCCTTCCTTTCCTTCCTTCCTTCCTAGTTAAGGAAGATATAAGAAGTATAATATAAAACATTTTGGCATTAAATATTTTCATATTTTGTCTTAACTGTAAAAGGCAAAAAAAAAAAAAAAAAAAAAAAATACAACCCCCCAAAACATTTCACAATTCTACCTTTAACAAAACCTAAGTCAAACACTGATTTATCTATGTGACTCTCCACTGATTTTCAATTGCAAGTCATTGGCAATTAGCTGACATCCCCAAGGCATTCCACTTCAGCTGTAGTTTTAACCAGAGGTTCCTGAAACAACTCCACTGTCCTGTTGCTGCTCACAGTCAGAAATCCGAATCATACTGTACTTTTGTCTAACTGATGATGCCCTAGTTTGGTAGGAGGTGGAGAGGAAGGACCAGTTGGCAAGGAAACAGCCACTTCCTTCCTGAGCCGGGGAAAACTAGGAAGGTGACTGATGGGCAGAGCCAAAAAGCAGCCAAAAAATTGCTCTGGCTTCTCGTTGGCAACAATATCCACTGTGGCACAACTGGGTGTTTAAAGCATAGGAATGATGGGGAGGGGGAGCTGTATCTGCCTGGATGCTCTGCTGAAGCTCAACAGGTTCCCCACACATTTTCTACATTTGAAAAGCATTTAAGTGTGCAATGGTTACAAAGAATCTGGCCTCCGTCTAGGTGCAATGGGCTAAGACTGCAAGACACGGTTCCATTTAACTTTAGTATTTTACCCAAGAGATTGCACTTCCTGGTAAAAAATAAAAATGAAAAAATCCATCTTCTGTAGAGTAGTTATATTTGTACAACTTATTAGAATTACTATTAAATTTCATTTGGAAATATTTTCTTAAATAGGTTTACTTTTATGTTTAATTTTAAACTGTTTGTTGCAAATGTTTATATTTTCTTTTATCATTCCCCCTCCCATCCACTTCTTTACTCAGAAAATTGAATATCCAAGGAATCCTGAATAAAACAAGACAACCACTGGATTGATATAACTAACATATTTTAAAAATAGGCGTAAATAGTAAGTTATTGTTCATCAAATAGAAATTAGCAATCACTAAAAATAACATTAAAAATTAGTGTGGGCATGAAGTATGGAATTTTAAAACATCAGTTTACTGCACTGATTAATTCAACATTTATATTTGCATCAGAACTTAATAATCCCATAAATAAATAGAGCTCTCAATTATTCTTTTTAAAAAAATCAAGGGATAACATATGTATTTAGACATATTAGCAGCGTAAAGATGTATGCTTCAACACACTTATTGGGAAAACGTCTGAAAATATTACTACACTGAAGTAATCCGCAGGAACCTGACATAAAAGTTCTCTAGAATACCAACAGTTCAGGAAATTCCAAAAAAGGAAAAGGGTCAAATAGGAAATAGCCTCTAATTAATCGACAAAGTTCAGTGCTTGCTCCAACTTGATTTTTCTCTCCATTGCAAAAAATCAACAACAATAAAACAAAACAACCAGAATCTCGGGGATAGGTGGGTGAGTCACTTAGATGAAAGTTCATCTACTGGAATAAATGGAGAGGCCGCTTGGGCAGGTGACACCGGAGAGTCGGTGGTAGTGCTGACTTTCGCTGGTGAGTTACAGGAAGATCCAGTACTGCTGCTGTTTCCATCCAGGGCATCAGAAGAGACACACATGCCGGGATCTGACAGCTGTGCAACGTCAGAAGAGAGCATGTTGGTGATGCCCTGGAAGAACCTCTTTGGCTGATAATCAGTTTCCATTTCACATTTCCTTTTCAAGGGTCCCAGAACACTTGGTCTGATGCAATTGATGGGGCTCTGGCTCCTCCGGGTCGTAAACCGGGTCGTCGGGCTGGGAATCGGACTTGGAGGCAATCCGTTGCTACTCACAAAACTTTGCAAGGACGGCGAGAAGCACTGCTTCCCGATCCCCCGGGTGGGGGACGGCGCCGGGGACACCGGGATGAAGTCGATGCGCTTCGGGGAGGCGGACTTCTCCACGTCGTTGTCACTCAGGCTGAAACTTTCCTCCCAGGAGTGGCTGATCTGCATGGCGTTCTGCACCTCGCGCTCGTGGACGGTCTCCCGGTTGATCAGGTCCATGCCCTCCTCCTGCTTGATCTGGTGCAGGCGGCTGCTGTGCATGCGGACCGGGGAGGCTGGCATCGGCAGGCCGTGGCGGCTGGGGAACGTGGTGCTGTTGCGCCTGGCGCTCGGCGCCTCGGCCTGGAACACCGGCGAGGTGTCACTGAGGCCGTGGATCAGAGGGGCGCTATTAGACCTCCGGAGGGCCCCGCCGCCGCCGCCGCCGCCGCCACCGCCGCCGCCCTCCGCCGGGCTCCCGCCCGCGCCCGGAGGCAGCTCCAGGTCGAGCTCCATCTTCTCCTGGGCCATGTCGGAGGCCAGGGAGGCGGGGCGGTACTCAGTCAGAGAGCGAAGGCTCCCATTCCCCGCAGTCCAGGACCGCCGCAGGCGCCGCCGCCGCCGCCGCCACCACTGCCGCCGCCGCCGCGAATCTGTCAGCGGCCTCGGCGGTCTGCGCATGCCCCACTCTCCGCGCAGGCGCCCTGCGAGGTCTCTCGCGGCGCCGGCTTAATGCGTCAGAGCTGCGCCGCGGCCCCAGGGAGTGGGGCGAGGAGTAGGTGGTTCTTATGCAAATAGCTGCTGAGCACAAGCTCGCTTTTTTTTGCTCGTTAATAAAGTGACCATACTCCGGAGTATATATATTTATAAAATAAGAGCTCCCAGAGGCCCGTGGTGGCGTGGAGCTGCGGGATGTCCTGTGCATTAGCATGTGGAATATAACCCCAAACTGAAAACAGTCCAAATGCCCACATAAGCACGCCAATGGATGAAGACAGTATACAACGGGATTCTTAACTCTGAGTTACAGTATAATGTTGAATGAAGGAAATCAAACACAGCACAGTACAACTCTATGACTCCACTTGAATGATATTCAAGAACAGCTGACGTCAATCTATGGAGGTCGGAGTTAAAATAGAGGTTACCCTTGGGACCACTGACTGGAAGGAGCGCAAGGAAATGTTCCATAACCTGGATCTAGCTACCCAGGTGTATACATGTGTAAACATTAAACTGAATACTTATAATGTATATGCTTTATTGTACATGACCTCAAAATGCTATTGATATAAAGAGAATGGAAACTTGGAATGTAAATGGAGGACAGGAAATAATAAGAATGTATTTCATTTGGAAGAAAGGCATTTTGTTCAAGCATTAACCATGGGCCTAACTTTAAATGGAATGCTAAGCTTCTAAATCTCTCTGACACATAACAGTGAAAGCACAGCTACCTGGCCTTGATAGTAGAAAGAATGGAGACAGGAACACTTGCATATATACATGTACACACACACACACACACACACACACACACACACACACACACATCCCTTTAGCTACATTTCCCTGGGCCCCTAAACACCAATAGTCTCCAGCAGCCTCGTATAAGCCCTGGATACTTGTCTGAAGCCAGTTACAGGTCACCAGCAGAACCACCAGCTCTCCCTGGTCTTGTTCGGACAGAGCCCACAAACTTATTTCTATTGTAAGAAGGCATGAAGGAAGGAATGAAGCCCCTTTTATAGCCTTCGACTTTCTCAACAGCCATCTTTGTGTTCATTAAAAAATGATTCTGCAATATTCTCCTAGCATAATTCATTAAATGGAACAGAGCTAAATTAACACCAAAGCAGCTCAGTGGGAGCAGTTATTACACATGGGAAGAATGAGTTTGTGTTTAAGGATATGATTTTGGCCACAAAGAAATTACTTGTGATTGTAATGGAAGAAAAACAGTGTATGATCTCAGAAACTGTTATCAACTACTCACTCTGAAATTATGGAGAGTCCACTAAATGCAGATGCTCTCCATAGTATTTACCCTTGAGTTGCTTGATCTAATCCTTAAAGCAACAGCATGGAATAGAAAATCAAAGCAGATATTTATAAAGGGGCTTCTGACCCCTTTCACCTTTCAACTTCTATAGCCAATAAAAATCATCACACCACTGCCATGGAGCCACCCTTCACATGGAGGAAGGATAGAGGGAGAGAGGGGCCTCAATGACTTGATGGAAGACGCTCCCAGCCTAGGCCCTCAGCAAAGTTCAAGTAAACAAATGTGAATTATAGTTACTTTGTTCAGTTTTTTGCAAAGGAGAATATATTAAAAACTAGAGGCCCAATACACAAAGATTTGTGCAAAAATGGGCCTTCCTTCCCCTGGCTGCCAGCATCGCCTTTGCTCCAGCCAGAGCCACCTTTTCACCTTCCCAGGCTGCCCAGAGGCTCTGGCAGCTGGGGTGATGTGGAATACCCCCCTGGCCGCTCAGCACCTGAGTATGCAAATTAACTTGACATCTTTATTGGGTTAATTTGCATACTCACTTCTGATTAGCTGGTGGTGTGGTCAATTTGCATCTTATTATTTTATTAATGTAGATAGCCTCTAGTCCTCTCCTCTTCTACTGCCTTTTTTTAAAAAATTTAAATAGAAAATCTAGTTTATATTATTTGTTCCTCACTGATTCTATACACATTAGGCAGTGTCCATTTTGGTGCTTTCTTTTTGGCATTGAACTTCTCCTATGCTAAAAATCAAGGTTGTAATCGGTATCCTTACATGCTTCTCTCTGCTCTCTTTCATTTGAAAGATTAATGCATCTGGCAAGAAGGAAAAAGGGACTGATGCTCCATGGATAATGTATCAAGTTAATTTTAAACCATGCAACAGTCACACATATATTGATAGTTGAATTATATACTGAAGGGCTCAACGTGTGAGTGCACAAGAACTACAGCAAAAAAGTATGAAACCTGGAGTCAGACTACCATACTTCCAGCCCTGTAATCTGGGACAAGTCTGCCAACCTCTCTGGGCTTCACTTTTCTCATTTATGAAGTGGGGACCCTACCTCTTTGTAAGGATCAAATGACATAATACACATAATAGGCCAGCAAACAGTAAAGGCCCTATACAAACAGGGTTCTCTCTGAGGCTCAGCGGTTGAGCATCCACCTAGGAATCAGGAGGTTATGGTTGTAGACCATTTGATACCTGGTCAGGGCACAGGCCTGGATTTCAGGCTCGATTCCTGGGGGGTTTAAGGGGTGGCATGTAGGAGGCAGCCAATCAATGATTCTCTCTTATCACTGATGTTTCTATCTCACCCCCTCTCTAAAATCAATAAAAATACATTTAAAATAAAATACTCAGTGCTCTCAACATAATACGATCCCACCCACCTTCCCACACTCTCGCCAGAAGGCTTCCTTTGTTCTGTTGCTTCTAGTTTCTCTAGAAGAAAATTCGCTCTTCAGCTTCTTCCCTGAGACCATAATGATTTTTAGAGGCATGAAATTCTGTGGTCTGAAATGTACGAACCGGAAACGTTCATACATAATCAGGTAGACAGTTTCCAGCAAGGAAATAGAAGAAAAGCCATACTATTTAAAAATGTTACTCAGTAAGTCTGTCTAAGCGATAGATCCCATTGGGCAGATAGAGGCCACCGGTCACTGAAAATGTGTCTAGATCAGTGAATGCCATTCCCTTCAGCTGTCTGTGAATCCCCAGCGGCAGCAGCCACCCTCCCTGGCTGCACTGGACTTTTCAATGGGGACTAATCCCAGGGGTTTATTCTTATGTATTCATTTGAAACCCGGTATTGAATGATGGCTATTGTCCTTCCTGGCATACACTAGGCCGCATGGGGACACTCGTTGGGCTGTGCCTGACAAGTTGAATCCAGCCTCTCTCAGAAAAATGAGGATAATGGAGAAAGTAGGGAAAGATTCAAGATGCTTCAACAATTGCCATTCCTCTAGATGCGTCTTTCTCTCCACAGAGCTGATACCCGGTAGGGATGTTTTGAGGAGCAGGTCCAAGGTTCCAAAGACATTTGAACCTGCTGCCCCAACCTGCAAGATTCCCAAGCTCCCATAGATGCATTAAGGAAATATAAGGCATGTGCTCTCTCTATATATTTGGCGTAAGAGGGTGGCAACCGCACATCCAAGAGCCACAAAACCTCTAAGACACGTTGAGCGTGTGAGGGTTATTCCTGACAAAGGGCACTGTATCATTTGTTCTCCTTTAGCCCATCTTTACAGTAAGATGACAAGAAAAAACAACAAAAAGGAAGAATACTAATGGCAGAGGCACTCTAATGCCTCCTGTTTTATCCTAACTAATCTCTCAACGGAATGACCCTGTAATGCAGTATCCTTCTGCCTTTTTCACCTGCAGCTTCATTTGTTACCAGAAATATATGTTTGCCACCCATGGAGTTCAGCCATCGGAAAGTTCCCACTTGTTAGGAAGTGGTATAGGTTTTCTTCTTGACTTTCCTTTTGAAAACAAAAAATCTAAAACAGTGGTTGGCAAACTCATTAGTCAACAGAACCAAATATCAACAGTACAAATCTCAAAATTTCTTTTGAGAGCTGAAAACTGACTTCTGTGCATGAGCCACGAAGTTTCAATCACGCTGTACATGCGTGCTAGCACGTGGTATTCTGTGGAAGAGCCACACTCAAGGGGCCAAAGAGCCATATGTGGCTCGTGAGCCGCAGTTTGCCGACCATGGGTCTAAGACATTAGACTTCTTCAGCCCTTACAATTAAGACACTTGTCACCAGACAATGTAGCCATTGTCACCATCATACAATAGCAGCTTACTAAGCATATCTTACTAAGGGCAGATATGTCCGGTATCCCTCCAGGTACTGTGTGTATACCAACTTATTTCATTTCTATACCAGCTCTAGGATTACTAGCCCTATTTTATAGACAAGGAAAGGGAAGAACAGAGGCATGAACTGAGTTGCCTGAGGTGACACAGCCAGGTAAGTGGTAGAAGAATTAAAGACCGATCATAGGTTTGGCTTCAGAGGCTGAGCTCTTAATCACTACCCTCTGCTGCCTCTCATGAAATCCACTTGGGTTCTTCAAACCTACTGTGCTTCCCCAAGAAAAGGACATCCTCCGAAAATAAGACCTACTTACAGGTTTCCTTCTGAGTGAAATTATAAGGTATCCCCCCAAAAATAAGCCCCCCGCTAGGCTAAACATGAGAGATTTGGTCCACTGATTCTGAAAGAAATGGAGTCACAAGAAATTCACCAGGAAATTCAGGAATTGGATTGTTATGATGATGTTCCAGAAGATGACGACATGATTGTCATTGAATAAATGAGTAAATTCTTGATACTGTAGGATTCACAGTTTGTCTGGTTTGTGTTGACAACTACCGTACTACCATACTGTATACAGATAATAAATTTCCTTTATTTTCATTTAACAATAAATGTGTACCGTATTCTTCTTCATGAAAAAATAAGACATCCCCTGAAAATAAGACCTAGTGCATCTTTGGGAGCAAAGATTAATATAAGACACTGTCTAATTTTCTGGGAAACAGGGTACCATGCTTGCGGTGCTCCAGGTTATCTTTGAATAATACTGATAGAGTTGACATGTACAGGATCATGGTCATGCTTATCAGAAAGACAGATGAAGGGTACATATAATTTCATGGACTTCCACATACATCGCCATTACGCAATTAAGCAAGCAATAAATGCCCTATCTTCCCCCAAAGCAATCATGCAAACAAGTGCTAATGATTAGAAACAAGTGCAGGATGTAAGATCTGTAAGGGGAATTTAGAAATCACCCACACTATTATATTATCAGCCAGGAAACTGAGGTTAAGACAGAGTCAGTGATTTCTTCAAGGTCAAAAAGGCATCCAGGACAGAGTCAAGGTGCTTTATTAAATTAGTAGGGATTCCTTCCTAACATTTGCTTCCCTTTCACTTTAAAGTCTCTTTCTATAAGCAAAAACACCCACTATCATGGTTTTAACTCTGACCGATGTGCTGATGTCTGTGAGGTTTATATTCTTAGATAGGGCTGACCTATCTCATCTAGATTGTCATAAATAACTACCTATGAGACATTCCCACTGTTTATTCCATCAAACTCACCCATGAACAAATTCTCTTCCCTCTATGGCACATCTACTACTTCTCCAGAGAATGAATTACACAAAAATCTCTTAAGATAATCACATCAAAACTCAACATATTCTAGCTCTCTCCTCTCCTTCATAGATCCCACATAACCCATCACTAAGTCTCTTCAACTTTACCTGCTTAACATCTGACAGCCGTCTCTTCCTTTCCATCTCTATTACCAAGCATTCTATCTGCTCCCAACTATTTCCTTAACTTCATACGAGTCTTGCTCATTTTAGGATGACTCCAATCCTAGCCAATGTACATAAATGTTGCCAGAGAAAATGTTTAAAAATAATCCCATCAGGGTAGCCCCTCTGCCTTTTGCTAAGATTCTTTCCTCAGTAGGGCAGGAGGGCAGGGGGACAGAGAGGAAGGCAGACTGAAAAAAATAAGGGCAGAAATGGGGGGGGGGGGGTGTGGCTAATCCTAACATCTCCCCAAAGCTCTAGTCTCTTCGAATGAGAATGCTACAATATAGTATTTAGGAACTTGGGCTCTGAAATCAGAGAACCTGAGTTGAAATCTTGACTGTAACTTCTGCATTATGTTCTTCGGGTGGGGGGAGGGGGTCAAGTTACTTATCCTCCTTGAGATTTAGTTTCCTCATCTAAAAAGAGAGGACAATAGTCTCCTCTGTTAAATAATATAAGCATTAATTGAGGTAATTGTTAGGTCTGATCAAATAATTGAATTGATACCCCTACAGCAGGAACTGGCTTTTCAAGTCATTTCACGATGGACATTCCCTTTGCTGAGACCACATTTCACTTGCGGTGTCCACATTCCATTATCTCCCCTCTGGGTGTGCATCAAGAGGCCTCCGCCCAGAAAAAAGCCTGCCAAAATTCCTTTAAAAGCTGCTGACTCCCATCACTGGGTGCTGGAGCCATCCAGTCTCAGCCACCCAATGATGGAATAAATTCATAATCCCTCACCATCCTGGCCTCGTGCTTTCCTCCTTAGGCTACCTAACCATAATATTCTTGACATGAGCATTTAGAACACAGCCAGACATGAGATTTCTCAAAAACAGATACTAGAACCACAACCAGTACATCTTATTTAACTAGACTGTCATCTCACCTTTCTTTTTTATTCAAGGCACCAACCTCCTAGCAAGCTTCTTATCCAATATTTACTGAGCACCACAACTATATGCAATTCAATCTGAAGGCTGAATAAATCCCAGTGGCACGGCTTCTCCACTAGAATCCTGAGATATTTGAATTCCTTTATGCCGCAAAGTGGCCAAATCTGTTAGGATTACGTCTCTATGGAGGGTATTATAAAGGTGAAAAAGACCCAAGGGAAGTTGAGAGTCCAGAAAGGAAGCTGCACATTATTAACTTTAATATAGGCTGGATTTTGTGTCCTCAGCCCTTAGTAAGCATCAGAATCTTCTGTGAAATTTTGAAAAACAAACACAACAGAGCCCCAATATAGAGATTCCCACTCAGAAGGCTGGGGACAAAGTGCTGGCATTTTTCTTTTTAAAAAATTGTCCAAGTGACCCTGAGGTGCTCCAGAGGTTGGATACTCCTGGGGTGACAAACATAAGTACTTATTAAAGTCCTAACAGTTCAGATGATGAAGAGACTGCTTTCAACCCAGTGAAGGGAGAAGCAGATGGTTTATGAAGAACCCTTGATATAAAGCACCCAAGGGAGTCCATTTTAACCTAATCTAGAGCACAAGAAGTCATGTTACCAATAGTACTAGTTGAGTAAGACCTTAGAGTGAAAATTTTCATTTTTCTGTTATCTGGAATTCTTCCTATCATTGTTTTGAACCCAAGAAGTTAGAGCCTCAATAAGTTGGAAAGGGCTGATGACCAAAGACCAGGAAAGAGAGGAGGACTTACCTCCCTCTCTAAGGAGCTGAGATATTTTGCCTGCAGAAGGCCCCTGCCAAGGGAAGAGAGAGCTGAAATGAAGTTGCTGGCTTTGCCAACTATATGGTACCTGACATTTAAGAGACCAGCTTTAAAAGAGATTTAAAGTGACACTAGGAAATTTTATTGCCTAAGAGTGAGCAGAAAATTTCCTGGGTTTTCATCCAGTACCAGAAGTTGACCTTTCCCACTGAATAAAATTTCAGGGAGAGGCAAAAAAAGAGAGTTCTGCTTATATCCCAAGTGTGCTGCTTCTTACACATATAGTACTTGTCAAGTGTGGCAGAATGCTGAAGAAAATAAGGACTGTGAGACAGCCAAGACGAGGCAGAATAAGTGGAAGTTACACTCCCCTCCTCCCAGGATCAAACTAGAATTACAACTAAATTATAGAACAATCAACGTGAATAACCAACCAACAAAGACTAGCTGGAGAGAATCACTCAGGATTCATGGAAGAAGCCACATCAAAACTGGCAAGAAGTGTAGAAACAAAAAAGGGCTGATCCCCCACCCACATGTGGTGGTGGAGAATCCGGAGGAATATCTCAGCTGCAAAGGTTACCCCTGAGGAGTAAAGACTCAGTCTTAATGATGTGTCCAAGAAAGATTTCCCTGGCTAAAAAAAATTCTCCACATGCTGCAGAGTTCAGAAGGAAGAATGCACTAGGGATCATGTAGACAACCACCAATTCCCTTTGAAGACGGGCCCGTAATCTTTTAACGTTAAAAATAACACTTTTTCAATTTAAAAAATAAGAGGGGGGGGGAAATTTGGATGCATTATTGGGTATGAACAAGTAGTACACTTAATTAAGCCAAGTTTTCTTCATTTTTTTCACTTTTCCCAACAGGGTGACCCGTCACCAACTCCTAGAGGTAGGCACTGCTTTACCACTAAGAGCCTAGCAAGTTCTCTGGTTCATTATCAACTGAAATGCTTCCAAAGGCCACAGATAGATGGAGTGATAGCACCAAGAGAAAGAGCATATGCACCTAGCTGACTGAGGAGTCCCTGAGTATGCACAGGAAGACAGCCAGCTCTGTTCCAGCCTCTGTTGCTCTTGCAGAAAAGGACATGATTCATTACTGAAGCTTCTACATTTTCAAGAGAGGCTGAAGACCCAGGCTTGTGAAAATGTGGACTCTTGCAACTCATAGGTGTCAAATTTAGAAAAATTAAGAAGCTAACACATTACATAGGCCTGATCACAAGAGTATACAAGCTGGCTTAGGCTCAAGCTCTAGACCTGTGGTCGGCAAACTCATTAATCAAAAGAGCCAAATATCAACAGTACGATGAGTGAAATTTCTTTTGAGAGCCAAATTTTTTTCAACTTAAACTATATAGGTAGGTACACTGTTATTAACTTAATTAGGGTACTCCTAAGCTGGCCTTTGCTATAAACTTAAGGGGCCAAAGAGCTGCATGTGGCTTGCTAGCTGCAGTTTGCTGACCACTGCTCTAGACTCCTGAGAACTCATTCCTTTCTCTCCTTACTCTATAGTCTCAGCCTTTTCCTCCCAGGATTGTCATCCCCCTTTGCTTTCCAAAATGTCCTTTGTCATTTTTATTTATGATTCAACCAGTGGCCACATGCTGAGCTGGCAGCAGCCTGCAGTATAGGTGAAAGAATGCCCTGTAGTGCTTTGCTTGGGGCCTGCTTTATGTCACGTGCGGGTATCACGTGCGTGTGAATGCCAGTGGGTGACATCTCTGAAACCTCTCCTAGTGGGAGATGTATACACCCAGTTCTTCCTTTCTTCCCACCTGTATCCCTGCCAGCAACATTATCACTAGCCAGGCATCTGACTTCTCATGCTGTTTCCAATAATTTTCCTGTTGATTCTCTATTTTCTAGGTATGCACTTAAAATATCTACAAATAATACTACATTTGCAACTTCCACTCTAATGTTTATATATGTTATCTCCTGGCTGGTACTTTCTGAGTCAGGTTTATAAAAGTGAGCATTCTTATCATACATTAAATTTCAATTGGAATGCTTCTTGTGTTTCTCACAAGATATCATGCTGGTTTGGCATGAGACCATAGATTTAAAATAAAGCAAAAGACATAACTAATTCTACTTATTCTAAATGCACCAAGTTTTGTTGGTTTGTTTTTAATCAGGATTGTGTGTTGGATAATTTTTTTCTCTTATAGATTGATTTGTTGTTAATTCTCACGCTAGGACATTTTTCCATTGATTTTTTTTTTTTTTTTTTTTAAGAGAGATGGAAGGGATGGGGAGAGACACATAGAGAGAAACATTGATGTGAGAAAGACATATCGACTGGTTGCCTCCTGCACACGCACCAGTAGGCTGGGGATGGAACTGGGGATCAAGACTGCAACTGAGGTACGTGTCCTTGACCAAAATCAAACCCTAGACCCTTCAGTCCAAGGACCCATACTCTAACCACTGAGAAAACTGGCTAGGACCATCTTTTCCATATTAACGAATACAGATTTACATCTTCAATTTCAATGGCTGTAAAGTATGATTACACTGTGACTTTCTTACTTAAGTTCCTGACAATCAGGGATAGGTAGACAGGTTAATTTTTAACAATGATTTCTAATAATGCTGTGTTGAACATTATTTAACATTTTGCATGCTCACATCCAGTTGTACTTGTAGGACAGATTAGTAAAAGTAGAAGTGCTAGTCAAACAGGTACATTTAAAAACATTTCTTTGCTTGTAAAAATGTCTATATGTCTTATATTAAAAGAACAGCAAAGAACAAAATAAAGATTTCCCACAATCCATTATGCAGTGTTAGCTTCTGCTAACATTTTGTAAACTATACATCCACCAAGTAAGTGCACACTCATTTTTCAACCATAAATGAGACTATATTATACACTAGATTGCAACTTACTTACCACATCATGCTGTCTTTTCCTGCACAGCATCATTCTATATCACTATGAGATACAATGGATGAAAGAGCCATACTTTGATTATTTTTCTGAGGGAAATTTGAAATGTCTCCAAGTGTTTGCTATTCCAAACAATGCTACAATAAATATTGTGTTATTTTTTGCCCCATTGTTCAATTATTTCCTTAGGCTAAATTTCCAGAGGTAGGACTGCTAGATCAGAGGTGATGAACCTCAAGGCTTCTGATGAACATTTCACCCTTGAAAAAGTCTACATCAATCGACACTCCCAACAGAGTCCAAGTATTTGTTCTCCACATCCACATCCACTTCAACCTCAGAATATGGTGCTTCTAAGAATTAGATAATAAAGACGTGGCTTTTTTGTTGTTGTTGCATTTTCAACATTATTGACAAAACCGGGCATTTTTTATGTGTTTTTTGGCCCTGAACAGTAAGTTAGTAAAGTCACTTTAAATGATCTATTCCTTCTCTATAAACAAAATAGCCATATAAATTACATTTCTTTCTTAAAGCCTTAGGTCCTATTTTGCTAGAGTATTTTTAAAAAGAAAAAGAAAAACATG
Organism: Pipistrellus kuhlii; assembly: GCF_014108245.1. Lineage (NCBI taxonomy): Eukaryota > Metazoa > Chordata > Mammalia > Chiroptera > Vespertilionidae > Pipistrellus > Pipistrellus kuhlii. The sequence continues at coordinate 31,227,842 of NW_023425427.1, forward strand.
CCTTGCATTTTTAGAAATAGCTCTGGTGCTCTTACTGGAGTTTTGCTTTAAGTTTATTCCAAGTAAGGAAGAACAACCACTCTCTCCATGTTGTATCTATGCAAATGTGTACATCATCATAAAATGTTTTGCTGGAGCAGAGAGTTCGGAACAGCACAGGTATATCCCTGGCTTTTCAGTTCAGTGTAAGAATTTTAATAAGTATCTCATTATAATATAGCCTTAGCTCTAACTTTCCATGGAACAGATTTGCCGGAGGCAAGTTATGTTTCATCACCAACATCTGTAATCTTTGAAGAATTAAAATTTAGGAGTGCAATCTTTCTCAGAGCTTTCATTTTTTATTTTTTAAGCACTTTCATTTAAAAATAACTACCCATTATGAACAATTGTGATTGATTTTCCATGGAGCAAAACATGGTGAACATTCACATTTTTAAAAAAATAGTTAAGAAGAAATGACCTGCAAGTGAATTCAAGATAATGAACCATGATTGTAGCATTCTACCAAAGCATTCTGATTTAAACGTTTAAAGACAATATGAAGAATACATATTCCAAAAGGCAGTGAATTTACGTGGCCCTTCTACACCTTTAAAAATAAAGTTCCAGTTTTATTTAAAAATGCTCATGCCAAACATGTAAGATGCTCCAGTGTTTTGTTTTGTTTTTAATAACTGTCATTAAAGAGATCCAGGTAATTATAATTCGAAATGTATAATCTGTTTTGGGGGATTCATTGATGTTAGTGACGAAGGAATCACATAATGAAGGTGAGGGCAAGACAGAATGTACTTTACCGAGCATAACTAGAGCAAATTTTCTGTCTTTTTCGCATTATTATTGTTTTGATAAAAGATCAGCCTGAACTTGGAATGCTTGATAGAATGCATAAAATAACATTAAAGCATTAAATGGAAGTATAAAAATCTAGTAAAAGGAATGTATATTCCTAGCACATTCAGTAAAAAGATACTTAAACTTCTAAAGTCCTATAATAGTACTTTGGTAAAAAAAAAAAATGTTTATTTCTATACCAATATAGCAACTTCGAGAGACAAACCTTATCCTCCCAACACATTCATTACAGCACAGGTCTCCAAATACAACAGATTCCAACATCTAGTGCAAGAGATGATTAAAACAACAGGCTAAGAAAATAAGATGATACGAAGAAATTGAAAGGCCATTCCAGCCCTGGCCGGTGTGGCTAGGAGGTCAGAGCGTCGGCCTGTGCACCAAGGGCTCTCGGGTTCGATTCCCCATCCAGGGCACATACCCGGGTTTCGGGTTCGCTCCCCACTCCCAGGCATGGGCTCTTGTGGGAAGCAACCAGTGGATGTCAGAACATCCATGTCTCTGGCTCTCTCCCTTTCTCCTTCCCCCTTCCCCTCCCTTTCTTCCTTTCTCTGAAAAAGCAAGGGAAAAAAATATCCTCAGATGAGGTTTCACAAAAAGAAAAAAAAAAGAAAGAAAGAAAAAAGGCCATTCCATGTCATTAATAGTACTGTGAATTCACCCACAATGATGGGCTGAACTGACGATTCCAAGAAATAACGCGCTATTTAGCTCCTAAATGCAATGAAAGAAAAAAAAAAAGGACCCCTGTGGAGAGTGTGTACTATTGAAACTATGTAAACCCCATTAAACAGCAGCCACCCTTAAAGAGAAGCAGGTGAAGCTGGGAAGGCGTGACACCTCCTGAAAGCCCGCAAAAAACCAAAGTGATGATGACAAGAGAGGCTGGGGCAGGGGTGTGTCAGAAAACAAAGGGGCTATCTGTCAGAGAGAAAGCAGAGAAAATCAGAACTTCCCCACCATGAAGAGATGGTGCCTGAACTCTCATCTGGCAGACACACCTGTGCTCGGTGAGCCGGGCTGATTCGCTGGGTCGGGTCGGCATCCTCTGTCAAAACCAGCCCTTTAAAACATTCATCTGCATTCGCCCTGACTCCTCCTCCTCACATAGGAGACCATATCATGTTGACAGGGGAACCGGAGAAAGTTTACCGATTCACGGGAGGAAGACACAGGTTCCTACCTCGTTGCCATAACGATCCCATCATGCTGCGTGGTTTCCATGTGGGACACACATGGATGAAGTGACCTTTTTCTCCGTCGGTCTCTGGTGGTTTTGGTAAGACGACTCAATTCCTCAGGGTCTAATCAGCCTTGCAAAATGATGGCTCCCATTTATAAATCTACCAAGCTAGTCTACGGCCATACCACCCTGAACGCGCCCGATCTCGTCTGATCTCGGAAGCTAAGCAGGGTCGGGCCTGGTTAGTACTTGGATGGGAGATATAAATCTACCAAGCTGCAAATCACCATTTAAAAACAAAAAATCATTGGACCATTTCCCTAGAACAACAGCATTGTGTCAAAACTCCTCGGCAGGAGATATGCAGACCCTGAATGTTTATCCAGGCTCCTGTAGAATACCAGGCTTGTCGTCATCAACAGCTGACATTGACGTACTTTTTATGTCAGACCCTGTCCTAGGCATCCTATTTATGGTATCTCATTTAAATCAAAAACCCACGAGGTAGCTTGTGCTGTTTTCTTCGTTTTACTAAACAGGGCATCAAGGCACAGAAAGGTCAATGCTTGGCTTCCTCACATTCCCCCATGAATGTCACGCTCCAGTCACATGGAAATATGTGCGCATCTTGTAAATGCCGTATGCCTTGGCACACCCATGTTTCTTTGTAGACTGTTGGCTTTTCCAAGAACTGTTCAACTTTTCAACTGACCATCTCCTGTTGATTCTTCAAGACTCAGTGTAGGGAGGGCCTCATCTGAGGAAACTTTCTAGACACCCTGTTTCCTAAGAAAAGTGAGATGCTCCCTCTTCGGTGCTCATGGATATACCCACTCACACACAGCATTAGAATTTTAAGAGTCCATTTGTGAATCTGTTCTCTCCGCCACTACCTCCCCCACACCAGGCTACAGGCTTTCTTGTGGGCAATGTCAGGATCACTGAATAAGGTCTCAGTCATTCATTGAACAACTCCAGGGGTGCCATTCATATAAACTGCAGAGTGGCATAAATGGCCACTCCTGGGCTGTGCAATATGGCAGCTCTAATAGCCTCCCATTGCCGCCCAAAGAATCTGACACAGAGTATGCACTTATAAACATTTTTAAGCGACTGACTGGTTAAGACAGATCTCACCATAAATGTGAAATGGAGGTTAACGAGTGAGGTCTCCCAACCAGCATATTACCCTCCAAACCAACACTTAATAAGGTAAAGTCTAAATGACACTGTCAACCTAAAGAAGGGCTAGAAAATCCATGCCCGGTCTCCTCTACCCCAGCTTCTTGTACAGTTCCTCTAAATGCTGAAAGTGAGTTTTGATTTCCCTCTATGCCTCTGATAATGATATAATAGTCTGCAAATGGATGTGGCATTTTCACCAGAGATGCAAATAATTAGAGTGAGAGGCAGTTACATAAATCTACCCAAAGAGTTAACTGAAATGCAAATTAATACCATCCAATTTTTCTATTTTAATGAGCATGTTCCCAAGGACATTATGATTCTATATTCGGAAAAACAACATTCCACAACTTTCAACCACCTGCTCAGCAGAGAGAAAAAAAATACACACTGAACTTTGGCAAAATTTATTATATCTCTGATTAAAGATTTTTTTAAAAATGCTCAGGCAATACGCCCCTATTTCTTCGGAAAGATGCAATTTCTACCTTCCCACAGATGAGAACACAGCCGTAGGTAAAAGAACCTTCTATATATAACTAACTTTAACACACAGTGAGAGGTTGAGGCAGGTGTCCATGAAGAGAAATGCAGATAAAATTAAGATTGCAGATAAAATTAAGGTTGCTAATCACTGGCCTTAAAATAAGATTGATCTGGATTCTATATTAATCACAAGGTCCTTACATGAAAGAGGGAGGCATAAAATTTGGTGTCTGAGTGATGTGAAGTGAGAAAGGCTAATATTGGCTTTGAAGATGGAGGGGGCCATGAGCCAAGGAATGCTGCCAGCCTCTAGAGTCTGAAATACACAGAACAACAGGCTAGAAGGCAGAAAGAAGCCCTGCTGACACCTTCCTGATAGCCCAGTGGGACCCATTCAGGGCTTCTGACTTTCAGAACTAGGAGGAAATGAATGTTTGTTGTTTCAAGTTACTTGCTCTATTGTTTGTCACAGCAATAATAGGAAACATATACAGGCGATTTCACTTGAAAGAAGAGATTATTTCTATAATTTCTATGACATGTGAACATTTATTCCCCCAAAGGAGAGCTAAGAACCCTGGCAGATGACCATATTTGATGTGGCTATTCTCTTCTCTACTTCTCCACTCTCACCTAAATTATATACCACAAAACAAAACACTTCATAGCTATCCATTTTATTACTTTTTTTTTAATTTTCACCTGAGGATATTTTTCCATTGACTTTTCCTGAGGCTGGAAAGAGAGGGAAAGACAGAAAGTGATATTGATGTGAGAGTGTGTAACTGAGGCAAATTGTTATTCAATTACAGTTCACCTTCGATACTACTTTGTGTTGTAAACAGCACAGTGGTTAGAAAACCATATACATTACAAAATGCCTCCCCCTGATATTTCCAGTACCCAGCTGGCACTATACATAGTGATCACAGTATTATTGACTATATTCCCTATGCTGTACTTTATTTACATTGTGACTATTTTGTGACTACCAATTTGTTCGTCTTTTCAGATGTCTATTGGCATCTATCTGTATGTCCTCTTTGGAGAAGTATCTATTCAGGTCCTCTGCCTACATTTTAGTTGGATTGTTTGGGGAATTTTTTGGTGTTGATTTATGAGTTCTTTATAAAATTTGAATCCTAACCCCTTATCAGATGTTTCATTGGTGGACATGTTCTCTCAGTCAATAGCTTGTCTTTTCTTTTTTCTTTTTTCTTTCTTTGTTAATCCTCACTCAAGGATATTTTCCCATTGACTTTTAGAGAGAGTAGAAGGGAGGGGGAGAGACACACAGAGAGAAACATGGATGTGAGAGAAACACATCGATTGGTTGCTTCCCATATGCAGCCCGAGAATCCAGCCTGCAACTGAGGTATGTGTCCTTGACCAGAATTCAACCCAGAACCCTTCATTCCATGGGTTGATGCTCTATCCATTGAGCCAAACAGCTAGGACTGCCTTTTTGTTTTGTTGATGGTTTCCTTTGCTTTGCAAAACCTTTTTAGTTTGATTTGTTTATTTTGTGTGTGTGTTTCCCTTGCCCAAGGAGGTATGTCAGCAAAAATATTGCTGAGAGAGATGTCAGAGATTTTACTGCCTATGTTTTCTTGTAGGAGGTTTATGGTTTCGAGTTTACATATTTTACATAAGTCTTTAATCCACCTTGAGTTATTCTTGTTTATTCTTGCTTATGGTGTAAGAAGGTGATCTGGTTTCATTTTTGTTTCATGTATCTGTCCAGTTTTCTCAGCTCCATTTACTGAATAGACCGTCTTTACTCTGTTGTATGTTCTTGCCTCCACTGTCAAATATTAATTGACCATACAGGTGTGAGTTTATTTCTGGGATGATTTGTCTGTTCATTGAATCATATGTCTATTTTTATGTCATTATCATGCTGTTTTGACTACTATATAACCTTGTATAATAGCCTGATATCAGGTAGCGTGATAAGGGAGTGAATCTTGAATTTTATTTAATTTTTATTAAATAAGAAAAATTACCTGATGCTTGTTTGTGTTATTGGGAAACTTTTAAATATGTTTGGAACAATCTGGAAATGTGAATCTACTTTTTCAGTAGCAAAGCTTCTACCATCTAAATACAGCTCAAGTATTTCTGATGAACATCCAGTATCTGAATGTGCTATCGGTACAAACTACACACTGGATTTGGAAGACTTCATCTGAAGACAAATATAAACATGTCAATTTTTCAGATGCTTCTGGGTTGAAATTATAATATTTTATATGTATTAGGTTAAATAAAATACATCTTTAAAATTAGTCTTACCTACACATGTTTATGTTTTAAATGTGGCCACTATAAAATTCAAAGTTGTTATGTGGCTCTTATTATATTTCAATCAGAAACTGCTGTTCTAAAGGAATAGATTGAGATACATGAATATTTTAACCTGAAATTCTAAAAAATGAAAACACAGGAAAAAAAATACAAGATATCTGTTTGATGCAAAGGAGACATTACAGAGAAAACATGTGACAAAATATGCACACATGTTCAGAATTCTCAAACTTGTAACGAAATCAAAGATAAAAGAAAATTATTTTCTCATTTTATTTTTAATCAATTGGAATACAAGGATGATTGGGATGAAAAGACGTTTAAAATCACTCTTCTCAAAATTTCCCTTGTTTTTGGTTGTCTCTTAATCTGCAGCTGACCTTGTAAAAGAAAACTGTCGAGTACACAGACTGCATAGCAGCCCCTTCACATTTTTAGAAATTTATTTTTTCCTTAAATATGTCAGGCTGACAACATGAGAATACAAGCAATTCACACATTCTTTGCATTAAATTTCTAATTCAAGGTCTCCCTTTTTCTGGCTTTGGTAATGGATTCAGCTATCCATTTTAGAACTAATATGACACCAGGGAGGGAGCCGGGCAGATCTGGGCACCAGAGGTCTTAGGGAACATTTATATAAAATGTCACATGGTGTGGCCAAAGGGCCTAAAACATGCCTGGAATTTGGCCTCAGGAGTAAGACAATGTGTCCAACCTCCTTCTGCATGCTATTCTTTACGCACAACAGGAATGAGCCTACGCTGGGAACAGCCCCATGTGCCAGGCGACTGATCAAAGATGCCATGGCAAAGCCTACGCTGTGAGTCAGAGAGGGAGGCCAGCCTTCAGAGGCCACCCTGCCACTCAGAGAAAGGGCGGGTTTTGTTCAGGTGACCCTAAGCCTCCAGAGGTCATGTGGGATGACCTCAGCTTTGTTTTCCAGGCTCTCCGAGGATACCCGGGTCAGCGGTCAAGGATTGTGGTGGGCCAAGTGGAGGTCAACCTGAGATTCGTCCTTGGGACTCTGGCCAGCTCTGAGGCTGCACGAGACATCTCATGCTCCGGATTCCCACGGCCCAACAGCCTAGTTTTCCTATTTAACCACTCCAGCTCTAGGAAAAAACACATGTGATTGAACTGTTTAGATAAAAGGACAATATATAAATGTATAAGCAGTGAGACAGCAATTATGTGGGATCCGGGAAAATAATCGCAAATGTCAAAAGTTTACAGATAGGCCTTATCCTTTGTATTTTTCCATGTTTTCCACATGTCGGGGCAAAACTTGTATTACTTATACAGGCCAATTCCCCCCTCCCCCCCCTTTTTTTTAAGGAGAGTGTTAAAAAATAAAAAGTGTCCATATTACTAAATATACTTGAATATATTTTGAGTTATCATGCTCCTTGACACGAACACCTAATACATTTTGTAAAACACTTGTGACATCATTAAGTATATTTGTAAGTGTGCTTTCAAAGTGCCATACTGCTAATCCCCAAACTAGCATCAGTAGCACAAACAAAAGTGGATTATTTAGTAAAGTTATCTCATACTAACACTAAAACTTATTTCTTCTTTGCCATCTGACCATTCAGTTACACTGTACCGCTAAGTCCTTGATAATACTGCATGAAAAAATAAGACTTTATGTGACATGAGTTTTTGACCCACTTTTCTAACATGGGTATATTTCAAGTTTTTCTTACAGATTTTTTAAAGATCAGCAGGAAAATCACTTAGAATCTAAAATAAAAAGAATTACTTATTAGATCAAGATGGCACCTTACTTGGCACCTACTGTGGTAGATACTATGGGGATGTAACTTTGACCTCTATCTCTGTAACCAACATAGTACCATAAAATTTTAAAGCTGGAAGGACTGAGCTTTATAAATGAGAAAACACAAAGCATTGGCTATACTGAAACAGTAAACTTTTCATACATTTGTAAAAAAGAAAAATTATCTACACTAATAAAAGGGTAATATGCTAATTAGACTGGATGTCTTCTGGACAAACCCATCGTGGCGGGCCGAGGCAGAGGCGGTTACAGGCGATCAGGCCAGCAGGGGAGAGCAGTTAGGGGGATCAGGCCAGCAGGGGAGAGGAGTTAAGGGATTCAGGCTGGCAGGGTAGAGCAGTTAGGATGATCAGGCCAGCAGGGGAGAGCAGTTAGGGGGAATCAGACTGGCAGGCAGGTGAGTGGTTAGGAGCCAGCAGTCCCAGATTATAAGAGGGATGTCCGACTGCAGGATCGGGCCTAAACCAGCAGTCCGACACCCCCCAAGGGGTACCAGATTGGAGAGGGTGCAGGACAGGCTGAGAGACTCCCCCAAATCCAGTACATGAATTTTGTGTACTGGACGTCTAGTTCCATATAAATAAAAGTCAGAGTAACATATTCTTTAATAACTCTTTTGAAGGGTAGACAAGGAGATGGTGTATCTGGGCTTTAGTCCTGGCACTATCAGAATTTTATTCTTAAAAAAACATATTAAGGTGAAATTCACATAATGTGTAACTAACCATTTTAACGTGACCAATCCAGTGGCACTTAGTACATGCACAGTGCTGGCTTCCACCCCTCTACCAGTTCTGAAAGTTGTCCTGCAGTGCAGCGATGCACTCGGAGTATATCCCAGGTGTGTACCATTTCTGATCCTGACCACTTCCCAAAGAAGCCTTGGACTCCTTGATGGGGCAGCTCATTCTCTTCCAGAACCCTTCAACAAATGTCTGTCCAAGTGTCTATCAGCAAAGTGAATAGCCATACAATTACCTAGAAAAGTCAATCAGTGGAACCATCCATGATAACTAATTAATCACATTTTTAGTAGCTGGACTTTTATTACCTCACCTAGAGGCCTGGTGCACAAAATTTGTGCGTGTGGGAGAGTCCCCTCAGCCCAGCCTGCACCCTCTCCAATCCAGGACCCCTCGGGGATGTCGCTGCCTCTGTTCCTTCATTCCAACCTCCCTTTGCAGAAGCTTGCAGAATACTCAGAATGTGTCTGGAGCCCAGGCTCACAAGAGGCCAGTTCATAGGCTCTCTATGTAGATACCCCTTTGGCAGGCAGGGCTTAATAGAGACAGGTTTGCATTTATTTGACCCTGATAATGGCAAACATGCTTTAAAATTACCATGAATATTTACACACTACCTTAGAAACAGGCTACTGTGTTCACTGTAAAATTACAATACCAGCATCTTCCGCGGGTTCATTATGCCTTTGGCACGGGCCTAACTGCTTTCAATGTGTTTTGTCATTTAATCGGGACAAAGGTTATAAGGGGACTGGGATTAGGAGAGGTTCACTGACATGTCCAAAGTCATTTGCTTTATATGTGAACAGCCAGACTTTAAAAGTTGATCTATTTGATGGGGGAAAAAAACAAAAACAAAAATGTACGTACTCTGATCTGCTAGGCACACCCCTTCCCCAGGACTGCACTGCCAATAATGATCCCTGAACCACTTCTATCAAGAATTCCAGGGGGCCCTAGCCGGTTTGGCGCAGGAGATGGAGTGTGGGCCTGTGGATTGAAGGGTCCCGGGTTCAGTTCTGGTCAAGGGCACATGCTGGGTTGTGGGCTCAATCCCCTGAAGGGGACATGCAGGAGGCAGCCGATCCATGATTCTCTCTCAACATTGATTTTTCTATCTCTCTCCCTCTCCTTTCCTCTCTGCAATCAATAAAAGTATTAAAAAAAAAAAAAAAAAAAAAAAAAAAAAAAAAAAGAATTTCAGCTGGGATAAACCAAAGCCACGTGGCTTAACTTTGAAAGACACGGCCAGGCAGGACCGTGGGGAAGGAGCAGAGGGTTGGCACCTGTGAAAGGCTCAGGCATTCTGACTGGTCATCGTAAGCAGAAATGAGCTAGCAAACACTGGTTTCAATCCACATTAAAGACGTTTTCATTCATCAGCAGGAATATGTTAACAATGTTCTCTCTCTTATTTAAGGCAGCATCTTGTCCCCAGTGCCATCTCAGCACTCCCAACCCCCCTTCCCTAAACTTCTTGCTCCCCCACAGGTCTTATAGCCATCTGATACACTATACAGCTTGCTTATTCGTTGTGCATATTGTTATTATTATTCTGTGCTAGAATGCAAGCTCACTGAGAACAGGGAATCTTTGTGTCTCACTGCTGTGTCCCCAGTGCGTGCAGACACAATGGCCTAAATTACAGTGGGAGCACACTCCTCCTTCTCCTTAGAAAAGCAGATGATGGTATCTATTCAAAACACTTTCTAACATTTCACCAAAACTGCTAAACGCTGCTAAATATTTTGCGCATTTGAATAGAGACACTGACACATCCATAAGTGAATCCGACAGAGCAGCATCACAGAGGAGAAAGCTGTAATTAGGGAACAATAGAAATATCACTGACAGATGGCAGGGGGTTTTCTCGCTGTTACAGATCATGCAGGGAGTTATATGAAGAGTTCAGAGAGTTAGCATGACTGACAGGCGATCCAAGCATTCACACTGAGCCACGTTTCCTCAGTTCTTGGACTCAGTGTGGAGGAGCAGGGAGTGGGGGGACTAGGACATGGGTATCTCTGGAGCCATGCTTCAGCCCACCACAAGCAGGCTAACGTCTGCTCCCATTGCACCCAGGAGGAAGCTTAGCGCTGTGTGTCCAGGGACAGAAGGCTAGCAAAGTAGTGGAGGTGGAGGTGGGATTTGAACCCAGCCCTGTCTACCTCTGACGCTCCTTTTTTCTTCAGAGTCTAAGTCCTGGACTATGGGCACTGCCCCACTGTGAGGCCTCGTATTCTTTTCTTTGTGTCACACCACCTACAAAGGCTGAGGGAAAGATCTTAAACCGGCAGGTCCCATCCTCTGAGTGGAGACTATTGAAAGGAGACTAAAAATCCACATGCGCTCCCAGCGCTGCCCATAAAACAATCATGAAAGCACACACTTCCAGGATGCGAGGGTCTGGAGAATATCGGTGTGAATTCATTATTTTCTTTATATAAGTTAGTGAACATTTCTCATCCCCATGGAGGCATCTTTTTATACAAAGAATTAGCTCTCTTCCTTGCATAGAACAACATACAGTCTTCCTTCTGCGTCTTAAATAGTATTTATCAATAATTGCAGCGCTCACTGCACACACATACTCCTTTAGGGTTTGTACAATAGCTCTCTGTGAGTGGAAGTTATTGCCAATGGAGGGAAGGATGTGGTGGGTCTATGTGTGGGTAGGTGCTGGAGTTTTCCTAACCCTGGAAAATTTTTCATGTTAAAAATGCTGGGTATGCAGCCATACAAAGGAACGAAGTGCTACCATGTGGATGAACCTTGAAAACAGTATACAAAGTGAAATAAACCAGACACAAAAAGACACATGTGTACTTCCATATATTATATATGTATAATAGCCAGAATAGTTAAATCCATAGAAACAGAAAGCAAGTTAATGGTTGCCTGAGGCCACAAGGAGTAGGGAGTGGGGAGTGACGGCTTGTGGTTTGAAGTTTTACTTTGGAGGGATGAGATGTTTTAGAATCAGACAGAGGTCGTGGTTGCCTCTGTTTTTTTCACTTTAAAATGGTTAATTTCATGTCATGCAGATTTTATCTCGATACATAGAGGAATAAATAAATGGAGGCTTTATTCTGAGCACACATGGGATAGATAACCCATTTCTTTGCAATGCAGTATTAAGTATTGTTCCGGTTTGAATCCTAGGGGCAGCTCCTAGCCAAGAGGTTGATTGATTTTACATAACCCTGGGCAGAATCGGTCTTCTACCACTTTACTTGTTGGACTTTGACAAAAAGGTTTAAAAGAATGGGGAGTTATAAAAATCATAAACTCACTCTTTAATTTGTGCTACTAAAGAAAAAAACTTGCTGTAAAAAAATGGCTATGTTATGCCAAAATTTATTTTAAAGGAATACCCAGGATAAACACTTTACTTCCAACTCCCCTACATATTAAGTTGCCTGCCTGGGTTTTCCAATGAAAGAGCCAGAAGAGATAATAAAATGAAAGCGCCCTGTGCACTCTGAAGCACATTTCAAACCTAAGGTCTTATTATTAGTGTAAATAATGATAATCATCAAACAGACAGCATCAAGGAAAGCGCTGCCATGCCACAGCCGTGGTTTCAAAGCCATGGCAGTACTAACTAGACCAGGAAATTAGTGGTCTATTACCATACAATCAGCAGCCAGGAATTAGGCAACACATGTCAACAGCGGCAGTTTCGATGTGCTAATAACCAGATAGGGCCAGCCAGAAGAATGTGCATGCGTGAGATAAGCCTCCCCCTCCCGAATTAAAGACTGCCCTCAGAGGGAGCCTGGACTGCCCCAGGGGCCCTGGGTAGGGGAACATTGCCAAAGGAAGCAGGTGCGGTTCTGACCGGTGGCCAGGGTGAGGAGAGTCTGCTGAGCAGCCAGGGAAAGAGTGAAAGGTGAGGCGATTGATCGCCAAGCCTCCTTCAAGCCAACGCCGCCCTCCGGAATCCAACTTTTCCTTCTTCCTAAGGAGGAAGGCTTTCCCACCACCCATGGACCTCCCACTGTGTGGGTCAAGGACAGGATGCATGCATGACTTCCATAGGACTGAGTCTTCAAGAGAATGTCTCTTGCTCTGCACCACGCAGTATAGATTCTGGGCTGGGAGCTCATCTTTCCATTCTGAACTGAGACTGGGCCCCTGTGGCTTCTGTGCACGTGGGAATGGTGAGTGAGGCCACAGTCCTGCTGCAAGGCCAGCTGTAACGAGAGGGACAGCAGGGGAGGCAGAAGGGGACATCCCACGAATGAGCTGGGGGTGCTGAGCTCTGGGCTATGTTTGCTATTTATCCCTCCGGTGACCTCACACCTAACTCCTCCTCCTGGGGCTGGTTATCTGTAAAAAGGGATGATAGTGCTGACCTGCTCGCCTCAAACAGGGTCTTGTTAGGAGAGCATGAGTAAAAGTGAGTCAAGGTGGGGGCAGGGGAGAGGAGACAATAATAAACAGTACAGTACACATAACCTTATATCAGCATTCCCTAAACTAGGCCCCAGCATCCCATGCAACCAAGACCCTACATGCCAAGAGTTAACCTGAATGAAGAGAGAAATTTGGGAAGCGATGACTTATATGGGTTTACAAGTGTTTAAGCCATCACTTATATGGGATATGCTAGAATAAATAGATTTGGGTTTATATTACAGCGTAAAACAAATATGGATTTCCCTTTATGGGATTTACAATTTGATGGTGTCATATATGCTATGGAGGAAATAAAGAGAATGCAGTGGCAGAAAATTAAGGGGTGGTCTATTGGGTAGGGGGGCAAGGAAATCTTTTCTGGGGCAGCAACACTGAGAATCCTGAAGCTCAAAGGATCCAGTTATGCAGAGGAGTGGGGCGCATGGCAGGGAGCATCCAGAAGGGAGAAGCCACAAGGTCAGGAGAGGAAGGGGTAAGGACAGAGTGGTCAGGAGGCCTGGAAGCCTCTTCCAGGCCATGCTTCTTGTGAATCTCCCAGAGTGAGGGGGAGGATAAGCATTGCTTCCCAAGTGAAGTATTATAGGAGGTTACAACGGACATGCCAACCAACCTACCAGGAGAGCTTACACATGAGATTGCAAAGGGCAGTGCCTGGCCTACGTGCAGTTCTTCAAAGGACAGAGCCCCGCACCACATTCGCTGACCTGTAACTAACTCCTCATGCACAGCGAGGGGAAGACAGGCCGGGCTGTTGGCGGCTAAGAGGGTCCCCTTTAAGCCAGCCCTGTGCAGGCCTAGTGGCAGCACGATGTGCAGGACGAAGGGAACAGGTGGGAGGACATGTCCTTCCTCTTCTAGCCTAGTGAACGGCCTCCACAGAACCAGCTGGAGAACACGAGGCTCCTACAACATGGTGACGCCTGCCTGAGAGATCTAAAGCAATAGAGGCGGGCTGGCAGGACGCTGATGGACAAGCCCAAAGAAATAACACCTGCACTGGGGTCAGCCTGCTCCCTGCAAGTCTGTGGGAGCACAGGATGTGCGACTATTTCTGATCCGCCAGACACAAGCACCAGGACGGGGCCATATCGGTGGTTGGCAAACCTTGGCTCGCGAGCCACACGCGGCTCTTTGGCCCCTGGAGTGTGGCTCTTCCACAAAATACCATGTGTGGGCGTGCACGTACAGTGCGATGGAAGGAGTATCCTATTTAAGTTAGTAACAAGGCACCTACCTACATAGTTTAAAGTTTAAAAAATTTGGCTCTCAAAAGAAACTTCAATCGTTGCACTGTTGATATTTGGCTCTGTTGACTAATGAGTTTGCCAACCAACTGGGCTATATCGTGCTTGCCTAGTAAGAGCTACCTCTTGCACAGCAATGGAACCAGCCGACAGCAGTACAAATGAACCAGTGGGTTTTCTAGAGACTGAGAAAGGAGAGAGTGCGGTCAGCCTCACCAAGGAACCTGGCGGTAAGAAGTCCCCAGAGAGAGGTGAGGGGATATCTCTGAGCAACCTACAAAAGGAGGAGTCAGTTCTAAACACCCACCACACAAACACAGCTCTCCGGAGATGCCACTTCAAATTACATATTTCCTCTCCCCCTCTCTGTCCTCCCCTAAGCGGGAAGTGACAGCTACTGATGGAGCAAGAGAGAAAACACCCAGCACAGCCCCCTCTCTCCGCGACAGGCCCCCGCTGGAGGAAGGAGTAATGCTGTTAACAGGAATGGAGTTGGGAGCTTTAACCATTACCCGTTACTAGACACTTTAACGACCTGGAAAATTAAAGTGGGACTTTTTATTATGGAAGAGGAGTCAGAATAGTCATGTGATGTGCTTTCAGAAACAGGGGAAATACTTTCCGCTGAATACATTTTAATGGAAGACTAGATAAAGTTGAGTGTGTGTGTGTGTGTGTGTGTGTGTGTGTGTGTGTGTGTGTAGGGGGGGAGGGGTTGATGGCATCCCATGAAATTTATTTATTCCAGGCTGTCCACACATGGAGCGTCTTTATGGCAGCATATCTCATGGAAAATGTACTTTCCAAAAATGCCCCCCCCCACCCTACTCAGAAATGTCTGAGCTTAAACACTCAGATCACCACAGTTTCTGGGTCACCCTGCAACACTTTCATCCTTTGCAGGCCATGCAGAGCCTTCAGCAGCGACAGTAATTGCATCTGACCTCCTGCCCACAGCAGAGGTTCTCTTCCCTACACCTTCCTCCTCTTCCAGATACACAAGCATGTGTATCTGGAAGGGATCCCTGCCACCAGGACAACCCCTCTTTCCCCCCCCACACACACACCACCAGCACCAGGCTCAGCTCTGATCTGCATGAAACAGGCTTCAAGCTTCATGAGTCTTCTTAGAAGTCACCCTAATAGAATTCCTTCCCCTGGGACCTAGTTGAGAAGCCCGGAGCCTCAACTCACACCCAGCAGTAGCCCAAGTATATCAAGGCCGGCATCCTTTCTTTCATTCTCCCTTGTCAAATGTGTCATGAGAGGCATGCAGTAAAACATGAAACAGAACTCATCTTCCATACACTAGCACTTGGATCAAGCAAATGTGCAAACGTCAGCAGTTTAAGCATCATCAGAGGCCAGTGGATTTCAACAAATCAACACACTGGCCGACTTTGTATTGGAAATAACGCTTACCAAATCCACACTATATAAAATAGATTTCCCCTCACGCACATCCCCTGTTCTCCTGAGAGCTCATTTAAAAAAATGAGATCATTTTAAAAGCTGTTTCTGGGCCTGATGTTCACTAGGTTTTGAACTCCTCAAAGGCAGGGGCTGGCCGAGACCGGTTTGGCTCAGTGGATAGAGCGTCGGCTTGGGGACTGAAGGGACCTGGGTTCGATTCCGGTCAAGGGCATGTACCTTGGTTGCGGGCATATCCCCAGTACGGGGTGTGCAAGAGGCAGCTGATGGATGACTCTCTCTCATCGATGTTTCTAGCTTTCTATCTCTCTCCCTTCCTCTCTGTACAAAATCAATAAGATATATTAAAAAAAAAAAAAAAAAAAAAAAAAAAAAAAAGGCAGGGGCTGTGTCTCTTCTACTCCAGGGCTTAGCATGGAACCTGGCTGGCACATAAGTGGGTTCAATAAAAGTCCTTTGGGAGGGAAGTGGATGAACACACAAATGAATACCCTGGCTCACATTTAAATTAGATTATGTGAATACAATAATTAAACGTTTTTAAATAAAGAGATGTGCTATCCATCATGGTTGACTACTCCATTCTATTTTCTGCAGATGGTTTTTAATAGATTTATGTGAATCCTGTACATAATTAGATACATTAGTGCTACTTTACAGAAAAGATTTTCCTAAGGCTGCTTCCTGCAGGCGCTGAGATCATGCTATCTGCCCTTTCACCTCCAGTGAGAAACAGTGAAGATCCATTATGGTAAGTGACTCCATCTAAGGCATTCAATGGGTCCAGGTTGCTCAAAGGGGATAACACTGTTTAAAACACTGTTTTAAACGAATTAATTTTCCTCTCTTGTGGGAATCCCTTGGCAGGTGAAGCAGAAAGAGGGAAGGCTTGCTAGCCCAGGGCTGGGAAGCATCAGGCACTATAAAAAGGTCCCGTGATTTGGAGGGGACAGGTCTGTGGTCATGTTTTGTTCAGCATATTTAAAGATGGCTTTAAATAGGTGGTCTGTAACTCTACAAGAGTTGAGATCCAAACTCAGGCATTTAGAATTGGGAATGCATCTTCTCATAGAAACAATGAATATAACTAACAGATTTCTGGAATTACAAAGAGCCTCAAAGTACATTTAATGATGTAGAAAAACTTCCCACTAACTGTAGTATTTCCTAATGTAGACTCTGTGGTGTTGAAATCCAGCAAGCCCCACAAAACCAATGCACTCTATAATGTAGCCAAAATACCACATGCCGGGATCCAAGACAGGGGCAGAATGGGTGGAAGATACACTCACCTCTTCCCAGAACCAAACTGGCATTACAACTAAATTACAGAACAATCAACTGAACAGCCACCTGAATGAAGGCCAGCTAACAGAAGTCTTATGACCCAGTAGTTACAGAAGAAGCCGTATCAAGACTGGCAGAGATGCAAAAAGGGCTGGCCTTGCACCCATGTGCTCCAGTTGAGAATCAGGGGAGATCTCTCAGCTGCAAAGATCCTCCCTGAGGAGCGAGGGGTCTCAGTCCCATGCCAGGCTCCCCAACAGGAGCACCAAAGCCAAGAGGAGGAGCATGCATAACTGTGAAAGTCAGTGGGGATTCTGCCTACCAGGCCAGATGCCGGTACGAAACCCAGATGCCCTCTTAAAGGGCCAATGCACAAAATTCCATTTTGGGTCCCTTATCCTGGACTCTGGAGAAAGGAAGGCAGACTGGAGTGATGCAGGAAGAGACTGGGTCGTTGGCTTTAGGGAATGGGCTGGAAGGGTAGCCACCACTGACTGTGTGCTGAGTCCCTCTCCCACACCACCCACAGACACAACCTTTCCTGGGCCAAGCACTCTCTACAGCACTGGCCTGGGAGAGTGCACTAGCCCCACTCTCCTGAATCTCTGTGGCCCTTCCAGCCTGGCTCCCACCCTGTGGAGGAGCCCGCTAACTGGGGCCAGCCTGAGTCTGGGGGCAGACTTTCTTGGAGAGCTCTCCATGATGCCTGAGCAGACAGGGGATGTTAGAGACACACATGGACAGACTGAATAGAGTGGCTGTAGGCCAAAGGATGATTTTCCCATGCACCCAACCAGCTCTGTCCTTCCACTGGAGATCCACGAGCCCCCCCATACCCACGTCCTGTGACCCCACCCTGCCGGGCTCTCGCACTGCAGAGGAGTCTGCTGGCTGTAGCCAGCCTAGGCCCACATCCCCATCTTTCTTGGAAGGCTCTTGAGGTCAGAGCAGATTCCAGCAGTGTCAGGGATGAACAGGGAGAGAGAGACTGAGTTGTTTGGTTCCCCCCTCTCTCTTTCCTCCCCCTCTCACCCCCCAACGCCCCAACTGGCACTCACATTCCTGTGCAGAGCCCTTCCTCCACAGGGCCACATCTTAATCTGTTTATATGGACTAATGAATTCTACTGGCTTCACTCTGACAGATCCCTCAGTCAAACTGCCCCACTGAAAAGATCCACAGGCCCCAGGTGGGTGGCAGCTGGCCTTGGTCCATCCTGAGACTTTTGCTGAGTGGCCTCAAACCCACCACTAAAGTGCCAAGTTTGACTCTGTATTAACCTGGTGAACACCACCTGCCTGTACCTGGTGACTCACAGAGAACCTACCTCACGTAACTCATGTATCTCCAACGGCTCTTTCAGCGACTGAGCCAAACAGGCAGGAGGCAGGCAGAGGAAAATCTTGGGGTGCCTTGGGCCTTGCTGACCTGCCCCTCACCCCAGGCTTCATACTGGTGGAAGCCAGCCTCAGTTCGCAGCTAGACCCCTCCCACATGCACCCAGGCCCAGCAGAAACAGCCACCATCTTTGGATTGCTCTGTAGCTCCTCACAGGGAGCCGAGGGCTGGTAACAGGCAGCATCTGATATCGACCTGCACTGGAGTCCCTCCCGAGAGGCGACAGAACCAACACACCAAGAGCAGGCTTCACACCACGTCAGAGCATAACCCGGTTAGATCCACACGCAGCACACCCAAAGGGAAATTTCTGTAGTCACCACACAATGCCAGGGCACATTCTGCTTCGTGGGGTCAGCCCCACATGCAGAGCAGCCTGTCCCTGTGGTTGGGGTCACTCCTCACAGCCAACCAGTCTGAGGGTCAATAACATTGTAATAGCGATGCATGGTGCCAGGTGGGAACTGGAAACATTGAAGGGATCACCTTGTAAAGTGTATGATTATCTGACCACTATGCTGTATACAGGAAACTGATGCAAAATAATACTGAATGTGACCTGTCGTTGAAGAATGAAATTACAAAAATACTACATGCACACACAAAAAAGAGTAGAAAACTATTTTTAAACATCCAGTAATGATTCATGTTCACTTGTTCTCTCTCACCTTAGTTAAGATTATCTTCCAACTCTGAGATTCCCTGATGTAGAACGTGAGGAGGACATAATTTATTATCTCTTATAGCCTACCCTAGCCCTTCCCACATCGTACAACTGCCACAAAAAACTTCCAGTTAACGTGCGATAAGAAGTTTATCTGCTGCAGGCCCAGAGGGGAAAGAGAGATAACTGGGGGCAGAGAGAGGAGGCAATGCTATTAGCATGTGGGGTGAGCAGGACACAGAAACGAAAGCCCTCGTCACCAAGTTTCCCTCCTTTACTGCTTTGCTCAGCATCAGCCCCTCTCACCTGGTTGTGCACAAACACAACTATTCCTGGACATCCCGAGGCACCTGTGGGTCCCACGCATGCAACATCGTAGGGGTCCTCCGTCCTCCTCACGCTGACCCCTGCCTGTGGCGCCTCTGCCCATGGAGAGGTACAAAGTGCCCTAGAATATTCCCTCCTGCTTACTCTCTAAATGGCCTACACTGGCTGCTTGGACCTGCAGGACGTTCACAAGCCACGTGTGCTGAGCTTGGAAGCGCCTACCACTTTGTCTCCAATATGGAAAATCCAGAAGAAACTGCTGACAGGACCAGGGGAATCTGATTTTGCCTAAAAGCTCAAAGCCTTACTCAGGTGCATGACTAATACTCATGATATAATGTAAATGTGAAACCATTTTATCAAACGGCTTTTACGATTCTAATTTTGAAATATACAGGGTGGGACAAACGTAGGTTTACAGCTGTTCATATGGAAAGGAATACAATAATTAATAGCAATACAAGAATAAACTATGTTTCATGCATTCACAACTGCAAACCTCCTTTTGCCCCGCCCTGCATATACACAGGATAGCTTACAAATTCTTATTTATATCCGTTTAGAAAAAAAAGATTGGAATGGAAGGAAATACTCCAAAACCTTAACAATTATTTTGTCTGTGCTATGAAAATACAGGATATTTTTTACTTTATAATTTCTGTATTGTCTCTGTTCGGTTAAATGAGTAGGTAATTACATAAAAAGAGGTAAAATGGCATTTAGAAGCATTAATTAAATAGTTTTAAAATATAGATATATTTTTATTTCCGAGAGGAAGAGAGAGATGGAAAGATCAATGATGAGAGAAAATCATTGATTGGCTGCCTCCAGCACACCCCCTACTGGGCACCAAACCCCAACCCAGCCATGTGCCCTGACCGAGAATTGAACTGTGACCCCCTGCTTCATAGGTCAATGGTCAACCACTGAGCCATGCCGGCGGGGCTCATTTTAAAGCTAAAATGTAGAATCCTTGGAAATGACTTCATTCAACATTTCCCCCAGCCTCTCTTCATTTTGTAGGAAAACCTCCTCTGGCCCCTCAGGTGACTTATGAGCTTGAAGTCCCACAACCAGTTGACAACCAGCCAAACGGTGGCTTGAACTTAGATCTTGTGATATTTACCGTCTGTGCCGCTCCCATGATCTCACAGTGTCCCGGAGTGAGAGACTAATGAACTGCATACGGAAATGCTCCATAAGGAAGGAGCAAGTTTTACTGTGCACACCTACACTTCTCATTAAGTCAATATTTGTCCAGAGTCATATCATCGTTTTATGACATACAAACAATTCGGTTGCTAAAGGAGCTCTGGTGACCCCATCAGAGCTATTGAACCAGAGTTCCAATTATGAAGTTTTCACTCCTGCCTTGCATAGAAGCCCACTTCGGAGATTTGCAAGATGAAAACATATCAGAAGGCATCTCTGTCCTGATGGCAGGCATCTCTGTGACCACAGAGAAGAGACAGGTTATTTCTTGTCTTCTGCTGTTACTACACCTATAACAGCCACGTAACTTCCATCCCACAGTATCATGCTGCATTAGAACTACTTAACCTTTATCCAACTCCAAAATACATATAGAAAGCAGACAGACTGAAGACCTCCTTCAAAAAAAGCACCTGCATCCTAAAAGGCTTTAAGTACTTCCTATTTATCAATATGAAACCTTATGAACAGCAAAGCACTGCTTATGTCTGACAAAAAGATCGGTTCTGAGATCTTCCTTTTCCAAGGGATAAATGTCAGACATTCAATGCAAACAGGCATACAGAGGAGCCTAGGAGATCCGCTTCCTCGTTCGCCCCGCTTATTGCGAGCTGGTTGGGCTGGGAACGCATTCTGGGTGAGGGGTGGGCGGTGGCCTGGAAGGACACAGGAAAAGGGGATGGGCCACACTACACAAGTCAAAGAACTGTTTTTCAGATAAGCAAAGCGACTTTGCCCGTGATCACAGCAGGTAGCTCATTTCCTGCTCAGTGTGCTAACCAAAAACATACTGCATGAACCCAGGATAATATAGTATGGCAGGCAGAGAGCATGCAGGCGTCTGGGCGATATGCTGGCCACCTGTTAACAGTAATTAACAAGATTTAGAACCTGAAGCTAGTTGTACATGTCACATGAATAGAAGGCAAAGCTTAGAGCCGTGGTCGGCAAACCATGGTTCATGAGCCACATGCGGCTCTTTGGCCACTTGAGTGTGGCTCTTCCACAAAATACCACGGCCTGGGAAAGTCTATTTTGAAGAAGTGCATTAGAAGAAGTTTAAGTTTAAAAAATTTGGCTCTCAAAAGAAATTTCAATCGTCGTACTGTTGATATTTGGCTCTGCTGACTAATGAGTTTGCCAACCACTGGCCTAGAGCATGCCTAGATACAGAGGAAGCGTTTAAGATGAGCTGTGGAAATGCTGGCATTGGGAAGAATTCATGGTAGAAGAACCCAGGGGGAAATTTAGGGAAAAGCAGGCTGCAACCTGGGGTATCTCAGGTTGCCAACATTCCTCCCACCAAACGTGGGAGCGGAGCATTGAGGAAAGCCCTAGAAGGAGACTGAAACTTATGTTTAGCTGAATTCTTAAATATTTTAAAGTTTTAAGGAAATAATGTGCTAAAGTGATCTCTCTTCTTTATCGGTCAAAATAAAGTCCCCTCCCCTAAATGGAGCAAGGACCATACCAATGTACCCCTCAATCAGAGACTCTCAACTCTGAGAATTCAGTCCAAGTAAATAAGAAGGAAGCAAAAGACTAGATTCTGCATGAAGAGGTATATACAATACACTGTGTTCTCTAAGAGCAAAAATAAAAATACTGGATCCTATTGGATAACTAACATCAGGGGAAATTAGACTAGACAAGAGAAAATTAAGACATGAAAAGTATTTCCAACCTCTTTGGAAATGATCACATGAAGGTACATATGGGGAAAATATGAAGTTTAAAAATTTTATATTGAACATTCACTATGGTTACAACGAAATCAAAGTAGTGGTGCTGGGAGAAGCTGCAGGGAGTGTCAGGCTCAGGAGCCAATGGTACCCAGGACGGTCTGGGGTAGGCTGATGAAGAATGGAGGTGCTGAAGGCAAGTGCCCCATGGATGAAGTCCTTAAGCTGGTTTTGGGCTGTGAAGGAGAGGCCCCAGTCTCATCCGGAATCCCAGGAAGTGGGCCTGAGCCCTAACCAAGAAAAGATGTAGTCTTCCTACAGTCAGAGCTCAAGTACAGCGCTTAATTAACCTTGGGTTGAAGGGTTGAGAATAAGGATGGTCTTATAGAACCGTGGAGGGAGATGTGAAGGAACTTGTAGATGAAAAGAAAGTGGAGTCTGTAAGGGTCTGTTTAATAAAAAAATAAATAAAAAAAAATCTAGAAGGTTCCATTTAGAAATTTGGCCACACTTACTGAGGAACGTGCACGTGTAACTGCTTGATAGAACAGAAGAGCGGGAACGGGGCAAAGTGCCATCTCCAACGTTCAGATAAGAAAACTCAGACCCGGGAAGGCACACCAACTGCCTGCCTGAGATGACAGCCCGCTCACAGCACTGCCAGGGTCAGCACCAGGTTCTTCTCATTCCAGCATTTTGCACGTTATGCCACACTCTCAGATCAACCTGATCAGACGAACCCAGAATTCTCCCAACTACATCTGAATTAACTTGAAGAAATCATTTTCACTATCTGAGCACTATTGCTTTATTTTATAATTGGGGGAAATTCAGGAAAGCCATAATAAGAAGAAAATCAACATTAGTTTCAGTTTACATTTTAAAAATTCTCATTATTTCTGTTAAAATTACCTAGTTGTTTTGGCCCATATTCAGAGCTGGTGGGTGTGGTGAATATTTAGTCTATAGGTTTAGCTAACCCACTGAAGTTTGTGTCACCAGCCACACAAAATATGTGGATTTTTAAGATTTCTATGCAAGTCTGAAGGATCTTTCTTAAGCTGGCATAAAGAAAAACCCAAGGGCCTGCCACTGGGAACTTCTGTGCAGGCTCCTGACCCTCAGTAACTGGGCTATGGCATAGAAATAGAATCAGCTGTGAACTTCTTTATCCTCTCATCCTCCGATTCTTCTCTGTTATATACATTAAGGAGACCTAGAAGGTATTTTTCTCAAATGCTTTGATGTCTATGGATTTTTCTTCTGGTACCAATCTAAAACCTTTATCTAAAAAGAAAACGAAATGAATGGTCACTACATATTAGCAAAATGATGCTGGTTCCTAAGGATCAATGCAATTTCTTCTATGGCCTTATAACTCGTTTACATGATGGTAATTCAGAATTTTTGCAAGGGAGCATTTCTACACTGACAGGTTTAGGAATTCAACCTTTTCAAAAGCTATCCAGCCTGGCTGGTGTGGCTCAGTGGTTGTGTGTCAACCTATGAGCCAGGAGATCACAGTTTGGTTGCCTGTCAGGGCACATTCCTGGGTGGTGGGCTCAATCCCTGACAAGGGTGGGAGGGTGGGGCATTCGAGAGGCAGCCTATCAATGAGTCTCTCTCATCATTGATGTTTCTCTCTCCCCATCTCCCTTCCTCTCTGAAGTCAAATATATATATATATATATATATATATATATATATATATATATATATATATATTTCTCCAGAACATTTGCTTGTCTCTGGTTTCTGAATCTTCTCCCACTCTCAAAGATTTACTCAGTGATCACCACAGTAGCTCAGAGATGGTATCTGCTAATTCCTTCAACCCTCTGAGACGCTATCTAGTGTGCTCTAGAGATGTGAACTCATTAAAATTACCGATGCTCCTTTATCCATCTTCTAAATCCCTTTCAATTAATTCCTTTTCATTTTGAAGATCATTCTCTTTGCTAGAAAAGTAAAAGCAAATCAGCTCTGTATATGTCATCTATTAATGCTAGTCTTACTCCTTTACTCTGTCTCTATTCTAATAGCTCCATACACAATTAAAAAGCAAAATAAACTAAAGCTATTGTCAAATATAATTACATACCACACATACTACACAGTTAGACACACACACACACACACACACACACTCACTCACACACAAAGTTCAACCTAGCCAATAAATAAATTAATACAAAATGTCACTCTATAACAAACCACGAAAACACATCTTTAAGTGATAAACAGTAATGCAGAATGGGCAGTCAAACATCCCTCGAGGGGTTCCAGATTGGAGAGGGTGAAGGCTGGACTAAGGGACACGCCCCACCATCCCACGCACGAATTTCATGCACCTGGCCTCTAGTAGGTATATAGTAAGTGACTGATAGACAAAGGGGGAGAACAGACAAAACTCCCACGCAGAAGAATTTCACCTACATTTATAGATACTCCTCCTTCGAGGAGGAGGAACGGAACTCCCAATCCTTGAGGTGTGACTCCCTTCCACACAGCACAGCATGGAAAAGGAGGGGAAAGAAAGGGAGTACACATTACGTAAGCCAGGTAATAAAGATCAACATCAACAGTGATATCATGTTATAGAGTGTACCTCTGATATCATGTGATGTGAACAGCACCCAATCTCCCCAGAACACATTAATCTCAGTCTAACCATGAGAAAAGCATCAGACAAATCTCTACTGAGGGACCTTCTGTAAATAACCTGACAGTGATTTTCAAAACTGTCAAGGTCATCGAAAAGAAGGAAAACCTGAGAAACTGTCACAACCAATAGGAGCCTAGAGAGACATGACAACTAAATGTAATGTGGGGTCCCGGATGGGACCCCAGACAGCAACAATAGAAAAAAGGGCAGGAGGGGAAACCAGCCAATCTGAATAAAGCATGGACTGTGGTTAATAAGATATCAACGTTGATTCACGAGTTGGGACAAAAGTAGAATACCCATGTAAGACAATGATAGAGAAAACTGGGTATGAACTACAGGAAAATCCTCCATCCCATATCCTCGAGACTTCTCCATATCTAAAACTCTTCCCTAAAATAAAAAGCTTGTTCAAAATAATTCCAGGGGATCATGATCACTGTCTTCAAAGGCTCCTCCATCTTCTACATTGTAAAGTAATTCTTTCCTCAGTGGTCAGTGTTAAGTCCAATATAGTACCTCCCTTTGTTGTATTCTGAGAAGGGACCAAAAAAAAAAAAAAAAAAAAAAAAAAAAAAGCCCCGAAAGATATTAGTTTTTTGTTTTGTTTTAGCCCAATTACCCAGCCAGCAGAAGCTGAGATGGTCATCTCCGATTGCCTCCTCAGTTTTGCAGTCTGTGTCAACAAGGTATTATCCGCCTTAGCCTCCATCTGTCTGGTTAGCAGAAGGTCTCCACATCAATCAAACTGATGGGCTTTTATTCTCCCCTTTAGCCTCACCAAAGCTCTTCAGAATGGTTCCTTCATCAGAGTGTAGATTTACCGATAAACATGCCCTTTCTCCTTTATCAATCCTGACTCTCCTCTTCTCTTCCACAGATGGAGAGACATTCCTATTCGTGTAGTCTCGGGACCAACTGAACAGGAAGCCGTGGGAGCAAGCATCAGTCACCACGTGAAAGAAAAGAGGATGGAGAAAAGGAGTCGGACCTTCTAGATCTGGTCTACTGGACTCAGTCTGGCCTCACCTGCCTGCTACCACCACTCCTCAAGGCCAAGTTCCTAACCAAGCAGTAGAGATAAGCTGGCGGCAGCTTTGAGCCTCTGTTCTTGTCCTTGCCTCCCACCTAGAACATTTCCCTGTTCTCTTGTTTCTTCTACCTTCCTCAATCTCGTGACTCCCACACTGCTGGGATCTTTCCTTCTGAACTCTTTTTTTGTTGTTAATCCTCACATATGATTTTTCCCCCCATTGCTTTTCAGAGAGAGTGGAAGGAGGCAGAGAGAGAGAGAAAGAAACATCAATGTAAGAAAGACACACTGAATGGTTGACTCCCACACATGCCCCGAGTTGGGGCAGGGAGTGAACTGAAACCCAGGTTCATGCCCTTGACTGGGAATTGAACTGAGACCCTTCTGTGTGCCAGCTGCCACTCTAATCACTGAGCAACACTGGCCGGGGCTCCCTCTGAACTCATATAAATCATGCCTTACTTACTTTGCATTCCCAGCACTATTGGTCACAGTTCATGAGCATATCTCCTCAACTACACTGTAAGCTCTTCACTGGGGTGAACTTCATCTACCTTTCCACACACAGTTTATATATTTAAAGATCATGTAATTGTCCAGTAAACATTAGCAAACATTTGAGTGTTTACTCCTGAGTGTTTATTTTGCAACAGCTCACTGAGGTAGAAAATACTTACCCCATTTTGTAGCTGAAAACAGTGAGAAATAAAGGAGTTGAGTGGCTTTTCCAGGGTCACAGGGAAGTTACCGAGCCAGAATTAGTACCGAAATTCAAGCTTTTAGTCTGCCTCCGAATAAATACTGCCCAGTGAAATGATCCCATACAGAGTCTAGGTATTTTAATAAGTGATGAGTGCAGAAGGAAAGTTAAAAACCTTGGATCTGTGAAGCCCACACTGACTGAGGAAATTTTGATTCAACCCCTCCCTCCAAACCTAAAAGTCAAAGTTTTTGTACAGCACTGACTATAGGACTCAAGGGAGACAGTACTTAAAAATATTTTTTCCGGATTAATTGATTTTGGAGAGAGATGGAGATGGGGACAATGGGTAAGAGAGAGAGAAAAATATCCATTTGTTGTTCCACTTATTTATGCATTCATTGTTGATTCTTGTATGTGCCCTGACCAGGGATTGAACCCGCAATCTTGACATATTGAGATGATGCCTAACCAACTGAACTACCTGGCCAGGGCAAGAAGGTACTTTTTAAAAATGTCTTTAGGAAGTACTGTGGCTAGTCTTCATTCTTCACGCATTGACCAGTTAGAAGGACTTATGGACACAGAATGAACAAATAGAGAAAACCAAAATATGCAAGTCTGTTCAGTTTGGAGTGCAATGCCAGGCTGGCTCATATGCTCTGAGGAAACTGGGCAGAGAGAGAAGGCACAGTGCGAGAGGAATAAACCAGAACCCAGCCCCATACAGTGTGTCCATGGACAACATACAGTCAGGTTCTCTTCCATCGTCTGCTTCTCATTTCCCTCAGGCGAGCTTGTGCTTGGATGATCAGCTTCTTAAAAAGATTTCTAAAAATAAGTCACCACCAAATTCTATTACACAACCCACAAGTATTGACATTCACCTGCTGGCCCATGGCCAGATTCAACAACCTTCCTTCTGCTCAGGGGGAAAAGGTGCTGAGCTCCACAGCAGGTGCAAAGCATTGAAACTGGGAAACTGTTCCTTCTGCATCATCACCGGCAGCACCACCACCAGATGCTGAGCCTTTAAAGAATACCTGCACACGGCGCCAACAAGCAACTGTTATGCCCACTCCATCCAACCAAGAATGACCAGGCTTTGCCTGAGGGGCAGACAGACTTCTTCACTATGCTTGTGCCAGCTGCTACTCAGCTCTGAGTTCGCCTAGAAAGCCTTGGCCAGCAGAACACTGGCCTTCCTACCTCTGTAAGACGTGTTCTTTTCTTTCAGACCCCACTGCCTTCTGTTCACCAGGCCCACTTGTCTGGCTTAGCGATCAGACTTGAGACCAGCATCTTCTCTTTTGAGGGCCACAGCTCTGAGT
Organism: Pipistrellus kuhlii; assembly: GCF_014108245.1. Taxonomy (NCBI): domain Eukaryota; kingdom Metazoa; phylum Chordata; class Mammalia; order Chiroptera; family Vespertilionidae; genus Pipistrellus; species Pipistrellus kuhlii. The sequence continues at coordinate 31,255,807 of NW_023425427.1, forward strand.
TTCCCAAGAAATACGCATGAAGACTACATGAAACCTATGATGGCGGATACCCAGGTGAACTCAAGAGGAAATACTGGCAGAGTATAAGTTAGAAATGATAAAGGAATGAATTTCCTTTGAATACCCAATAGGCCCAAACCAAATGAATACACAATTTCATAAACACCTGAACAGCATTATTACACAAGCAAGAGTGATTCATGTCATTTTTTTAAATTTTATATTTTATTTTTTTTAGTAAAGGGAATTGTTTTGGACAAAGTTTTATTTATTAAAAACAAACAAGAAAGATCCTTCTTTCCTCCAAGAACTTAGAATCCAGCCGAGAAGATAAAAACATACCTGAAAGGCGATAAGTCCCATAACAGAGGTATACATAAAATGCTTGTCTCCACCAGCTCACTACTGATTCCAGTGTCAGGAGTTTCTAGAATGATCTCACCAGAGCCCGCTAAGGTCATGGTTGTGGGAGCAGGGTCCCTGGAGAATGAAGTGGGCTGGAAGGAGCTGAGAGTCAGCTTCCTCACTTCCCAGCCTTCTTTTACCCACATTATAATGATGGTTACAATTTGCTTATTATGAAATACTTCCCTAAGAACACTGAAAAACAGGCCATTTTTAAAAGCAAGGAGTATAATTCTAACATCTTATCGCTTTTTAAAGTGTAATTTTCAGAGCAATTTCATAGCACATGTCAGCTCTTGTGCCTATCTTCAGATCTGGAGAGAACAATCACACACACCAGAAGCTTAATTTGGAACCCAGAAGCTGGCTTTTACCCTAACTCTGCCACATTCGACACTTTTGCCACCTTTCGTTTTGTTCTGTTTTGTTAGTCCTCACCTGAGCATATTTTTCCTTTTGCTTTCAGAGAGAGTGGGAGAAAGAAATATCGATGAGACACATCAACTGGTTGTCTCCTGCACATGCTCCGTGGGGAGCGAACCCAAAACCCAGGTATGTGTCCTTGACCAGAAATTGAACCCAAAACCCTTGAGTGCTTGGGCCAACACTCTAACCACTGAGCAACACCAGGCAGGGCTGCCAGCCCTTTTTTTATTGTATTATCTTCCCCTAATTAAATGTGTTTCCCTGGCTCCTCTAATCTATCTATCTATCTATCTATCTATCTATCTATAAAAGGCTAATATGATAAGTGTCTGACCATCCAACCAGTCGCCATGACATACACTGATCACCAGGGGGCAGACAATGCAGGAATAGCAGAGCTGCAGTGACTTGGCAGCAGTGGTTCTTGGGTGATACACCCTGAAACCATAGAGGAGGGAGCCTGATTCCCCACTGAGTCACGCCATTCCACCTTTGGCAGTGGGTTGTGCTGTTGCTGAGGCACTATCAGCCCTGAATCTGGTTTACTGCACACCCTGTACAACAGCAACTCTGCAGAGTGCCCGCTCACACTCTGGGACTCCTCGGGGGATATCAGAGAGCTGGTTTTGGCCCGATCCTCACAGTCCAGGGCAAGGGACCCCACTTGCTCACTCCTCAGATGCTGAGGAGGGATCATGGGAGGTTGGCTCCAGGTGTGTCTCGCCCGTCTTGCCCAGTCCCACCCGCTGCCACCTTCTAATTAATTTCCTTTCAATATGCACGAACGTGTGCACCAGATCACTAGTCTATTATAAGTTCCTGGAGGATGAAGACCACTAATTGGTTTTGTAATTGTCTCCTTACCCCGACCCCTCACTCTCAATGTCATCCCCATTGCTCTCAGCACTTTATAGAAAGCTTTCCTCATAAAAGTGAACGAAAATAGCTTTTAGTTAGTTCCTGCTCTCTATAACACCTTATCTCACTTAATCCTCTCAAACCCTATTGAACAAGGCAATCACAACTTCAATTTAGAGGTTGTTCTTTGTGGGGTAAAGGGGGTTGGATCACCTTAGAGCTTGTCCATTGTACGCACTGGAATGTCAAGTTCGCCTCTTCTCAACTTGCCCTTCCTCTTATCCAGGCATCAGGAGTATCAGCAATCGTATTGGTGGATCAGATATTCATAAACTGAGGTCAAGTGGAAATACCACAACTTTTAGACACGAGTTCTAGGACAGCCTCTAAGATTCTAACACAGCACTCAAACATGACACGTGACTCTGGAAACTCAATTACCACACATACCAAGAAGGATGCATAGGCTTGTGCTAAAGGTAACTCTCCTTAACAGCGATGACTACGGAGGTCCTATCTGTTAACTTGTTAATGATTGAAGAGTGAGCAGAAGCAGCTTCCAAGCCCAGGCACCTTCCTGTCCTAAGACTGAAAGGAAAGTGCCCCAGTCTGGTCCCATCTCAGGGCCGATCCTTTCTCATGAAAAGAGGAGGAATATTGGTGGTACATCCTAAATTCAAAGCAATCTGTAAACCCATTATTCCTTTCCCTGTTTCCATCCTAGTTGATTTGTATTTGTGCTTTGTGTACACAGAGAATGGGTGGGGCCCATTTTAAAGACCTAATGACATCCTTGGAATTTACTATCTAGTTTCAATATACAGCCGGATGTGACAAGCTCCAGAGTTGCACTTTTCAGCATAGTCCAGGTCAAATTCCATTCTAATACCTTTGTTGGGCTTACTGAAATTCTCTGCTTTTCTATAATTTAGTTGTACATGACCGTACTTTAAGGGTGTGATATCAGTTAAAAATTAATAAATTTGGTATTTTATGGAATGAAAAAAATGTTCTAGTTAAATATGGGCTATGGAAACAGACCTAACATCTTCTTAAGGTTTTTAATCAAAAAATAAATCTCATCTGCTAGCAGAGCGTACTTTTTGGGAACTGATGCTAGTTCCAGTTAGGCGTGAGGTGTGTTTCTTCAATTACCCTATCTTCACCTCTATTGGAAGCATAGAGTGGACTGCCCCTGGTGTCCCAATTCCTGACTATAGGTAACAGGTACTCCAGATATTTTTGATCTTGCATATTATTTTCTACTTCTTATGATATTCCCATACTCTTCAGATCATATTCTTATGCAACCAAGTACACAAAACGATAAACAAAATCATAGAGCCAACTCTACAAAAGTACTCTCTGCTTTCTCATCCTTAGCAGTGTACTTGATTATTAATAGTTTTTCATAATATTGTATCTATTTTTCCCAGTTACTTCACATAGGTTTTTAAATTTTTTTTTCATTCAATATTATTTTGTATTAGTTTCAGTTATACAACATAGTATTTAGCCAATCATATACTTTACGAGATGATCCCCTCTATATTCTCAGTACTCACCTGGCAACATAGCTATTACAATATTATTGACTATATTTCCTATTGCTGTATTTTATATCCTTGTGACTATTTTGTAAGTATCAATTTGTACTTTTTAATCCCTTCACCTTTTTCACCCAGTCTACACACACACACACACACACTAGCTACCATCAATTTTCTCTGTACCTACAAGTCTGTTTATATTTTATTTGCTCATTTATTTTGTTCTTTCAATTTCACATATAAGTGAAATCATATGGTATTTGTCATTTTCTGACTGACTCAGTTCACTTAGCATAATACACTCTAGGTCCAACCATGCTGTTGCAAATGGAGAGATTTCATTCTTTTTTTTTTTTTTTTACGGGCAAGTAATATTCCACTGCATATATGCACCACAACTTCTTTTTTAAAATCCCCACCCAAGGATATTACCCATTGATTTTTCAGAGAAAGGAAAGGAGAGAGTGGGAGAGAGAAACATTGATTGGCTGCATCCTGTACACACCCTGACCTGGGATCAAACCTACAACCTATGTATGTGCCCTGACGAGGAATCAAACCCACAACCTTCTGGTGTATGGGACTATGCTCCAACCAACTGAGCCACCTGCCTAGAGCTGTGCCACCACTTTTTTTTAATCCACTTATCTATTGATGGGTAACTGGGTTGCTTCCCTATCTTGACTATTGTAAATAATGCTGCGATGAACATAGAAATGCATGTATTCTTGTGCAGTAGTGTTTGAGGTTTCTTCAATATATAGACCCAGAAGTGGAATCAGTGGGTCATAAGGTAGCTCCACTTTTAATTTTTTTTTGAGTACTCTCCATACTGTTTTCCATAGTGGCTGCACCGATCTGCATCCCCACCATCAGTGTATGGGGGTTCCCCTTTCTCCACATCTTCACCAATACTTGTTATTTGTAGGTTTACGATGATAGACATCCGACAGGTGTAAGGTGATACCTCATTGAAGTTTTCATTTGCATTTCTCTGATGATTAGTGACCTTGAACATTTTTTCAAATGTCTATTGGCCATCTACTAGTATACATCCTCTTTGGAGAAGTCAATACTCAAGTCCTCTGCCCATTTTTTTTTTAATTGGATTGTTTTGTTGTATTTGTTTCTTTGTTTGTTTCTTTGGTGTTGACTTGTATGAGTTCCAGAAAATTCCTTAAAGAAACAACTCATGAATTTTAAATTTCGTCCTCTTCTGTGCAGTGTGATGAAATCTTGTTCTCTGCTGCTCTGTCCCGCTGGGACCTGGGACCTGAGTTATCGCCTTGTCCAGTGTATCATGCTGTATACGCTCCCGCCCATTAGTCACTCAGTAGCCATCTCAGTTATCAGATCCACTGTTGGGATGTGGCAGGGCTTGTGCTCAAGTGACCCTTATTTTACTTAATAATGCCACACTCACATAACTTTTATTACTGTATATTGTAATAATTGTTCTACTTCATTATTACGGTTGTTAATCTCTTCTTGTGTCTAATTTATATATTAAACTTTATCAACGGTATGTATGCATAGGGAAAAAGGTATAGATAGGGTTGGAGGCATCCACTGGAGGTCTTGGAATGTATCTCCCAGGGGGAAAGGGGACTCCTGTACCTCTTTAGTTTCAGAGGAACAGTCAAGGCACCTCAGGGTCAAGGAGCATGCGCTGTATACATTGTGAGGTGTCACACCCATGGCTCTACCCTGAGACATAACCCACAACCTCACAGCTAAGAGAGAAGGCTCTGGAGTTGGAGTGTGTGGCCTCAAGTAACATACTTACTATGTCTGCTCCATGGTTTCCTCACTTATAAAATGATGACAACAGTACCTACCCCAGGGGCTGCTGTAAATATTCAACAAGTTAATGCCTGCTTATTGTTTAGAAAGTACCTGGAGTAAAGTAAACACCCAAATAAGTGTTAGATAATCATCAGCAATGAATGTCATGTTAGGGGTCCTCCTTCCTTTACACAACTTTCTAAGCATAGACTATGTCCACAGTATTTCTTACTTTATAATATTCAGCTCTTACCCTCTATTTTAGTTACTTCATGCTGATTATTATCTTTATGTTTTAATTACCAATGTAACTGCTTTGCTTCTATAAAAAATGCATATGTAAGGTAATACAGTAAATGATATAAAGGACTTTGTGAGAACCGCTATTTATTATTATTTTAAAATAAATTATTATTTTCCTATTACAGTTGACACACATTACATTAGTTTCAGGAGTAATTCTGGCATTCTTTCTTCCCCCTCAATTACAGTTTACTTTCAGTATTATTTTGTTTTGGTTTCAGGTGTACAGCCTGGTGGTTAGACAAACATATACTTGACAAAGTGTTCTTCCCAATATCTCCAGTACTCACCTGGCACCACGCATAGCTATTACCATATTATTGACAATTTTCCCTATGCTGTACTTTACATCCTCATCACTATTTTGTGAGTCGTCCAGTTCAGGGACTGCTTCTTAACTGGTACTTTTTAATCCCTTCACCCCTTTTATCCAGTCTCCCAAAACCCTTCCCCTCTAGCAACCAGCAGTCAGCTCTCTGTGTCTGAGTCTAGAACAGCCATTTCTTGATTTTCCTGTTCCTACCACTAGTTCCACCCAAGACAACCAATCAAAATTTTCTGTTTCGATGTCTCAGTAGTCATCTCTTTAACTCCTGATAACATGCTTTAATCTGTTGTTCATGATTCTTATCAGGGACTTTACTCCTACTGCCCCCTGGCCTCCACCCAAAGTTTTATCAATTATCATTTTCATTCCTCTGTTCATTACCTGTGTCATTTTAAGTGCTTACTACTAAATTTTCATTTATGTTTCCAACAACAACAAAAAAAACTTTTTTTTTTTTTTTAGGTAAAACTGTCATTAATCACAGACAACATGATTATCTATGCAAAAATAAATTCTGTGGTGCTACAAACGTTACTAGAATTAATACATGAGTTTAATAACTGCACGGGTTCCCCTCATTTTGGTCAGGCATTATCTATGTCGTTAACTCCTGTCAAACCCTTCTGCCATTTGACACAGGTCCTCAAATATTTCTACTATTATTGGAAGGTTTCATTAGCATTTGGGGGATGTCCAACTAACCTCGAACAGCCTTTAAGATTTCACAGGTGTTAAAAGTGCTTTCTAAATTATTTCTAGGAGCTTCTCTTAGTCCATTTAGAAAGGAACCAATTGAAGCACTGATTCTCTTTGAATGTAAGGCATAGTGTTAAGCACTCTGTGTGGTATGATGATGACAACCACAAACCACATAATCTAAACTGAATAAGCCATGAACTTGCCTAGTAATACATTGAGCATCATTTCTTACTTTGGACTCTATCGTATGAGTTATTTGCTGCCCACTGGCACTGTTTTTCTTTAACATGTAAGTGTGAGTTTTGCATTCTTCAACAAACCTATATATCCAAGATTCACTTCTTTTTAAAGATAAAAGTTCATTGCTCTCCTCATCCATGCTGAGGGTATGTTTAAATTGTGGAACGCTGGTGAGAACTTTAGCCAAGTGTCTCCTTGTACCCTTGGCCTCTGGGAATAGGGGAGGAGAATTCTTCTTTTATGGGAGCCTCATCGCAGCAGATGTTTCATGCTTTGCTTCAGATCTGCTTACCCAGGGGTTATAATGGTGGCTATCTGGAGCCTGAGCTCCTGCTGTAATCCTTATGAAATAAATTCTCTAATGTGCATGACGCTTTTGTTCCAAAGGACCTCCAGGGCCATTCTTCTGTCTGCTTCACATCATGCCTTTGAAGTAGTCCAGGAGCCAGTGCACAGATTCTCAGACCACAGATGAGGAAAGAAAAAAAGGTACAAAAGAGGTCAAGTCACTGGATCAGGGGTCACTAAAGTGTCAGGAGAGGGGCAGGGTAGGCCAGAACACCTGCTTTTTGGACCACAGCTCTCACAGCATTCAGATTCAGCCTGTGCAAAGTGTCATTTAAAAACAACAGGAAGTTCGACCCAATGAAACCAGGAGATAAACTCGGCTCACAATAAGCAATAGTAGTGGAGCTGCCAAAAGATATATTCTCTTCCTCTGAAAGTTTCAAATAGTGGGAATGATAAATGACGCGAAGGATAAACAGAAGTGGGTTTTGTGGACCATTTTTCAAATTAAATTTTGTTTCTTTATTTTTTAGTGAGGAATAGAATATTCTTACAAACACACTGTACGCAGGCATTTTCAATTTAGTTCAGGTACATTAACTGACATAAATCCTAACGGAACTTTGAGTTGTTCCCTTTTCACTTCATTCTGCTAAAGGAGAATAAAAATAATCGAAAAGGAGGAGCAGCAGCTAGTGTGCAGAGGACGCTGAGCTAAGAGGCTGGGTGGGAAACATGAAGAGGGCCATGTGGTCTCAGCTGTCAGGACTCCGGTCTGCTGGGAGAGATAAGTAGAGAGCAACTGAAAAGTCAGCTTCAAAGGAAAGCTGCAAAAGAGTCGTAAGAGCAAGACTTCCACAGGGGATGTGTGCCTGAGAAATCTCTCCCGGCAAGAGTGGGGATCAGAGATGCCTTCCAAAACCGTGATAAATGCGTGGGATCATGAAAATCTGATGTCATTTCCTTAAACGGAGAAGAACACAGAAGATATGGTAAAAAAAAAAAAAAAAAAAGGGGTATATGAAGAAATGATATTGCAAATAACAATCAGGAAATGATTTGGTTCTCAGATATTTTCTCTTCTTAGTCTACAAACCTTTTCAGGAAGTCTCATTTAATCCCATGGCCATAATCACTGGTGAGAGAACATAACTTTCTGTCTCCATCAGGGACCTGTCTCTTCTTATCCATGCTCATACACCTTCCTTCCTGATCCTCCACCTGGATGTCCTGTGGGTTTCTTAACCACTTCCACTCCCATGCTTGAATCACTACCCACAGACCATAACATAGCCAGTGTCTCCATCATGGGCCTCTCTCCTTACAGCTGCACCCCACCTGGTTATTCCACAGGTTTACCAAGTGCATGTTCAAAACTGGATGCATCATCACAGCCTCTGCCACCATTACATGCTGCCTCTTCCCTGTACACACCCTCAGTTCACCATCATTCTCCAACCTCTCCAGCTACTCAAGCCAGAAGCCAGAGAAGCATCTTCTACTTCTCCCGTTCCCTCAAAATTCACAGGAAGTCATCTTCAAGCCCTATAAAACCACCTTCCTAAATCTCAAATCTGCTCACTTTCCCCATCCTCGCTACCTTAATTTAGATTCTCATTATAACTCTTACCACCAGTCTTATGGTCTGCAATCCCTTTCTCCCTTCATTCATCTCCCAAACTATATAACCCATGTTGCTGATCTAACTTAAAACATGAGCTCACCACTGATTCATGAAAATCTTCCAGCTGTTGCCTCATTGCCTACAGAAGAAAAGTTCAAACTCCTTAGCATGTCTGACAAGATGTCCATGGTCTGGCTCCAGTATACCCCTCCAGCCCAATCTCTTTCCATCCACACCGCCCTCCTCAATATCAGATTGCACAGCTCCAAAACACACTAACTTTTATGAATTCATGTATTTTTATGTATTGCGCCCAGTACAGAGTAAGGCATTAGAAATGGCAGTTGCTGTCACTACTATACAACTATAAGGACAACAATCACGCAATGACAATAAGAGGTGTTAATATGAAAAATATAAGTGAGAATAGAGGAGAACTTCTTTTTTTTTTTTTTACAATCCCTAAGGACTTGTTAAGTGCACAGAAACAAGTAATAAAAAGAAAGTAAAATTACAAAAGTAGATTTAAAAAAAATGAGAATATCTGATAAAAATTTAGAATTTGGGAAGGGGGGAGGTATTTGGGTTTTAAAAAGGTGACAGTTGCAAGTATATATTGCATAGTAGAGGTACTTTTCATAGAGGTAAGAGTTGGGATCACAAGAGCAGATGAGTGACTAAAAGAGAGTGAGGCATGAGTTATTAAACTGTTCTAAACGTTATGGGCCAGAAAGCAAGAGATGGGAAAATATTAAAATCTGGCCAGAAATCAGGCTGCTCATGGGGAAAGGGCCTGGAAGCCGTGAGGGTCTCATGGAGCCTGCAGAGCTGGGTGTCACACCCGCCGTGCACACAAGGAGCTAAAAGGCTTCAGTTGGGGCTGGAGGTTGAGGGTTGTCCTTACTAGAGTCCTCCTCATTCAGCTCTTCCTGGTGCTGCTGGATGAGGCTCCAACCACCTAGGCCTCAATGCTTGTGTGTGGTTGGAAGAGGAACTAAAAGACTTTTAAGTACATTCTGGTCTTTGACTGCCATTCCCAAGACTTTCTGAATGGTGTCTATACCAACATCATTCACATGCGCAACAAGAAACTGAAGTAGCACGCATGTAATCATGATCAGTCTATAAAGACAGGGCTGGAGCTGGAGGAACCAGATGAAGAGGTCTTGCTGGGAGCAAGATCAGATTGTGCACATGAAGAACTACACTGCTAGGCAGTGCTAAGCTGGCCCGGCAGGCCCAGAGCAAGGAGAATGCAGAAAATGATGGCATCGGGACTGATAGAGAAGGTTATGACCTACAATGTGGCATGTCATTACCCATCATGTGGCCAGATCCCTCCACCCGTCATTATGGTGCAGAATATGAGCTTCAAGTATACAAAAGATAGTCCTTGCATCTACAACAATCTAGAATTTGGCATTGATCTGGCACATAAGTGGCTCTGGTAGGGCCCAATGGAGTGGAGACATCAACTCTTGTGAAGCTGCCACCTGGAGAGCTACTACACACAGATGGGATGAAGTGAAAACACTCGCACGGGTGTTACCATCAACATTTACACAAGCAGCTGGACTCAGACCTCTCATCTTTGGAAACATGATGAATTGCTACCCAGAGATCAAGGAGAAGGAGAAAAAAAAAACAAAGAAAAAAAAAAAAACTAAGAAAGATCATTGGGCAATATGTTCTCACTTGGAAATAGCAGGCGAGCCAGATCCGGAACCTGTCTGATGGGCAGAAATGCCAAGTGTGTTTGGCCTGGCTGGCCTGGCAGGACCCTCACATGCTCTTCCTGGACAAGCCTACCAATCACGTGAATACTGAGACCATCGACACCCTGGCAGATACCATCAATGACTCAATGACTTTGAACTTTGAGAGTGGTATGATGCTGTTCAGCCATGATTTCAGAGGTATCCAGCAGGTAGCACAAGCAAATCTGGGTGTGTGAGAAGCAGACTATACCTAGTGGCCCCCAGGCATCCTGATCTACAGGGAGACCTTACAGCCGAGGAACTCCAGTTCACCAGAAGGACCACAATCTGAGGGCCCCTGGGGCCACTCTCCTGCGTTGCTGCAATACCTCTTCCCAAGCCCTTTCCTCCCCCCAGCTGTCTTAGCTGCATTCTGCGACCCTATCGACAGCTGGGCAGTATCAGTCTATTTCTTCTCGTTCCAATGGCTTCTATCCATGTCTGGACTCAGCTGGCTGTTCTCTCGAGCCCCTTGCTGGTTCCTGACAATGCCTACACCCTGATTGGCCAGTGAAGCAGCTTTAGGATCCTGGTTTTCTGGGTTTTGGTAAAGTTGGAGGAATATCCTCCAGCCCACTACCCTCTTTTCTTTCTGCTTCTGGTTTGGGGCTCTGGATCAGGGTTTTAGTCTGGATCAGTTTTCAAATAATTATTTACCAGTATCCCTTTTAGACCTGTGTAGCATCTATAAAGCATCCAATAAAGAAGCAAAAATAAGTAATAAAAGAAATACAACGAAAAAGCTTCCAGAAGTCTTCTGACAAATGTGGGAAGTGACTATTCCTTATATAAAGTTTGCACAAAATGAAACGATGCATCATGTTTACATTATAAACAGCCACGCAGGAGAGGGAGTTTCTGAGAAACTGCAAAGCCAAATAATGAAGCCCAACTGTACACAAAGCTAAGAGCCGAATTTCCATTCTGCTTTCTATAAACGACCATAAGCAACAGTTATGTTTCTCTCTTAAACCTGAGTAATGAAAGGCTGATTTCCCATTTACTTCATTTCCCATAAATCTTCACCATTCTGTTTAAACTACATGGTTTGGGGAAAAGAATAAAAGGGCATCATTTCAATATAGCTTGCCAAAGCAATACTGCTATTATGGTTTTTGTTTTGTTTTGTTATTGTTGTTGTTTTCATATAATAAATTCATAAGCCAAGGACAGCCTGGTTTACATGTCACTCCCTCACCATTAGGAAAATTGTTTATATTCACTTTTCTTGTTTTATTGAGGGCATTACAGTTGGTTTTCTAATGGAAGATGGGCATTATGAAATTGGGACATTTTTCTGTGCAATTTCTCCAATGGAAAAAGAATTACCTTTGGTGATCTACAACCTCTCAAGGAATATAACATTAAAAATGGAACTGTCACCAATCACCCATAATTATCACTCTGTTTAAGTTAAAAGAACAAGTCTATGAAAGCATGCTTAAATCTGTTGTTTACAACGTTAGGCCACAGTGTAGTAAGCACATAAATATTTCATAAAAAGGAAAAAGAAATCAAGAATAAATATCTCAATTTAAAAAGCTCGCACTTTATCAGAACAGCACAAAATCGGGACATAAGAAAACATGCTCTTTATTGGCCAATGCAGTAAGTGAATGAGAAAGATCTAAAGCTTGCTTGCTTGTCTTATTATACAATGAGACCTCTTAAGACTCTTCTTCAAAAGCTGCTTTTTTTGCCCCCCCCCTTTTTTTTTAGTCAAATTCAATGCATTATATGAGTCTTTTTGAGAAACACAATTCAGACAATATGGAAACATCTGGCTCCCAAGGTTACAGCACAGTCTCAATAGCAACAATGAGTAAAAGGGTAATCACTGCTGAAAGCCACAAAGACAGCATCCTCAAAAATAATCAATGAAAGGAAGATAAAATTTTACGTGGGGCCATTTAGTTCAGGGGTAAGAGCCTTGCATCCCTGAATGGATAATAATGCTATAAATTTATCATAGCAAAAAAAAAATACACTCTATTCTGTACAATCTTTTAAAAAATAAGGGAAGTTGTGACAACTTGGGGGAAATTTTCTATGCAAAAATTGGCTATAATAAATTTTGACACTTAAAGGAGCAAGCAAACCCTTTGTAATCAGGATGTTTATTCTAGAAGCAAAAGCCTGCCCCAAAGTTCTGAGTAGCCAAGCATCCCCTGTGTTAAGCTTCTTCTATGTGGTGGTTGAATGGCCAATTAAAATGGGCAGGCATATAAAAAAAAAAAAAAAAGACCCCAAATAGCCACAGCTATCCTGAGAAAGAACAAAGTTGGAAGGATCACAATACCAGATATCAAGCTATATACCACACCACGGTTCTCAAAACTGCCTCGTACTGGCACAAGAACAGACATATAGAGCAATGGAACAGAACAGAGAACCCAGAAATCGATCTAAACCACTATGCTCAATTCATATTTGACAAAGGAGGCAAGAGTATACAATGGAGTCAAAAAACAGTCTCTTTAATAAATGGTGCTGGGAAATTTGGTCAGATAGATGCAAAAAAAAAAAAAAAAAAAAATGAAACTAGATCACCAACTTACACCATAACAAAAACAAACTCAAAATGGCTAAAGGACTTGAATGTAAGATAGGAAACCATAAAAATCCTACAAGACTCCATAGGCAGCAAAATAGCAGACATATGTGGTAGCAATATCTTTACATACACAACTCCTAGGGCAAGAGAGATTAAGGAGAAAATAAACAAATGGGACCACACACACAAAAAAGCTTCTGAACAGCAAAAGAAACCATCAACAAAACAATAATAAAGTCCACTGCATGGGAGAACATATTTGCCAATGATATTTCCATTAAGGGTTTAATCTCAAAAATTTACAGAGATCTCATACAAATAACAAAGGGAAGATAAATGATCCAATCAAAAAAATGGCAAAGGATCTAAATAGACACTTATCGAAAGAGACATACAGAAGGCCTGGAGACATATGAAAACATGCTCAAAGTCACTAATCATCCAAGAGAGATGCAAATCAAAACAATGAGATACCATCTCATACCTGTCAGAACTGCTATCAACAACAAATCAACAAACAAATGCTGGGGAGGATGCGGAGAAAAAGGAACCCTCCTGCGCTGCTGGTGGGAATGCAGACTGGTGCAGCCACTGTGGAAGACAGAATGGAGTTTCCTCAAAAAGTTGAGAATGGAAATCCCATTTGACTCAGTAATCCCACTTCTAGGAATATAGCCCAAGAAAACAGAAACACCAATCAGAAAGGATATATGCACCCCTATGTTCATAGCAGCACAATTTATTATAGCTAAAATTTGGAAACAGCCTAAGTGCCCATCAGCAGATGAGTGGATTAGAAAACTGTAGTACATCTACACAATGGACTACCATGCCGCTATAAAAAAGAAGGAACTTTTACCTTTTGCAACAGCATGGATGGAACTGGAGAGCATTATGCTAAGCAAAATAAGCCAGTTGAAGAAATATAAATATCACATGATCTCACTCATATGTGGGATATAATGATCAACATAATTTGATGAACAAGAATATATACAGAGACAAATGGTAGGGCAGGGGGATTAGAGAGCAACCAAAGGATTTGTATGCATGCATATTAGCATAACCAATGGACACAGACACTGGGGCAGTGAGGGCTTGCCCTGGGTAGGAATGACTGGGGGCGGGGAGTGTCAATTGGGGGAAAAGGAGACATATGTAAAATTTTAGACAATAATAAATAAATAAATAAATAAATAAATAAATAAGGCAGGTTTGATGTCTCCATGTATTTCAGGCAGAAAATATACATATGCTGTCAAATTGTTCTTGACACATTTTGAAAGTAAGCATGTTTTTCTTACAGTATTTAGGTTCTGGTTAAACTAAATTAATATGAACTTTAGTGGTATTGTTATTTGAAAAAAATATAGACTTGCCCCAGCTTGAAGGCCATATTTCATCACTGTAGTTATTTATTCTGTGTAATAGATAGGGCAGCCTTAGGAGTTACTTTCCCCCCAACTCTATTAGATGCCTGCTCTCCGAACTTCACAAGGCTTTCTTGATGGAAATTAAAACTTTGCCGAGGAAGTTTGTGGAGATGTTCACTCACAACCCTCCATGAACCCACAGGGCAGAAAGAGCACTCGATAAGAGGTCATGGTCAGCACAGTATTCAGCCAATCATATACCTTCAAGTGTACTACATAGTATTCAGCTAATCATATACTTTACAAAGTATTGCCCCCCTATATTTTCAGTGTCCATCTGGCAACATACAGTTATTATAATATTATTGAGTGATTTTCTTTTGGACACAAATATTGTTCAAAACATATGTATCAAATCCCCACCACTTGCCAGGCACAGTGCTGAGTTTTGTGCCTAACAAAGATAAATAGAACATGATGCCTAACCTTTTACGTTGACAAATATTAGCTGAACACCTAGGATGTGCTTACCACTCCCTCAGGCAGGTCATAGTATTGCTTCTTTTGATCACTTCTTTTTGTTTCCTTACTTTATCAACAGATGTTTTGACTGAATGATCCAATGATCCTGGTAGTGAGCAATGTTTTTACTTTTTTTATAGACAAAAGTGTGTATTAAGTATTGAAAACCCACTAGCCAACATGTTTTATGTAGTGTAGCTAAGTAGTATTCCATGAACCCTTGATTTTTCAATAAAACTATTTACATGTCTATGTCTATACTGGGTTAGTGTATAATGTACTTCTTAAAAGGCTTAGCCATACAGGGTTGTGTGATGAATTGAATGTGTGTCCCCAAAATTGAAAGCCTAACCCCCAATGTGATGGTATTAGTGAGATCTTTGGGAGGTAGTTTGGTCATGTGAGTGGGGCCCTTATGAATGGTATTAGTGCCCTTAAAAAAGGGAAGCCAGAGAGCTCTCTTGCCCGTTTTCCACCACCTGAAGATACAATGAGAAGCTGGCAGTCTGCAACCTTGAACAGAGCTCTCATCAGAACTCAACCATACGAGCATTCTGATTGCCAGCCTCCAGAACTGTGAAAAATAAATTTATGTTGTTTATAAACTACTCAGTCTACAGAACTCTGTTACAGCAGCCAGAACTAAGACAGTTTTCTCTTTTAGTTACAGTTAAGTGACACTGAGTACCTGAAAAAGCCATGCACAAAGGTTAAATGCAAGCTTAGCTTAGGCCAATTTACATTAACTGGTTTCTACAGGGTCCTGCAATCCCCTTTTTTTATTTTATTTTATTTTATTTCATCCTAAAGATATCTAGAACATCAAAGCTAATGCTTTTAGCCTCCAACTAACTCCTTTCTCAACAACTGCTTTTCTCTTGCCTAATTAGCAGTCTTTGGTTCCTGTTTGAATAAGTGCACCTCAAGCATCCCCAGGGCACTCTGAAAATTTGGGTTGGGCAGATCCCTGGGATCACACTGGTCTTCATCCTGTGCCTGTAAGAGTTGAGTTACCACTGTGGGCTTGAAGGAACTCCAGTAGAGCAAAAGCATTGGGGCAGAATGCTATTTGGAAGAGGAAGTCCTCAGAGGTTGTGCAAGAGTTCAAAAGGCCACCAACATAGAAGCCCCAGAGGCCAGAATGTGTCTACTTCCATGCGGGATTGCCTGGGTGTGAGAGGTAGGGATCTGTCCATCAGAATCCAGCCATCTCAATTGTTGTGGCTGCGGTATGGATGATGGATTAGAGGAGGGCCCGGTTGTACGCAGGAGCCCAAGGAAACTATGGCTGGCATCCAGAGAAAGATGAGACACTAGACTAGGACAGAATCAGCAGAAACAATGAGAAGCTTTTGGATAGGGGGCATATTCAGGAAGCAACATCAATAGAAATGGGTGATGGATTCGATGCAGTAGATGAAAAAGACAGGGTCAAAGATGGCTCCTAGGTTTCTGCCTCGTGCTGGGTAGTGACTAGTGGTGCCTATCACAGAGCTGGGCAACACTGCAAGAGGACCAGGTATGGAGAGAAAAGATCTGGTCTTGGGCGTGTAGAATTTGAGGGGCCTTTGAGATATCCATGTATAATGCCAATTATGTAATCCAGAGCTCATAGATAAAAATTCTAAATTATGTTTTATTAAAAAAAAAAAAAAAAAAAAAAAACTTTTCTTCCCAAACTGCAGCTGCCTGAAGCAGACAAAAGAATGTGGGCTTTAAAACGAGAAGAGCCAGGGATGGAATCATCCCTTACCAGCTCTGTGCTCCTAACCTGACTTGGTTTCCACTTCCTCCTCTGTCATCTGGGAACATATTGAGGATGAAAAGAAATAGCACTTGAAAAGTGCCTGGAATAGTGTGAGCTCTCAGCAAAGCCAAGCCAGAACCATGTTCATACTTTTTGTATATCCCATGGCACCTGGTACTGTCCTGGCCAAGGAGGTCCAACAATATTGTGTATACCAAACTGACTTGAAATATTCTGTGAACTGTCAGTAAACCACCGTTTCCTCTTGTGAGAAAACCACTTGCTCTCGAAATCATTGTTCCACTTGGCACCCTATTGAAGTGACACCAAATCGTAAGTTATGCACAGAGCATGTGTTACTCCCATCATCCACATACCCTGGTCTACCACCCAGGCTTGGGAGCATCTAGTATTTGGCAGGGCCAGCAACTCTCTAGTTTTTTGGTTTTTTTTATACTATCGGAAGCCCTAGGTGTCCGATCCAGTGGTGTGCATCATACTCATGCCAGAATCCATTCACCTAACCAACCATTGCTTCCTCCTCCCGGAGGACGTGACTGTCATTCTCATGGAATTGCCATCGGTAGCTTTTAAGAACTGTCTTCATGGCTAAGCCTGTTCAGCTTGAGTTAGCTTAATGGTGGCCCAGCTCATCTAGACAGGATGGGACGGACTTCTCCATTCATTTAAATGTTTACTAGGGCCAAAACTGGTTTGGCTCAGTGGATAGAGCGTCAGCCTGCGGACTGAAAGGTCCCGGGTTTGATTCCAATCAAGGGCATGTACCTTGGTTGTGGGCACACCCCCCGTAAGGGGTGTGCAAGAGGCAGCTGATTGATGATTCTCTCTCATCGATTTTTCTAACTCTCTATCCCTCCCTCTTCCTCTTCCTCTCTCTAAAAAAAAAAAAAAAAAAAAAAAAAAAAAAAAAAATCAATAAAATATGTAAATATTTACTAGGCACCTACTATGTGCCAATCCAGAAAAAGAGTGTTCCAGAACAATGACTTCTGCCCTCAAAAAGTTTATTACCTTAGGTTGAGTGTGAGTTTCTTGGGCAGAGGAGGTAGAAAAACAAGTTAAATACCTAAATGTATAAGTATCCCTTGTGATAAGTGAAGAAAACTTATGAAGAGGGTCCTCTTTAGAATAGATGATCAGAGAAGGCCTCAAGAGCAGGTGACATTTTCCCAGCTTGTGTGGCTCAGTAGCTGAGCACTAACCCATGCACTAAGAGGTCACTGGTTTGATTCCTGGTCAGGGAACATGCCTGGGTTGTGGGCTCCATCCCCTGTAGGGGCTGTGCAGGAGGCAGCCAATCAATGTTGATGCTTCTCTCTTATTGCTATTTCTATCCCTCTCTCCCTCTCCTTTCCTTTCTCTAAAATCAATAAAAAAAAAAAACTTTTATCAATAAAAAAGAGCAGGTGACATTTAAAATGATTAACTTAGAGAAATTTAAAGTCCATTCTTACCTGTGTACCCTAAGCCAAATTCACATTTAAGTCATCCTGCTGTTTTTAAAATACGTTTATCTGGTGCTTATCTATATATATAAATGCCTAAGCAACCATAACGAAACACCAGAAAGACCTGTTGGCCAGTTGCTATGACATGCACTGACCACCAGGGGGCAGACGCTCAGTGCAGGAGCTGCCCTCTGGCTGAGCAGTGCTCTCACAGGGGGAGCACTGCTCAGCCAGAAGGCAGGCTCACGGCTGGCGAGTGCAGCTGCAGGGGTAGGAGACTCTCCCAACTCCAAGGCAACAGCAGGTGCAGCGGGCTGGGATAAGCACAAGGGGCACACTGCTACATCCCCAAGGGGTCCCAAATTGTGAGAGGGCACAGGCCAGGCTGAGGGATCCCTCCCCTGCCCTTCTCCCCTCCCCGCACAAATCCGTGCATTGGGTCTCTAGTAAATAATAAAAAGAGCAACCATTTCATACTTATATTGTAACTTCTGTAAAGAACGAAAAATAAAAAATCATTCCTAGGCATGTTGATTAAAAAAAAGGTTTGAGGTCTGATGAATAAATACCATTTGCTATAAAAAATGAAGTTTACTATAAACTATTGAAACTAGTTATCTATCAACTTGCCTGACATCTCTAAAATGGTCTAGAAAATAATAGAATCGTTAGGATAATTATGAAATGTCCCAAGGCGATGAGTGACTTCCTTTTGGATGCATAAATTGTTCAATACCCACCACTTGCCAGGCACAGGGCTGAGTTCCAAGAATACAAAGACAAATAGAACATGATGCCTAACCTTTCACATTGACTAGTATTAGTGGAACACTTAGGATCTGCTCAAACAGGTCCTAGTGTTGCTTCCTTTGATTGCTCCTGTTTTGTTTCCTTACTTTATCAACAGATGTTACAACTAAATGATGCAATGATCCTGATAGTGGGCATGTTTTTTTTTTTTTAAGACAAAAGTGTGTATTCAATATTGAAAACCCACTACCCAACGTGTTGAATCTACTGCATTTCTTGTGCCTGTCGGTGAAGCAGAGAAACACGTTTTTATGGCTAGCTATAATTGTATCTGTTCGCAAACCCTTTGCTCAGCATCACTGGATGGCAAAGATTTAAATGTCACCTTTTCCTTCCAAAATGGATGAAATTCCCACAGTTCTTGTCTTTTAGTCCTGGATCTTTAGTTCCAAGTCAGTTATCCACCCTAAGCCCAGAATTCCAATCTTGGTCTGTACCTCAACTGAAAGAGACACACACTCCCAAATTTAGGGAGCAATACTGCACACCCAACCCTTTATGTTTCATTACAATTTCACAACCAACTTTCCACAGCTCCTACAGAAAACAAGTCTCAGGAACTCTCTGCTCACCCGTTATGTAAACTCTCCCCAAAAAATTGCACACCCATTGTTTCTTCATCCCAACAAACCATACGGAAAACCATCTATAAGAAGACACGTCAGCTCTAACTGGTTTGGCTCAGTGGATAGAGCATCGGCCTGCAGACTGAAGGGTCCCAGGTCAAGGGCATGTACCTTGATTGTGGGCACATCCCCAGGAGGGGGTGTGCAGGAGGCAGCTGATGGATGTTTCTCTCCCATCGATGTTTCTAACTATCCCTCTCCCTTCCTCTCTGTAAAAAGTCAAATATATATATATATATATATATATATATATATATATATATATATTAAAGAAGACACTTCATGCTGATTTCCATTCAAATATGGGGCTGTCTGAACTTAAATGATACCAAGATGCTTCTAGCTAACTAAACACATAACTGTGTCCCAATGTTTTCTATGTTTTAAATATTCCCAAGAGTAATCTAGTTTGAATAGGATTCCTGTGCTTTCTTATACCACCTCTCCTCTACACTCCTCTGATGAAGTCAGACAGGAATAAATACAATTGAGAATGGAGCACACAGAATCAAGCCTGTTTCTCCTGGCTGAACCTTGTATGCTGACTGATTAAAGCAGCTGGTAGTTTACTACATGGTACACTTCAAAAATTTCATCAATAGATTAAGTTTAAAGTTTATTTTTTAAAAAGGAAAATACCGAACAAAAGGCTAGACTTCCCTTCCATTTAGAAGAATTGCCAGATCCATCCACCACTGAACAGCTGAGCTACATAATGTACCCTTCGAACTGGGCAGCTTCTACAAAAATGGAAGGACTCCTCCCAAATCCAGTTAATGTGCTCGATACAAAGAGAACATGTTTCTGCAACAAATACATTTAGAACGTGGTGTTTTACAGAGTAACTAATGAGGGCTCTAGCCATGGGGGGGGGGGGGGAATGACTTTTCCAGGATATTAAGTATTCTGACTCACCATTTAACAGAAGTGCAAGCAAAAATGCAAATGCAAATGAAATGTATACACATTTATGACTTTATCAGCTGTATCTGGCTTTATTTACCAGGAAGAGAAGCTTGGAAAGCCAACATACACTTGTATTTCTCTTTCAAATAGTTCCCTGTCTCCAAGCACTGGTTGGAGCAAAGTATTAATTCTGAGTCTGTTGATCTACCTAGCCAAGAGAAACACAGTGGATAGATAAAAACAGACAACTTTGTCTTCTTAAAAGTAAGGAATGCACCTTCACCATAAAAACCCCAGGCACAATCTTGAATAGGAACCTTCTTAAGAATTCCACATTAGTCCTGATCCTCCTGCTAAACGTCTGTGTGACTGTGAGCAAGCCATCTCACCTCTGTAAGCCGCAGCCGGCTTACCCATAAAAGGGGCCAGTGTCTGGACTAGTTAGTTACTACTTGAATTCTCTATCAGAAAGAAAGCACCTAAATCCCCAATGACTGGTGTGTTAATAATATTTAAGACCCATTCCACTCCTTTGCCATCATTCTTCTAAACACCACTTTCCAGTAAAGAGAGGTGGAGAGAGAAGAGGATTCTTAAAGGGAACAGGCGCTAGTTTGGTTTTGCTCACAAGGTTCCCCCACTGAAGCCATGAGCTGGTATTAGCATCTGTGAAATTTACTCAAATATAAAAACGAGTGTTTGGTTTCTCCCTCTCAAGACATACTCTTCCATAAAATGGCACGAGTCAATTTCTACTGTTGTATCCTTCAGGGGGTTACACATTACTAACAACTGAGTTGGGGAGGGGGGAGAGCATGGCATAGAGGACATGGATCTATTGTCTACACGGAGTAAGAACAGCTCTTCTCTATGTGATGTGTTCAGGAAGGAGTTCAACAATGGGCACCTATACGTGTTAGCTTGGGGGGCGGGGGGAGGCACACCTTCTGTAGCTAAATTATCTTCTGGGTCAGCAGGTGTTGGGATGAGATGCTGGTGCTTAAAGTTACTTCACTCACCTCCGTCATTCAACAGCTATTTACTGAGTACTTAATGGTATGTAAACCCCAAAGCTAAAAAAACAATTAAAAAACAAAACAAACAAACAAACAAACAAAAAACAACTAAAAGTATTGCATTGACTGACTGGAATTTTCTTTTCTTTCTTTCTTTCTTTCTTTTTTTTTTTTTTTTTTTTTGGGGGGGGGGGTGGTTCCAAGTAAATCCTGACATGTATTTTAGAGGAGTTCAGCCTCTCACAATATGTTCAAATCAAATAGTAATACTAAACAATACAGATGCAGAGCTGAAGTACACTTGGAATTTTTCTTTCCCTTCATTAAGTGGTAAGTGATGAAGGGGAGGGAGGAGTAAATTACAAATGAAATAGAGAACTAGTTAAATCCTTAGTTAATACGGTTATAAAGCCCTTTCTCCCCCTCCCCCTTAGAAAACAATAGCACTGGATGACAAACACACTGATAAGCATTATAGAATGCTAACACTAGAAAGAGAAGGAAAATTCAATACAGACCTCATGTTTTATATGTGGGGATTGAAGGCTCAGAGGTGCTATGATTTGGCCCAGATCATAGAGACAAACATGGTGCCAGAACTAGAACCCAGGTCACCAGCAGGCACGTGTCACAGTCCCTGGGGTACTGCACCATCTGTGATGTGTCCTAACAACTATCGGAAGTAGAACAACGGCATAACCCACAAAGCAATGGGAGCTCAGACTTCTAGCCTTGCAAACTTCACTGGATTAGACATGAAACCATGGACAACCCCCACACCCTTCTAAGCCTCCTCATCTGTCAAGTGTGAACGGTAATTCACAGGGAGACTGTGCAGACCAAAATAAAGGCAGAAGCTCGGACCACTGTGAAAAATGTCACACAATCACAAAACCAGCACTGGCTGGCGAGAGTGGGGGTCGTGTGAGTATTTTAGAAAACCTTGCTGTGACTCCACTTCCAGTCACTGGTTACCTTGTGAAGACCTCGTACGTGGGAGCCCCACATTCCTCCTACGTGGTTAACAGTCTTTGCCCTGCTTCTCTCAGGAGGGGTCAGAATTACAGGAGAACACTGAAAAGCAATTGTAAGTAGTATGGCACTGATGCAAACATAAGGTGTTATTATTAAATCCCTCTAGCCTTCATCTGGACAAAATGCGCCACCGTCCAATCATTCCGTTCTTAATAGTTTCCTTCTTAAGTGAGACATCATGATCCATCAGTCTCAGACTTACCAGCTTCCCCATCAGTCCTCTCAGTCTCCACTCACATTACTACATACAGAGCCGTTTCCCCCAGCTCCAGACCTTGTCCGATGCTTACTCAATTGGCATGAAGTGGGATGAGAAAGGATTTTTGCCCTGGGGCTTCCTTTCAGCTGGAAATGCTCGGACAAAAGCTTCCATGAACAAGTTACTTCACATGAGAGATGTAGCGAAACCAACCCTTCCACTTTCCTCCACTGGCCTGCGGAACCCAGCCTTCCCAGAGAACCAGAGAGAAGCCGGAGAGGCAACAGGGATTCCCCAAACCTCCCCTCCGAAGAACTGACCAGGGCACTGCCTCTCCTTCGCAGACTCACTCATCCAAAGGCCCAACGCGTCTGATCCCCAAGAATCAGTCACCCAGTAGCTCGGGCCTCCAGCAGGCTGAGACTGTCACAGAAACGCGGGGAGGGAGAGGGACACAGCATTTTTTGGTCTGCAACCCTCTGCTGCTCATAGAAAGCATCAGAATAACTCAACATTTCTTTGCTGAGAGCCCTGATTACCAGGATATAAGATGAGAGACTCATCAGCCTACTCCAACAACTTCTCTGGACCAGGTTTCTATCCAACCAACCACGCTGGGCAAATGAGACAGGTAAACTGTGGGGGAGGGAGGGAAGGATAAGAAATGACAACAGGCTCATTTGCATAGATGAGCGATAAGCAGGCGTTTGTTGTCTTCAGTTCTGGCAACTCCTGGCATTGGCCTGGCAAATCAAACCCGGTCATTCTCCCTCTCTGTGGCCCCCACACGCTCACCTGCTCCCCCACAACCCCCCCCCCCCCCAGCTGTTGGGGCAGTGGACTGGGCCGGGGAGAGACTGGGGGGAGAGGAGCCGAGGAAACACGTTCGTCTGGTGCAGCATTTCGGCTGGAACCGAACCGCACCTGTTCAATCCGGCTCCAATACCAGAACGGCGACTTGAAAGCCCCCCTCTTTGGAGATCCCCGGGCGCCTACCAAGTTCGCCGCTCGTTAGGGCGGTGGGGGATGCCTCCTGCTACTGCCAAACTCAGCTAGTTACCCCCAAAAAGGGACGGCGCTCTGCTTAAGGGCACCCAGATGGTCCCCGGGTGTCACCGCAGCCCCGTGTCAGCGGGGTGGCTGGCGGGTGGGCACCCTCGGGGCGCACACGCGGCCGTGGACCCCGCGGAAGGAAGATCCCGCTCCGGTGGCCACGCGCACCGCCTCCCCCTTTCCCCCGGCACCGCGCGGACCAAGCGGGAGCGAAGAGAGATCGTCCGAGGCTCAGAGTCCCCGACCCCGAGCGCCAGAGGAGGGTCCGGGGAGAAGGGGCCGCGGACGCGCAGGAAACTTACCTCCCTCGGGCAGCATTCGGGCGCCTCCGCTGTCCAGACCAGTTGCGCCACAGTCTGCAAGTTATCTGGGTGGTGGTGGTGGTGCTTTTCCCCGGCGCAGGAAGAGCAGTGAGGCCGAGGGGCGCCGAGGGGCCGGGGTCTCGGCGGGCCGGGGGCGGGGCCGGGGTGCCGCGCGGGGAGCTCGCAGGTGCGGGGCCCGGGCCCGGGGCCACTCTCGCCCCGGACGCGCCTCGGCGGCGGGGGCGCGCGGCTGCAAGTGTGCAATGCGCGCGCGCCGCGGCGAGTGTGTGTCCCCGCTTTCCCCTTCCTCCCCGCCGGTCGGTCCTTTGGTCAAGACTCGGCAGCGAGCGGACACCACAGCCCTGGCCTCTCGGAGCGGCTCCGCTGCCCTGCGCACAGCCTCGCCGCCGCCGCGCACCCCCAGCCGGTCCGGAGAGCAGAGCGGCGGCGCCCCGGGCTGGGGCGCAGGTCCCGGCGCAGGACGCGCCCGAGTCGGAGCCGGGCGCGGAGCGAGCGAGCGAGCCGCGCGGTGACTGCCGCCGGCTCCGGGAGGCTGCAGGCCCCGCCCGCCGGCCGCCCAGGCTCTTCCCCTTTTCTCTCCACCCCCTCGCTCCATCCCGCACGCCCTGCAGGGAAACCAGACCGGTTTGCAGCGGCTGCGGCAGCGGGAGCCTCCGCCGCAGTCCGATTGGGTGCCCGAGTGCTTTCCTAGGGACGCGGCTTTCTCTGTCCCGGGTGCCCAGGCCGGGGTGCCCAGGCCGGAGAGCAGGGGCAGCAGAGCCTCTGGGTTTGGCCGATCCCCCCAAGTCCCCAGAGTTAGCCGGGGGGAGCCTCCCGGGGGCTCTCCGAGTGCTGCGTCCGGGCTCAGCTGGCTGCTTGGGATGGGGCTCCCCCCCCCCATCCCGTCCCCAACACCCCCCCCCCTCCCCGCCTCACTCTGCAACTCTGCAACACCTTGTCTCCTAACCGCTGGACTCGGCTTGGAAGGGACAGGCTGGGATTCCAAGGCGACGCTGTCTCCCCTCCTCAGGACAGCAGGTGTTCCCAGGAAATAAGACCTACCTTCTCAGGTAGGGAAGAGTTGGCGAGGGGGGCCCCGCGGAGAGAAAGCTGGAGGTGCACACAGCGCCTATGGGCTGTGTTGGGGTTGGGGACCAAATCGGACTGAGAGCGCTGAGTGGGCGAGGGGCACTTGCATGCTCACCTGCTGTCAGTGTGGCTACAGAGAGGGCAGGTCTAAAGAACTCTTCTAGGGAAAATATGCCGTCATGGCAGCTGTAGCTAAAGGTACTCAACAGGAACCGAAAAGGTAGCGGATCTCTCTCCCAGATGAACCGAAAGCAAGGGGGTAATTCTAACCCTCGTTACTTCCTTCCACTTTCCTCTCGAGTGGCGTGGCTCACGTTGGAACATCGTCCCCCGCGGGTCGCAGGTTGGATTCTGGTCAGGACACAAGCCCAGGGTTGTGGGTTCGATTCCCATCGGGCTCGTGAGGGGGGCAAAGGATCATCTGTGTTCTCTTTCACATCACACCAATGTTTCTCTCTCCCTCTCCCTTCCTTTCCAAAACAACAACTACAACCCACTGATGGAAAACGTGGGGTGCGTACAGTCTACCTGAGGAAGACCAAACAATTCATAGTCCTTATTGTCAAAATCACTGACTTGGTGAGCTACCATGACTTTCTGTTTAAAAGGATACTCCCCAAATTCTCAGCAAATGAAACCCTTTTTTTCAGTTCTGAAATCTTCTTATACTTTCCCCCCCCACCCACCCCCCCAACACACATTGAGGAAGAGTGTTACTGTTTAATGTCAGCTCAGAATGGAGATCAATAATTCCTTGGCAACACAAACAACCCACATGCTTAGACTTTTGCCAGCTTACTTCTTCCAGATGTGTCTGGCATTTTTAGGGCATCGCTTGGTGAGGACCTGTAAAGTGTGTCTGGCTTTATCCTGGCATCCTAAACCCTCAAAGCTCAGAGCAGCCACACACTTCTATCCAGGTGGTCTGATTTTGCAGAAGAGAAAATGAACACCCAGAGATAGTCAGTGACTTAAGGGCCAAACCCCAGGTTCCTTGGTTCCCAGTTCTTGAACAGGAAATAAACACTGGAATTAATAAAGTTCAATGAGGAGTCGATAGAGGGGGCAGTGGAGGGAAGAGGAACAGGTCTAAAGAACCTTCATGGGCCTGGTGTGAAGCACTGGGTAGGGGGCAGCAGACACCACTGGAAGCAGCAGGAGGCGGGGCTCCGGGAATGGTAATCCCAGTCTCCCCTTCTTTCCCCTCAGACTCTGCCCTGAAATCCCAGGATGGGAAAATGAATCTGCTTCCCAGAGAGGTAAGTGAAAAGGCAACTCGGTTCTCAATATCTGCTGGGAATGCAGGAGAGGTGAACACAGGTAAAATTAAATTTAAATCGCAGTGGATCAGAGATGGCCACACACATTATATACAAACACACACATACACGTGTGCACACATGCATGTGGGCACACAGCCCTTGTTTCCCATGAAGAGCCTGAGTGATCCCTTGCTGTAAAGCACTGAAGCCAACAGCCTTCAGTTTCCAGAGAGACGCCACAAGGCAGACCGACCACTGGCTACTTAGAGCGCTTAACTCTGTTGTACAGATTCTAAACGGCTATACCAAGAGTCTTAAAAATCATCAGTACGGCGCATTAATTCATGGAACAAGGAACCACACAGAGTGAAACCTGATAGTTCTTCCCTATTCTCTCCAAATCTATTAACAAGAATTTGGGAAAGTCACCCTGTGGAAGTAAACCAAGATCAATATCACTAGCTGTAATGACTTGGCAAGAAAATCTGGGAACATTTTAACAATCAGAAAATGCTCACCTAATTGTTTTTACTTAATTTCAAGTATAATTTCTCCAATGTTTCCAGATCTTAGTCCAAAGTCTTAATAATGCTACACAATACTCCCTGAGAAGGAATAAGCATAGAATCCTGGTACTAGATTTGATAGCATTAATGCCCCTAAGTAATGCCCTCCCTTATCCAGGTCCTTTTCCTCTGACTTTGTAGTCCCTTTATGCCGTGAACATAAAACTGTGTGTGTGTGGTTTTTTGGTTTGTTTTTTTTAAAAGTCCAGCCCAGCCAGCAGGGCTCAGTTGTTAAGCAATGACCTATGAACTAGGTGGTCACGGTTCCATTCCCGGTCAGGGCATATGCCTAGGTGGCAGGTTGTTTGGGGTGTGCAGAAGGCAGCTGATCAATGATTCTCTCTCATCATTGATGTTTCTCTCTCTCCTTCTCCCTTCCTCTCTAAAATCAATAAAAATATATTTTAAAAAGAGAGAAATTCCTTTTTTAAAAAAAAAAGTGTATTTCTGCTCCTGTTCTTAGAATCCTGCCATCTCCATGAGAACAAGCCCATTGGAGGATGAAAGGCCCCATAGGGCAGAGCTGAGTCATCACTGCTGAGGCCATCCTTGACCAGACAGCCCTCAGGAGACTGCAGAGGTACAAGCAAGCCCAAAGGAGATCGGCCAGGCGTGGTCCAGATCAGCAGACATGCCCACCAACGGAATTTATTCACCGGAAATAATACATGGTTACTATGTTAAGTCACCACTTCAGTGATCTATTGCTGCATTAACAACCACCCCAAGATGAGTAGCCGAAACCACCACCATTTACTATTTTTTCATAATTCTGTGAGTCAGCCGAACTCAGCTGGGCATTGGCCGGAGTCACTCACTTGGCACCTGAGCAGGAAGGTCTGAGAAGTCTTCATTCACACGTCAGGCACCTCAGTCTGCCGCCACATGACCTCTGCCTCTCCAGGTCACTAGGTTGGGCTTCCTTCCAGCACGTGGTCCTTTCTTCTGGGTGGACAGACTTCCTACCTGGAAGCTGGCTTCCAGGGAGGCACTGGGCACTGCCAGTCTTCTTAAGGACTGAGCTTGGGAGTTCTAGAATACCCACTTCATTCTATTGGACAAAGCAGTCACAAGACCCACCAGACTTAGGCGGAGAGGAAAGAGACTCACACTTTTGGTTTGAGGGGAAGAGTGTATGTATAAAAATAAAAGGGCCCTATCTCACCTGCTAAGTTTTTTGGGGGGTGGTTATACCTTTTTTAGCTAAATTTTTCTAAGCTATGGGACTTTGGGCTAGTTATAAAACTTTCCTGGACCTTTCAATGAAGTGAGGGAGGTTGAGTTTGCATATTTAACTTTTTCTTTAGGGACATCTCAAGGGCAAACCAAAGTCCCATAGGTATCCAGAAAGGAGTTGCTAGAGGGAATTTGTGCAGCATTGGTCAACTATGGGTGCTTCTAGTAGGTCATCTGTATCTGTTCTTCAACTAGACACAGTCCTCAAGAATCCACATGAAAGGCATGCCTTGTGGCGGGTCCAAGCAGCTTGGCTGGTGGGAGAAGGAGCAGGGGCCAGGCAGCCCAGGCTCCAAAAGACTCAGGGCCCGCCTTGGCCCTCAGGCACCCAGCAAGCACCCCCCAGCAGCCACCCTCCCCGAGAGGATGGCCAGCACCACACCACAGAGGGCACGTGAAGAGATCCATGGGTTGTCAGCTATACCTGCTCCTGCAAAAGTGGAAATGAAGAAAAAAAAATTTTTTTAAAGGCAGCAGGAAAGGATAAATCTGCAGATAAAAAAGTACAAACAAAGGGAAAACAGACTGAAGTGGCCGACCAAGAACTTAAAGATCTACCTGCGGAAAATGGAGAAACTAAAAATGAGAATCCAGCCTCGGATGTAGCAGCAGAGAAAGAAGCCAAGTCTGATTAGTATCATATTAATAATATTAGTTATAAGACATATAATACCATGACTTATCAGTGGTTCTTGTCTCCCTTCCTATGCAATCCAGAGAAATATTTTTATCAACTATTTTGTAGTGTAAATACTTTTTTAAAAGAGGAAATAATTTGTTGATTGTTTATTTTATTTATTTATTTATTTATTTATTTATTTATTTATTTTATTTATTTTTTTGTACAACCAGAAAATAGTGGGATGTTGAATATGGGAGGCTTTGTCTTAACATTCCATAATTGGGGGTCATTTCTATATCCTATCATACAAAGCATACTAAATGGCAATATGGCATCCATTGTGTATTTCATGTGTCTTGAACATTTTAAATTACTTCTGTTCCCATGTTTTTGGAGGTATTGTTTCCTAAAGAAAACCCCTCCTCAACCTTGGCTCTTCTTGTCAGAATTTTGTGCATCTGTGACAGCTCTGGTGAGGCAGTCCAGTTTCCCTGGTAACTTTGTTAATGTGAAAGATTGAACGTTTCATCATGTAGCATATATGATATTACATTGCAAATTAGTGGGACTTTGATGTTATAGCATATCAACGTTTGAAGATATAGGCACTTGGTACTCCATTAAGGAAAATTAACCTCCACATTTTAAGCTGAAAATTCACTGGAATAACTGTTTAGAAAAAAATCACAACTATGTAACCTTTAAGTTTTTGGTACATATGCTAAGAATTATGTACAAATTGAAATGTCTGTATTTATGCTCAAAGGAATTGATAAAATGTCAATTATGAAAGAAAAAAAAAAAGGCATGCATTGCCTCCACAGATGTGAAACAGAAGGAGAGGCTGCCTTCTCCACAGCCCCTGAATGACCACCTTCCATCACACTGTCTTCTCTTTCTGGAAACTTGATTTCCAAGCAGACATGAAAAGCCACTGCTCAGCTGCCTCCCCTGTATACCTCTGTGAACCCCTATATATACCTGAAATGAGATGCTCATTTCAGAGGACTCTGTGTCCTCTGATTTCAGTTTTGCTCTTTAGGTTAGCAAGGCTTGAAACCCTCATCCTACTGCCTTCCTTCTTTTTCCCTGTACCATCTTCCTTTCTGCTAGCTTTTCTTTTCTTTGCTGCATCTTTTCTTTCTTAATCCTTTAGAAGAAGAAGAAGAAGAAGAAGAAGAAGAAGAAGAAGAAGAAGAAGAAGAAAGAGAGAGAGAGAGAGAGAGAGAGAGAGAGAGAGAGAGAGAGAGAGAGAGAGAGAGAGATATCAATGAGAGCAATACATCGATTGGCTACCTCCTACATAGCCCACTCTGGGGACCAAGCCCACAATCTGGGCATGTGCTCTGACCAGGAATTGAACTGGGGACTTCTTGGTTTATGGGTCGATGCTCAACGAGCCACACCAGCTGGACTCTCTTAATCCTATTCATTTCTTGTTCCTCCTTCCTCTCAGGATTGGAAAGAGCACTGAGCTAGGAGTGCTAAGACCTGTTTTCCCACCCCACCCACTGCACCAGTGAAGTCTGTATTCTCTCTCAGCTTCAGAGTCCTCAGATTCAGATTCCTATCTATATCATGAGGGTGTTTGATGAGATGCATTGAAGAGTCATAAACCTAACAGACAATGACTCTTACAGCCCCCTTTCAACACATACAGTAGCAAAACCTGGAGGAGGTGGAATATTAAGGCCTCGGAACTCCTTAGAAGAGGTGTACATGAATCTCAGCCTTTCTCAAATAATTTCCAATACCTAAGTACTGTTTTGCTAAGTTTTTCATTTTCAGTTAGAAAACATGCAATTCTTCCAGCTACAAGCCCCACTTAACTCACCATTCTTTGTCTAGAGATTGGTGTCATTCTAGCTCTCAAGACTAGCTCATTCTTCAGCCAGAAACTAGGACATCTAGATGCCCAATGTTAGGCATTCCGCTCTGACCCCAACAATGTTCTCCAATATACCTGGTAATCCAGCTACAAAAATATGAAAAAGAACTTTTAAAAAGGGTTTCCCTAACAAATTCACCAAAATATAAAATTATATGCATTGAGATTATAATGCTGTGAAAAAATGCACATGAACAACTCCTGAAATTAAAGTTCTTATGGTAGGGTGGGGAAATTCTAGGATTTAGAAACATTTCAATGTCGTGTTGTTTTTACACTTATTGATGTATATGCTATTAAAACTTCTAATTTCCACTAGCCTACACAATGGTTTCTGTTGAGTTCAGTTAGTCCTTTACTCTTGACCATTTTTTTTTCTTGTTAGAAACAGTCTCACATACCTTTTCCAGCTGAATTTTTACTTTGCCCAGAAATTATTTTTAAAAACAATATAAACGTAATAGTGTTTGATTTGAAGAATGAACAAGAAATGAGAGAATATCAGAACAGACGGGAGAAAGAAGGGGGGAAAGTAGAGAATTGTTAGGATAGCACAGAGAACCAAGGTTTATTTCAGAAAGCGTCCTACAGACACTAACATGTAGACACACAATCTTTATATCAAGTCTGACCTTGAGTGTTAAGGAACCTGAAAGTCAAGGCCTTCCTATGAGAGAAAGCACCCCCCCCCCCCCATTTTGTTTGGAGAGGCCATTTTTAAAGCTCGAGGTAGGTAAAGAAGGCAGAAATGAGTCAGCAATGTTCCTCAAGTCAAAAACTGCAAAATCTATTGCAACTATTATACCCTGGGGAACAGTATGTGGAGAAGACAACCTAAAGTCACAGAAACAAGCTGTGGAACCAGGGGCAAAACCCCAGGCCACCATGTATCCCCTGGAGCAGAAGAGGGTCAGCCGAATCTGCCCTGGACTCCATGCCTCAGCATGGGTTTGCCACGCGACGCTCTTCTTTGTCCTAATATGTGAAGTACTCAGTTATCTTCTTCCTCTTTAAAACATTAAAATAATTTCTTATCGATGGTGAATACATTTGACATCAGACGGGCCGCCATAAAAGAGAAACAGATCTAGAAAGAATACCAAGAAACAAAGGAATCTACGGGGAAGGCTGGGAAAGAAGGAAATGAATTCAGTAAAGACACTCAAGTTTCCTCAATAGAGGCAACAGCCGTCCACTCAGGACATCTGGGCAGCTGATGCCTGCCTGTCACCATGGGGGAAGGGCTCCGGTGCTGGCCGAGAGCGAGATGAGCTCTGCTCTGGTGGAGGCACAGCCCTCAGAGCCCCGATGTGGAGTTTCTCCTCGTTGCTAGCTGAAGGGAGGGGGTGCGCATAGGTCAAGGGCACAGGACTTGTAGAAGAGAACTGAACGCTGACTTGGATCGTCCAGTGGAGTCCTTTGAAGCTTTCCCAAGTCCTCCGGGACCCCTCCACCTGTGCACGCCCCTGAAGGCCAGCGCCGACCTGTGCTTTCGCTTCTCCCAACATTTAGGGACTTTCCTGGACTTGAAACCATTTAGGTAGAACCTTCCTAGCAAGCCTCTCCTCTTGGTGACATTTGCATTTCTCTGCTTTGCTGGCCAAACAGGGCTCTCATTTTGCCAATGCTCTCATTGTTCACCCTCTGGCCCAGCAACCTAGAAGAGTTTGCTGGGGTTGCGGGTGGAAAAAGGAAATAAGCAAACGGATGTAACATATAACCCTCAATCCTCAGTGAATTGATACAATAAAGGTTCATCTCTTATTCGACACGGTTTGGCGAGAGGGTTGACTTCAGGCGGTCATTCGGGGACGCTGGCTCCTCCCATCTGTGGCGCCATTGTTTTTACATTTGGCCTCCAAAATCCCTGCTGAACTGGAAGGAAGCAAAAAATGTAAGATGCCTGGAATGGACGTGGCAAATATCACCTCCACCTATGTTCCACTGGCCAGAACTCAGCCATGGCCCCCGCTGGCCACAGGGAGTCCGGAGATGCATGTATAATAGCTGTGCCAGGGAAGGAGGGGAGAGCCCAGGTGTGCTGTGCATGCATTCTCTGCCTGATGTCTACACTGAAGACAAGTCATCCGAGGTTTGTTCTTGAACAGCTCTGATTGGAGACTCAGAAGGGAACGTCTTCAGGGGTCAGGCTATTCTCCTGAACTTGTATCTGGGTGTTTCCTCCAGAATCTCGGCCTCTCGTGTGTGTGGCGTTCTGGATGGCACTGCTGTCTTGCAAGTGTCTGTGGACATACAAGAAAACATAAGGAGTCCACTGCCTACATTGCTAGAAAACTGAACACTTGAGGCAAGTGGAAAAAGAGGGGTCTTCCAGAGCCTCTGCCATCAGGAGAGCGCCACTGCCTCCGTCATCCTGGGAGGAGACAGAATCCCCGCAACCAGCTTCTGCTGCCACTAGACACTCTGGAGCCTTTGGGTGGTGGGAGAGAGAAACGTAAGTCCAAGCTCCACCTGCACACCCTGTCCTGAAGGTGCAGGTGATCGCAGGAGAAAGGGTTATAACGAGGGAAAGACAAAAAGGACGAGTGAGCAAGAGGCATGTGGTTTTTCCTAACACAAATACCCTATAAGGAAAATATAGAAGTTGGGGTTACTGTGGGGATTTACAGACACTTTAACCAAAAAGACAAAGCCACACCATGAAGATGGTAAGTTAGGAATGTTAGAGAATTGCCCATTTTTTTCTTACTACATAAGACTCCGCTCCGTCTTTTTCTGTGTAAGGGGTAAGGTTGGGTGGGGTCAGGTGGGGTCGGATTGGGGGAGGAATGGACCAGGCTACATCCTCTCCACGTTCTACTGTCTCTTCTTGGTTTGTGTCCATTGGCAGTGGACATTGTGTATGTGTGTGTGTAACTTAGTATTTTCCCTTCATTTTAAAGTAGTGAGTGTAAGAGAGAAGTCCTCTATTGTGACCATTCTGCACACAGTGGTATTTCCAGAGACTTTAAGAAGGAATGGTTAAAGAGGTTTGTTTCATATGTGGGGTTTGTTCACGATATCATGATAATAATAAAAGGCATAATTTGAACTTGACCATAGAGTACGATCCCAAAAAAGTACAGCAAGTCTAGAAAAATGTCCTTGGAGAAACTGCTAAAATGTTAGCTATTGTTGCCTTTTCAGAGTATTGTTGTGCTAATTTTTCAAATCAGGAAATGATAAACAATTGAGGAAATACATTAACATTTAATGATGACAAAAATTTATGTATGACTTAAGAATTTAGAAAATTTTATGAAGGCAGAAGAAATTACTTAATTTCCTTTACCCAGAGATTGCCACTTCCAACATCTGGTATTTGCTTAAAAATATGTGTTAAAAATTTTATACTATTTTTAGTTTAAAATAACATGTGTGCAGGGCAAAGGATCTGAATAGACATTTCGCCAAAGAAGATATACAATTAGAAGAACATGAAACAGAACTCAACATCATTAGCTATTAAAGAATGCAAGTCAGAATCACAGTGAGATACCACTTCACACCCACTAGGGTGGCTAAAATTAGAAAGATATAAAACCAAGTGTTGGTGAGGATGTGGAGACATTGGAGCCCTCATACAGTGCTGGCAGAAATATTAAATCTCTTGGAAAACAGTCTGACTGTTCCTCAAAAGGTTAAACATGGAATTACCATATGACCCAACAATTTCATTGCTAGGTATTTACCCAAGAGAAATGAAAACATATATTCACATGTCAATGTGTACACAAATGTTCATAGCAGCACTATTCACAATAGCCAAAAAATAAATATAAATAAATAAAGGGGGGGGGGGGGGAAACAAGCCAAATCTTTAATAACTGATGGATGGATAAATAAAATGTAGTATATCCCTATAATAGACTACCATTCAGCAATAAAAATGAATAAGTACTAATACATGCTACTACATGGATGAATCTTGAAAACACTATGCTAACTGGAATGTTATATGATTTCATCTATATGAAATGCTCAGAATGGGCAAATATATAAAGACAGAAAATAGATTAGTGGTTGCCTAGGACTGGGAAGAAGAACCCTTGCTGAGGAAATGGGGAGTAACTACTAACGGATACTGGGTTTTAGGGGGAGATGATGAAAATTTTCTAAAATTGATAGCAATAATGAATGTACAATTCTAAATATACTAAAAAAAAATATGGAATTGTACATTTCAAATTAGTGAATTGAATGATATATAAATCAATCCCAAGAAAAGAGTTGTTTTAAAATAGCAAATACACAACATGTCCATCTCAAAAAATTTCAAACCATATAAAAGAGTCTACAATTAAAAATAAGATTTCCCTTCCCACTCACCATCCACCTCTAGTTCTAGTCTCAGAGAAGAGCACTTTTTTAGTTTCCAGTTTTTTTGTCCTTCGATGGCTCTTGTTTTAAGTTTAAATAATATAGTTATACTTTTTGTAAAAATATATTTGACATTCTACTCTGAAAGAGAGACATTAATAAATACGGTTTACTATATCCAAAATCCACGTTTCTGCCTCCCATTTTTTGTAATTTATTATTGTTGTTGTAGTTTTTACTTTTAAAACTTTAAAAAATATATTCATATGCCGAAACCGGTTTGGTTCAGTGGATAGAGCGTCGGCTTGCAGACTGAAAGGTCCCAGGTTCAATTCCGGTCAAGGGCATGTACCTTGGTTGCAGGCACATCCCCAGTAGGGGATGTGCAAGAGGCAGCTGATCGATGATTCTCTCTTATCGATGTTTCTAACTCTCTATCCCTCTATCTTCCTCTCTGTAAAAAAGTAAATAAATAAATAAAATATATTAAATATATATATATATATATATATATATATATAAAAGACACATGAATATATATATATATATTCATGTGTCTTTTATAACTTTTCAATTTTAGATATCATTTATTAACTAGAAGGAGGTAGATCTTGGATGTTTCAACAATAAGCTGCATGGGAGACATTCAAATAAATGGAATGCTGAATCCTATCAACAGAAGACTGCTGCTTACTCTGCTTAATTATGGCTTCTGCATAGCAATCAATAATGTGGGCTTTTCAGTCTTGGGTAAAACCCAATTGCAGCCGTCTTCAACTTTCCATGGACTTAAAGGTGGGTGGAGTTTTAGCAAAGAGGGCCCCAGAGTTTCTTTTGTTTTTTTAAAAAAGAAATATATTTTTATTAATTTCAGAGAGGGAGAGGGAGAGAGGGAGAGAGGGAGAGAGGGAGAGAGGAGAGAGGGAGAGAGGGAGAGAGAGAGGAGAGAGGGAGAGAGGGAGAGAGGAGAGAGGAGAGAGAGAGAGAGAGAGAGAGAGAGAGAGAGAGAGAGAGAGAGAGAGAGAGAGACATCAATGATGAGAGTGAATCATCCATCAGCTGCCTTCTGCATGCCTCCAACTGGGGATCGAGCTCACAACACGGGCATATGCCCTTGACCAGAATTGAACCCAGGACCCTTCAGTCTGCAGGTTAACACTCTATCCACTGAACCAAACTGGCTAGGCCCCTGAGTTTCAATCTTTGTCTATAGGATGTTGGCAAGACAGGCACAGGAGAGGGTATCCTCTCAATTATTGAACCATCTCAATTATTTCTCAAGTAGTGGCTGTAACAAAAGCTCAATCTTTTACCTGTAGGTAAAAAATAGGGGTTAGGCCTGGCCGGCATGGCTCAGTGTTTGAGCATCAACCTATGAACCAGGAGATCACAGTTCGATTCCCGGTCAGGGCACACGCCCATGTTATGGGCTCAATCCCCAGTAGTGGATTTCAGCTGATCAATGATTATTTATTATCGTTGATATTGCTCTCTGTCCCTCGCTTTTTCTCTCTAAAGTAATATATATATATATTTTTAAAATAGGTGTTGTGATGGGGAAGAGAATGAAGCAACTAGAAAAATGTTGTCCACTTCTGTAAAGAGTTCATTTTAACTACAAGGATGACAGTCCCATCACTTCTTAGCCTTTTGGCTAAGATCAAGTGTAGTATCAAGGATGTTCTTATCAAGGATGACTTTCTCAGAATGCATCATTCTTAGATTTCCCTGCTTCTCCAGTGGGGATCCGGAATTATGGCTGATATGCATATTAAATTACATTCTATAAAAAGTTTTCAAAGCCTTTTCATTTTATAAAATTAAGCAAAATGAACAAAGCATACATAGAACTATAAGGACTATATCACTCCAACAAAACCCTAACTTTTGCCACTTCTGCTCATCTATCCTGCCATTGCCATGGCCCCGGGCCGTCGCCTCTTGCTTAGATGACCACTGCACCTGTTAACTAGTCTCCTTGCTTCGGCTCTTGCCTCCTTACAGTCTATTTGCCAAACACTCTGTGTGTGATCTTTAAAACAATGGCTATCAATCACACTGCTGCTTAAAATCTCCCAAAGGCGTCCTCTGTCTTAGAATAAAAACCAGCTCCTCACTGTGGCCTTCAAGGCCCTGCATGCTGGGACCACAGCACACACGTCTTCTGTATCTCACAGCCCACTCTGCCCCTTGCTGCTGAAGGCCTCAGTCATATTTGTCTATTTCTTCCTCTTTCACGAGCATGCTGAACTACCTCATGCTCAAGGAATTTATCCTTGCTGTCCCTTTGGCTGGAAAGGCTTGTAACCTGGATATTCTCTCTCTGTCTTCTCTGTTCATGTGAACCTGGACTCCTCCATGTCATTTCCTGCAAGAGGTCTTTCCTGACCATTGGGCTGAGAGGTTTATGGTCACCACCTTCCCTCTAGCATTGCGCGGGCTCGCACATGCGCGCGCGCGCGTGCACACACACACACACACACACACACAAACACACACACACACCAGTGCTACTCAGTGTATTCATATGTATGAGATAAAGGGCTTAGAGCAGCACATTACAAGTCCTCAGTATTATTAGGTCTTACTTTTCCCTTAATTAAATTTATCTGTGCATTTATGCATTTACTTTTCTATGGTTGGTCTACTTCTCCTCATTGTTAGCTTCATAGGGCCAGGGATTATGATTGTTTTATTCGTTCATATAGTTTCTAGAAAAAAGCCTGGTACATGCTAGGTGCTCAATAACCATTGTTGAAAAGATGAAACTAACTATAGGGAAAATATATACATATATGACCAAAAAAGATACTGGCATAAAACCACCAATCACTCTGAGTAGTGGGATTCTTGGGAAACTCTTGTTTTCCTTTCTCTAGTTTTTCAGATATTCCATTTTTACATAGACCATGTATTCTTTTTAAATGTAAAAAGAAAGAGTTAATTTGCAAAAAGACTTATGTTCGTATGCTGTATGGAATGCCAGTTGGTCAGTTTCTGCAGGCGTGCGGCAGGTTACAGTCTCTGGACCTGGGTATAAGTATAACCAGTTCTTAAATCAGAAGTCATCTGACATTCTTCAGGAAGAGTCAGTGCTGTGACCCTCAGTGTGTGAACACACATGCAGGCCCTGGGAAAGCCCCTTGGGAGGTTTGACACCTCTCATTCCATCAGCAGCCACATATCATGTGATCAGCCACACACCTCTTTATCTCTAGCTCCTTAAGTCAGGAGTTCTGTTTAGCTATAGACCTTGACCCTGTGGAGGTCAGCCAAGGTCAGGGCTTGGTAAGAGTGACTCACACCCGGATCCATGGTCTCCGCTGAGCACAGTGATCACTGTGATTTTCCAGGCTTGGCTCCCAAGAGGTGGGACTCCTTCCCTGAAACACAGATCTATGAAAACCCCTGAAGCTGCTACGAAAAGGGTGTTTGGCACTGAGGTTTTTAAAAAGAAGCTTCTACTCTCTGGTCTTATCCATGTGGTTCTGATTCAAAGTTGACTGTCAGTGTGAACATGCCTTTTAGGCTTGTCCAAAAGATGACAATCATTGTATTTTTAAAAAGTTATTGTGGTCTTGCCGAAACCGGTTTGGCTCAGTGGTAGAGCGTCGGTCTGCAGACTAAAAGGTCCCAGGTTCGATTCTGGTCAGGGACATGTACGTTGGTTGCGGGTACATCCCCAGTAGGGGGTGTGCAAGAGGCAGCTGGTCGATGTTTCTGGCTCTCTATCTCTCTCCCTTCCTCTCTGTAAAAAAAATCAATAAAATATATTAAAAAAAAAAAAGCCATTGTGGTCTGGATGGCGTGGCTCAGTGGTTGAGTGTTGACCTATGAACCAGGAAGTCACAGTTCAATTCTCAGTCAGGGCATATGTCTATGTTGTAAGTTCAGTCCTCAGTGTGGGCAAGCAGGAGGCAGTCAATCAAAGATTCTCTCTCATCATTGATGTTTCTCTCTCCCTCTGCCTTCCTCTCTGAAATCAATAAAAATATTTTTAAAAAAATTATTGTGAAGTATTGCAAACATAAATACAAGTATTAACAAGAATACAGCAAATAATTGCAATGTCAGAGTTAAGCTTAATAAAATCTGTACATGTCTCACTTTCTTTGGAGTCCCTCGTCTTAAAAAATAATTATAGTTTACCCAACCCCACTTCTAATTCTTTCTCTCTTCCTCAGTGACAGTCAGTATCATAATGCGCCATTTATCATTTCCTCTGCATGGTTTTATATAGCCATGTATCCATCAACTTCATTACATTGTTTTGCTTGTTTTCAGCCTTTATATAAAAGTTGCCATACATCACATCACATCACATTTTGCAATTTTTTCTTGTTGTTCAGCATTCCATTTACAAGATTTGTCTTTGTTGATACATGTGATCAGTTTTATGCATCAATATGGAGAGGCTACCGTCCCCAGATATTCTACTAAACCAGTTCCTGGCATATAGTAGTTGCTCAATAAATGTATTGAATAAGTTAATTAATTGACACTGTCTGACTGCTGAAGCTTTATAGCAATTTTTAAAATCAGGCGATATGACAACTCATTTTGCCCCTCTTTTTAATTTAAGTTCTTTTTCCCTTTGTGTAGTAAATGAGACTATTCCTAGGTTTACCTGTGCTTAAATAATGCTACAGTACAAATACTTAAGTGAACCCTGGGAATGCATGAGAACTTGTTTTTTTTAAAGGGCTTTGTACATCACTAAGCTAGAGAAATACTGTCTTAAAGTCTCAGAGGAAAGCAACATCAGTGTTGTTGGGTTATCATTTCGGGAGACCATTCTCCATGGGAGTCACATTTCTGCCCATCTTCTGAGCAGAAGCTCATGGCCTTTGCACTGGGCTACC
Organism: Pipistrellus kuhlii; assembly: GCF_014108245.1. Lineage (NCBI taxonomy): Eukaryota > Metazoa > Chordata > Mammalia > Chiroptera > Vespertilionidae > Pipistrellus > Pipistrellus kuhlii. Next base: position 31,295,527 of record NW_023425427.1, read on the forward strand.
TTTTCAAGGATATTTGTACAGTGAACAATATTTGAAGATAGAGATAATATCTCTGAGAAGCACAGTACAGATTTGCTTCCAGTGTTGGAAGATAGAGTGAAAGGGAGCATGCTTGCTGTCCATTATAAAAGATTTGAGTTCCCTGAGCTTGTGTTTCTTCTCTCTTATAACGCAGCCTTCTGTGTATGCAAGTGTCACCTGGCCCTCTTCATATTCCCCTTGGGCATGAAGACTTGGGAACTGGCACATAAAAGCAGGTAACTCTGACTGTTACTGTTGCTGTGAATAAAAATTATCTTTTGTCTCTGCCCCAGGTGTTCCTAGTCTTTTGCCACATGCATGAAACTGTAGCTGGCTAAATTGTGATCTCACAAGTAGGATGAACTCTCGGGTCCTTCTTAATTCTAGACAGTCATGTTGGCCTCATGAAGAAAGTGGAGTTTGAGATATGACCTAAAGAGTAGGTATGATTTTTCAGATGAATGTGAAGCTGGCATTCCAACTGGGTGACTGTCACAAACATGTAGAATGGGGATTGGCTGTGGTCCGTGTGGGATGGTGACTAGATTAGGGTGACTAGAATAGAGAGTTGGGGCTAAGAAGTAGCAAATATCAGATTGGAAAATTAATTTGGGGTTAAATTGTCATGTGTTTCAATATTAAGATAAAACAAATTCTGTATGCCACCCCTTCCCCCCAGTCATTCATGTATTTGTTTATCTAAGTTTCTAAGTAGGGAGATGACATATTGAATGTCAAAGGAGGATGTCATAAAAGAGTAAAGTATTGTTTAAAAAGATAAGATCACCATGTTTCTTATTCTGATTCTGCCACTTACCAACTGTGTGACCTTGGGCAAATTATTTCTCTGAGTTCAGTGCTTCCATATGTAGCTTAGGGAGGTAATATGAAAATGATAGACAATGTCTCTAAAATGGTTAGTGCAGTACCCAGCACATAGGGGTCAATAAATGGTGAAGGCGCTCAGCTAGTATGTGCAGAATGTAGAAGTGAGGGCAAAGGTCGCCTTTATTTGGGAGTTACTATATGATATAAGGATAGTAATGGTAATAGGTGTGGGGGATGGGAAGCAGTCCATCCTCCTATGAGTAGGTCTTAGTCTGAGCCTGTGCCTCTGGGCTGTGAACTTCCCAAGTGTTACTGAGTCTCCCCCAACTCCTCAGATGGGACAGATTAGCCAGATGGGCTGGATGTAGGCATTTCCCTTCTCTGGGGTCAGAGGGCTCTGTTAATACCTCAGCAGGACAGGCTCCGGTTAACAGTTTCTCCAGAGTGGGTGCCTCGTTAAGAAGAGCAGAGTGCTCGGAGTATTTCGAAACGAGTTGCTTTCCCCTCCCCCTTCCAGAAGCCCAAGGGCCTTTTTCTCAGTAGGGACTCTGGGAAATCTGACTATACTGCTGAATCTGACTATACTGTGGGGACCCCAAGTAGGTCCCCCTGGAATTTGTAACTCTCAGAGCTGTCTGCAATGAGCTTGTCATTCGCCAATTATAGTTCAGGTTTTCCTCCTGGGACTGGCTCCTGTGCGGGTCAGACGTCTCTGGAAGCCGCCAGTCCCTCTGTCTGTCTGTCTCTCCAGTCTCGGGGACAGTGGTTTGCCCTGTGTCCTCCCTCTGTCACAGATGAGAGAAGCGTTGTTGATTTTCCAGTGGGCTCCGCTTTTTGCCTGTTGTTGGATAGAGAGGTGAGTCCCTGGCTCCTTCTGGGCAGGACTGGGACCTGGACGTCTTGCTGGCTGGCGGGGGGCTGAGGGCAGGAGGAGCAGGAGCAGCACTGAGGAGCACTGAGGAGTACTGAGGAGCAAGGCTCTGTGTCCCAGTCCGGAGGCCAGGTGACCCACAGGTGCCTACGAGAGAGGCTGGCAGGCTTCTGCCAGGTGTTATTGAGTCGTCCTTTTTCCTTTTTCAGAAAAACAGCTCCTTGAAGTGGATGTCTCCTGAGTTCGGTGTGAAACCTCTGTCCCTCCCTCCCACAGAGCTGGCACTTACCGGCGGGAACCAGAATAGCATGCAATGTTCTGACAGCTCTCCCAGCAGTGAGGCTAAATACAAACCATTCTAAATCTGTATCTGCTGCGAATATGAACAGGGACACAATGTCATTCCGCCGAGGTTCGTCGGGACAAATAATAGGCAAAGAAGGGGTACGCACGCTCCTTCACTCCCCTGACTTCTCCAACATCGCACCTTTGTGACCCAAAAAATAACTGGCTTCACCCAGAGTCTGCTTGTGTGGTAGCTCTGTCATGAAGACAGTGAGTTCAGACTGAGGAAGAATGGGACTTATGGAGGAAATACAGGTTTTTCTGGTGATCTTGGTTTTGTATCTTTAAATCAGCCCAGTCTCTGTTAAAGGGGCTTATTGGGTGGTAACACAGAGAAGAACAGAAAACGAGACATTTTCTCCAAGTGGCAAACCCAGCATCTCATGGAGAACTCACTAAGTCTGAGGCACAGCCGTGGCTCTAACCCTCCATCCGAAGGTCTGGGAACCTGAGAGGCAGTGAGCTGTGCTCCTGACAGCTCCTCCATTCGCCAACGGCCTTGCTGACTCCTCTCTGCTTCTCTCGCCTGGTGGTCTTGTCTCATTTTCTGTCTTCTTCCTCGGCATCTTTTGGCTCATTCCTCCGCTGCCAAGTGCTGATTCTTTCTTTCTATATCTCTTTTTAAAACCCTATGTAAGGCCCTGGCCCATGCTCCAGGACTAACGTATCTTGCTCACACGCCACTCCAGTGTCCACCAGCTTCCTGACTATGAATCCTCTGTTGATCATGACTCCTCACAGGGCCACTCATATGGGCATCTTTCTCTTTGGCTTCTGAGACTTCAGTCCCCTTCAAAGGCTTTGACTCAGACTTACTCTGTCAATTCTGTCCATTTCACATCGCCTCAGAAAGAAAGCCTGACCCAGTGGGCCCACTGGCAGTGAAGGGTACAGATTAAGCTGCTGTAACAAAAGACTCCAAAAACGACAGAGGCTTAAATAGATATAAGCTTATATCACTCAAGTAACAGTGTGGAGGTACATGGTCTATCATTACCTGCTATCATTAATATATAGCATCCTTCTTTGGATTGAAGGTGGCTGGTCCCATTAATGCCTTTTGCCAGCCAGCAGGAAAGAGAAAGAGGGGACTGCACACCTTTAGAAAGTGCACATTGCTTGGACTCACATCCCACTGACAAAATCCTAGTCACCTGGCCCCACCCAGCTTGTAAGGAGTCTCTGGATGGGCAGTCATGCCCGCTACAACGTGGAGGGGGTGCCTGGTTGGCCCACTGAGAGGAATGGGGGTGAATGGATTCTGTGTAAACAACTAGTGGGCTCAGCCACAGGGAACAACTTGACCCAAGCTCAGGGGCAGATCCAGATTTTATGGAGCCTGAAGCTTTTAGGGTTCTTTTTAAGATAAAGAATGCCAATGGTTAACCAGAAAATTATAATTACAGGACCTTAGAAGGGCTCAAGCTAGTGAGGAGCCCGAAAGCTTAAGTTTCACCAGCTTCCTGGTTCAGCCCCCTTTGTTCTGGTCCACTAATCCACATCCCAATCAATTTCTCCCAACTCCTACAAAGGGTGGTTTGGACCATTTCTATCGGATGGGTCTCCTTGACTTTCAATGCCAGTGCCAAAGGTGGCAGCAGCATTTTGCTAAACGACAGGGAAACAAACCATATCTTACATTTCCACTTCCCGATGCTCCCTACCTACCCATGCAATGCCATTTGCTGATGAGCTGCCCCCAGCAAGGGATGAAAATGCTCTGCCACGAATGGTGTAACTGGGGTGTAGTCATAAAACTGCTGCTGAGATTTCTCCTCGGGAGCAGCCTACTTCCCAGCCCCTGATTGGTGGAAAGGCCTCCTTATTTATGGACAATTATTCTGTGCAGACAAGATACCATAAGAAGCCTGTTTGGCAGCTTCTCATGGAAACTCTTACTGTGTCTTCATTTTCATATCGGTAAGCACGCTGTAGGAGATGAAGAACAGACTTCGGACCATGGCATTATCCCGCACAGTCAATCAAGACCAGGCTAATTAGATTTTCCAGATGCTTGGAAACTGTGGCACTGCATATCACATAAATATATAGATACACATCCCCAACTGCAAAGACTAAAGAATTGCTACAAAAGGCATTAGGAAATAAGTCTTTAGAAAATGCTTCAATTATCTTCCTTGCACATTCTCTCGCTCTCTCTCTCTCTCTCTCTCTCTCTCAGAAACAACAATAAAACTTCAATACAATTGCAATGCTTGGACTTGAGTATTACTAATGAGTTTCATGGGGTATAGGAGTGTTCTCTCCGCAAAATGAAAATCTGAAAATATACATGTGGAGGTTAGATGAATTTAAATAATAAATACTAGCACATTAAGGAAACTATTCAGGAATAGTTTTCTGCAAGGGATAATGATTGCTATTCATATCTGTGTTCATACCATTCCTCAACTATATTTAATGTCCCTGACTTTATATCAGAGATTTATTTTTAAATCATGTTCTTTATTCATGAAAGCTATATATAGACTACTCCTGGCTATTGAGAAGTGCTAGGTCACTGTATGGCTCACACACAAGCAACCTTGCTCTTCGGTGGTCTTGGCATATCCCTCTCTTTAGATTCAGGCTCCAGTATCTATGTATCTAAGAGCATGCTGACTTCCTGACTTCTTTTCTGTGAAAATGGGCATCTGAGCATTTGCCTGGTCACTTCACTAGCATATCCTCTTATTTATTAAATGGACATTCTTCAGAAGGTCCATCCTTAGTCCTTCCCCCTTTTCTTTTTATTTTTTAAAAATTTTTAAAATATTTTTTATTGATTTTTTTTTTTTTTATAGAGAGAAAGGGAGAGGGATAGAGCATTAGAAACATTGATAAGACAGAAACTTCAATCAGCTGCCTCCTGAACATTCCCTACTAGATATGTGCCCGCAGCCAAGGTACAAGTCCTTGACTGGAACCAAACCTGGGACCCTTGAGTCTGCAGGCCGACGCTCCATCCACTGAGCCAAACCAGCCATCCCCCACCCCCCTTCTTTAATTTAACATTTATATGTTGATGATTTTTTCATGCTTTATCTTCAACTCAGAACTCATTTTCCTCCCTGAACTTTGAATATAAGTCTGTGTGATAGATATCTCCTCTTGGATGCAATACTAGCATCACAATCTCAAACATTTCCAAACATGAACTCATTCCCAGCCCCTTCCCTTCCCAACCAATCTGTTCCTTCTCACATACCCCATACCTCCATGAATGGCTCTGCCATTCCACCAGTCTGGAAGCCATACTTGACTCCTCCCTCTCATTCATCTCACTCTCCATGTTCAGTCACCAGGTTGTATTGATTCTACATCACTAATTTATTTCACATCTACCTTCTGCTCATTCTCTACTGTGAGGGCCTTCAGCCAGAATCTCATTCTTTCTTGCCTAGATGATTGAACAACTTCTTGTGTCCCTGCTTCCCACTGCTAGGGTGATTTTCCTAAAGACCATATCAGTTTTGGTACTGTCTGGTCTAAGGTTATTCACAACTCATCACAATTTTTAGGATAAAACCAAAGATCTTTAGCATGGCATACAAAACTTCTGTCTTTTGCTTACCTGTTGAGCAAAATCAATTTACATTATAACCCAGAAAATTCAGTGCTTTCTTTGTTCTCTGGAAATTTTTTTCACTTAGAGGTCTCACTACCCCCAAGAAGTTTCTTCTCACACACCACACAGGGTTTGGTGTCTCCTCTCTGCTCTCATAACAACCCACTTGTGCCTACCTGTCCCATGGTTTCTGCCATATTTCATGGGTACTACCTGTTCTTACTTGAGTCCCTTACACTTAAGCCTCAGAAAGGGTTTGTTCTTATAAGAAATAAACACTGTACCTTGTTCTTGTTGTCCATATCTTAGCAGGGTACTAACTCATAATAGGCACTGAAGAAGTGTCTATAGAATGTGTGAATTTGGTAGAAGAAAATCAAATATTAGATGGATGATTGGACTTGATGGCTAGAAATTTCTAGAAATTCAGCTTGTAAAATTTGCTGGGCAGATTCTACTCTAGTATTTAAGCTATCATTTTCCATACTCTCAGGTCCACGTTTCTTATCCCTTAAATCATAATTAAGTATTTAATGAATACCTACTATGTGCCAGAAACTGCATGATACATCAGAAATGTATAGTATGTAAAGCTGTCTGTGACATTCTCTCTCCCTCCAGAATCTTGCAATCCAGGTTAGAGACATTGCTAATAACAATTCTATTGCTATGGGACAATTGCTATTAATATAATGCAAGAGATATGGGAAGTCAATGAAAGAAACACATTTTCAGAAAAGGAAAGAAAAGACAGTGATATTTGAAAGACTGGAAGACTGGATTGGTGCTTATCAAGATGATAAGATGTTGGGTGGGGACCTGGGAGTAAATTTCAGAGGAAAAGATGAACTCCTAGATCCGGTGATAACTGAAATCCAGGGGTGGGATTTGGAGAACTCACCGTAGGGCAAAGCCAATCATGCCAAGAAGTTTGGATTTTGCCTTCCAGGAGATGGAGAACCATGGAACGGTTTTCAAAAAATTTAACCTGATTTGCATTATTGGGGGATCACTTGGGTGCCAGTATGTAGGAATGCAGAAGGATAAGAAGAGGCAGCAGGGACACCTAGGAGACTAATGCAGTGCCCCAGGCTACAGATTATGGAGGCAGTGTACCCTCAGGGCTATGCATGTTGATTCCTGCATTCAAACCCCAGCTCCTTAAGAGTTGAGACAAGTTAGACAGCTTCTCTACGCCTCAATGTCCTCATCTGAAAATTGGGTTTATAATAATAATAATAGGTAAGATAACTGTGCACATTTAAAGGGAAATTCACGTAGAACGGTGTCCATCTAAAAGTAAAAATATGTACTCTTTTTTTTTTCTTTCTTTTTTTTTCTGTGAGGACCTAAACTAAAGAAGAGAACACAGAATAGAAGAGTCAAGTCCAGTAAATATCTGGGAAGTAGAATAGAAAGCATTTGGAGTGTGACAAGATGTGGAGGTAGAGAAGATGGATAAATTGAGAATGACCCTCAGGTTTCTGGCTTAAGAAACTAGATTAAGTGCTGATGTCCTTCATTAGAGGGAGAGCAGAATATTTCCCCCCCTGAATTGCACTTTGTCCAGAGTAAATTACCTACCCATGAACTAAACTTCCAATCATATTTGTCCATTACAGGAAAAACAATATATTGTTTTAAGCCACTGAGATTCTTCTCTGCTTCTTCTTATATTTTTGATAAAGCAGCATAGCCTAGCTCACCCTGACTAATTCAGTCTGCATCCTGAGGGGGAATAGATACTGTCCTTCTATTACTCAGAATTTATTACATACTTTGAGTCACTCGCATATTGAAAGACTATTTTCCCAAACTTTGTTTTAAATTTATTTTATTTATTTTATTTTATTTTATTTTATTTTATTTTATTTTATTTTATTTTATTTTTTGAGAGGAAGAGACAGAGCCAGTGACAGAGAGACGGTGACTCTCCGCTTAGCAGAATGGGACACAGAAACCTGGAGTGTGTGAGTCACTTTAATAGGAGCCATGGATCGCCCTAGCCGGTTTGGCTCATTGGATAGAGCCTTTAGACTGAAGGGTCTCAGGTTCAATTCTGGTTGAGGACACATACCTCAGTTGCAGGCTCCTCCCCGGCACATGCAAGAGGCAAACAATGTGTTCCTCTCACATCGATATTTCTCTGTCTTTGCCTCTCTCTTCCACTCTCTCTAAAAATCAGGGGGAAAGTATCTTTGAGTGAGGATTTAAAAAACAGGAGCCTATTCTAATATTTTAACTATTTTACTATCTATGCCCCTCAGTTTCAAGTACCTACAGAATGAAAAGGCGCTCGATTAGAAATATGTGTGTCTCCAAATCAGATGCTTTATAGGAGTCTGCCCAGAGCAGAAAGTTTTTGAAAATTTCAAGGTGGTTATTGAGTTTGATGCTGGAAATGTTGAATCTGAGTTTCTTGCAGCACAGTCAGGGGAACTTATTGATATTTAATAGGATATTGGGTATATAGGCCTGGGGTTCTGGGGAGAGATGCCCCAGCTGAGAATGGAGATTTGCAACCTATCAGCATCCAGGTGAGGATTGAAACTCTGAAATTGTATGCCTGGTGGCTTAAGGAGACAGTACAGGCTGAGAAGGGGGTTGAGGGAAGAGCCTAGGAAATACTGACACACAGCAGTCGCTGGAGGAAAGATCCCAGAGAAGAAGGGCGAGCAAGACACAATGGAGGCTCAAGAAGAGAATGACAGCATAATAACTTAAAAAATGGGTAAGGCTACCTGAGCAACAGTAGGTGCCTGGTACTAGAGCAACACTGAAATTACAAATTTCATGAAAATTCTTATTTGTCTGGAGCCTGTTTTTGTTGTGTTCAGCCTCAAATTTTTAAATCTGAAGATTTGTTCTAATTTGCATGGAGAGTCCATAATCCAGAAGCAAAGCACAACTATGATATTGTAGTTGTAAGACTTTTTCTATTTCAGGAAGCAGACTGTGAGTAATTCAGTTTTCTAAAAAACAGTTGTTTGTGAAATTAAGAGCTAGAACGCCTACAAGAATTAAATCTTTGACAGGGCAATTATGCAAGTGATAAGGCAAGAGCCACGTGTTTCTTTGTTTGGCCTTTTTGGTAGTTCAGGAATTCAGAACAAATTCTCCCGCGTGATTCATTTGGACCAATGCCTAGTCTGTCCTACATGGAAAAAAAAATTATCACTACATGATGCTTATTCACGAGGAAATCAGAAAATCCTCATAATTAGAAATTATCCTACTGAACATCTAATAGAAGGTAGAATTAAAAAATAAAACTTTCCATATACAAATGCATCTATCTACCCAGAATTTTAAGATTTTAAGCAATCCCAATTCATCCTGGCTGGGTAGCTCAGTTGGTTAGAGTGTCATCCCAAGACGCCAAGATCGTGGGTTCAATCCCTGGTCAGGACACATACAAGAATCAACCAATAAGTCAAACAACAAATCTCTCTCTTAAATCAATAGATAATAATAATAATAATAATAATAATATAAATCCCAACTCACTCTTAGAACATGCAGTGTGAACCTGTGTAATGTTGACGTTCATTTTCCCATCATATATCTATTGAGCTACTACTTTTGCCAGGCACTATGTGGAGTGCAGACAGAGCACCTGACCTCCAGGGCAGAGAGCCTCAGGTCTTGATGTGCTCACTCTAGTGCCAGGACAAAACTCTCAAAGCAATCCAAAAAACATACCAAAATTGGCTTAATTTGTAATACGTGCTGGGATGGGAAGAAGGGGCTGAGCAGGAGGATTACAGGGAGAACCTACTTTACTTAGGGTTGAACTTAGAAGTTGCCACTCAAACTGAGCATAACGACAAGAAAGAGAGCTAGCCCTGGAAAGAGCAGGGGGAAGCATCCCAGAAACTGGGAGCAGCCTATACACAAGCCTGCTGGGCAATACAAGGAGGAGGGCCGTGCAAATGGCACGCGGTGGCTGAGAGCTGCGAGAGGAAGGTGGGGGAAGATCTGAATGCCTCCCTACATGCGCTGGGGAGGGTTTACCTGGAAAAGGGCCTGGGTGAAATGCTGCAGCTGTCCACAGCCCACAACATGTCAGAGGCCATAGCAGCCTAACCGCGCGGAGACGAGGCATTTCCCACATTGACGACAAAGGATCATGAATCTAAGTAGCAGCTAAGGGCATCAAACATTCCTTGGGAGCCCTGCAACCCTTCACACCTTATGCTGGGGAGCCGTCTACTCCTGCTCTTGACATGTTTGCACAGATTCAGTTGCTCTGAAGGAGAGCTTCTCTGATCTCACTGTGACCTGACCTGTATGTCGGGAAGGTCTGGCCTCTTATCAAGCCACACGAGAGAGGCTCACATGCAAAAAAGTAGCATCTAGGAACTGGAGTGGCGCTAGCAGCGCTATGCACAATATTTTGAGAAAGTAACGGTTGGAAAAGGAGGCAGGTTTCTCTGTCACTTAGCGACAGCTATTTTCGTTGTTTTCAGCACAGAGCTGAGTAGTTAGTGGGTACTTGCTGGCTGGCTGGCTGGCCGAATGAATCTTCAAATAAACTAGGCACAGATTGGGAAGCGGGTTGGAGTGATAGAAAAGAGCTTGACACTAGGGGCAGCCAGACCTTGCCACGCTGGGGTTCTGGGAACCTCTGCTTTTGCATCTGTACTGCAGGAATGAGGAGGCCCGATTGGGAGGCTGGAGGAAGCTTGCAGATCATGTATTGAAGCATCTGGCATACTAATTAGCATTGATCTTCGGTTGCTATTTTTGTTATCATCATTCTGTTTCCCTACTTGGTGCTTCACTTTCATTCATCTTCTAAATCACCCAGTTGGGATTCTATCCTATCCCTTCTTGTTGCCAGCTGGTCGTTGCCTGGGAGGGTTGTTCCACTCATCTCCGCCAACCCCTGCTCTCCCTCCACCCCAGCCCACAAACCCCCATTCATCCCTCAGCCCTCCCGCCCCCCCTAACATCCCTGCCATTTCTCCAAATAAGCCAGTTTCCCTGACAGTGCCTTCCTGTCTAGAACCCTCTTTCCTGCTTTCTTCACCTTCTCATCTTTCAAGAATAGATGCAGAGGCCTGGCACTTGAGTCTTGAATGAAGACAAGGAGGCAAATCCACTGAAGCCCCCTTCTCCATTCTATTTACCAAAAGTGCCACTGCAGGTCTCCGGTTCCCTAAGCCATTGCCATGCTTAGTGACTTCCTGCATAGAGTCGTATTAAGTTTGGCTATTTTTCAGATTCTTCTTCATCAAGCCGTGTTTCAGAGCCTATAGTAGGGGTGTCGAACTCAATCAGAGAAGGGGCCAAAATCTAAAATCCAGCCTAAATCGCGGGCCGAATGGTTTACTGAACAGTCATAAACTGTCATTGTGATAGAAAAGCAGCGGAGTGCAGTGATGACAATGCGGTGCGGGCCACGTTGCAAGGCCTGGCGGGACGGATTTGGCCCGCAGGCCTTGTGTTTGACACATGTGGCCTATAGTTACAGGAGGAAAAAAAATTGTTTCTGGGTAATAGGAGGGATCCCTGGTTCATGTTGGGGCAACATGACTCTGTGAGTCACTCACTCCCTTTGTGAACCTGAGACTCATCAATAATAAATTGATTTGGTGCGCTCACCTGCTCACAATACTAGTAAGTGGGTGTGAGGCTTTAAGAGCCAGAGAAATGCACTTGACGTTTGTAAAAACGAAAGAGCTTAGTCAAATAATAAACCTCTTCCGCTGGGTTATCAGGCTGATGGATGAAGCCACAGAGAGGTGGTCCAGGAAAGGGGTTTACTAGACAGCAGTGCCAGCAGGAAGCCCTCCTTCCTCTCGGTCTCAGGGCCCTGGAGCTCTCCAAAAGTGATTCTCTGTGTGTTATTTCTTTATGGCAGGAGATTTGTAACTCATCCAGTAAAAATATCCCTTTTTTCCCTTCCCTTTTAGATAGGAATGGGAGTCATGCCAATAACAGGGAAATTAAGTGACAGTAAGTGCACTGAGTACTCAACAGAGACCTCAGGACCTCTTCTCCCGCTCTGCTTCCAGAATATCGGAGGCCAGACACCTACAGACAGGAGATCTTAAGCCTCTTCTCCCCAGGGAATCTGGCCAGCCCAGGAGGAATGACTCTGTGATAACCTAGAGAGACGCTCAGAGGTAGCAAGCACTACGCCCACTCAGAGATTCCAATCAGTGTGTAGCTACCCCATTCTTCATCATGACAGACAGCCAAGATCATCAGACAACCTAAGGGATGCCTCCAATGATCAAAACAAACACATAAAAACAGAACTGGGAAGAAGCAGGCTGTTTAGGGAGCGGAAACAACATCTCCATAAACTGTAATACCTGTCTGCAGAGAGAGAAAGCGCTGCGCCGGTGAAATCCGCACAGGAGGCCGTCATAAAGGAAATTTAGAAAACAAAAAGAGCTTTTGGGAGAAGAGCTTTTCAGAGCAGAAATAAAAGTAATTCAAAAGCAGGCTTAGAAGATAAATCTGAGAAAATCTCCCCAACAATAGAGCAAAATGACAAGAAAAGGAAAAGGTAAGAAACTAGAGAAGTCTAGAAAGTTCAGCAATGAAGTGAGATGAATTTGGGAATGAGGGGGAATGAAATCATTGGTGAAATAATTAAATAAAAAACTCCAGAACTGAAACTGATGGGTTGCCAGATTCAAAGGATTCACAGCATAAGGAATGAGAATAGACACCATGCTCATTGTATATATATCAGGTCTCTGAAGTTGATCTACAGATTCAAAACCTAATTGAATATCAGCAGGATTCTTTATATATATATATATATGTCTTTAGTGATTTTATTTTATTTTTAAATATGTTTTATTGATTTTTCACAGAGATGAAGGGAGAAGGATAAAAAGTTAGAAACATTGATCAGCTGCCTCTTGCACACCCCCTACTGGGGATGTGCCTGCAACCAAGGTACATGCCCTTGACTGGAATCGAACCTGGGACCCTTCAGTCCGTAGGCCGATGCTCTATCCACTGAACCAAACCGGTTTCAGCGCAGCAGGATTCTTTTTTGTAAATGTCAACAAGCTGATTCTAAAATGGATATGAGGCTGAAACCGGTTTGGCTCAGTGTTAGAGCATCGGTCTGCGGACTGAAAGGTCCCAGGTTCGATTCTGGTCAAGGGCATGTACCTGTGTTGCAGGCACATCTCAGTAGGAGGTGTGCAAGAGGCAGCTGGTCGATGTTTCTCTCTCATCGACGTTTCTAGCTCTCTATCTCTCTCCCTCCCTCTCTGTAAAAAATCAATAAAATATATTTTTTAAAATAAAATAAAATAAATAAGTAAAATGGATATGAGATGTCAAAGGAATTAGAACAATCATTACAGTTTTTAAATGCAAACCCAAACAAGAAAAACAATCAATTGCATATTTATAACATCAAATTATAGAAATTATTGTTTGCCTAAAACTAAATTGTTGATGTAGGATTGGTAGTTAAAAAAACAAATGACAACTTTCAGCCCTCCCCCAACCTTCAGGGAGGGTGGGGCTAGAAGTTAAATCAATTGCTCACTGTCCCTATTTTAACCAATCATGCTTATGTAATGAGGGCTTCACAAAACACAAAAGGATAGGTTCAGAGAGCTTCTGGGTTGCAGAATGCATCCATATATGGGAGGTTGGGTGCACCCCAGTCCCACGGAGACAGAGCTCTTGAACTTAGGGTACTCTTACCTGGCTGTTCTTTCCGATCCTTTATAACAAACTGGTAAATGTAAAACACACACACACACACACACACACACACACACACACACACAAAACAAAAACAAAGTCCAAATCTAGATTTATTCTGTCTTGTTCTTTGATTTCCATAAATATCAATTTGAATAATGCCTATTTGGATTTGGTACAAAATTGTATTAATAACAAGAAGGTTTTGTTTGCTAATTCAGGGAATCATATCTTATAGTTAACCAAAACTGAGGCAATTTTAACATTGCAGTGCTCTATAAACTCTAAAAAGTTATCATATCCACTTGACATTTGTTAGTTCTACTGAATTATCAACAATCTGGACTAAATGTGTTTCTCTAATCTAATTATTAGCATTAGTATAGGAAAATCATACCCGAAGTTTCTTTTTCCTCACAGATGTCCTTTGGTTGATCTCTTACCCCCGACTCCCTTCCCTGTCTTCAAATGCCATATGATGCAGAATAAATTTAAATAATTTTGACTACCATAATTGAGAAAAAATAACATTAAAATATTCTTATTGAACATTGAAGACCCTAAAATCTGCCTGTCCCTGAAGTGGCTACTATATACCTGTGAGAACCAGTCCTTGAAAAGTGATAGTGCCAAAGTGGCGCTCACAGTTCCTTCATTTTTGTTTATTGAGATCCGTGGCTTTTAAAATTTATCATCTTAACCATTTTAAGTGTATAATAAAGTGTTAAGTACATTCACATTGAAATCTTTCCTTTTTGCAAAACTTAGACTCTAAACATATTAAACAATAACTCCTCATTTTCCCGCCTCCAGCACCATCTTTCTACGTTCTGTCTCCAGGAATTTGACAACTCCAGGTATTTTGTGTAAGTAGAGCCTTTTTTGTGACTGACTTCTACTTTGGACAGAACCCTCCCTCCTCTCCCCCCGACACACGCACACCACATATCAGATTAAACTCAATCAGTGTGTGTGTGTGTGTGTATTAGAGGACTAATGCATGAATTTGTGCATGGGTGGGGTCTGGCCAGCCTCGCCAGGGGGAGGGGACATTGGCTGGCCTGCCTGCTGGTTGAACTCCTGGTCAAAGGACCATTTGCATATTAGCCTTTTATTATATAGGATATACACCGAGTGGCCAGATTATTATGTGTTCAGAGATCATAATAATCTGGCCATTCAGTGCATGTGTGTGTGTGGGGGGGGGGGGGGGGGGCGGGAGGAATACATCATTTAAAACAAAAAAGATCTTTCCTGTTCTGAGCTCCCACGCTCGCATGGGTGCTGTTCTTTTTGCCATCCAGTTCCCATCAAGCTGATCTGTCAACAAGTTAAAATGTTGCCTCCATTCCCTTTGGTTTCCCAGGCTGAAAGCGATTAGATTAGACCAGGAAGAAGTAACTCCATCCACGAAACGAACTGTGGTTCTTACTCTTTCTGAGGGTTTGGGGTCAAGAATTTTTGAGGATTGATGAAAGCTCTGTACCCTTTCCCGGAAAAACACTCAGGCATGCCTCCTTTTGCACGTAGTTTCAGGCGTTTGTAAACACGATTTAATCTGCGTTCCCTCAAAAGCAGCCTCTGAGATAGGGATCTGGGTACAGATTCTTTGTTTGGAAGGCAATGAGGAAAGACAATAAAGCAGGTGCTGCTTAGTGGTAATGGGCACCAGTCTGCTGGAGGTCCTCTGAGACCCTGTGCGGAACTTACCTTAGAACTGCCCCTCTGAGGGGTGAAAAAGCTGATGGTTATGCACTAAATCTTGCCCTTTATTGGTTAAGGGCTGTAGAGTCATTGTCCCACTATCCCAGCCTGCCCGCCCTGGGGCCAACCTGCTCCAGCAGCCACAGAACACCCTCGGGGAGGGAGTCCGGTGTCTGAGAGGAAGGCTTCCAGGTGTTTGGGAAGCTGAAGGGAACCTGTGGGTGGGCTGAGGGGGTGTGGGTGGGGGTATTAACACTGCCCAGGTCTCAGGAAGCTCAAGGTGCATAGCTTTGGGCTCTTGGCTTTTCTTTAATGAAGAATTAACAAAACATTTCCTCTGATTTCTCCCCTGAACTTTGTTTCAAACATGTACTCAAGTGACTATGCTGTCTCCTCTTTTTAAAAGTTTAATAGACTCGCCCTAAACTATTTGGCTCAGTGGATAGAGCGTCAGCCTGTGGACTCAAGGGTCCCAGGTTCGATTACAGTCAAGGGCATGCACCTTGGTTGCGGGCACATCCCCAGTGGGTGGGGTGGTGGTGGTGGTGGTGGTGGTGTGTGTGTTGCAGAAGGCAGCTGATTGATCTTTCTCTCTCATTGATGTTTCTAGCTCTCTATCCCTCTCCCTTCCTCTCTATAAAAAACAACAACAATAAAACACACACACACACACACACACAAAAAAAAAAAAAAACCACACCAATAAAATATATTTTTAAAAGAAACAAATAAAAGTTTAATAGACTTGACTTTCTAGAGAAGTTTAGGTTCACAGAAAAATTGAGCAGAAGTTACAGAGATTTCCCATAAACCCACCACCCCCATCCCTGCATAGCCTCCCCATTATCAACACCCCAGCCAGAGCGGTGCCTTTGCTACAGCTGATGAGCCTCCACTGGCACACTGCTATCAGTCACAGTCCACAACTGACATTAGGGTTACCCTTGCTGTTCACTGCACGTTCTATGGGGTTGGACACATGTACAATGATGTGTAGCCACCATGATAGTGTCATACAGGGTAGTTTCATTGCCCTAAAAATTCTCTGTGTTCTGCCGTGTTCTGCCTATTCATTGTTCTCAGCCCCCAACCTCTGGTAACCACTGACCTTTCTTCCTGTCTCCATAGTTGTGCCTTTTCCAGAACGTCATATAGTTGGAATCATACAGTAGGGAAACCTTTTCAGATTGGCTTCTTTCACTTAAGTTTCTTCCATCTCCTTTTATGGCGTGACAGCTCATTTCTTTTTATTTTTATTTTTATTTTTTTTTATTTTTTTTTATTTTTTTATTTTTTTTTTAATAAGTTTTTATTGTTCATATTATTACAAATGTTCCTTTCCCCCCCCCCACCCACCATTGCTCTCCTCCACCAGGTTCCCACCCCACCCTCTGCCCTTTCCCCTCTCCCCATTGTCCTCATCCATAGGTGCAGTTTATGTTCAGTCTCTTCCCACGCCCCCCTCTCCCCTTTTCCCCAAGAATCGTCAGTTCACTCCCCTTCCATACCTCTGATTCTATTATATTCAACAGTTAATATTGTTCATCAGATTTTTTTTTAATTTCCTTGGTTTTTAGATTCACTTGTTGATAGTTACGTATTTGTTGTTCATAATTTTTATCTTTGTTTACCTTCTCTTCTGAAAGAACCCCCTTCAGCAATTCATATAATTCTGGTTTGGCAGTGATGAACTCCATTAGCTTTTTTTTATTAGTGAAGCTCTTTATCTGGCCTTCGATTCTGAGTGATAGCTTTGCTGGGTAGATTATTTTTGGCTGTAGGTTCTCGCTATTCATCACCTTGAATATTTCTTGCCATTCCCTTCTGGCCTGCATGGTTTCTGTTGAGAAGTCAGCTGACAATCGTATAGGTGCTCCTTTATAGGTTACTACCTTCTTTGCTCTTGCTTCTTTTAATATTCTCTCTTTGTCTTTTGCTCTTGGAATTTTAATAATGATGTGTCTCGGTGTGGTCCTCTTTGGATTCCTTTTGTTTGGAGTTCTGTGTGCTTCCTGGACTTGTAAGTCTAATTCTTTCACCAGATGGGGGAAGTTTTCTATCACTATTTCTTTCAGTATGTTTTCGATATCTTGCTCTCTCTCATCTTCTGGGATGCCCATAATTCTGATGTTGGTTCGCTTGAAGTTGTCCCAGAGGTTTCTTACATTATCTTCAATTTTCTGGATTCTCTTGCCTTCTAGCTTCTGTGGAGGAGTGTCTTCTGGCTCTTTATGTTCCAAATCTTTGACTTGATTCTTGCGATCTTCCCTTCTGTTTTTAGGACTCTGTAAAATATTTTTTATTTCAGACAATGTATTCTTTATTTCTTGTTGATCCCTTATCATTTCTTGTTGACTCCTTATTAATTCTAGTTGATCTCTTTTCATATCCTCATAGGCCTTATCCATCTTTTCTAGGAAATTCTTGAAAAACCTTGTAAGCGTAGATTTGAACTCTATATCCAGACGCTTTTTGTCTTCCATTTCTTTCGTTTGTGATCTATTTTGTTGTCGCATTTCGCAGTTACAGATGGGGCGGGATTTCAGGGTGGAGCCTACAGCCTTGGCTTCTGTCAGCCCCGCCCTATGCGGGTCCTTCAGTGCTCGCTGCCGGCGCCTCTGAGAGAAAGGTGCCCTCGATTTTCGCCTGCTGCCAAACAGTCTATGCTCTCCCCCAATGAGCCCGGAACTGGGGTTCAGTTCAGTTGGAAGTGGAGTTGGAGGTGGCGTTCAGAGCAGTCTGGAGCCCCAGTCTCCTTCCCGTCAGGGCAATCCCGCGGCACAGCCGACCGTCCTTTCTCTGTGCGCAGTGTGCGCGCCGCCGCCGGGACCTCCTTTCACTGCTCCCCGGGGTTCCACCTTACAGCCCGGCTCCCTATGGCTGAGCCTGAGTCCCCGGGGTCTGGCCTAGAACTGGGGTTCAGAGCAGTCGGGGGCCCAGCACAGTCGGAGTTTTATCTCCTTTCCGCTAGGGAACGCCCGCCAGGCACTCGGCCTCCCTCCTCTCCGGCTCTGTCCTCTCTGAGCGCCGCGTCTCCGCGTCTCCGTACCTTGGCTTTTCCAGCTCCTCCGCGCCTCCTTCTGGTTTTCTCCTTGCTTCTCGCTGTAGAATTTCCAGTCAGTCAACCTTCCTGTAGTTCTGGGCAATATCCGTTTTATATTTTAGTTGTATTTTATTGAAATTGTTGTGTGCGGCTGCGGCTAGGTGTTCACCTGGGCGCAGCCATCTTGGATCTCTCAGCTCATTTCTTTTTAGTGCTGAACAATATTCCGTTGTCTGGATGTAACGGTTTATTGTATAATACCATTCACTTGCTGAAGGGCATCTTGGCTGCCTCCAAGTTTTGGCAGTTTGAATAAAGCTGTTATAAACATGGTGTAGTTCTTGAGTGAAAATAAGTTTCAGCTTCTTTGGGTGCAGAACAAGGAACACAGTTGCTAGGTCGTACAGTAAGAGTACATTTAGTTTTGTAAGAAACCAATCAACTGTCTCCCCAGTGGCAGCACCATCTTACATTTCCACCAGCAATGACAGCTCCCATTTCACCTTGGCCATTCTTCCGATAATGAAGAAACAATATTTTTACAGTCTGTCGTCCTCTTTTAGTACATATAATAAAAGGAGAGTAAAAGTTACCAAAACAAGTTTTAAAAGTTTGAGAAAAACAAAATTGTTCCCCCTTAGAGAAGAAATTTAAGTCATCCTTGAAAAAAAATTTGGATGGATCTAATTGTCTGGAACCAATTTGTATAAGATTGGATTTGCCTGTTGGTAGAACTCACCACTAAAATAATTTTGAGTTGGTGATGATTCTTCATCTTCTCCTCTTTCTCTTCCTCTACCTTCATTTCTTTTTTTCAGAGATGAGGGTAGGGAAGGAGATGGGTACGTTTTTTATATATAATTATAGATTCTTTACCTTAAATGGATATAAGTTCATATGGTTTTTTATTTCTTTCTAACTAAGTTATGGAAAATTATATTTTCCTGGGAAATTTCCCATTTTGTTTAAAATTTCCAATTTCTTTGTATAAAACTTACATTACTCTTTTATTATTTTGTTATTTTAATATCTGCTTTTTCTTAGTTTATATTCCCAGCTTTATCTTAACATGTTTACTTGTGCATTTTCATTTTACATTCTATTGATAATTGTGCCCTAAATGTATCTATTTTATTTAAATTAAGATATTTGATTTGATTGATCTTCTCCATTGTGTTTCACAGTAGAAAATACTAATTCCTTACCCCCGTGATTTACATGTAAACAGCCCTGACTCCTTTCCTGTTTCCTTGATCCTCTGCGTAAAGGTGGACTTCAATATCTGTTGTTGGGCCACAGCTATTGGTCCTTGTTTATTGATTGGGTGAATGAAAACCATCAAACATCCTAAGCACATTGTATCTCTTTCGACCCTCCAGACCAGTGCTAGATAACCATCCCAGGTGAGTGGACTCTCTCTCTCTAGGATGTAGTTCCAGATTCTACAAATGGAGGGTGGGCACAGAGTACTAGTAGATCTATTTGGCTCTTGCTCTAAATCACAACCTCAAAGAGTTAATCACTAATAACAGTGATCATTTGATCTTCATGTCTATAACTCTTTGTGGACCTTTCAATGGATTCAGAGTTTGAGAGAAAACAGCAAAGTCATTTATTTGGCTCTCTCAAACCCCAACAATGTTCGTTTTCAATTTCATTAATTTGTGCTCTTCTTATATTGTGTGCTCCCTCCTTCCTCTGGATGACTTCATGTTCCTTTCAGTTGCATTTGCTTGTAGTAATGTTCCCTTGAATATTTAATTTTATCGACTATCTTTCAATTCTAAAGAATTCTAATTTCCATTGTAATTTCTTTGTTGACTCATCTATAATTCCAAATCTGGCTTATAAGATTGTTTTTATTTCTGAATAATAGCACATCATGAGGTTATGCTTTATGATGATTATTTAAAGACCTTCAATTCCAAAACAAAAAACTCTTTATAAGAGAGGAGAATTTAAAGAAAAATCAGAAAGCAACCTAAATGTCAACCCCAAATAATAGAGGCAATCTCAATGTCTAACTTGGAGTCCACACTTTAAGTCCCCTAATCTCTGCAATTTGCTGTGCTTACTTGAATCCTTTTAAGATGGTATTTTCCCATCATGTTATCTCTAATGTAATATGTTTATAACATCCTGTGTTTTGTTTTAATTTTTTAAAATTTATTTTGTTAATCCTCACCTGAGGATATATTTTTCCATTGATTTTTAGAGAGAGTTGAAGGAAGGGAGAAAGATAGAGAAACAACGATGGAGACACATTGATTGGTTGCCTCCTGCAACCGAGGTACATGCCCTTGGTAAGAATCAAACCTGGGACCCTTCCATCCAAAGGCCAATGCTATATCCACTGAGCCAAACTGACTAGGGCTGTAAATATTTTTGGTTACCCCAAGTTTCAGTTCATACAGGGAAGTTAGGATAAATGATGGATTCTTTCTCTTTGTTTTCTGGTTTTCAAAATAATGTAGTTGGTCTATAGATGGTAATCATGTTCCAGCATCCTCCAAGGTGACCACTGAGGTGTTTTGTTTTGTGTTGTTTTTTATTTGTTTGTTTGTTTGTTTTGAAGTGTTAGTATAAAGTCACAGATTTTAATTCATTAGATTTCTTTTCACTCACTTCTGTTATCATCCTTATTCTTGCTCAAATAGTACCATCTTGGCCAGTGGGACCTATACATTAAGTTTGACTCTCAAGTCATTTTAATACAATAGTTTCTTGTGGTCTGTATGACATGACATTATAGGTTCATTGTGAATATATCCTGGACAAATCTGGAATTAGCTATGTTTCTAAGAAAGCCTGGTTTATTTTAGTGAAAACTGGTATTTCTGCATTAAAAAAAAAAAAAAAAAAAAAGAAAAGAATGTGCCCTGTCTGGTTTAACTCAGTGGCTAGAGCGTCAGCCCATGGACTGAAGGGTAGAGAGTTCTTTTATGGTCAAGGGCATGTACCTCAGTTGCAGAATTGATCCCCAGTCCTGGTCAGGGTGTGTGCAGGACACAACCATTTTGATGTGTCCCTCACAGCAATGTTTTTCTCTCTGTGTCTCTCTTCCTCCCTTACAGTCCCTCTAAAAATCAATGGAAAAAATATCCTCAGGTGACGATTAAAAAAAAAGAAGCAGCAGCATGTTGGGGTACTTATTTATTGTGATGGGATTTTTATCATTATTTATTGGCATTTTAGTCACCAGAGTATCTCTGGCCCCTTCAGTTTTGCCTTTGTTATTTTACAGTTATGCTAAGTTGTGTCTAAGTGTCCTGCTTTGGGTATCCTCTCCCTACTCTCCATTCTGTCCCCCTGAAACACCTATTAGATGTATGTTAGAACTTCTCATTCCATAAACACTATTTCTTATCCTAATTTTAATATTTGAACTCCATCTTTGTGCTACATCCTAGTAATTTCTTCTGGTCTACATTCCATTTTGTTCATGTCATTTTATCAGCATTTTATCAGTGTTATTGTTTCCTTACGTTTTTAGTTTCATTGACTACATTTATACTTTTAGAAATTCTTTTTGTCAATTTTCAATTCAGCATATTCACATTTCATAGTTGTTCTTTTCATATATTTTCTTTCTTTTAAGTCTTAATTATCTTAAAAACATTTTATAGTCATAACGGGTAATTCCATTTCCTGAGACTGGGAGTCTCATCCTGCTGTGAGTGCCTCCAGAGAGCATTTGCAGATGCATTTTCCATACAAAACCACTTCCATTTTTATTTCTCAGCCTGAGGCTTTCTGAATTGTATAAGTCATATAAATTTGAAATCCTAACCCAGACCTAATTCATGTATGGACATTCCTATGATTACAAATTCTTAGAGGACATGTATGTGTGTGTGTCACTATAAAATCTATCATCTATCTATCTATCTGTCTATCTATCATCTACTATCTACTTAGACTGTAATCCAGAAGTTTTCTAGTGATTGTCCCATGCCAGTAGGCAAAGTTACAGCCCTCTAGAGTCTTGGCTTCATGGGGAATCTCATTTGCAGTCCCCACTTGGCAGAGCTCAAAAGCCACTTCAAGACCCCAAGTAACTGAGACCCTTCTCCAAGCTCCCACAGTCACAGTCTACTTTTCACAAACAGTTTATCTAAATCTATGTCAGTCTAAACATCTAAGTCAACCAGCTAGTCAAAATGTCGAGATTTTGACTGGAAAAATATTGATGTGCCATGTGGATCAGATATTCTGATTGATGGTTGGTAATTAGACATTAGAATTCCTATGGGGAGAATAATTAAATGGATTCTCAAGAGTGAAAATGTTGGTTCTTAACTAAATTTCACAGTCAGATGTCTACACTCAAAACATTTATATGATGAATGGCACATCAGCGCCCGAATTAAACTGGCACGCTCCACAAATTGTCTCTTTGTGACTCTCTTTGTTTCTAGTAAAATTGCTCTCATAATATTCCTGCAGAATACTCATTTTCAGTGATGTGAACCAACATGTTCTGCCACCAATATAAAACAAGGGATTCCCAATTTGTAGAAAGCTCTTACCTGATAAATACCATTTTTTAATTTAAAAATTTTCCCCACAGTATTTGTTTCTAATATTTGTGAACTCCAGAATTACTTGTTGGCTACTACTTAAAAATAGGTGAATTAATGGGAAACGTATAGTATCAGAAAAACTCATAAACTTGATATGTCAAGTATACTGTGTATATAGTTATGCACCATATGATGACATTTTGGTCCGAGATGAACTGCATATGTAACATCCCGTAAGATTATAAGAAAAATTCCTATCGTCTAGCGTTGTCATAGTTGTCCTAACCTCAGAGCACACTGCGCTCCTCACATAATTGTGGTGATGCTGGTGAAAACAAGCCCACTGCCCTGCTGGTGGTACAAAAGCAGAGCACATGTAACTGTGCACCATCGGTGATACTTGATAATGATAATAAGTGACTATGTCACTGGCTTATGTATTTACTATATTTTTTATCATTAGAGTGTACTGTTTCTATTTATTTAAAAAGAGGTTTGCTGTAAAACTGTATGCGCTGTTAACACTGGCAGCAGCCTCATACACTCCATGTTTACCACTTCTCTCATGCTTAACTCTCGTGTTGTCTTCACATTGAGTGTGGCCTGAGGGTGCAGTGTTTATGAAGTCTGCAGTAGTGCGGAGAAATGTCCTAGGCCTTCACATCCCCTGATCACACACCCTCTCCCTCCCTCACTCACCCAGAGCACCATTCAGTCCTGCAAGCTCTTATATGGGTATAGCATTTTTCATCCTTTTGACCATATTTTTATAGTCCCTTTTCTATGTTTAGATAAATAGAGATACACAAATACTTACCATTGTGTTACAATTACCTACAGTATTCTATAGAGTAGCATGCGGCCCAGGTTTGTAGCCCAGAAGCAATAGGCTATCCCATAGAGCCTAGCTGGGCAGTACACATCCAGGTTCATGGAAGTGCACTCTGTGGTCTTTGGAGGAAGATAAAATCACTCAACGGAGCATTTCTCAAAACGTATCCCATCACCTGACTGTGCTCTTATCTGTGAAGGTGCAGAGACCGGCACAGAATTTACGTAGTAAAGTCTTCACTTCCGTAAGTAAACTTTCCTGTGGTCTTGAGTGTTTCCCTCTCTTTAAGGTACTTTCCTGCTCTCAAATTCCATCCATCTATTTTTAGCCAACTAGGTAACTTTGTTAAAAGTTATCCTATGAGGGAATGAGACATGTCAATATTTCATGGCATTCTGCAAAGGGCACTGCAATTTCTAGGCGTTCTGTCCCGAGAGAAACAAAGTTTTTCAAAATCTGTTGTCGCCAGAGATGTATTATATTGCAAACGCACACATAAAATCAGGACAACTTTGATAAAGTTATAATGCTTAAAATATACAGCCATAATGTTTCAAAGTTGTTCAGCATCCTTGTCCAGTTTCAAAACAGGCTCTGGGTCAAAGAAACAGTCTGGCATCCAAAAAACAAATCATTCGAAAATAACTCAAGATATGTACTTGTCTTTTGAGAACACATTAGAGGGCATACCTCTCAAAATTCCTCTCTTATCTCCTGTTCTCTTTCAACACGCCCTATGGCAACCCCCACACTTCTTTTCTCCACCCGCCTCAAGCTCCACCTACGACTCTAACTCAAATTCCGCTTATCTTTCTCTCCTCCCGTTTGTTTCACGCATCTTTTTCAGCACAAAACTCCAACATAACAGACAAATTGGCAAACTGGGACCATCCTCAGAGGTTAGAGAAGGAGCAGAAAGGGAGCAGGTGGAACCAGAACCCTCTTCATTGTGAGACCCGGGGCCCTCCCTGCTGGATCGTTTCCCTCCTGACACATACACATGTGCGTATCTGACAAGGTTCACGCATACCGTGGTGAGAGCCACGTGACGTTTTCTGTGCTATTGATACTTCAACTCTCCGGGAATCAGTTTCCTCACCTGTAAAAGGGCGTGAAAAATAGTATGCCTTTTCCAGTGTGGTCCTGAGCGGTAAGTGAGATTGTATTTTTACAGCATTTAGGAATAATGCATGCTTCATGGTAAGTGCTCACAAAGGGTCAGTAGTTAGTGCTACTTGACAGTAGAAGTAATCATACCCGTGGCAGAGAGGAATGCTGTAAAGACACAGCTTATACTGGTTGATAGGCAAGAGGCAAATTACCTTAAGCCAAGGCCTGAGGTATTCACATAAGCAGGTATTATTAGGGTGGTAATGTTGGTAAGAGGAGATGCAATAACATTTTACACTTTTCTGTTTGAGTACTTTTTTTTTTTTCCTTCAAACCACGATAAAGCCCTAATATACTTCTGCCTATCAAATGAAACATTTGTATTGTTATCTTTCTGGCTCATTGTAAAGCAAGCTTGTGTTGTGGGGACCAAGCACTGTACCAAAGACTTGATATCTATTATCTCATTTAACTACCACAACAACTGTGCAACATGGGGGTCAGTATTGCTATTTTTTCATGTGAAGAAACGGATGCTTCAGAGAGATTCCTTCCGAGCAATAAAGACATTTTTCTTTCTTTGCGTGTCTGCTGTCTATCAGGGTACCTCCCGTAGCCTGGGACAAAGATTTATTGACTGGATGAAAGGTCTTCATTTTGGTCCTGGATCTTACACCCAGAAGAGGTTTTCAAAATCAATCATGAAAGTAGACACTTTAGGAACAAACAAATTCCTCCAGACCAGTGGTCGACAAACTCATTAGTCAACAGAGCCAAATATCGACAGTACAATGATTGAAATTTCTTTTGAGAGCCGAAAACCGACTTCTGCTCACAGGCCACGAAGTTTCAGCCGCACTGGACATTTCAATCGCACAGATATTTTGTGGAAGAGCCACACTCAAGGGGCCAAAGAGCCGCATGTGGCTCGCAAGCCACAGTTTGCCTACCACTGCCCCAGGCTATTCTAGGAGGGAGATAGAGGATGGAAATGGGAAACAACATCAGCCTCTGGGTGGGAGAAAACGTTAACATGCACAGCTATGAAGATGGCCAGGGTGGAGGGCCAGGATCACAGAAGGAACAAGTCCACTTTAGAAGCCATCGGTAGAGTTAAAAGTGGAGTCGGAGATTCCATCCTGCTTTCCTCATGCTATTTGTATTTCGAGGGCCAGTGCTTGTGGGCCCGGGCTAGTGGAGCTGCTGACCCGGAGGCTGAAGAGCAGGCTACTTCAGACTGCACAGCAGCTGCTGTGGTCTCCTCAGACCCACAGTCTCAGGAAGAGGGTGGGTTCAGGAGTCGGGGCAAGCCACCCACCAACCCAGGGCTTTCCGGCTGAGGTCTGATGGCTTCTCCTCCTCATTCCCCGCAGGGTGATGGGCAGTGGCTCAGTGGATTGTCACCACTCTATGGTTTTCCCCCCCGGGTGAGCTGGAAATTATACCCAAGCTGACAAGCTTTCAGGCTGCTACTAAAAATGCAGAGCAGCAAATTTTCCCACTGCTGGGCCCCTTCTTTTTAAGGAAGGTGGGAGAATGTAGTGTCCCAAGTATAAGTCACGGGGTGACCCTAATGAGGTTGAAGAGAAGATGTGGTTAAAACTGGTGGCTAGAGGAGGATCTGGGGCCGGAGATAGGATATTGCAGTTCAACATCTTGTTCGTATCCTCTCCCAGGTAGATCATCTTGGGGAAATGGAAGTCACACAAGCACTGTTAAATTTAGAAAAAGTGCAGAATATATTCAAGTTGCCATGAAATGGCAAGCCACTTCCGTTTCATCTTTTCTCTCAGAGGCATCCAGTCCAATGAGACCTCAATAAAGTACTCTAGTTGGAGTAAGGGATGAATGAACCTTCATAAAAGTATGTAATCCCTATGCCATGTCAGGTGGGTGCTATTGTAGTCTCCGGCTTGCGGGTCAGGAGTAGAGGTTCAGAGGGGCGAGGTAAGTGGGCTGAGTTCACCCCTGTTCAGGGGTAACGGTATTCCGAGTGTCCTCTGCCGGCGGCAGGATTCCCACTGCCACGTGGGCTGCAGCCTCATCAGAAAGGATGCTGAGTGACAACCAGTTCGCACCCAACCAGCCGGGGCCGGGGAGGCAGGTCCTCCCCTCTCAGAGGAACACCTGTGCTCGTGGCTTGAAGGCGATCACAGCATCCTCCCTTCTTTAAGAGTTTCTCTTTCCGAAGTGTCAGAGGGAATGGAAATGATTACGAAACAGAAAGGGAAGAGAAAGGAAACAAGAAATGCCACCCCCAGAGGGAACATGTTTATTTAAGGTTTATCTGCAGAGACAGAAGGAAAGTAAACATGCCCAGCCAAACGGGGACCAGGTGGGGCTCCCGGGTCGCTGTTCTGGGGTTTCCGGGCCCTCACGGGGCAGCCTGAGGGCAGTTTCTGCAGGCGCTGAGAGGCAATGTCAGCTCCTGCTTTCCCAGAGCCCTTCTCTCTCCTCCGTCCTGGGGTCTTTCCCAGAGCGGTTCGCTTATTTCGAGAAAATGCCCGTCGCCAGGTGGCATAGGGGGAACTAGGCCACATCGGAGCTGGGCAGCTTCGGTGAAACAAAATGCTGCCCAAGGCGTTTCAAAGGGGCAGGCGTCTGGCCATTGTCAATAGGCCTCAGTGACGCGTGACCCTCGGCCAGAGGGGCCCAGAGGAGCGCGTCCATTGGCTTCCTCCTCTTTAAGCTCCAGTGACCTGCCAGCAACACAGGAGGGACAGACATCGCCCGCTTGTGTGAGGCCGCGGGTTCTCCTGGGAAACCCCAGAAGCAGGTTTTGTTGTTGTTGTTGTTGTTGTTGTTGTTGTTTTCTAGAGAGAAAGGATGCCTCTTGGGGGCTTGTTCCTCATCACTCCTTCTAGAAATCCAAGAAATGCCTCTTAGCTTCCTTTCTTCCCTCCTCCCGCTCCACCCAAGAAGAAAACTTCCCCAAACCTATACATCCTGAAGGCAGTGAATGAGACAACACTGTGGATGAAAAAGGGGCCACATACAACACCTCAGGCGCTCAGGGGAGGCCTGCTTGGTGGGCTTACAACCTCAGAGACCTAGGGCCACCACACAGGATGGTCTGAAATGAAAACTTCCTAGCTAAGTGGGTCATGGTGGGTACTCATGTCCTAGCCCAGTGGTCGGCAAACTCATCAGTCAACAGAGCCAAATATCAACAGTACAACGATTGAAATTTCTTTTGAGAGCCAAATTTTTTAAACTGAAACTTCTTCTAATACCACTTCTTCAAAATAGACTCGCCCAGGCCGTGGTATTTTGTGGAAGAGCCACAGTCAAGGGGCCAAAGAGCTGCATGTGGCTCGAGAGCCACAGTTTGCCAACCACAGGGTCCTAGGCTATATCTCCCTTGACAAAGTCAATCGTTAACCTTAACGGAGCCTGTCTGTGGTGTTAGGTAGTATGACAGCATATCTTTGGAATGTGGGACCCCTCAGGGCACAACCTCCCACTGAGCACAGGATCACTGGGACCCCTCGTTGTTACCTTGTTGCCGAAGTACCATGTGCGCACGCTGTAAATGGTAACTATCCCATGTCAGCAGTGCAAAGAAGTGTGTGACTCTCAGAGATTTCCCCACTTAGCCTCCTCCCTCCTCACTAATCTGCCACCAGTGGGTTCCACGTACCCCTCCTTCCATCTCCTTTGCATCTAACGTCTGAAATGAGCAGTGAAGCAGCCATCCTCCAGAACATTATCTCAACCAGCTGAGATTTTGCTTCTTAGCCATTGTCGTCAGTTTGTCTGGATATCCTTTTGGGTCGACAACAAAAATAGGTATTTTTGGTTGAGGCTTCTTCTTGTTTCACTTCGGCTTCTCGGTTGGAAGGAATTAATGGCCTTTGGAGGTTGAATCAGGAACTATAGGCCTGTAATTTTTCAGTGTGCCTTTGTTGGGGGACAGGGTGCCAAGGGGTTAACTTTTGGATTATGCAAGTCTAGGAATCGAAGGCAATTAATAACAAAAGGATAGCGGTTGCTTCACAAAAATATATTTTCTTTGCTCCAAGACTCTCAAGTGAGAGGCTATAGGATATAGGCAACATTCACAACCTGGGAGGCAGATGGTGTCTGCCTTGATGTATGTTGCTCAATTGAGATTATTGGGTTAAAGTCTGGGTCCAGGGAAGGTGATGCTTCTGCCTTCTTACCTTATATCTTTCCCAAGGCTTTAAAATCTCTTTCTGGGCCGAAACCGGTTTGGCTCAGTGGTAGAGCGTCGGTCTGCGGACTGAAAGGTCCCGGGTTCGATTCCGGACAAGGGCATGTACCTTGGTTGAGAACACGTCCCCAGTAGGGGGTGTGCAAGAGGCAGCCGGTCGATGATTCTCTCTCATCGATGTTTCTAACTCTCTATCCCTCTCTCTTCCTCTCTGTAAAAAATCAATAAAATATATTTAAAAAAAATAAAAATAAAATCTCTTTCTGGGGCATTGGATCTTCACTGAAAATAAGTGTATCAGAGGAGGAGGCTGGTAGAAGACCAGGAAAATAACCTATATAATAAAAGGCTAATATGTAAATTGTCCCCTCAGTTCGGATTGGCCCAGAGTTTTATACCCCACCCTTCACCCCCTGGCTTTAAACATGATTATGCAAATTGTTTGACTGCTTGCTATAAGGTGTGCTGACCACTAGGAGGCGGCACAAAACAAAGGAAGGCCCTACCAGGCAGTTGGGAGGCTTCGATCAGCCCTGATTGTCTGCCAGGCCTAGGAATCCTACTCATGCACAAATTTCACGCACTGGGCCTCTACTAGTAGTCATAATTATAAATATAATAACAATCTTCATAACCTACATTTATTTCCTTTCTCCTGAGGAAACAGGCTTAGAGTGATGAGAAAATGTTTGTCATAAGAAGAACTCCCATCCAGACCCTGGGTCTTGACCATCATGCTACTCGCTAGGTGTGGAGAGCCACTCGATAAATAAGGAGGAAGTCAGCCAAGCTCGCAGGAGGCAAAAGCGGCAAACCCACTCTGAAGGCACAAAGGCACATTTTCACGGAACCCGGAGCTGGGCAGAATTTTGGGCCCCGCCTTCCACCCCTGGCTTTAAACATGGTTATGATTCACTATAAAGTGAGAACTAGCTAGTTTAAGGCTTTCAGAATCCAGAAAACGTTACCGTTTCCTTCACCCACTTCACGCAGGAGGTCCTCTCCATGCACTGAGCCCTGGTGAGAGCCCTTCCCTGACCTCCCATGTCCTTCCAAGGAATACAGCTCAGTAAAGAATTTCCTCAAAGTGGTTTATAGACTTCCCGTGCCCTCTGCTGAGCCTTGTGCCCTGGGCTAAGGCATACATTGCATTCCCATTTTTATTATTTCTGTTCTATAAACTACGAAACTGAGTCCCAACGAGGTGAGGTAACTTGCCCGGGGCACTGAGCTAGCTGGGGACAGGGCTGGGACTGCAGTGCAGGACCCTCAGTCCCAAGACCTGATTTGTCCTCAGACACCCTGGCCCTGCCTTCAGGATCAGGAGACGTTCACGCTAGGGATAGGAAGCAGATACGGTCTCCACCTTATTTTCTTAGGAGGAATTGCTATTTTCTCTGGGAGATGGCTCTTCTTCTCATCCAGCTAATAAGCACACAAATAGTTGCTGGTGTTTTCTGAACCATTTTGTAAGCACAGTCTTCTGTCATCCTTCTCCCCCACCCTCTACCCCCCAGGGAGTTTGTATGCTGCCTGACACCCAGCAGGTGTCCAATATGTGTCGGTGTCAGTGAGGCCTTGTGAGGGACTCACAGTGGCAGCTGGGTGGAAAGAGAAGAGACTTTGGAAGGAGGACCATCGGTGCTCACGTCCTGCCTGTGCCCTCTCTGGGTGTGTGACTAGGCCGGAGGCTGGTGTGCCAGGGCTTCGGGCATCCCCAACCCAAGAGGAAGATCGTAGTCCCCACCTCAGAGTGACAGTGAGACCTGAGACATGCAGGGACGGCCCTAAGCACAGTGCGCAGAGGGAGCAGACAGAAACGCTCTCCGCGGGGCTGTTGTTACCAGGACGGCTAACCTACTGCCCTCCTGAGAGTCTCCAGCTCATCAGCGTTGAGCCTTCAGAGCCCCCTCCACGTATCACAGCAGGTGCTTCTGCTGAGTCTATAGACGCACGTGCTTCCCTTTTCTCCTCACTCAGGCGAGGAGGAGGGTCCCATTCAAAACCACAGCCCTGCCAAGGGCAGCTGAGCATGGGCTGCAGCTTCCCCAGCTGTGCGCGGGGCTGCGTGTTAAGAGGACCAACCCGAGGCCCTCTCGGCAGGTGTCCCCCTCACACCCCACTGAGTTCACCAAAAACACAGGTTAAAGCTGGGACAGGAGCCTTTGAACCAGAACCCCGGTTTGATTTGCTATTTGTGGCCTCCTTATGCTAAGTGCAGTTGCTGGGGGAGTTTCATCTCGGTGTGTAGGTGCTGCCAACAGGACCAGCCACCACCGGAAACCAAGCTGATGCCATTCAAAGGACTCCGGTGGCCCCCTTAGGGCACATTCATGTGGACCAGTCGCTCTCCAAAGAGCCCACCTCCCCTCCTTTGTACCAGTGGACACGGCCGCTCCCAGAGCCTCTGGGGGCAGCTGGTTCCAGCTCAGGAGCATCCAACCTGCCTGCTTCTTCTCCTCAAAGCCGGCTAGAAAGAGGCCGTGCCGCCTGTGTGGAAGGGGGCCTCTGTGGGAAAACATGACACAGTTCTACTGCAGCGCATTGAACACAAGCCCGCTCCCACCCGGCCTTCCTGGTCCCTCAGAGCAGAGCACACGGCCACAGAGCTCCTCCAGGTCACTGCCGGGAGCTCCATCACTTTATCCTCCAGTGCACCCATTGCGGTGGCTCAGGCAGGAGGGGGCATGAGTGGCTTTGCCTCCCGGGGGCACCTCTTTCTGGGACTTCATAGGCCCAGAGAGGAGCTCCTTGGCAATCTCTCAGCTCCTCTGTCCGCCCCACCCCGTCCCCACCCCGGCCACTGCATGGAAACCAGCTTGGGAGAGACGTGTCCTTCTTACTGGGAGCTGTGTCCTTAGCACAAAACGCCATAACAATAATTTCACAGCAGCACGAGCTGCACCTGGAATTTGTCCAGGAGAGCCTCTTGAGTATAAGATGTTTGTTGTTCCTCCCTGGCCTGAGAACAAATGCTTTTCACCTTTCTGAGCTTACCGGTAGCTCACTCTTAGCGCCAAGTCTATGCCGGGCTCTACACTGAGGGTGACTTGCTTTATCTCATTTACTATAATAGTAAAGCCAACGAAGACCCCATCGAGTAGGCGCTACTGCTGTGCCCATATTACTGTTAAGAAAGGCAAGGAAGCCAAAACCGGTTTGGCTCAGTGGTAGAGCGTCGGTATGCAGACTGAAAGGTCCCAGGTTCGATTCCGGTCAAGGGCATGTACATTGGTTGCGGGCACATCCCCAGTAAGGGGTGTGCAGGAGGCAGCTGATTGATGTCTCTCTCTCTCATCGATGTTTCTAGCTCTCTATCCCTCTTCCTTCCTCTCTGTAAAAAAAATCAATAAAATATGTTAAAAAGAAAGAAAGAAAGAAAGAAAGAAAGAAAGAAAGAAAGAAAGAAAGAAAGAAAGAAAGAAAGAAAAAAAGGCAAGGGAAACGCTGGAATCCCCGTTGCTAACCTCTCTGCCACAGGGCCTCCCCGGTGGAAAATGCTGTGAGCTTTGTTCTCGTTAGGGATGAAAGCACCTTGAGGGTGGGAACCAAGTCTTAAAATCTGTGCCAAGTTCACTGTCCGATCCTGGCTACCAGGTGGGTGTTTCACAGCTGCCATCATCAGCCCATTTCTCAACAAGAACTGCTACAAGGTACACGTCTATTTAGAGCCTCCTAGGTTTTCAACTTAGTATCAAACCCACGGGGTAGACAAAGCCACAGCACATGACCTATTTGAGAGAGATTAGTCCGGGGGAAACAAAGAAATCAATTCCATGTTACACCAAAAATAAATATTTCAGCCCCAGAGAAAGGGGAGAACAGAAGCATGGAGAGACGGCAGGTTCTGGAAGAATGAGGCTCATGGCAAGAGGGTGAGAAGAAGAGGGAGGGGAGAGGGTGTGAGGGAAATCTTGGGGAAAAGAAAATGGGACTTGACCTGTACCAATGTAATCTGTACATTGTCATTTATCTTCATCATCAAGGCTAGGAATTCTAGAAGCCTTACAGAGGTGCTGCTCCTGATAAAAACAATACTTCTTAGCTCATCAGAGATTTTTTTCCCCCTGGATTTTTTCTGTGTGAAGGTATGTTCCAGAAGCAGGACTGGCCTGGTTCTAACCAGGTCTGTTCCCTGTTCATCCTCTTCTACTTCCAATTATTTTCTCTGAATTTAGTTTTAGAAAACTGAATGCCCAGCATATATAACATATATATATTTTTAGAGGCCTGGTGCATGAAAATTCATGCACTGGGGGAGGAGAGGGATGTCTGTCAGTCCAGCCTGTCCCCTCTCACAGTCTGGGAGCCCTCAGAGGCTGCGATCAGGGGAAGGTAACTTCCCATCACACCTTTGCTGCTGCCACTGTCAGTAGTGCAAGCCTCGGCCGGTCCTGGTTACCTGAGCCTAAGGCTGAGGGGACTGGGGGACTCTGGAGTCAGGCACTCAGAGCAGCAGGCCACCCTGAGGGCAGGCCTGGCCTTGCCGCACACCTGCCGCCCCAGCGGGGCCGAGAGGACTGGGCACTGCCATCTTGTGGCTGTGGGTGCCACCATCTTTGACATAATTGACATGAGAGTCAATTAGCATATTCCCTCACAGGGGTCCTCAAACTTTTTAAAGTGGGGGCCAGATCATGGTCCCTCAGAGAGCTGGAGGGCCGGACTATATGAACTACTAATTCCTACTGTAACACCTCGGCTACACTCACTGCCCAAAAAACCTGGCGGGCCGGATCAGACTCCTCTGCGGGCCGCATGTGGCCCGCGGGCCGTAGTTTGAAGACGGCTGAATAGGATATATTCACTGAATAGCCAGATATTATGATCTATGAATGCATAATAATCTGGCCACTCAGTGTATATCCTATATAAAGAGGGCTAATATGCAAATTGTCCCCTCGACCAGGAGTTCGACCAGCAGGCCAGCCGGCCAACTGCCCATGTCTCCTCCCCTGGCCAGGCTGGCCGGACCACACCCATGCACAGATTCATGCACTGGGCCTCTAATATATATATATATATATATATATATATATATATATATATATATATATATATATATATATATATATATATATTACACACACACACACACACACACACACAGAGTGGCCAGATTATTATGTGTTCAGAGATCATAATAATCTGGCCAGTGTGTGTGTGTGTGTAGTATTTCAGAGAGGAAGGGAGAGAAAGAGACAGAAACATCAACGATGAGAGAGAGTCATCGTTGCACCTCCTCCACTGGGGGATTGAACCCTTAACCCTGCAACCTGGTCATGTGCCCTGACTGGGAATAGAACTGTGACCTCCTGGTTCATAGATTGACGGTCAACCACCGAGTCACATCGGTCGGGGGGTTGGGCACACAAGCCCCTACTCCCCCTGCCTGCTGAATGTGGTCTTCGGGGGTGATGACGTCAAACCTTGATTGATCATGCCTCCTGTGACAGGGGATGTGTCAGGCATTTTTCATGCGTTAAGTCATTGAGTACAGGAAAGGGAGCTCATTAACTATGACTGCCCCCTCTTTCATAGGTGAAAAATGGAGGTGTCGCAAGACACGGTAGCATACCCAATGGCACACTTCTGGTCACTAGCAGAGCCTGGACCCCAACCTTGGAAATCTATGTGACCTCCAAGTCTATGTTCTCAGTCCACTAATAACTGCCTCCCACGTCACTGAACCTCACGGCATCCCCATTTCCTTATTTGTAAGATATTCAAAAAACCTACACCTGTGGAGAGGAGGAGGAGCCACGTGGGAACAAAGCTTCGAGCCACGCGTGGCTGTGTGAGGTTTCACAGTTCCCGGGCTGCCACGGCCTCGCCCCGCGATGCCCTTGTTTTCGTTCAAGTTCAGTCATTACCACTTTCACCATTCAAAAGCGCTGAGTGTGCACAACAGCTTTGTCTTGTCCGGTGACTTCAAGGATTCTGTAAGCATTCAGAAAGTACAGAGGACTCTTACGTATTTTGTATCTTCCTCAATTGTATCATGTCCCCCAAACGGACACTCAATTACTTTATCTTTTAGCTTCTCCCTTTCTCCCTTTCTCTCCCGCAGCTTTATAGATCTGAGTGTGAAACCAGGAAAGGACTTTCCACAGCGGTGAGTCTGCAGGCAATAAAGGCGGAAGGAACAAGGCTGCATTGTTCCTCGGTGGGAGTGGGGAGCCCAGGTGCTCTTGGGTCAGGCATTAAACACTGTTCCGCCGAATACACAGGCCGGGCAGGTGTCTGAGCAGGTGGGGCGGCCCCGGGCACATGCTGAACGGGACACATGGGAGGCTGGTGGATATAATTACACCTTCATAAAAACGAACTGCTGGACTCTCTCCCCTGCAGTGTCTTAGCTACGGCTGCTAACATAAATATTTTAATTAGTTTCAGCTTCCAAAAGAGTCCCAGGCTTCCAAATCTGCCTCCTAGAGGGAAAATACTTTTAAATCTCACCAGCTGGCAACAAATCCCTCCCAAACGAAAACTGAAAACAAAAAAAAAATCACATTTCTAACTAAACGAATAAGTGTACTCCTTAGATACACAGCTTCATTATGCATTTAGCAGCCTCCAGGGACACAGTCTTGGGCAAAAGTGCAGCCCCCAGATCTTTTATCCTTTACCTCGAACTGCAGAATGCCATCACCAAAGCATAACAGAGGTCCTGTAAGTCACCAGCCCTGCATTGTTTTTGTTTGGTTTGGAAATTTTTAAAATTAATTTCTTTATTGATTAATTGTCACATATTTGTCCTCAACCCCCATTCTAATCCCCTACCCCCTCCACTCATACCCCCCTCCCCCTATTGTCCTTGATCACTGGTTAGGCTCATATGTGTGCACATAAGTCCTTTGGTTGATCTCTCCCTTTTATCCCCACCCTCCCTTTGAGGTCCAACAGTCTGACGCATGGCTCCTTATCTCTGGGTCAGTTATTGTTCATCAGTCTATGTTGTTCACCATTTCCCCTGGATTAGTGAGATCATGTCCTACTGGAAATATACTTATAAGAATAAAAAATGAGACAAGCAATAATCGTTATGCTGAAAGGAATATGAATCAGTGTGTAGTGAGCTTCTTTCTGGGCCACCCCTGCATTTGATTTTTCAGAAAACATAGGAGTTTAAGGTACCTACATACATAACTACAATAATTTACCATGGTTTCTAGGTAAGGTTTCCTCTTCCTTCTGGCCTTCCTCCCCTCCTTCCTTTTTTCCTTCCTTTTTTCCTTCCTTTTTTCCCTTCCTTCTTTCCTTCCTTCCTTCCTTCCTTCCTTCCTTCCTTCCTTCCTTCCTTCCATTTAATGTGTCCTTATATTGCCCTCAATAGTCATTCGTGGCTCTCACCATCCTGTGAGGGAGGTACCAATATTCCTCTTTTACACGTGAGGAATCCTGGCTGAGACCCAACCAGATGACATGCCTGGCACCACAGCTGGCGAGTGCTGGACCTGCCATCAAGTAGTTTGACCAGCTCCTTCCTAGCCTCTGCCTGCTGCCATTGTACCCTGGGCCATGGCAGAACAGATGAAGGCAAAATGTACCACAGGCATGAAGAGCAAAACACTCCCAGCCTTTTAATGTAACGTCCTTCCTTTACTTCCATCCCGGCCACTGTCTGGGGGGAGAAGGGGCTACATTTGGGAGCACAAATCAGAGGGATACCAGTTGGATTGGAGTATGTGGAGTAAAGAAGGAAAAGGGAAGAATCTAGGTTAACTCCCAACTTTTTTCTCTCTGAGCAACTCGGTAGACTATTTAGGCCAAGCGTGCTTTTAGGAAATAACCCCTTACATTGTAACAATGCCTCTTTCACTTTTTCAAAGAGTTCTCATCCCTCCACTCCTGTAGACATAAATGATCACATTACATTTTATCTAGGCGAGTTTCAGAAAAGATTAAGTTCATGGATTTCTAGGATAAAGAAAGAATTCTGATTTTATTTTGTTGCTTCAGGTAGCATTCACTATACAAATGCTTTTTCTCTTTTAAATCCCAATAAAGTTTAAGTAAACTCTCAAAACAGAGGGGGATATGTTATTTTCATTATAAAAGGTATTCCCACAAAATTCTTTAAAGCAGTGGAATTTTCTCAGTATTCATGTATTTATCCCACAAATCTCAGCAATGTGCTGGGCTCGGTGCCAAGGGCTGTGTGTAAGGTGCTGACGTGAGCAGTCTCAGAGGAGACAGACAGGAAATACACAAATGGGGTTTCAGATGGTCAGAGGTGGAATAAGGGAGAATAACGGTGGGCAGAGGGAAGGGGAAGAGGCTTGAGAGGGAGCACATAACTAGCATAAGAACAACATCTGCTAAGACCTGGAGGCAGGGAAAAGTTTGGGAAACAAACAGCATGGCTGGAGTGCAGAGAGAAGAGGGAGAGCAGTGGAAGATGAAGTGGTAGTAGGACTACATTGAAATGATCTTTTATTTAGAAACACATCATCACTTCCCAGAGAACGCAGGAAGTGAAGACAGCTATCATGTTGGGAGCACTGTTCATAAAAGAAATTTCAGGAATCCTATCTAATAAAGAGGTAATATGCAAATGGACCATCATTCCACACACAAGATGGCCACCCCCATGTGGACATAAGATGGCCGCCACAAGATGGGAAGCAGGGGAGGGCAGTTGGGAGGCACCAGGCCTGCAGGGGAGCACAGTTGGGGGCGACCAGGATGGCAGGGGAGGGCAGTTAGGGACAATCAGGCCAGCAGGGGAGCAGTTAGGCATCAATCAGGCTTGCAGGGGAGTGGTTAGGACAGTGGTTCTCAACCTTCCTCATGCCTTGACCCTTTAATACAGTTCCTCATGTTGTGGTGGTCTCCAACCATAATATTACTTTTGTTGCTACTTCATAACTGTAATTTTGCTACTGTTATGAATTGTAATGTAAATATC
The DNA here is from genome assembly GCF_014108245.1 of Pipistrellus kuhlii. NCBI lineage: Eukaryota > Metazoa > Chordata > Mammalia > Chiroptera > Vespertilionidae > Pipistrellus > Pipistrellus kuhlii. The sequence goes on from NW_023425427.1 coordinate 31,333,143, forward strand.
TGTTTTCCGATGGTCTTAGGTGACCCTGCTAGCGGTTCTCAGCCTGTGGGTTGCGACTGTAGAGCCCACAATTGGGTAAAGTGTGTCACATTTTTTTCTGTGTAACTTAAGAACTCCTTGGGTGACTTGCTGGCAGTTTTTGTCAACTTTGGGTAAGACATTCCAATCTGGTGGCCCTCACGCTGACTCTGGTCCAAAGCCAGGGTTCCTTTGGCCTGGACAGTGTTTTACAAAATCTCAGGAAGCTGCAGTGGCAGGAAATGCCATCTCCTCTTGTAATGGTGCACAGCCACACTACATTCCCCAGCCTCCCCCGCACGCAGGAGGGACCACGTGACTGAGCTCTGCCAATGGGATGTGGGCAAGCATGCGGTCCTGCTTCCAGGCCTTGCCCATGAAATCCCTTCTCCCAGGGCTCCTGGCGCTGTTTCTCCCTCCATCTGAAGCTGAAGGCAGAGAAGGGAAATGTCAGAGAAGATGCAGTGCCACTGGAGACTGGAGTACTGGGTCCTGGTCAGAGTTTCTGAAATGGACCAGCCTGGCTGTGATGGGCAGGAAAAGGAAAACATATGGCATCCATCACTGAGATTCGGAGTTTGTTCCAAAGGTGTCTTTGCTTCGGTCCCTCCAGAATCAGGCTGTAAGATACAGGGTGCTGTGTATAACCCCGGGGAGGCTGCTTAGGGTGGAAAGGGACAGGGAAGATCAGGTATCATTTCAACATCACACCCTCTCAGGATCGGAAGAAAATTCTTTAAGGCTACTTATTGGTGATTCCATGTAGTTTTGGAAAATGTCTTTATGTAAAACCCCATGTGATTGAGGCAGTGTACACTCAGGTCAAGCACTCTGAACTGGAAGTTGGACAATCGGGTTGAAATCCCAGCTCAACTGGTGCTCGTTCCCTTGCACCCTTTACTTGCCTTCAGGAGCCTTGGGGGAACAGCCATGTTTACCTCGTGGAGTCTTTGTGGGGGGAACGTGAGGTAAATGCCACAGGGGGGTTGTAGGTGGTAGCTATTGTTATTATCAGCAGAAAGATCAAATGCAAAGGAAGAGCAATCCCGATCAGACTGGGTTTCCAGTCACGCCTCTTGCTGGAAGGGACGCGCACACACAATGCACATGTGCGGAGTGGCAGGGAAGCCACTGTGACAAACACTCGTTTTTCCTGAAAAGTGGGGACACATGTCAATGCGCATGAAGACTAGGGTTATTAAGCAAGCATTACCCCCTCCCCTTGCCCTGCTCTTCTACACAGATAACCTCTGGGCGGTAAGCTCCATTTGGTGGGAAAGGAACAGCGATGATGGAAAGAGGATGGCCAGGAGGATAGGACTGGAGAGCAGCATCCCTCCATATTTGTCCAGAAAATAAAGTCGGAGGAGGGAATATCCATCTCTTTTCCTGTCTTCTCTCTTCCCGTGTCTTACACGTTAGAAAAAAACAGGACATTTTTTGAATGAAATCACGACCTTCTTTTGCCAAAGAGGGACACATTGACGGGAAATGTTAATGACCTCATTTACCTCTGAGGCATGACTGTGCCCCCGTCTGGTCATCAGGCTGTGAAGAATCACTGTGCTGTCCAATAATCTTACCGAGAAACAGGGCAAAGGCACTTCCTGCTGAAAACAGCAGACCATGCTGGGCCTTCCTAAGAACAGCAACGTGGTGAAAGGCCACCATGTCAGCTGTGGCACTGGGTAGATCTTCCTTCATTACGGTGCCCAGCTCATTGCTCAGGGAAGATGCTCCAGCTCGGCTGCTGAGTGAAATAAGGTAAGTCACAAAAAAAGACGTGGGGTGTGACCATAATCACATTCTGGGAGAAGCTTGGGAAATATCCACTAGGTTCTTTTTTTTTTCTTCTTTTTTTTCTTTTTTTCTTTTCTTTTTTTTTTTCCAGACACAGAAATTCACTCAGGCTCGCAAGTAATGGAACTTATTGGAAGAATGTGGAATTTCACCGAACTATCACTTAGCTATTGTTGCATAACATATCACTCCCAATTTAGTGGCTTAAAACATCCATTTATTTGGCTCAGTGATGCAGGATGGTCTTCCTGAGGGCAGTTGTGAGTCCACCAGGTGATTGCTTCTGTGCCTGAGCTGGGCCTCTGGGTTGTCCTCCACAAGGTTTCCCACCCCCCACTGTCTGGTCCGGTCTGTTCTTTGAGTCGAGTCAGGGCTCCCGGAGAGAGTGTGGAGCACAGAGGGCCTCCTGGAGCCTCGGCTCTGAGCTGGCACTCCCCCACTTTCCCTGCGGCCCATCGGCCAAGGCAAGCTGCAGGCAATGCAGATCCAAAGGCTGTGGGGCTGGACTCCCCCCACCCCCCACCCCCACTCCTCTTCATGGGACTCCTTGTTAGGAAGGACACTGAGATGAAGGTCACCAGCTGGGACCGTCCGTGCAATACATTTCCCCTGATAGAATTGAAGGAGAGGCTGAGGAATTAGTTCTCAAAGGGCTAGAACCCAGGGACGCCCCAGGTGTCCGGTGACGGGAACTAATGGGTGATCTCCTCTCAGGAGGGAGGAGGAACGCCGGAGTGCTCCGCCCCTGAGGCTCACGTGGCTGGACACTGGCATCTCCCCGTGCTCACCTGCCCACCGCGTTGTCAGTGGAGAGCCTGACGTCTGGCTGGCAGTCCCACCAGGAAGGATTTTCCACTGGTTGAGGGGTTCTCCCCAGAGCAAAATGTGGGCGTGGCCGCTGAAGAAGACAGAGGGAATGCCACCCGCACCAATCTGCTTCCTTCAGACACCAAAATGGTCACAACAGCAACATCTGTGTGTTGGGTTTACGGAAGAGAGTTTTCTTTTTGTTTGCATACATTTCTGAAATTATTCCAAAAAAACATATCTCTATTATGTAATTTTTTAGGTTATAGAAATAAAGTCATAGAAACACACAAACTTGTGGCAAGATTGGGATATAGTGAAAAGGTATTTGGACTTCAGGTACTTTTAGCTCCACCCTCTTCCTCCTCCTCTCCCATGATTACTTCTACCACAGCGCGCGCGCGCACACACACACACACACCCCTCTTCCATCTCATTCCAGAAAGGAAACTGCTTTGATTCTCTGTAAGATGATGAGAGGAGAGGAGATTGTCTCCAAAGCCATCTCCGTTTATGAATAATGAATACACACATAACTCTCACTTACCAGATAAATTATTTTATATCCTGGCTGACACTTTCATTTTGTCTCCAAAGACTACATTTTAGCCCTCAGCCTCAGACCTGACCCAGAAGCACACGTGAGAGGAAGGTTTTCTTCACCTTCCTCCTCTTTGGTCCCCAACAGCAGATGCTGACGTGACAGTCCAATGAAAGACCACGGGGATCTAACAGATGCTCCTCCCTCCCTGGGGAATGCTCGGGACTCAGGCTTTGCATATCAGAAATCAGTCCCTGCAGAAAATATCCCTCCTCACCCACTACCACATGCAGAGACTAATGGGAAAAGGAGAAAGGAGAGGGGGAGGAAGAGGGAGGAGAGGGGGAGAGGGGGAGAGGGAGGGCAAGAGGGACAGGTGGAGAAAGAGAGAAAGAGAGAGAGAGATCTGTATATGCTCATGGGGGCCACTGACACGAGGCTTTGACCTTGTGGGTTGGAATTAGGGTAGCCAAACAAATATAGGACATTCAGTTAATTTGAGTTATAGGTAAACCAGAGGCCCAGTGCACGGCAATCGTGCACTGGGGTAGGTGTCTCTTAGCCCAGCCTGTGCTCCTGTGCCCTCTCACAGTCTAGGATCTCTTGGGGGATGTCTGCCTGCCAGCTTAGGTCCACTCCCTGTGGGGATCAGACCTCAGCACTGGCACGGAGGTGAGAGAGGCTCCTGCCACTGCCATTGCACTTGCCAGCCATGAGTCAGGCTTCTGGCTGAGCAGCACTCCCCGTGTGACTGCACTGACCACCAGGAGGCAGCTCATGTGTTGAGTGTCTGCCTCCTGGTGGTCAGTGCACATCAAAGTGACCGGTTGTTCAGCCATTCAGTTGATTTGCATATTAGCCTTTTATTATATAAGATAAGAAATAACTTGCTGATGTATGTCCCATATATTGCAGATTTTGCCAATTTGGATGGGACAGACATACTGAAAATGTATTTGTTTTTTTTCTATCTGAAATTCAAATATTATTTGGTAAATCTGGTGACTTTAGTTAAACTAGACTTCTAATGTTATGTGTTCCCCTTACACCATCCCATTCTCGGGCACGGAGAAAATATACTACCTGAACCAGACTTTGGCCAGAGAAAAAACCTACAACATCTGACTGTTTTAAAGCCTCTATAAAGAAATCAAAGAGGAAACACTTTATGGAAGGCTATTCCTCATTTCCTTGTGGGCATGTCAGACTGGACCTGGAATTAAGAGTCTGGTTCTAAATTCAGGGAAAAGGTAGTTTTTTTTTTCTTCTTGATTCATTCTTCCTTAATGTAAATAGTGTGTGTGCATGCATGGGGGGCCCAGCGAGATGTCCCCTCCTCAGGACCTAAAAACAGGGAAGCAAGATCGGCCCTTCCCTCTGAGAACGGAATTCATGAAACTGACTCAAAATATCCTTGAAACCTCCCAGAGCAGCCCTAAGGCTGCAGGGAAATCTGCAATATTAGCAAGCACAGGAAAGGAATGTGTGATAAGAAAGGGGGTAAAATAGTTGCTGACCTGGGGAAGGTGGGCTTGAAGAGGAGGGTTTCAGCAATGCCTGGCTGGTACTGCCTGGGCCGTTCGGGGCGGGGCTGGGGCCAGGACACCAGTCTAGGGAGTAGAGAATCCGCATTTTGTTCTGTGCAGCCTCGTGAGAACACTGGCTCCTTGAAACAGGCAGTCTGCCTCATGCACAAACATCAATAGTACAATCTCAGAGAAAAGGATAGAAAAGTGCACTCTGTACCCCAAATAAATCCGTGGGGTTGTACGTCATGGGAGGAACGGCACTGGCTAGGAATGGTGGTGCTTTTCCCCTTAGTCATTGTGCCTTTGCACAGGATTCGGTGTAGCAACCGTCTCATTTGTCCACATGTCCCGGCACTAATGAGGCTGCACTATTTTAGCCTTTATTGACAAGGAGGAAATGGCAGGCAGGCAGGTGTCCAGAGCACGGATCAATGAAAGGACAATTTCCTCCGTGTTTGCAACGCGTGGGATGCTCCAGCTGCTTGAGCTCCATCCTTTGGTTATGTTTCCTAAACAGAGCCCCGTTGGATTCTGAAACCTGCCAAGCGGATCCACTCACACACCTCTTGTTTACAGTCTTCCCCAGACCACTGCCGTCGGAAAGCATGGAGCCAAGGTCAAGTTCCCTCATTTACCTTTTGTTTACCAAATGCTTAGGCCACTCCTGCTGTCTGCCCGACCCTGCTTCAGAATAATAACTCCTTTAAACCTCCTGTTAGCTGTATGAGGTAGGAACCGCTACCGCTTTCTTTTTGAAGAGGGGGAAACTGAGGCACGGGGTGGCTAAGGTAGCTGCTCAGCTCAGTGAGCATTTTGCCATGGGCTCTCCTCTTCGGTAGGTGCTGGAGTAACTGCACCTCTCGCCTACGCCATTGTTAATCCTCCTGCTCCTGGGGGGACACAGGTCCCTGGTGGGACGGGTGGGGATGGGGTTCCATCTATTGCTAGGTGGGCTGGGAAAGATAACATGTGACATGGCTACTCTGGCAGCCTTGGGGCACAGTTGGAATCAGTTGTCTCAAGGAATGTATGTAGTTCTTGGTTCCCCAGTGTGAATTTCAGGGGCTGTCATTTCACAGTCATGTGACCTTCAGAGAGGAAAACCCATGCCAGCAGCTCTCCTTTCCTGAAATGCGGCCGTTGGGGGTCTGAAATGTCCACAAATGCTGTGAATGTATCTGAAGGTAGAGATAAATTCCTTTTCTAACGTTAAAAAAAAAAAAAGTCTCCATAAATTATCTAGGGATACATTTAACTAAAAAGGTGAAAGGCCTGTACTCTGAGAACGACAAGACAATGAAGAAAGAAACTGAACAAGAGACCAAAAATGGAAGGATGTACCTTGATCATGGATTAGAAGAATTAGTATTGTTAAAATGTCTTTACTACATAAAGTAATATACAGATTCAATGCAATCCTTATTAGAATACCAATGGAATTCTTCTTAGCATTAGAAAAACTGATCCTAAATTTATATGGAACCACAATAGCTCCTAAATAGTTAAAAAAAAAAATTTTTTTTGAGGAAAGAACAAAGTAGGATGTATCAGATGTATATGTTTCTTGATATCAAACTGTACTACAAATCTAGAATCATCAAAACAGTACAGTATATTCATTGTTCAAGTATTTTTGCAATAAGGGATTTTTATAAAAACAGGGTTAATTTGAATCCAAAGGTAATTTTAAAATTCATACATATTGCGTGTGTCGATTCTAACCTTGAAATTTCATTATGATCAGGCATGTGATAAGTGGGTTGACCATATGGCTCATCATCTAAGTTGCAGTCCTTTTAAACATAAAAGGGGGAGTTTTTAAAAATCATTCTCGGCTGCCGAAGCCAGTTTGGCTCAGTGGATAGAGCATCGGTCTGCGGACTGAAGGGTCCCAGGTTAGATTCTAGTCAAGGGCATGTACCTTGGTTGCGGGCACATTCCCAGTGGGGGGGTGTGCAGGAAGCAGCTGGTTGATGTTTCTCTCTCATCGATGTTTCTAGCTCTCTATCCCTCTCCCTTCCTCTTTGTAAAAAATCAATAAAATATTTTTTTTAAAAAAAATCATGCCCAGACCACCTGGCATTAAACAAAGACTCAACAGATACAAGCAGAAGGTATGGTCCCTCTAAGCATACGTGGGCATAGGGACTAGCATCTTCGAGCTATGACACAGTCTATTCTGGAGAAGCCTGACTAGGACATCCTGCAGCGCCCCGCTGTTCTTGTCCCCGGTGGCACTGCTGTTGGCCAGGTTTGTACGTGCTGTGAGCGCCCTCGGCGGCATTCTGATAAGGAACGGCCTAGGGACCCTGCAGACCTGCTTCTCCGTCACTGATGGCACTGATGCAGTCGCTACACAGAGCACCTGGGACCCCACAAAGGTAGGCCAAGTGAGTGCGCACGCCCGGGACCACGGACTGGCTAATTCTCAGCAGATGCCACACTGCCATCTGAACTTCCAAGTGGATTTCTCTCTGAGTCTCCGGTTCAGTGGAGGGTGACGGGATGGAGCCTGGAAACCCTGTCAGCGGAGTGACAGCTGAAGGAAGTGGGGACAGAGAGTGTGGAGAAGAGAAACAGGGGCCCCAAGGGAGGTGACAGAGAGCCGACCTGCTGCCACGTGCAAGAAGGAAGAGGTTTGTTTGAAGTGGTCAGAGTGCAGTGCAAAATGGAAACTTCAAGTAATGATACTTTGGCTCAATTTAAATTATTTCTCTCTCTCTCTCTCTTTCTCTCTCTCTCTCTCTCTCACTCACTCTTTCAATTTTTGAGAGAAATGTTTTAATGACAAGATTGCACATGCTCTTTATAAAAACAAACAGACCAACAAAACCAGGGCACACGGGGATGGAGCCTGCAACCCAGGTGCATATGCCCTTGACTAGAATCAAACTGGGGACCTTTCAGTCCGGTCCGAGGGCCAACGCTGTATCACTGAGCCAAACCGGCCAGGGCTCTAATACTTGTTCTTAAGAGAAAGGATGTTCAGATGATTTAAGGTGTTCACAAATGGAGGGGCTGTCTAGGAGTTTTAGCGACCAGCCACATGGAAGCAGAGGTGATGGGCCACGTGGCTGGGACAGGTGAGAGGAGATGAAAGGCACAGATGAGCAGGTGGGAGAGCTGGACCAGGTGCCTTCCAAGACCCATTTCAGCGCTCTGATCCCCTGACTTCCTGTGCACGCCCTGGGCAGGGAGCTAGACGCAGGAGGAGCCCTGGGAACAGGAGCATCCAAATGGCCCCCCTCCCCACCCCAACCCCACCCCACCCCCAGCAGGAGCAGTGGTGCACATGCAGCCAGGCCGGTTCCGGGAGCCACTCTGGGCCTCCCGAGGCGGACAACAGGAATGCCTGTGGCAGCACGGTCCCAGCTTTCTCAGGACCTGGGGAGCTTTCCGTGCAGGTGCCTCCATGTAAAACTAAACAAATTCTTCTCTAAACACTGCAGGCTCCATGCTGACAGCAAATACTGTGCCTTCGGAAGAGCCTGGCAGGCCAGGAAATTACTCCCTCACCAGTTCCCTGTTTTGACATTTCATCAAGATGGAATTCAGTAGCCATGAAAGATAACATTGTTATAGCTGACCTTAAGAGAGACACACTGGTTGGGTTTTACAGTGTTCAGGATCTCCTCTACATATATATATGTTAGAGAGAGGTATTTCTTTCTTTTTTTTTTATTTTGAAAACAAAGACAAACTTCCAGGAACATGGCACTAAGAGTATATTGATTATCTATACACTGAGTAGCCAGATTATTATTATCTCTGAATGCATAATAATCTGGCCAATATAATAATATATTATGCATATATATATATATATATATATATATATATATATATAGTGGCCCAGTGCATTAATTCATGCATGGGAGGGGTCCAGCCAGCCTGGCCAGGGGGAGGGGACATGGGCAGTTAGCCAGCCTGCCTGCTAGTCGAACTCCTGGTCGAGGGAACAATTTGCATATTAGCCTTTTTTTACATAAGATATACACTGAGTGGCCAGATTATTATGCATTCAGAAATCATAATAATCTGGCCACTCAGTGTATATCCTAATGACATTCACTGATTAACATAATTGCTTTCTCTCTCTCCAAATATATATATTTGCCAAAATGTATACCCACACTTTGAATAATTATAAAGGCAGTGTTTAGTAAAACACACTGTCAGCTGTTAAAGTGTGCACGTGTTTTTTGGGACACCCTGTGTACATATTAGCTTCATCAGCAGGAACTGCTATGGGCTGAGTGCTCCTCCCCCTCCTCAGATTCACGTGGAAATCCTCCCCTGCAACGTGACGGAGTGAGGAGGCGCGGCCTCTGGTGTGGTCAGGTCATAAAGGCGGAGCTCTCGGGATGGGGAGCAGTGAGTATCCATCTGTATGAGCTTCGTGGGCCCTTGCGCAGTGATCTTGACTCCCAGCCTCTACACTATGGGAAGTACACTTCTGTTTCTTATGAGTCACCCAGCCTATGGCAGTTAGCCCGAGTGGACTAAGACAGGAAACATTTGAGGTAAGTTGTGGACATCATGAGCAAAACATATGGGCAAAAGTCTCCCAATGACAAGGTCAAGAATTACAATCAAATTTAGGACATTTAACATCCATATCATACTATTACTGAATATAGTCATATTCAAATTTTGCCAGTCTTTCCTATAAAGTCCTTTAAAACATGTTTTCTTGATCTAGAATTGAAAATTTACACTTAGCTGTCATGTTTCCTTAGTATCTCAAAACTAGAGGCCCGATGCACGAAATTCATGCAAGAGTAGGCCTTCCTTACGCCCCTTGCTGCTGGCACTGACTTCCCTCTGGCACCTGGGACCTGGGCTTCCCTTTGGCCTCCAGCAGGCACCCCAGACCTGAGCTTCCCTCGCAGCCCAACTTCATCCAGAAGGTCATCTGGAAGGATGTCTAGAAGGACTCCCTGTCTAATTAACATATTACGCTCTTACTATTATAGATAGTTCCTCAGCCTTTGTCTTTTCTGGTATTGATATTATGGGCTAGAACAGGCCCTTGGGTGTCTAGCACGTCCTTTGATTTGGGTTTGTCTGGCGCTTCCTTGGGACGAGGTTCAAATCATGCACGTGCTGTGTCCTCAGGACTTCACACGAGGAGGCACCTCTGTCAGTTTGTCACCTTATTGGTGATGTTAACTTTGACCATGGGGTTAAAGTGGTTTCCATGTGATTTCACCGCTTTAGGGGAATCTTTCTGTTAATAATTAGTCATTTGTGAGTAGACATTGGTGGTGTCACCCATATTTCTTCACTCTAATGGTAGCTTTTCCCTCCGTTGGGATAAATGATCTGTGGAGAAATACTTTTAGATTGTGTAGACAGCTTACTTACCAACAAGCTGGCTATAGCGTCCATTGACGCCCCTTGCTTGAATCATTACAATGATACTATGGTAGGTAAATGCTTTTGGAAAGGGGAATATTATAATATTGAGGTTTCCTATCTGTACCCCCTCTTAATTATTTCTCCCTCGACACCAAAAGGGATACTCCAGGCAAACCATTTAGGCTAAAATGACTAAAGGTCCCTAACAGCACTTCCTCCCCAGCATTCCAGAGTTTGAGCTACGCCTGGTTCAACAAAAGAGCCTGGACTGAGAGTCAGATACGCAGATGAACTGGCATCTCCATTTGGCGATTCCAGGAGCCCCTCTATTGTTTTTTTTTCTTTTCTTTTGGCTTTGATACCACGAACTATTTTAAAAAATATGTTGGTTATTGTCTTCAGAGAGGAAGGGAGAGGGAGAGAGAAATAGCAACTTCAATGATGACAGACAATCATTGATCAGCTGCCTCCTGCATGCCCCACACTGGGACCAAGCCAACAATCCATACATGTGCTCTGACCAGGAATCAAACCATGACCTCCTGTTTCATAGATCGATGCTCAACCACTGAGCTCACTATTCTTTACAGCAAACATGTCAAACTTGCAGCCACAGGCTGCATGCTTCGTTTATTTGGCCCATGTTAGCCTTTGAGTTTGACATGCTTGCTGTAGAGGCTCGTGGTCCAAGTTCAGTGGCATTGGTATCACACAGAAGCTCGGGAGACATGCAGAGTCCCAGGCCCCACCCAGACTTGCTGAATCTGAATTTGTATCTTAATGTGATTCCCAGACTATTTACAGGGCAGGCAATAGTAAGTTCACAGCTGTTCATGTGGAAAATAATACAATAATTAATAAATAATGATGCACGAATAAACTCTGGCCTTGCTGATGTGGCTCAGTGGTTGAGCATCCACGCACAGGCCCCCTCTCAATGAACATGTTCTGAACATTGAGGAGCTGAGTCCCTCAAACCTGTGCCTCCTCCAGATTTCCAGTTTCTGTGAGGGCCACCACTGTCTACCCAATGGCCCAAGCCCAAAATCTGGGCTGACTTCTCCACTCCTGAGAGTTCCTTCCCCTCCACATCGAATTATCAACCACACCCTGTGTGATGATTCTTTCCGAACACCTCCAACTGTTTATCCTCCTCTGGCCAGCCGCCCTGTCACCTGGTCCAGGCCCCCATCACCCCTCACCTGCTCTTCTGCAATCGTCTCCTGAGTGTCCTCCTGCCTCCAAGGTTTTGTGAACCACAATCCATTCTTCTCACTTCAGCCAGAGTGACCTTTCCTCAGTATAAATCTAATACGTCCCCTCTCCTCCCCTCCCATTAAACCCTCTAGTAGCTCCACATTGCCAAGGGTCACGTGGTTGAAGTGACAAGTCTCAGCTCCCTAACAGGGTATGCAAGGCTCCCAGAGAGCCGGCCCACTCCACCAGTAACATTTTTCATCCACCTCTTACCTACAGGCCTCACTTCTGGCCAGATAGATCAAGACAGGCTCAAGGTGACATATACATGAAATGTGACTTTGAAAAAAAACATATGCACACACATACCCTCAATATGCACACACACATATTCTAAATATGCACACACATAAGCCCACTTCCCCTAGGAAATCATGGGAGCAACTCTGGCCTGGTCATTTCCAGGACTCTGTAGAATGCTGCCCCCCCCCCCCCCCCCCCCATCTCACCCCCCAAACTGTGGACTCTCCTCTTTAGGTGAAGAGACAAGTACTTACCAGGAAATGGTTCCTTCAAGTTTGTTCACGAGGCAGGTGAAGCCACTGAAAAAGATGGGCCACCAGAGGGCGCACCATGACCGGCAACGGGCTTGAGGAGCGATGGGTTCCACATTCGTTTTATCTTGAAAGAAAAGATATTGGGAAACATTGGATGTATTTATTTATGTGTTCTGACCACCACATGCATCCAAATTCCCAGGGCAGCCGGATGCCTTTATTTTTAAGTCGTGTCCATGGTTTCAGGACACACATGCTGTGGGAAACCGTGCCCATCCCTGAATGGAAAAGGAAATATGAAAGCTCAGGTTATTGTTTTCTCTAGAAAGTCAAATCACGCTTTAGATAGTCTCTCCTTAGGCCAGAATTCTTGATTTATTTAAGAGACTTTGGAAACTCTGGGTGGCACATTATTCATCAGGATTAGAAAATTCTCAGGAATATGGAGGGTCAGGCAAAATTATAATGAAATATGACTAATTATAATAAAAAATGATTGAGCATTTACTATGTCCCAGATACTATTCAAAGCGTTTGAGGTGTATTGTAAGTAAATGTGAATATATTTGATTTACATAATAAGCTTAGACATTAAGTATTACTGCTCCCATTTTGCAAATGATAAAACAGGCCCCGAGCATTTCAGCAACTTGACTAACATCATGAAATTAGGGCTGGAATGTAGGACTATCAGAGGTCTAAGCCCGTGTTTCTGCTCAGGGTGCTGTGTATCTTGTCAACCTCTCATCTTTCTCTTTGAAGCCCACCTTCTCCAGTTCAGAACATTTCCCCTTTCCTCACTGACAGGGCTGGGCACGACTCCAGCAGTCATCTAGACTTACACTCTGGCTCCAAATCGCTCTACTGTTTTCTAGATTTTACCTTCTCCTCCCTATCAAAAGTGGACTATCCTGTGTCTCATTCCTGCAGCACCACAGTGTCATGCTAGCTTACCTTTTAGAGCCTGGTAGGCCAACAAATACTTATTGAACATCTCCATGCTAGACCAATAGGATTCCCACACATGTGGGATTCAGTAAATGCTTGTGGATGGATGGATGGATGGATGGATGGATGGGCAAAAGAATGAATGGACGAATACTGCTATACTGTTAGTGACAACAGAGGAAGTTTCTAGTAGATGACAAACATGGGTTCTGGAATAAGAAAGATTTGGATTCTGGTTCTATCATTTGGTTGGTACCTAGAACCAGTCACCAAATATTTCTGGCTGTGGTCATAAATCAGGAAGATTCTAATCCCACCAACTGGAGGTTACATTTGAAGATGTATATAGCCTTTCATTCGTTTTTCTCTGGGCTTATTCATATTCACGTTAACTCCTAAAAATTGAATTAGATTATATTCACTGTTTGTGTTACCTGACTTCAGCCAGGTAACACATTTTTCTTCTTTCTGCTTTGCCATCCATCCCTGGTATTGTTCAGATACAGAACAGCCATGTGCCTGGGGAAAGCTGGGACCCTCTCCAGCCTGAGGGAATGAAAATTAATTGGTCCAGGCCATGACTTTTTTTTTTTTTTTAACATATATATGTATTTTTAAATATATATATTTTATTGATTTTTTTACAGAGAGGAAGGGAGAGAGATAGAGAGCTAGAAACATCGATGAGAGAGAAACATCGAACAGCTGCCTCTTGCACACCCTCTACCGGGGATGTGCCCGCAACCAACGTACATGCCCTTGACCAGAATAGAACCTGGGACCTTTCAGTCCACAGACCAATGCTCTACCGCTGAGCCAAACCGGTTTCGGCAACATATATATATTTTTAAATTTATCTTTATTGTTTAAGGTATTGCAGATGTCCCCTTTATTTTTGTTTTTTTCCCTATTGACCTCCTCCTCCCTGCATCCACACTCCCATGCCTTTGCTGCACTATTGTCTATGTCCATGGATTGTGCATACAAGTTCCCTGGTTAATCTCTCCCCTTCCCCGACCCCACCTTCCCTCTGAATTTCATCATTCTGATCATGATTCTATGTCTCTGGGTTTCTTTTATTCATCAGTTTATTTTGTTCATTGGATTCCACATATGAGCAAGATCATATGATACAAACCTACATTATTTCTTTTTAAAAACTTTTAAATTGATTTTTAGAGCAAGAGGAAAGGAGAGGGAGAGAGAGAAACATCAATGTGAGAGCATAATAGTGATGGGCTGCCTTCTGCACACACCCTCACTGGGGACAGAGCCTGCACCCTGGGCATGTGTCCTGACCTGGAAATTGAACCAGAAACCTTTTGGTGCATAGACGATGCTCAGCCAATGGAGCCACTCCAGCTGGGCAGTCTAGGCCAGTGGTCGGCAAACTTTAGTCAACAGAGCCAAATAGCAACAGCACAATTGAGATTTCTTTTGAGAGCCAAAATTTTAAAACTTAAATTTCTTCTAACGCCACTTCTTCAAAATAGACTGGCCCAAGCTGTGGTATTTTGTGGAAGAGCCACACTCAAGGGGCCAAAGAGCCACATGTGGTTCTCAAGCCACAGTTTGCCAACAATGGGTCTAGGCCATTTTTGATGATTCTAGTTATCTTGCCAGTGATTGGCTTAGGAATAAGCATGTGGCATTATTTTGGCCAAAGAAACAGGAGAGAAGTTTGAAGGAAGCTCTGGGGGGAAAAAAGTATCTTTGTTCTAAACAAACAAACAAACAAACAAAGCTGACCTGCAAAAAGAAACTTCCCCTTTTCATGCCTGGGTGTGTCTGAAACAATGACTGCCGTTTTGCAAAACTGAGGAGTGGGGAGCCTGAGAGGATCAGCCAATCAGAGAAAGACATGGGAGCCAGGACTGCAGCTCTTGTTAAGTTTCAGAATTAACCGACCTTGCAGACATCCCAGACGGCCTTGCTAGATAAGACAGATGGCCTGGCTGTTTATCTGTCAATACCTCCTGGTACTTGTCACAGAAAGCACCTTATTTGACTGGCTATTTTTCTCAGATATGCCCCTGCCATATTTTTCAAAGGCTCTTTCTATTCTATTCTATTCTCTTTACTGACCTGCAACTGCTCCCCTTTTCCTGGACACGGACTTCATTCCCATGTCGTTGCTAATAGCATTGCTGCAGCAGCAAACCTTGCACTCATTTTATATTTCATTTCCTGAGTTTAAATTCTGGGTTAAATGTGATGAACCGTTTTAAGGCTTTTCCAAATTGCCCGGGAGTCATTATTGGTGTGTTCTGTGCTAACCTTTAAAAAGTCTTCCTATGAGGCCTTCTTTCTTCACAGCTAGCCATCAATCACTATAAGAATTCTTTTCAAAAGGTGTTATTCCTGCGAGTGCGAACTGATTTCCAACAAGAGTTTCAGGTGAGCAAAGTATGTTGTCCAAATTATGCCCCAATTAATTATCTGTCTAGACTCAGTGGGACAAACGCAGGTGACCAGGAGTCAGCGATAACGGCCTCTCCCCTGGTACTTCAGTGTCTAGACAGCTGAGCCGAACCAGAACACACGACACACAGGACAGAATGAGTGTGCAATCACACAGTAGGTTTATTTACCTACTCCTAGTGGGTCCTAGGCTCCAGCGTTAATCTCTCAACATTGAAGTCAACCTTTTCTGTGTTTTTTTAAAATACATTTTTATTGATTTTTTTACAGAGAGAAAGGGAGAGGGATAGAGAGTTAGAAACATCAATGAGAGAGAATCATCAACCAGCTGCCTCCTGCATACCCCCCACTGGGGATGTGCCCGAAACCAAGGTACATGCCCTTGACCGGAATCGAACCTGGGACCCTTGAGTCCGCATGTCTAAGCTTTATCCACTGAGCCAAACCGGCTACGGCAGCCTTTTCTGTTTTGTTTCCATCCTATTTCTAGAATGGACAACTGCTTCCGGAGCATCTCCAGATGTGCCTTCCATTGCCCCAGCTGCACATGGTAGGCGCCTACAAACGGGACCACCCCCCTCCGGCTGACCCCTGCCTTCCCTCCCTTGTGAGGGAGGGAAGGCAGGGGTCAGAATTGTCCTGTGAACACGCATGCCTAGACCCAAGAGTCCACAAACGGGACCACCCCCCTCCGGCTGACCCCTGCCTTCCCTCCCTTGTGAGGGAGGGAAGGCAGGGGTCAGAATTGTCCTGTGAACACGCATGCCTAGACCCAAGAGTCCACTTAAATTCCTATAATTTGACACCCCAATTCTAAATTTCTTCTCTGGCATCCCTCTCCTTAGGGTCACTTGGGCAGCCCACCTGACCCTCTGCCAGCAATTTGCAGATTTAGAAAGAAGGATGGTCTCAGATGGCATGGGAGGAAATGCAAGGACCTTGCAGTCAGATGGCCTGAGTTCACATGCTGACTTCACCCACACTGGCGTTCATAACAAATACAGTTCACTGGCTCAGAAGACAGCAGCAAACAAGACAGATGCTGACCCCCCTCCAATCCATTTTGTGGAGCTTAAAGCCTAGTGGGAGACAGAGCCGAGCAGCGAGGTCATTTCGGCGCTGGGGGAGGTGCTGCAGTGTGCCAGGGGCATGCCAGAGAGGCTGACTCCGGGGGTGCAGGGGGCTGGGGGGCTAAGAAGGCTCCGAGGAGAAAGAGATAGTCGGGTAAGACATGGAAGGTGAGTAGAATTACTTAGGGAAGTTGGATGTGGGTGGGGCAAGGTGGCTTTAATGGAAATGGCGTTCCGGAGAGAGAAACGGCACATGCCCACATGCCAAGGGAAGGAGGAAAGACGGAGCGGGTCTCATGCTTAGGAACCAAGAGGCTTGCAAAGTTGCTGGACTGTATGTTGAGGGCAGGTCTGCTAGGACCTGAAGTTAGCAAGGGAAAGGGCTGTTTTTCCCTAACAAAGGTCAGCCTTTGCCTGGAATAAAAAGGTGTAAGGTGGATGGTTATGACGGCCCAATGGATCAGGCCTCCCTGAGTTCACTCCCCTTTTGCAAGGGGGCCCTGACAGTCCTCCCATCAAAAGGTGGAGCCCGCTTCTCCTCACCTCGGGGCTGGCCCTGTGCCTGGCTCTGACCGACAGAATACGGTAAAGGTGACACCACAAGTTTCAGGCCTACATCTTGAGAGTGCGGTAGCTTTGACTGGAACAGTCTTAGAGTCCCGAGACCACCCACCACGCTGTGAAGGAGCCCAGGCCAGCCTATTGGAGGGCGTGAAGTCACACTGAGAAGAAATGAAGAAGCCCAGCCAACGGTCGGCACCAACTCCGAGATAAGAGAGACTCACCTGGCCGTCCAGCCCCACTGGCCCTCCGGCTGGGTGCTCTGGACCAATAGAACTGCCCAGACAGCCCGCAGAATCGTGAGAGGGACGGACCACCTCTGTCGGAGGCCCTCAGGCTTTAGGCTGATGTTTTGCGGGTGAGTCTACCTGAAGCGGGAGCTTTTGAGAGTTAGGTACGCGGACTTGTGCCTTACCTTCGCTCAGACCACAAGCACTGCTACTGCCATATTGCATTCTGTGCCGAGCAGTGAGAACCTATGGAGCACTACTGTGTGTAGGTCACTGGCTGAATGCAGGTTACTGAAGACTAAAAAAATCACTGTAGCTAGACAGGTCAGCCATGGCACTTGCAGCGCCTACAGTCTTATTAAGAAGACAAGATGTAAACTACAGAAAGTTAAACAAGAAAACACTAAATTGGAAAAGACATGCTATCCAGAGAAAAACAATCACTGATGAAGTTCTTACTTAGTCTTCAGCACTATGGCCTTGTTCTTTTTTTTAAAAATATATTATTGATTTTTTTAGAGAGAGGAAGAGAGAGGGATAGAGAGTTAGAAACATCGATGAGAGAGAAACATGGATCAGCTGCCTCCTGCATACTTCCTACTGGGGATGTGCCCGCAACCAAGGTACATGCCCTTGACCGGAATTGCACCCGGGACCTTTCAGTCCGCAGGCTGACGCTCTATCCACTGAGCCAAACCGGTTTCGGCGGGTCTTGTCCTTTAATTCCCACAACTCCATGAGTAATACAATGAGTAGCCCCTATTCCCATTGTACAGATGAGAAAACGGAGGAACTCCAGTTGAGTAAGTTCCCCTGAGTCACAACCAGCAAGCAGGTGAGTGAGGCCGGGAACCCGGGCCCTGACTGTGAAGCCGGTGGTCGTCTGTCCGCCCAGAGGGAGCCCTGCACATGGAGGATGCTGGAGTGCGACGGGACAGGTGCCCTGGGGCGGGAATGTCAGGAGAGTCCTAGGGGAGCAAGGCCTCAGCCGGCCTGGGAAGGTGAGCAGGCGTTGGAGTGGAGATGAGACAGAGGGTCACAGGCAGGTGCCCGGCATGGACACTGGCAGAAAGAGGGGAGGCACGGGCATGTCTAAAGACCACGAGCTGCTGAGGCAAGTGGGTCAGAACCTGCCCCTCTACTCGGTGTTGGTTACTGCCCTCACTGGGCACTTACCGTATTTTTCGGACCATAAGACGCTCTGGACCATAAGACACACCAGTTTTTAGAGAAGGGAAATGAAGAAAAAAAGATTCTGAAACAAATAGTGTCCTAAAATATTTTATGTGCATTAAAACCCAACATCACAGTCATAAACACATGTAATCAACCCTGTAAAGTAAACAGCAGCATTTAAACCATTTTAGAGCCGGGCAAGCACACAGAGACCACACAGAGCCGGGCAAGTAAAAAAACTTTTTTAAAGTATATGTGTAGGCTATATTTGGACCATAAGACGCAGGGACTTTCCCCCCCCCACTTCTGGGGGGAAAAAAGTGCGTCTTATGGTCCGAAAAATACGGTACATCCCATTGCCACCCCCGCTGCCTGGCAGAGGGGGCCCGAGGAGAGGGGGGCTGGGAGGAGCTTGGAAAGGGGAGAAAATGGAAGTATCGCTTGTGGGCTGTGGGACAGAGCTAGGAAACTGGGCTGAGAGGGTCCCAGGGCCACATCAGCTGGGGTGCAGGCCCCTACCAGGAGCTGCCTGCCAACTGCCCATGTCCCTCAGCCAGATAGCACGGAGGCGGGGCGGTGGTGTGGCTGCGGCCAGCAGCTCCCCGGGCTGCAGGGTGGAGCTGCCCTGGTGCCGTCCTGTGGGGGATGTGCCCGACCATCATCTTCCCGGCCGAGGCCAGGAGCCATTTCTGGATAAACCTGGTCCATGATTCCAGAGGGGTGTGTGTGCTCCGATGCTTTGGAAATTCCTACTCCTGGACAATCTCTGAATTTTAACGAAGCATGTTGGTGAAAGACCAGTTCTCATTTGTACTTTTGGCCAAAATATGCCACTTGGCCTTATAAATACCCATTGTACATGGGGTGAGGGTGGGCTTGCTGGCTGTTTGCAGGTGCGATTACTGTCCATGAGGACTCCGTGGCACCTTGGGCAAAGTAGGGGACCCCCAGCACACCGCACCCTTCCTCATCCCCCACCCCTCCCTAGCACACGGGAGAGCTCAGGCCTGCGGGGCTGCAGGAAAGGCTCGGAGTCAAGAGGCATCTGAACTGGGCCCTGATGAGTGAGGCCAGCAGAAGGTACGCCAGGTGTGTGTATGGGGGTGGGAGTGGGGGGTGAGGTGGTGGGGATGTCAACTGAGCAAAGGCCTGGGCCCACATGCAGGGGGTGGAGAAGGAAGAGGGAAAGGTCTGGCCTCAGAACAGAGCTCGGGAAGTGCAATCGATGGGCAGGGAAAGGCGACTGGGATGGGGTGGGGCGCCAGCACTTCCCGCGCAGGGACCTTCAGAGTCCTGGCACTGCATTTGGAAAGCAGGAGAGAGCGTGATAGGGCCCCGGCCGGAGCCTCAGTGGTTAGAGCATCGGCCCACAGACCGAAGGGTTGCAGGTTTGATCCCCGGCTCCAGTCGGGTCCATGCAGGAGGCAACCAATTGATGTGTCTCTCACATCGATGTTTTTTTTCTTCCTCTTTCTCTCTCTCTCTCCCTTCTACTCTCTCAAAATCAATGAGAAAAATATCCTTGGGTGAGGATTAACAAAAAAACAAACAAACAAAAAAGGAGAGAGCGAAATGACATAAAAACAGCCATCCTATCTGTCCTGTTGTTAATTCAGCTGTGTATCCAGGTAACAGATGGATGAAAAAAAAAAAAAGTATGAGAGCATCCTGTGTAAATTATTACGAGTCCCCACCCAGACAAATCCTGAAATCAGGAAGCTATCATGCACATATTATGGTTAACTTTATAAAAATTATGCAGCTAAGACATGGTTGGGCTTCAGAACCGTTTGAAAACACAGATACGCACAAAGGAGGGGAGAGAAAAAAAAATATCACGTATAATTCACCACCCAGCGGTAATCAACACATGATTCAGACTCTTCCGTGTGAGCATATAAATATCCAATGGATGTATGTCCACATGTATTCCACAAATGGGCTCACACTGCTTTAGAACCCGTTTGGAAAGCACAATATCCTAGTAATTGTGGCTGTCTTTCCATATTAAATAGACTCCTTGGCTTCATTTTAAATGGCTGGCCATTATCCCCTGGTGCAGAACATCTTGATCCTTCTCGACCCCCCACTATGATGTGGGTGAAAACAAGTGCATTTGCTCAGGTGCTTGAAAAATAAGCCCGGGAGTCCATCATTGTAGCCAGATGTCAACAGCCACCGGCTCTTTCCAGCCTCCCTGACGGAGCTCAGCGGTCTCCGTGCTCCGAGCCCCTGGGCACTGCCATTAGGTGGCACAGCTCCTTCAGAACATGGATAGCTCCTTGGGCTACTTCTGACCAGACTTAACCCCCCCAACTCTCTCTCTAAATAAATAAATAAATAAATAAATAAATAAATGTAAATAAAAATAAAATATTTTTGCAGTTGTTTTTGACCAACACAAATTCTCTAAACAGAGCAAACTTGAATGGATTTAGTAAGTCCTGGCCCATGTTTGGAGCAGATGGACCCACAGACAATGCCTTTTCTACTTGGGCTTCCCACAAAGTTGCCGGCTGACATCAACCCAGCCTCGAGGCGGCGGCATGCTGGGCGGAAGTGCGCCCCCCTAGTGTGCAGAGCGCATTTTCCACCGGCACCGTCCTCACACGATCAAGTATGTACCTTAGACAAACCATCTTTGAAATGGTGACATTGTAAAAAACTGGTTCCAATCGCACGGAAGAATGGAGCAGAAGGCTCTCAATGCTTCCCTCTAGTGGTTCTGTCCGGTTCTGTAGGGTCTCTGGGCACTAGCCAGGTCCTGTAGTGGGAAACCCAGCGCCCTCTTGTGGACAGCAGAGGGAAGCCTCTGGTTGAGAAGGAGACTGCAGGGGGAAAGAAAAGCCAGCAGAAGGGCAAAGATGAACTAGACGGGGGTTGATGAACACTGAGTCACCTCCACCAGAGCTCACGGGTTTATTTTCCCTCAGAGGTTTTGTAAAAGCAGAATGAATCAGTTCTCATTTCTTTAGCATGATTGAATTCTGTTTCTGTTTTGTACTCCCTTCTGTAATTGTTCCATTTACCCTGTTATGTTGGAACATCCTGTTGGAATTACTCAGTTTAAGAAATACAGTGTTGCTGAACCTGGTTTGGCTCAGTGGATAGAGCATCGGCCTGCGGACTGAAAGGTCCCAGGTTCGATTCCAGTCGAGGGCATGTACCTTGGTTGCGGGCATATCCCCAGTAGAAGGTGTGCAGGAGGCAGCTGATCAATGTTTCTCTCTCATGGATGTTTCTAGCTTTCTATCCCTCTTCTTCCTCTCTGTAAAAAAATCAATAAAATATAGTTTTATAAAAAAGGAAAAGAAACAAACACCGTGCTGTAGCATTTATCACACCTGGCCTATTCACTAAGAGCATTCTCTGAGAACTGATGGTGTAGCCCCTGAACCACTAAAACAGGGGCCAGGCTTTGTAGACGGAAGGCAGTGACGAGAGACTTGGGCTCTGATAAGACATACCTCGTTCCCATGCCGGTCCTGCCACATGCTAACTGCGAGGCAGAAGGTAGTGGACTTAGCTTCTCAAAACCTCACTTTCCTTTCCTGTAAAATGAGGATAAATCATAGTCTCCATCCCTGGCCACTGTGGCTCACTGGTTAGAGCGTTGGCCCATGCATGAAGGGCCTCGGGTTCGATTCCCTGTCAAGGGCATGTTCCTCGGTTGCAGGGTTGTTTTTTTTTTTGTTGTTTGTTTTTTTTTGTTTGTTTATATATTTTATTTATTTTTTACAGAGAGGAAGGGAGAGAGATAGAGAGCTAGAAACGTCGATGAGAGAGAAACATCAACCAGGCGCCTCTTGCACACCCCCTACCGGGGATGTGCCTGCAACCAAGGTACATGCCCTTGACTGGAATCAAACCCGGGACCTTTCAGTCCGCAGACCGACGCTCTACCACTGAGACAAACCGATTTCGGCTCGGTTGCAGGTTTGATCCATGGCTGAGAGCATGTCTGGGGGAGGCAACCAATTGATGTGTCTCTCTCACATTGATGTTTCTCTCTTTCTCTCTCCCATCCCTTCCATTCTCTCTAAGAATCAATGGAAAAAAATATCCTCTGGTGAGAATTAACAAATAATAATAATAAAACTTAAAAACCTTGGTTTCTCTCAGCAGAGTTGTTGTGACAATTCAAGGCGAATATGTGAGGTGTTTGGCACGGTGCCCAGCTCATGGTACTGAGCCGGGGTAACTATGTCTACTTAACCAGGAAGGTGAACATTTTGAAAGGTGCTTTCTCAAACTGAGCACAATGACCACACTCACCATTTTGTGGGACACTCGGGTGTTTCCTTGTAAAAATCAGCTCTGGGCTAATAAGAGCTGTGACGTGCTGAGAAGCAACTGAAATCTGAGTATGGTTCTCCTGCTTTGTGCACCAAGCTGATGGTCTGTCTGCATCGGATCTGCCTGCAATGCTTTCTGAGCTCTTATTCTGTTCCCAGTTTCACCTGTTCCCTCACTCCCTTGCTGCCCATCTCTCACACCACCGCTGGCCCACTCTTCTCTCAGCCAGCTTTCAGTCAGAAATAAGGGACTAGCTCCTCAGAACTCCGCCGTAGGCAGCACATTTAGACTCCAAATGCCTGAATTGTTCCTCTCTGCAAAACACACAATCTCTCCTCTGAATACATCTAGGCCTTTTAGTCCTGTGTACTCTCTACCCAGTGAGTAGTAAACATTTAAAAGAACAGACGTGTTAGAGGACGTTTCTCAGGATGAACAGGAAATCGTATGCTGGGAACGTTGGAAGCAGCCCTCTTGTTTTGAGCTTTGCGTCCTTGGACCTGGGTTCCTGTACCGGGGCCGGAAACACTGCCCCCTGGTGGTGGGAAGAAGGGCAAAGCTGTGAGGGGTTAGCAGGGAAGCACTCAAAAGCTGTGCTGTGGGCACACAGACCAAGGGAGCTGTGGAGAGCTAAGAAGGGTCTCCATGGCGCCCCCTGGAGTCCTCACTAAGTATGCGGTGGACAATTGAATCAGCTGATGAGGAAAGACCACAAATGTCCCTCTGCAGGGACACAGAGGGCACCCTTTTCTGTTTTACATCACAAAATAGTAACACACATTTATATACAACTTATATACGTTTATCATGTAAATTTGTACTTACATCCCATCCCCATTACTGAGTGCTCTTGGATCAGGTTTTGATAAGGAAGCATTCCTGGGCTAGAGCGCTAAGGTTTGCTCACCCAGGACAATGGGGTTAGGGCCTAGACCCTCTCATGACTGAGAGTCTAACTAACTGCAATAGCCAGTGCATGTCGAGTGCCCTCAGAGGTCCTGTGAGTAGTAAATATGGTCACGGACCTGGCAGTAAAACGGACAGCACGGGCTCCCACATGACCCAGGGCCTGACACTACCAGTAAGTCCATGACCGAAAGGAAGAGAGACCCTGCAAGTCCATGTACAGGGCAGCGTGGGGAGGGGACAGTGGCTACCACGGGAGCAGGGAGGAAGAAGGGGTCACTGAGAACATGGCGGGAGGAGCCGCAGGCCGGCAGCAGGCATAAGCAGTGGATGGCATCATTTTTGTGGCAGTAAATCTCTTGCATGAAGACGAAAGGAACACACGGGCCTATGAAAACCCCAAAACCCAAAATACAAGATGGCTCTGTCCTCACAGCCCACCAACAGAGAAGGCCATGACTAGCCACTAGTCCTAGGGGAGGAGTAAAAAGCAAAGCAGATTGACCCCCTTCCCAATGTTGGCGTTGCGCGGACCGTGTCAGGTGATGCAGTAGAAGCGTTATGTTTGCCTGCAGCGAGGTAGTGATGCTCACACGAAGGCCTGTTTCTTTCTCCTGTCCTTGTGAAAGGGCCCCCAGGCGGGTGGGGCTGCAGGGGGTGGGGCTACAGTGAACTTGGGGGATGATCGCACAGAGCGCCTGCTGGGCTGGGCAGAAATAGCTATAGACGTCACCCCCAAATAGGATCCTGGCACACAGACGCTGTTACAGAAGTCTGTGTGTTTCAGAGTCTTAGAAACAGACAAGGAAACCAAAAGTAGTGCGCCCTGCTGCTCGACTGTGTGCCCATGGTTGGGGATTCAGGGGGAGTGAGCTCGGGAGGGATGGGGTGCCACAGGCTCAATGCCCCCAGAGAGGGACCCAGGCCGTTCCCCTCCCACCATATTGGAACCGGAAGGTCCATCTGCTTTGTGTGCCCTCTTCCCCGTGGACAGGTGCACGTTTTTTTAAAGCCCGGAGTCAAGCACTGAGCTGACCCTGGGGACACAACCTCTAAAGGAAGCAGAAATAGAAGCCCTGACCACAGACTTGGGCTGGCTTCTGCAGTTTGAAAAGCACAGCTAATCCTCGCTATTATTACTTCTGAGCTTTGACCACGGGTGGCCATGTGCTAAGGCCAAAGGACATTTGGAATGTTCCAGCCCCGCCTGTAAGTACACAAAATGGAGCTGAAGATGAGCTCGGCCCGTTAACCACTTGCTGACGCCTGTGACCTGCCTTGCTCTGCACCCGGGGAGAGTGGTGTGTGAGCAGGGGCCGCGGCCAGAAAACCACCGTCTGGTGGAATCTCTGGTCCCAAGGTAACGAAAGTAAACATCTGTGGTAGAAAGGACGGGTCAGAATGAATTAGTACCATTATTTGTGTTGGGAATTTGTGAAAGAAGGGGTTGGTAGTTTTCTAGAAAGAGAATTTCTACGTAATCAGAAAGAGCGCAGTGGGCAGGAAAGCCACAGCCTGAGTCCATCCACATCTTCTGGTTTTCTGTATGTAACGTCCCTGCCCTTGACACTGGGGGAGACTTTTCATTGCCAATAGATGCTGCTGGCGGGGCCTGCAGAAACAACCTTTTTGGGGCCCTGCCCAGACCCACTCACTGTACCAACAAGGGTCCAGAGAGAGACTTCCTCAGAGTGGGCTCACAGCTTCGCTCCTCCCTTGCATGAACCCCTAGCACCATGGTCCAATTAATGTCCTTAACATTGACCCATTCTGTGAGAATTATGTGTATATATAATCTTTGATTTCTTGTAATATATGCACGTAATTAGAGCCCTACTCCAACCACAAAAAGTTTGTGCTCAGGGGAGGGGACTAAAGAGGGAAAGGTGGTAGTTTTAGGAAGATTATCAGCAATTTTCTGTTTACAACCATCATCTCTACCACTAGCACTACCACCACTACCACCATCACCATCACCACCACCACCATCACCATCATCATCTCCAGCACTAGCACCACCACGACCATCTTCACTATTACCACCACCATCATCACCACCACCATCACCACAATCACCATCACCATCTCCAGCACCAGTACCAGCACCACCACGACCATCATCACTATCACCACCATCATCACCATCACCACCATCACCACCACCACCATCACCACCACCACCATCACCACCACCACCATCATCACCACCATACCATCACCATCATCACCACCATCATCATCACCACCATCACCACCATTACCATCACCACCACCATTATCATTATCACCACCATTATCACCACCCCATCCCCACAGTACACTTCTTTATGGAAGAAAACAACACCAGGAGCTACATGACCAAACACCTACAAAAGTCATGAAAGTAATGGAAATTATAAAAGCTTGCTGAGTGGTAGGCCTCCTGACAAGGCATTCAAATGCAGGGTTTTGTGTGTGTTTTCTTGCCTTAAAAAAAAAAAAAAAACACAAACAAACACTGCTCTGGTTAAACAAAATATATCTGTAGTGCACATTCTAACTAGGGGCCACCAGTATATAATCTCTGGTGTTGACCATCCCTTCTTTCAGGGATAGCTCTTAGAGTGTATCTGTAGTGCTGGCATCCTAGAGGAGTGATTCTCAGCCTTAACTGTGCATTTGAATCACCTAGGAAGTTTTTAAAACATGCTCACAAATGAGTTCTTAATTTCCCCCCAGCCAAGAAATTCAGAATCTTTTGGGAGGAGTGTCTAGGCATCAATATTTTTCAAAACTTCCCTAAAGAGTCTAATGTGCCTGGGGTTGAGGACCACCCTCTCAGGCTGCCAGTTGCTCTCCCAGACTCGCAGGAGTAGAGGGAGTGCTGAGAAGTGAGCCCATAGGAGGTGCCACCAACACCTTTTGGTTGAGGCCCAGCATGGAGGAGATAAGAGTCCTGTCAGTTCCTTTGCAATCCGACACACCTGGCTTATTTCCCCAGACCTCTGGGCTGCGAATTTCAGACTCAGCCTTGAGGACACCTTTCTTTCCCTAGAACCTTTCCCCTCCACCCAACTTTGCAAACCCCGACAGTTCTAAACCCACGTGCTGAGAATTAAACCTTGACCCTCAGCAAGGCAGGAATCCAGACCCCTTGAGACTCCAGGGGATGCGGTTAAACAGAGGGAGGTTGAGCAGAGCAAACGAGGACACCAGAGCCAGAAGGAAGGACGAGGAAGGACAATGAAAGGTTGGGACACTTGGCTAAGCAGCAGCAAAGGGCCTCACCCAAATACAGCATCAACATGTTTATGGCCAAACATGGTCACAGAGCATGGTGTATTAGTGTCAAACTGTTAATGCCACTTTATCAAAATAAACCCTGCTATCAGCTTAAGGCTTAAAGTCAATTACTTTGTCTTAAAATAGTTGCTTTATGGTCTGCATGTGTGAGTGAGTGTGTGTGTGTGTGTGTGTGTGTGTGCGCGCGCGTGTGTGTGTGTGTGTGTGTGGAGTGCAAAAGAAGTAACTTGGAAGTAAATCTGTAATGGAAAAAGTTGTCCTCTTGGTGTCTTGACTTTATGGCTGAAAGAAATGATAATCCAACTTCTATTCCTGGATGTGAAGAAACTGGGGTCTGGGAAGGCAAAATGACTTATCTAAGGTCATGCAAGGAGCTGGTGGCAAAGCTGGAAGTGGGTGATGCTCTATCCTCCAACTGTTGTTATTCAAGGACAAAGACTGCTATTTCCATCCCAGGTCACCAGTCAAACTCAAGATTTAAAAAAAGAATTGAAGGCATTTTAGTTCCTTCTTCATGTTCTGGAAGCTCATTCTCAATGCCTAATCTCTTCATCTCTGAAGAGACTCTGGCCATCCACTTCAGGCTTTTGGCCTCTCTCTCTTCAGCGTGGACACCACAATGGCCCTTGGGTTTAGCTGTGGTTCTCCTCCCTTTTTGCCTGTAGATTCTTTCTGGCCCATGTGAAACAGAAGACCCAGGGGTCGTGGATCCGATCCTAATCTCCTGGAGAACATCCTCATTCCCCGTCTTCCCCATGTCTGTGGGGCTCATCCCAGCAACCCCACGGCCATGATTACTCTCTCCTCTTTCTGTTCCCCTTCCCTTGGGTCAATGTCTCATTTTTTCCCCCCTCAACCAAGTTTCTCTTTCACATATTTTAGTAATTATTCATTTATGCATCTTCCTTTGCCAGCCAAATCTGTATTTTCTGAGAACAAAGGCTATGTTTGTCATTTTGTCACCCATTTCATTCTGTGGTCAGTGAGTCATTAAATACATGGGTGAATGAATGAAAGAAATGAAGACAAAAAGGAAAGAAGCATGTTTGAGACTTCCTCTAAAGCTGATGGCTGGCGGTTCTTTCCTTAAGGAAAACAGAAATTTTGTCCAACTGTGTATATAAAAACACAACTGGAAAAGAAAGCGTTTCAAAACATGACTTTACAAAGCTTCCCCCAAAGAGTCTACTTTCTTCCTTCTGCGTATGCCAAAAACAAGAACCCAGAGAACCTCAAGTTAACATCGATTTAAAGATTATACATACGTGATGCTTCTTTGTGATTGAATACTGCTTCTGGACCGCTGGGGATAGAGTTAACACAGGCTCAACCCTAATGAGAATAAGTGTGAAAGAAAGCCCCAAACTTGTTACAGAACCCTAAAGCTGCTAGTATAGGCAGCAATTAATCTTTAAATTTCTGAAAACTAATAATCCAACCATCAGAATGTCTAGGAGTCATTACATCTGGGCCTTTTACCCCGGATGAAGCTCTCTTACGGGCATAAAGCACTGACGTGGTTAACGTGGCAGCATAGGGGTGTTCCCTTGCTTAAACAACCTGGACCTCCCCTCCCAGCAGAGACCAGGGCCTCGGGGGTAGGGGGGAATGGCAGGTACGTTTTATTGGCTGGTATTCCCCCATTAGAAGCATTTCCTCCGACACGGTCATTTTGAACTGACACTTCCCGTTGGCAGATGGGATTTGCACAACGTTCCTTGCCGGTCTTAGGAAAAAGATTGTCACCTTTAAATGATCCGTTTCATGAAGTGACAGCCTTGCCACATGCCTCTTGTGGATTAAATGCTCCAATCCTCGCAGCCCAGTGCTCACGTGTGGCTGTTAGAGATCTCAGAGAATGCCATCCACCCGTCCCTGGAGGGGTATCTCTCATATGACGCCTAGTCAACTTTGGAAACAGATGAAATGACAACTTTTTTAAAAAAAAGCCTAATTCAGGTGTACATAGTGTCAGTCTCCCCAGAAGGCTGCTACGGCTACGTAGTTTTTACAACGCCCTATGTGGAACCTTTGACTCCTTGTGAAACCCAAGAAGAACCTAATGAAAAGTCTCTTTCCTTCCCGATTCGACAACCCAGAAAATTAATCCTTAGGCAAGTTACTTACTTTTCTGTGTTAAGTTTCTCACTCTCTAAAGTGGTTGAGGTGCCTGGCCCTCCTTTCTAAACTGCCCTTCATTAGTACATGCACATACAGTATATATTCACAGAAAACTCACACACGGTAACCTGTGTTAATAAATCATAAATATAGAATCAAAACTTTTTAATCTAAAGCCCAAGTAGTTCAAATGACATATTTGGTCCTTTTAAACCATGTGATCTTGGAAAATTATTTACCTCCTCTGAAATTCAATTTTCTACCTGTAAAAGAAAGATAAAACCAGGCATCTTGTATAATTGCTAATAGAGATGACATTAGATGATTCATAAAAGTATACTTAGCACAGTTTCTGGTGCACTGTGCTTTAAAAATGGTTTCCTTTTCAACTCCTACTTACTTGACTTTTTTTTTTTTTTAACTTCCCTACATTTATTTATCTATTTATTTATTTATTTATTTATTATTTTAAAATCTTTACCGTTGAAAGTATTACATGTGTCCCCCTTCTCCCTGCATTGAGCCCCTGCAGCCCATCCCCACCCCCTACCCCAGGTCTTCACCTTATATGAAAACACACAAACTGCTAAGACTGAATAGGAAGAAAAAAATTTGAACAGATCAATGACTAGTAAGGAGGTTGAATCAGTACTCGAAAATCCCCCAGTGAAGAAAAGCCTAGACTCCAGATGCCATTACCAAACATATTAAAAAAAATTAATGCCAATTCTTTTCAAGCTCTTCCAAAAAATCAAAGAGGACAGAGCATTCCCAAACTCACTTTTTATGAGGCTGGCATTACTCAGATACCAGACCAGAAAAGGACACTCCAAGAAAAGAAAACTATAGGCCAAAGGCCTGAGAAATACAGATGTAAAAATTCTCAGGGCAGCCGAAACTAGTTTGGCTCAGTGGATAGAATATCAGCCTGCAAACCGAAAGGTCTCAGGTTCGATTCTGGTCAAGGGCATGTACCTTGGTTGTGGGCACATCCCCAGTATGGAGGTGTGCAGGAGGCAGCTGATCGATGTTTCTCTCTCATCGATGTTTCTAGCTTTCTATTCCTCTTCTTCCTCTCTGTAAAGACTCAATAAAATATATTTTTTTAAAAATCTCAGTACATTTTGGATATTAACCTCTTATCAGATGTATCATTGGCGATTATCTTCTCCCAGTCAGTAGATTGTCTTTATGTTTTGTGGATGGTTTCCTTTGCTGTGCAACAACTTCTCAGTTTGATGTAGTCCCATCTGTTTATTTTTATTCCTGTTTCCCTTGCCCAAGGAGGTATTTCAGAAAAAATATCGCTAAGAGAAATATTAGAGATTTCACTGCCTATGTTTTCTTCTAGAAATTTCATGACTTTAGATCTTACATTTAAGTCTTCAAACCATTTCCAGTTTATTCCTGTATATGGTGTAAGACGGTGGTCTAGTTCCTTTTTTTTTTGCTTGTATCTGTCCAATATTTCTAATACCATTTATTAAAGTGACTATCTTTACTTCATTATATGTTCTTGCTTCCTTAGTTGCAAATTAATACAGAACTCAGACAACTCAACACCAGAAAAACAAACAATCCAATTAAAAAGTTGACAGAAGACCTGAATAGACACTTCTCCAAAGAGGACATACAGATGGCCAGTATATAGATAGGAAAAGATGCTCAACATCACTACTCATCAGAAAAATGCAAATCAAAGCCACAATGAGATACCACCTATATCTACCAGAATGGCTATCATCAATAAATCAACAAACAACAAGTGCTGGACAGGATGGGGAGAAAAGGGAGCTCTAGAGCACTGTTGGTAGAAATGCAGATTGGTGCAACCAGATGGAAAACAGTATGGAGTTTCCTTACATTAAAAATGGAATTTTCTCATGACCAGCAATTCTACTTCCAGGGATATATCTGAAGGAAATGAAAACAGTGTGTCCAGGAGATCTGCACTCTCGTGTTCCTAGCAGCCTTATCTACAATAGCCAAGATATGAACACAGCCTATGTGCCCATCAATGAGTGAATGTGTAAGGAAAGTGTGGTTTACATATGTACAAGGGAATATTATTCAATCATAAAGAAGAAGGAAATCCCACCAATTACAACAACATCAGTGGACCTGAGGCCATTACACTAAGTGAAATACATCCAAAAGAGAAAGACAAATACTCTATGATTTCAGTTATACATGTGGAATCAAGAAAAGAAAAAAAAAAAGAAATAGGAAGGAAGGAAGGAAGGAAGGAAGGAAGGAAGGAAGGAAGGAAGGAAGGAAGGAAGGAAGAAAGGAAGGGAGAGAGGGAGGGAGGGAAGAAGGAACTCATAGAAAAGGAGATCAAATTTGTGTTCGGGTAGGAGGGGGAAGAATAGGGTGAAGGTACAAAAACTCTAGTTATAAGACAAACATGTACTGGGCATGTAACGTACCATGTAATGACTATAATTAGCATCACTGTATGGTATATTCGGAAGTTAGTAAGAGGGCAAATCCCAAGAGTTCTCATCACAAGAGAAAAACTTTTTTTTAAATCTATATGAGATGATGGATGTTAACTAAACTTATGGTGGTAAGCATTTCACAATATATGTAAGTCGTTATGCCATGTACCTTAAACTGATGTAGCCCTGTAGGCCAATTATGTCTCCATAAAACTGGGGAAATTTTTTGGAAGTTGAGTGGTCAAGGGTAGTTTCTGGTTCACCTACTCCAATTACTTCATTTCACAAATGAAGACAATGAGCTTCAGCTTGAGCCCAAGGCTATAAACGAATGAGTAACTAAACCCAAACTCAAATCCAGGTTTCTGGATCCCAGCCTCAGAGCCCTTGTGATTATACTGTTGTAAAAATTACATTGCTACATTTTCATCCATCGCACATCAGAGATGTATTATAATATGTGGGGCAGGACTTCAGATGCCGGATCTTGGGCTTGAAATTAGAGAAAGGGGAAAGGAATTGCCAACTTTCAAAGTGAATGATAAAGAGATGGAGCCAAATGGGGCCCAAGTGGTTCGGGGAGGAGGTCGGAAGACTCATAAATATGAATGATGGCGATACAAAGTGTCGGGATTACAGGAGGCTATTGACAATGGCCAGTTTCCGAAAGATTGACTTGCCTGTAGGGGTGGGGGAAAAAATCCAAAATATATTATTGGGTTGTGTCCTTTGTTCGTTTAGCCTCCCATCTTTATTGTCTGAGAGGCTGCGAGATGAGCTTGGTGAAGTTTCAGGATAAACCTCCATAAATATATCAAAATCTCATAGTTTGTGCCCTGGCTGGTGTGGCCAGGTTGGGCATCCCTCTGGTGCACAGAAAGGCTGCCAGTTCCACTCCAGGTCAGGGCACATGCCAGGGTTGCGGGCTCCATCCCCATTAGGGGGTGTGTAAGAGGCAGGAAGTTGATGTTGTTCTCTCTCCCTTCCTCTTCCTTTACCAATTAACAACAAATCTTTTTTTAAAAAAACATTCATAGTTTGTAATTTAAAGGAAGTGAGTATTAAACCTTCTTTCCTCCATCCCTCAATTTTTAAATACAGGGCAGATTTCATTTCAAACAGCTAAATATAAACTACCCTCAATTCCTTCTCCTCCACATCCTCCTCCCTTCCTCCTCCCTTTTCTCCTGTGACCTTCCTCTTCTTTTTAACTGACTTCTGGCTGAAATAAATGGATCATAGAAGCTTTGAAATGTAAGCTATTTATTGTCATTTGACTCGCCGTATTTATTAAGAAGAAACCTCCCTGAAAGAGCTACTTCACGGAAACATACCCAGAGTTTAATAGCCCAAACACAGGGTTTCCAATGCTCCTTCTTTGGAAGTTTATCCCTTGCTTTGTATACACAATCATGACCAGCCTGTTTTATGATGGCTGATGACTGGCCCAGACTACAGAAATAAATAATCATTGGTAACCATGTCTACCTACTGTAAGACTCAGGCGCCACTGCAAACACACACACATTCTCACAAACATACACATTCACACACACACACTCCCCCCATACACACACACTCCTCCATACACACACACTTTCACACACACATTCACACACACACACACACACACACACACACACACACACAGAGGCTCATACACACACTCATACGCTTTGAAGCTGAGAATCTTTACTTTGCAGGTTGTAAAAACCCTGAGTTGTTATTTCAAGGGAGAAATATGGTTTTGTAAGTGTGAAGACGAATGCAATTTTCACAAGGTTGATGATTTCATGTTACCTCAGTGTTTGACAGCTTTATTTACCTGCTTGCTTGAGAGGGTAGATTCAATTCAAACTCTTCCTCTGAACATTAAAAGAAGCCACTTTGGTGAGCATAGCAATTTACATAATTATTAAGCTTCTCTATGACAATAGTATCTGCATTTCTGTAAGATTTTGGGCTATGAGTGTGAGCAGTATGGGTAGAATAGCTTCAGAGGGAATGAGTATGTAGAAATGAATCCACTCCAGGCAGTAATTTGGAAAGTTACATTTGAAATACAATTAAAGCACTAATCCTAGAACTTTCCTTAGCTCATGGAGTCCCTCTATGTTAATCAATTCAATGGGCCGAAGAACAATTCAACAATAATTCTTTTATGTCATAGTCAACCCTAGAAAAACACTCCCCAACTTTTTCCAACTTCTCTTCTTTTTGAGAAAAACAAAAGTGCTTGGAACAATTTTTCCCTAGTGTTTTTACATAGACAGTGGTTCTCAAACTTGAGTGAACTTCTGAGTTCCCTGGAGGAATGGTAGACACAGATCACTGAGTGCCACCCCAAGAACTTCTGATATTTACAGAGGGAGAGAGAATATAAATAATAAAGCAAAGGTAGCAAAATGTTAATAATTGATGAATCTGGGTAACACATATTTTGGAGTTCTTTACTCTTAATGTGACTTTTCTGTAAATTTGAAATTCCTCCAAAATAAAAATTAAAAACTACACCACAACACCATTTTAATATCTGAAAAGAAAAAGAAAACCAGTGTGAATAATGCCTCCACGGGCACTTGTCTTGGGATTGAGTCATGCTCAGAACTGAACAACAGCCAACTTCCTTCTTGACTCACTGTTACCAATGCATTATCCTATATAATAAAAGGCTAACATGCAAATAGACTGAACGGCAGAACAACTGGTCACTATGATGTGCACAGACACAAGGGGGCATGCACGGAACACGGTGGGCTTGGGCCGTGGCGAGATGGTGGAGGAGGTGTGCGGGGCACCAGACCAAGGCAGGGCGCTGGTCGCTGTCATTGGGGGGAGCTTCCGGTAGTTACTGAAAATTCTTTGCTCCCGAGTGCCATGGTCCCACCCGACACTTGCACATGCTGCTGGCACCGGCACTGCTTACACCCGCTGTTGGCACCAGAGCTGCTGTTTGTATCCCGTGCTGGTCCCAATCACTCAGTGCTGTCAGCAGATGTGAGTGGTAACTGCCAGCCATGATTACTTCTGAGGGCTTCTCCACCTTCCCCTGCTCCTGAGGGGAGATCAGGGCAGCAGCTGCCACATGCACCCACTGACAGCACCGGCCCCGCTCACACCGGCTGCTGGTGTTGGCCCCAATCGCTCTGTACCATCAGCGTGTGCAAGTGAGGCTGATACCATCAGCACATGGGAGCAGTGGCAGTGGGAGCAGGGCTGCCAACAGAGAAGGGGGTGTGGCAGGAGGGGCCAGGCAGAGGCGTGGAGAATGGGCCGAAACCCACTCCTGTGCCCACTTCAGCCTCTCAGCCCACAGTTCCTTTCAAGGTGCACACATTTGTGCACTGGGCCCCTAGTCAATAATAATTGTTATTTTAGTATAAGACTCACAGAGTCTGAGCACACACATGGATTTTGAAGCAGAGGCTTGCATAAGTGATTAGTACGTGGGCTTTGTATCAGGACAGTCCTGGTGTGATTCCTGAATCTCCCACTTACCAGTTTTGTGAAGCTGGGAGTAATTGAACCCAGGGCTACGGTAGTGAGGTCTAGGAGGTACCATTTACATAGAAAACAAAGGAAATGATGCTCCCTGTAATTGTGACATTCAACTTTTCTGAACCTCAGTTTCCTCATCTGTAGAATGGGAAGAAGAATAAAACCCACTGTGGTTACAATCAATGATAATGCTTATAAAGTTGCCTGGTCCATAGTAAGTGCTGGAGAAATGGTAGCAATAGTAAAGATGATCATAATGATCCCTATTGGAAACCATGGATTCTCCTGAAAGAGAAATAGTCTCCATGGCCCCTTCCCGTACCAAAGCTGTGATCTGGAGACCGTTCCACTTAATGAAGACAACATAGACTCTTTCTCCTTTACTGTTATTACTTTTCTCCCGGGAGACCTTCATGAAAAGTCGTGATTATTGTTATTTAACGCCAGAGAGAAATTAATGGTTTTCCCATGGTATGAATAAAAATAGTGCTTCTGTGGGCTTTCTCCCTCCCAGGACACCGTGCACTGGGAGTGGTTAGGAAGTAAGCATTCACTTGGTTAGCTCCTTGAAGAGCAAATAGGTTGTTGCTGCAAAAAGTCATTCCAGGCAGCAAACCCAAATGACCAGATGAAAATAAACCCAGAGGTTAGTCGACCAGAGATGGGTTTCAGAATGCAGGCTGGGAAAGGGGCTCAGAACTCTGTCTTTGAGTGGCAGGTGCGCACTAGCGCTATATTCCCATCCCCAAAACTGCCCAGAGAAGAGTGGATTGGGGAGTCAGGGACTCCTCTGGTCCCAGTATACATCTCAGAGTACCTCTGAGGCCTTCATAAATCACCTAACCTTTCTTTTTTTCTCTTTTTTTTTCCTACAAAAAGAGGGAGCTGGATTATATCAGGGGTTTCACAAACCATTTTTGAACCATAGAGTCCTTTGTTAAAATCAACTTCACGAGAATCCATAGGTGAAAGCTGAACCAATGTAGAGGTGCTCTGCAGGAACAGGGTTGGTGCGTCTAGACCACACTCACCACTTAGCTCTGGCAGCTCCAGAGGGAAATCAGAGGGAAACCTCGGGTTCCTCAGAGCACAGATTGAGAACCACAGAGCCTTCCCCCTCTCACTTTGATCATTTTCTCCAGAAGACTGACCACATTTGGCATTTTATTCCATAAAGCTTTCTTCTTCAAAACCCTTCACAGTCCCCTTTATCCCTGCATGGAAGCCATCATGCAGTTCACCTCGTTTGTGGGCAAAATTTAACCCTATTAGCCCTCGGCTTTTGAGGGAGACAATGTCAGGGCCACAATTTGAAAACATCAAGCCCTGCCTCCCTTGAGGAAAGAAGAGAGACTAGTTTTAACACGCGTTCCAATGGTGAGTGTTGTCACTCATGCTGATTCTGTTTGATTCATAGTTTTCGTTTCATCCTAACCTTCCCAGGAACTGGGTTTCTAGAGCCAGAGGCCGTGCGGGTGAACCAGCCGTGAAAGTTCTCATGCCGCTCATTTATCAGCTGTGGAGAAGTGGCTGGAAAGCCTAAAGGGAAAACAGATGGCTTTTTAACATCATCTTCCCCAGAGAATGGGGGTACTTTCCCATGGGACATTAGAGACAAGGTTTTCCTTGTCGTAAATTTAGTCAGGCAGATGGCACAGACGGAGAAGACGGATCCTAGAGCGTTTCCATGGCGATTGCCTTGCCCTCGCTGGGACGCTGAGCATGGTGAGCGGTATCTAGGGCAGAGGTTTCTTTCTGTAGCACCCACATATGTTAAGCTACTCACTGGCCTTTAGTTGGGGCCCCTAACAAAGCTGCCTCCACGTTATTGGGGGGAAGGGAGAGGGATAGCAAAGACAACAAATTCCTGGCTTTTCTTTTAGGCACTTAGAGTATTGGATATAAGTATGAATGTATAATCAATGGATAATGGATAATCAATACAGGGCTTTCTTAAACAGGTGCTGTCCACCTGCACAGTCTCAAGTATACAATTCTTGTGAATCAGGTTAATCATCAGCTTATGTATACTCCATGGAAGAGGCACGAGAGCCCTCTGACCACAGGTATGGGTTCTGAGCTGGACCTCCTGTGTTCAGATCATTGCTAGCTTTTAGTTGGTGGATCCTGCATAAGTTAAACTTGCTGTTATTCCATTTCTCCTCTATAAAGATGAGGGATAACAGTGGTATTTCGCTCACAGAGTTGTTAAAAGGATACCTGGAGTTAAAAGGATAATGGAGAGGGCTTACAATAAAGCAGGTGTTCCTACGGGTTAAACATTAGCAAGAGGTATGAGCCCTCAATGCAACTTTATTCACCAACTTTCAAAAGGTAAACCTCATGTGACCTGAAGGAGAGAAAGAGCAGACTGGTGACGGCAAAACTGTTATCTGGCTTTATGACCTTTTATAAGCAGCTTTATCTCTCTCAGGCCACCGTTTCCTGGTCTGTGAAATGGAGAATGCTGTACCGCTCGTGGTGATCACCTCACAGAGGTGAGAGGAGCTCCTTCCCCAAATCTGGCTTGGCTATTGAGACTGATGAAGGCCCGCCGGCAACACGAAGGCCTGAGAGGGCTCCTAACTCACACCTTGAGGCTTCTGGGGAGAGGGAGGTGCAAGCAGTTCAAGAAGGGCTTAGGGAGCAGAGCAAGGATGCTGGCCTTGGGGGTTTACGGCAGTGAAGGGGTAGGACTGGAGCTGGGTTTACAGTTTGAACTTTGCTCTCAGGTGAGAAAGACCTGGGCTTTTTTTTTTTTTTTTTATAAGCTTGCAGAGAGGAGGGGCCAGACAAAGGGTGCGGTGGGAACCTGAAAGCTGTGAGCAGCTATGGGTCAACACTGGGGTCAGATCCTCCATCAAACTATCTTAGAGGACGGCTGTGAGGACTAAATGGGATGACACATCTATATAGCCTTGAACTCGGCAGCCAGAAAATACTCCATAAATGCTATCTCTTAAAATAAACATTGTTTCCTTAAAAAAAAAAAAAAAAAAAAAAAAATCACTCAATTTTTAAAACTCACCAAAAAATTTGAGCAACTCCTGCATTTTTCTTGTTCTATTTAGATGCATCCAAACAAACAAACAAACAAACAAACCTCAATGTAATCTCTGTAAGTGAAGAGACAATCGCCAGCAGTCCTCCACCCAGGAACAGGCTGTGTTCTAAGAACTCTGTTTTAAATGGAGTGCAACTCGAAGCACTTTTTCCCATACAAACGATGTTATAAATAGAGCTAAGTTCCCAGAGGGATGCCTGAATTTTCCCTAAACTACAGTAAAAACAGTCCTGGAAAGAACTGGGAACTCTGAACGCTCCAACAGCACCTGGGGCTCTTGGAACCCCAAACTCTTCTGGCTGCCAGTGACCCTGGGGTGAGACTGAACCCCAAGACTTTGAGGAGGAGCCTGGTGTGGCTGGTGAGGGCCCACATGCAATTACGTTCCCAACGATTTCTAATCCACACCCCGGTGGGCCTGTCTTGTCGGGTCTTTGGGCGATCCCACGCCTCTGGGCGTGCAGTGGGACTTGCCCTGGAGGGATGGGGTGCTTCCCGCTCAGCCGTCCTAGGGAACGGTCCCCCGAGGGGCAGGGCATGAGCACTGCAGGGTGGGCCTTGGCCCAAGGTGAGGCAGATGCTGAGGTGTGGGGCGGCCCAGCGTGGGCGTCTGGGCAGAACCGCCTCTGGTCACATGAGAAGGCCAGGACCAACCAATGAGCTCAGGGACCCACAATGGGTGTGCGCCCGTGCTAGAGAGGGAAGGTGCCGCTGCAACTCTCTGTTCCTCCGAAGGTACCTGTGTGCCTTGGTTAGTGCACGAGCTGGCGTGGAAGGGGGCAGCCTTCATAAGGAGGACAGTCCAGGGCCCTCTGAGAGGGCATAGGTCAGCCCAAGCAGACTGGCAGAAGAGAATACCAGTCCCTTACATAGCTCCTACTATGGGTCAGAGGCCATGCGCGGCATTTTATGAACACACCCAATCTTTCTCTAATCACCGATGCACCATTACTATCCCATTGTGCAGATGGGGAAAGTGAGGCATGGAGACGCAGAATAACTTGCTTAATATCAGACAGCTAGTAAATGGCGGTGCCAGGCATTGAGCCTTAGCAATTTGGCCACTGAAGCTGGGCCTGTAACCAGCTCACACAGAAGCCTTCACCAGGCGCAGCCCCGGAAACGCATGGAAAGGTGCACATGGCCAAAGGCCAGACCTCCATCTGAGAAGCTGGATGGGGGCTGGGACCACTGTGAGTCCAAGTGGCTTTATGTTCTAGGCCACAGGCAGCTCTCGAGCCGTGGTTTGCTGCTCTGTTGACTAATGAGTTTGCTGACCACTGGACTAGACTAAATGTTACTGTGTTGGAAGCTGTGAGGATTAGGCAATGGTGGCATTCTGTGTGCAGAGGTAAAGGGTAGTATATGACAGTGGCCGGCAAACTCATTAGTCCACAGAGCGGAAAACCGCGGCTCGCAAGCCGCATGTGGCTCATGAGCCACAGTCTGCCGACCACTGTTCTAGGCTCTATCCCTCGCTCACATTGTGAGTGTTTTATTTATTCTTTCAGTGTATATGTAGCAGATGTTGTCCTGAGAGCCAGAGATAAGAGGACAAGTGAGATCTGGTCCCTGGGCTCAGGGTGTTTTCATGGTCTGGTGCAAGAAACAAAGAAGCAACCACCAGAGCCAGGAGGAGGAGGGTGCGCACAGCCCGGCCCCGGGCCCTCAGTGATGCCTCGCGCCTGGCTGTCGCTGTCCCCATTTCTCCCAGCCGCTCTTTCCCTCCACCCGGTGGGCACCTTTCGCTGCCTGCCCCTGTCTCCCCTGCCCGGATGGGAGCCGGAGGTGGTGTCCGGGGTTGTCCTTGTATAATGATTTAAAACACCTGAGATTTAATAACTTTCTATGCGTGGGTTTGTGATAGGCAATAAGAACCTCTTGATAAAGCTGAAAACTTCTGAAGAACTTATTTGATATTTACGGATTTTCCATCATAAAAATTTCCATCATAAAAATTAAATACACACTCCAACCTACAGGCACTGTTGGATGGAGAGAGAGGGAGAGAGAGAGAGAGAGAGAGAGAGAGAGAGAGAGAGAGAGAGAGAGAGAGAGAGAGAGAGAGAGAGAGAGAGAGAGGAGAGAGAGAGAATTTAATTTTTATGATGGAAATTTTTACACAAGAGCGTGTATGTATGTTTAACAGATAAGGATTTTTTTTTTTTTTTAAAGTAACCACCATCTGGAATTTTTAACCAAACTCATGTCAACTGGATATTTTTCTATAAAGTCACTACGAAGAGAATTTATAGACTTGTTCATTACCCATGTTCACCTGACAGCTTGTCATGAGATACACTGTTTGATGCTCATTCTTTTAAAGCCATTTCCTGCCTGGCTGGCGTGGCTCCGTGGCTGAGCACTGACCTGTGAGTCGGGAGGTCACGTTCGATTCCCGGTCAGGGCACAGGCCCCGGATGCAGCCCGATTCCCAGTGTGGTGGGTGCAGGAGGCAGCCAATGAATGATTCTCTCTCATGATTGATGTTTCTATCTCTCCCTCCCTCTCCTTTCCTCTCTGAAATCAATAAAAACATTTTTATTAAAAATAAAAAATAAAACCATTTCCTTTACTTACTCATAGAAGCATAGCCCAGGCCTCATGTCATTCCACTGAATGCAATCATGTTACTCAGTCTCTGGTAACCAGTGGTAAGTGGTGAGGGGACTGCCTGTGTGCCGGTACCCGAGCTGAAATGTAACATCCCAGACCATGAGCTCCGTCCTAACTCACTCCTAAGGTTTGTGCCCCAAGGTGATGGTCTAGAGAAGGATAATCCTTGGACAAGTGAGTCAGGGTCAGCACAGAAGTGGTTTCCTCATGACTCTGAGGTCTGCAGGAGCTAACAGTGACAACGCCTGGCACATGGGAAGCAATCATTGCTGCTATGAAGCCATTAAGCAGCTATTGTTCATATTCCCTCTGGGGCCAGGCTACCTGCTCCATGAGTGCGGGGATTGTGAGCATAACTTTAAGCCAAACTCATTTACTCCCAAGCAGGTGATTTATGGACAAAGGACTCTCTCTCCCTCATTTCCTTCCCTGGGTCCCAGTTCAGTTCAGTTCTGCCCAGATCCTGACCCCCGGTTGTCTCTAGTTTCCATCCCGGCTTCTTCCTGTGGATGCTCCCACCTCTCAGACGGCCTGGGTGGACCAAGGTGCTCTCCGAGGAGGATCAGCCTCGGTCTGCTTCCCGCCTGGTTTTCTAAGGGAGAAAATCCTGCCCCACCTCCACCTTAACTCCACCACCAGCCTCGTTGATTGTTTCCAAATATCTGCCACCTCTGCAGCAGGCAGGACTCTGGGCCTGGAGACACATTGGTGAGGAGAAAAGCAGGCTTCCTTGCCTTAGGGGCGTGATGAGGCTAAAATCGCCACGATATCTGTTTTTTTCTTTTACAGAGACCAGAGGTGGGAAGAGACAGAGCATTTCATCCAGGTAACAGGTTGCCAAGCCACGAAGAGTGAGAACCACCAGGACACTGAGTAGGTGCCAGCCTGGCCTCTTTGCAACACCCTCACCAAAGCAAGGGACCCCTTTCCCTGCATGCCTTCCCTCAGGGCCGAGCTGGGAGCTGTTTGGGATCATATCATGGACCATGGCAGAGTCCTACCTCCTGAATTGCTGTGCACTGAGTTGCTAAAAGAAGAACTGGAATGTTCTTATTCTTTGCTCTGGAGTCAGGCCCTGGGCGCCAGAGCGCAGTGTCCCTGGAGAGCTGAGTCATTGTGGAAAGCTGTCCTCCTTTGGCCTGGAAGACGACTGCATTTATTCTCATCGGGATGCAAAGGGAAGGAGGAAGAAGGAGCGAACGCTCATTCTGTGCTTGCTCATGTCTGTGGTCAGCAGACAGCAGGGTTATTTTTAGACAGATGCAACATGCACAGTGGACACTGCCTTTCCTCACTCTCACCATGTGCACGGAGGGACCTGGAGAGCCTCATGCTAAGCGAAATAAGCCAGTTGGAGAAAGATAAATATCACACGGTCTCACTCATTTGTGGAATATAATGAACAGCATAAACTGATGAACAAAAATAGTCCCAGAGGAAAAAATAAATATTTTAGAAGATAATAGAAGTAATCCTGTTATTTGCAGATTTTTAATATTTCCTACAACTTTTGTGATCGTATACTATGACAGTACAATTTGGGAAACATTATTACATTTAAAATATTTTTCTTCTTGAAGGAAAAAAAGAAAAGAAATTGCCTTTCTTCTAATACATGGGTGATTCTACCACATGCTAATGGACATCAGTATCGCCTGGACAGCTTATTAAAATGGAGGTTGCTGGTACCCTGCCCTCCCCCCCCAACCCACTCCCCCAGTCCCTGATACAGTGGTTCTGAGGTAAAATACGTGCTGGAAGAGTCCTGGGCTTGTCCACCGAGCCTTGGAGGTAGTAAATGATTACTAAAGGGTCTGTGCAGTGTGACTCCTTCTGCAGTCACACTGCTGGGTGTGTGGAAGAGGGGGTGGTGACAGGAAAGCATGTTAAAAATAAGCACTTCAAAGGCTGTCAGGTCTTCATGGTAATAAACACCATTTGAATATTACAAAAGAAAAAGTGCATGCTAACAACCAGACATTAGAGTAAAAACTTCCCCAACTCTGCAGTTTTACAGAACAGTCTGGGAGTAGGAATAGCCTTTGCTGACAAATGTCTATGTGTAAAAATTCCAGGCCCTCGGGTGCTGCACAAGAACCACATGAAAACCTTCTCTCACGGTCTCGGATTTGCATGACAACACTGTCCAGCATTCACGCGGTGCTTACTCTGTTTCAGGTACTGCCTTCTGCCCTTGACACAGGCTAAGCTGGTAAAGCCTCACAACCAGATTGGGAAGTAGGTGCTATTCTTTATTTATTTTTTTTCTTTATTAAGGTGTTACATATGTGTCCTTATTTCCCCATTACCCCTCCATCCCCCCCTTCATGCCTTCATCCCCCTGTTGTCTGTGTCCATTGGTTAGGCCCATATGCATGCATACAAATCCTTTGGTTGATCTCTCCCCCTTCCCCTCTCCCCAGCTTCCCTCTGAGATTTGATGGTCTGATCCATGTTTCTCTGTCTCTGGATCTGTTTTTGTTCATCAGTTTATGTTGTTTATTATATTCCTTAAATGCGTGAGATCATGTGAATTTATCTTTCTCTGACTGA
Source organism: Pipistrellus kuhlii (assembly GCF_014108245.1). Taxonomy (NCBI): domain Eukaryota; kingdom Metazoa; phylum Chordata; class Mammalia; order Chiroptera; family Vespertilionidae; genus Pipistrellus; species Pipistrellus kuhlii. The sequence goes on from NW_023425427.1 coordinate 31,376,136, forward strand.
CTTATTTCACTTAGCATAATGCTCTCCAGTTCCATCCATGCTGTTGCAAATGGTAAGAACTCCTTTTTTTACCGCAGTGTAGTATTCCACTGTGTAGATGTATCACAGTTTTTTAATCCACTCATCTGCTGATGGACATTTAGGCTGTTTCCAAATCTTAGCTATGGTGAATTGTGCTGCTGTGAACATAGGGGTGCATATATCCTTTCTAATTGGTGTTTCTAGCTTCTTGAGATATATTCCTGGAAGTGGGATCACTGGATCAAATGGGAGTTCCATTTTTAGTTTTTTGAGGAAACTCCATACTGTTCTCCACAGTGGCTGCACCAGTCCGCATTCCCACCAGCAGTGCACGAGGGTTCCTTTTTCTCTGCATCCTCACCAGCCTTGTCATTTGTTGATTTGTTGATGATAGCCATTCTGACAAATGTGAGATGGTACCGAGTTGTTATTTTGATTTGCATCTCTCGGATAATTAGTGGCTTTGAGCATGTTTTCATGTGCCTCTTGGCCTTCCTTCTGTCTTCTTTCAAAAAGTATCTATTTAGGTCTGTTGCCCATTTTTTTATTGGGTTATCATCCTTTTGTTAAGTTGTATGAGTTCCTTGTAAATGTTGGAAATTAAACCTTTATCTCCAGTGATAACATTGGCAAATATGTTCTCCCATGCAGTGGGCTTTCTTGTTGTTTTGTTGATGGTTTCTTTTGCTGTGAAAACACTTTTTATTTTGATGTAGTCCCATTTGTTTATTTTCTCTTTAGCTTCCATTGCCCTAGGGGCAGTATCAGTGAAGAAATTGCTTTGACATATGTCTGAGATTTTGCTGCCTGTGGATTCCTCCAGTATGCTATTCTTATCCCAGGAAAGCTGTGGCAAGGTCATGCCCTCATGATATTTGTTATACCCAAGTGCCACCTCAGCTGGGAGGTGCTGATTCTTTTTTTTAAGGTGATGAATTAAAAACAAACAAAAAACAAACCTAACTTTACTTCCAAAGGAAACTTCATGTCTCCAACTGTTAATGGGAAATCAGTATCACTTGCCACACATAGGAGGCAACTATGAAAATGGATACAATGAACAGAAACAACGGCACTCACTTCTGCCTGAAATCTCTTGCTTGTCCACGTCAGAGATCTGCTTTGGGTTAGGGGAGAGGCAGAGAGTGGAAAAAAGCAGGGGTTGCAGAAGTATTAAAATATGTTAAAACCAAAATATAAATACAAATCAACAAAAAATAAAATCTACAATATGAATGCCAGAGTCCCCTGAATATAGTCACAAAAATTACAGACTTTTAAGCATACTTTTCTACCATGTGCTCTGGATTCCAGACTCGATTTCCTTCCTTCCTCGCCATGTCATCTGACTGCCCTGAGCCTCAATTTTCCATCTAAAAATGAGGACAGACTCAAAAGTTTAGACATGACACATACAGGAGTGGCACATGATAAATACTCAATAAAGCATTACGAACAATGGTCGTTCCTGAGGGGCGGAGGAATGACCTGCCACGTATCTTAGTTCCGTGCTTCATATGAAGCACAGGTCCAGGCTTTCCTGTGTTCTGGCTTCGGCAGAGCTAGGGCAGGCTAGGAGAGGTGGGGGTGACGATTCGCATTCACAGAGACAAGGCAAAATGCTGGGGAGGAATCATCTGCTGGGGGTTCTATGTGGGTGGTAAGGAGAGAGAGGACACTTCACATTTGAATATCTTAAAGTTGTTGCAAAACAAGAGAGATCACAGAACCCAGTTCCCCCTGGGTCATGGCCATGACCTTTGGCTGCAGGAGCTGCCCCTGGCCCCAGAGCCGTGAGAGGCAGCCGGACCCAAGCCCCGGTTGCCTTCAGTTCGAGCCCAGACCCCTCCAAACCACACTGTTCCTCCCACCCGCTGCCCCACGAGCACCTTCCCTGACCAGACCGCTCCGGCTCTGAGGGCAGGAAGGCACTGATGACCTATAACCCACATTTCCACGGGCTGGGACCCAGGATCGTTACTTACAGAGTGATTATTGGCTTCAGTCCTATCTACTGATTTACTAAGATGTCTGTAGGCTTTCTTAGAAAACCAGAAAGAAAGAAAAAAAAAAAGCAAGCAGCTTTGTGCCAAGTCCTGATTATATCAATTTTTCAAAAATAAATCCATACCAAGGGAAGCAGTTCAACTTGGCGGGGGAATCGGGGAGAGGGGGAGTGTTCGCGTCTCAATGGATTTTGATTCGGAACATGGCCTGGCCTTAGCAGCGCCTCTCCGAGGGGGCAGACAGCGAGGGGGAGCGGACAGGGTGTGACTGACAGGTTACAAAGCCTCGCTGAGCCTGCAGCTAAGCTCCAGACAAATCAGGAAGGAGCAGCCCCCACTTGGCTCAGCTAGAGGGGCTGGGTGGGCGCTCCTGGCCCGGGCGAGAAGAGGAGGAGGGGCGAGCCCCCGGAGAAAGGACAGGGAGGGGGCCCTGGCTGTGACTCGGTGTTCTGGGTTACGTCCGTGCTCATATGCACCCTGGGATCCTTCTTGGGAAGGGATTTGGATCCTGTCTGGGGAAAGGATTTCTTTCTTGCAGTTTTTCACAGCAAACACATGCCCAGGCGGCCGGGCGGGGGAGACAGTGGCCAGGCAGGAGCAAGCTAACCAGAGAATGCCTGTTTTTTTTGTTTTTTTTTTTAAAGGCGGCTGAGGCACGCCTTCCGGTGTTACAAGTGGGATGGTGGATGCAGAATGCCAGAAGTGCCAGTTACTCAGTGTCACCTACTCTTCTTCTTTATATATATATATATATATATATATATATATATATATATATATATGTGTGTGTGTGTGTGTGTGTGTGTGTGTGTGTATACACATACATATATATATATTGTACATATATATGTATGTATATATATGTATATATATTGATTTCAGAGAGCAAGGAAGAGGGAGAGAGAAGTAGACACACCAATGGTGAGAGAGAATCATCGACTGGCTGCCTCCTGCACGCCTTCTACTGGGAAGAGAGCCTGAAACCAGGGCATGTGCCCTGACCGGGAATCGAACAGTGACCTCCTGGTTCATAGATCAACACTCAAACCACTGAGCTGGGCTGAACAGGGTTACCTACTCTTCTGTGTTCTGCTGAGGGATGCTGGGGCCTTCCTCCTGTGTCAAGCACCCTCCTGCTAGATTCTGCCAGGAGGGGCCACTGGAGGCAGCTGAGATGGCAGGAGAGGGGCGTAGGGGACCTGCTCTCTCCCATTCGCTCACCAGAACCACAGGCCTTGCCCAGCAGTGACCTCCTCCCCAGCAGCAGCTGCTGGGTCCAGATTCCAGCTCCCCTCCCACGCCACTTCCCACAGCCTGGCTGTGCCCATAGCTGCCATTTGGCTACCCCTCCTCAGAGGCCCAGCTCTGCAGCCCCTTCTCGGAGCCTCTGGATGTTGATAACCCCTGTTCATTCCCTTCAGTCCTCCAACCATAGGACCAGGGAGCTCCTTCCTGCAGGGACTACATATAGCTTACCTCAGCATTTCCCCCCCCCCCTTTTTTTTTCCTTACAGCCTCCCCAACAAAGCCTTTGTGAATTTCCTCTATTAAATTTCTCTGTTGAAATACTACACATGGGTTTTGTTTACCTGACTGGACTATGACTAACCCGCTAGTTCTTCTGATTTTAAGAGAAGCCAAGAACCCAGACAATTTTATGGGAAAGAACCACGTGTCTGAAGACCAAACTCGGTCTCGTAGCTGATGTAGTGATACACTCGGAGATGAGGCAAGGCGTCCCTCTCTGGTTGCTGGGAACCTCGTCTGTGGGAATCGGGATGCTGCACCCATCCCCAGCAGTCCCCTCCACGGAAGGGAACAGCCTGGCCCAAGAATAAGCTCCTTTCCGGGGGTCAGCCTGCGCCAATGACTGGATAAGGCAGGTCAACAGAGGCCTGGCCTCTCCCTTCCATCTGGAACACCACTGCAGGGCCCGCCCACCCCAGAGCTCCCTGCGGGGTCGATGGGCTAAGGCCCATCATAGATATTTTTATGCCCAAAAAAAGAGCATTTGTGGGAAGTTTTAATTCAATGACCCCATGCGGGGTCAGCTTCTCCACCTGCCCAGACTGCCGCCTTCTTTTTCTTTTCTTTTAACCTCACCTGAGGATATGTTCACTGACCTTAGAGGGGAAGAGAGAGAGAGAGAGAGAGAGAGAGAGAGAGAGAGAGAGAGAGAGGCTGCCTTCCCCACATGCCCTCCCAGGGATGAAACCCACTGCCGAGATATGTGCCCTAACCAGAATCAAACCTGAATTTGGTATATAGGAGGATGCTCCAACCATTGAACCGCCCAGCCAGGGCTCAACCTGCCTCTTCATGTTCTTCCTGGTGAAGATCCCTAGAGAACTTCCTGTCACATGTGGCATGCAGCTCTCCATCTCAGTCTGTTTCCAGGGAACCCAGTCTAGGCCAAGACTGCTCTAGTTTAGTACATACTAGGTGTACCGGTTAATACTGCGGATTTTTTTCAATAGATGGAGTTACACATATGTTAATACATATGTGATTTGATATATATGCTATTTTGTTGTATTGAAAGCAAGCTTCCAAACTTCATATGTCCAATTTGCTGAAGGTGTTAACATCATAGATATTTTTATGCCCAAAAAAGAGCATTTGTGGGAAGTTTTAATTCAATACTTTATTTTGAAGAAAAGTGCTGCTGAAATTTATCATATACTTTGGGAAGTTTATGGTAAATATGTTTATGTCAAGATACTTGTGAACTCTGGTTAAACATTTTAAAAGTGATGATTTCGATTGGGAAGACAAAGAATGTCCAGGTCAATCGAAAAAGTTGAAGACCAACAATTACAAGCATTATTGGATGAAGATGCATGTCAAACTAAAATACAACTTGCAGAAAGATTAAACATTGCTCAGCAAACAATTTCTGATCGTTTACAAACAAGGGAAAGATTTTAAAGGAAGGAAAATGGATGCCACATCAACTGAGTGAAAGACAAATGGAAACCGAAAAGTCATCAGTAAAATACTGCTTCAACAGCACAAAAGAAAGTCTTTTTTGCATCGAATTGTGACTGGCGATGAAAAGTGGATTTATTTCGAGAATCCCAAATGCACAAAATCATGGGTTGGTCCAAGTCAACCATCAACATCTCCTACAAGGCCAAATAGCTTCGGAAAGAAGACAATGCTCTGCATTTGGTGGGATCAGGAAGGTGTAGTGTATTATGAGCTTCTAAAACCAGGTGAAACCATTAATACTGATTGCTACCGCCAAGAAATAATCAACTTGAGCCACGCTTTGATAGTGAAACAACCAGAATGTGCCAGAAGACACAGCAAAGTAATTTTGCTTCATAACAACACACCATCACACACTTTAAAACCAGTTAAAGACACTTAAAAGATCTTGCCTGGGAAGTATTAACCCAGCCACCATGTTCATCAGACCTTGCTCCTTCAGATTACCACTTGTTCCAATTGATGGCACACAACTTTCTGAGTAGCACTTCAAAACGTACGAAGAAGTAGAAAATTGGGTCTCTGAATAGTTTGCCTCAAAACAAGAAACTTTCTATTGGGATGGTATCCACAAATTACCTGAAAGATGGGGGAAATGTGTAGCTAGCGATGGACATTACTTTGAATAAAGCAACTTTTGATGTTGCTCTTGAAATTATCATGTTTTCTTGGATCACAAAATCCACATTGTTAACCAGTACACCTAGCAGATATCGCACCCATATAGGAAGCATGTGAAAAAATAGAAACACCTAATTTCACCAAAAATAATTCAACTGAAAAAAAGAAGGGAAAGGAATGAGGGCCAAAGATGTGGGGAGAATAACGAGGAGTGGGGGGGTGCGGGGGGGTGGGGGCGTGGTAATGGTCCGATTGGAATGTCACGTGCAGGGGAAGTGCCCAGAAGCAAAGCAGTCATTAAGAGCACAACGACTGCCCACAGCAGGTGCCATTGGTAGAGCCAGGAAGACACAGCAGCCACTTCAGCCTTTCTGTCTCCCCAGAGCTTGAGTGGACAGAGCAAGAAACCCTGCCAGGGAGGTCATCTGAATGAACTTGAACTTGCTCCACCAGCAGGATCTTCACAGCCTGACGGAGGAACGAGTGCTCCTTTGCAGAATGCCTGCGATTCCTCCTTCTTGGGTGTGCTGGAGCTACAGGTGATGGAGATGCTGACAGAGTCCCAGCTAAGGCTGAGCAGGAGGAGCTGCCACACTGCAACGCCCCCCCTCCCCCCCGTGACTCCTAGCCAGCCCAGTGAGGAGAGAGCACCAGCCTCCCAGGCTCTTCACCTGCAGCGGGAAAGCTGAGTCCGCTGCATTGGCTGGTGTGGGAGGGGTGAGGGATCTGGGCCAGGTTTGGCCTTTGCAGGTCTGCAGGAGGCAGGACATGCACCTCGCTGGCCTGTCCCACTTTGGGGAATATGAACTTGCTTTTTCATTAAAGGATAACACGTTCCTTTCCCTGTGGCCCCCTCCCGCAGCTCAGCACGTTTGCTGACCAGCAGGTTGGTCAGCACAAGCCAGATCACGTCAAAGGGGAAACGCGGGGAGGCAGGGGTCAACCACGCTGTAATATTTAACTATATTACTTAGAAGCAGCTGGAGAAAACTCATTTTAATTTTCAACTTCAAAGGGAGGCTAAGGCCAAGGGGATTACTGTAGAATCCCCTGGGGACATATTAAGGAATAACGTTTTGAAGGGCATGGGAAATAAAATAGGTGAGGCCTCTCTCTTATCAGAGGCCTGCGGCCTCACTGACTCCTGTCTGTCTGTGGGTCTGACATTGCCAGGGGAGCAGAAGAGACAGAAAAATAACCATTGTCAGTACAAGTGTGAGGACGATCACACTCTGAACATGTGTTACTCAGTCACATCTTTGAATGTGTGTTCCTATGACGGAGAAGTTGGAATGGGAGTGAACCATCCCAGGGATCCGATTAGCCAGCATCACACACTCAGATGAGTGGCCCAGTCCGACGGCTGGTGCGCACATATGTTTCTGGTAGACAGAGGAAGTTCAGCCGGCATTGGCGTCCCTTACTTGGAATATTAAATGGGTCCAAACCTCCCAGAGCAATGGTCGGCAAACTCATTAGTTAACAGAGCCTAATATCAACAGTACAACGATTGAAATTTCTTTTGAGAGCCAAATTTTTTAAATTTAAACTTCTTCTAACGCCACTTCAACAAAATAGTCTTGTCCAGGCCGCGGTTATTTTGTGGAAGAGCCACACTCAATGAGCCAAAGAGCTGCATGTGGCTCGTGAGCCGCAGTTTGCCAACCACAGTCCCAGAGCATTTCAAATGGCAGCCATCCACTTTCTGGCAATCAAGTTTGTCTTTCAATATGTAACATTGCAACTGGTCACCAAGAAATTCAAGAAAATGTCTTAAACACAGCTTCCTTCTTTTGTCCATTCAAAAAAAGAATGACTGAGCCACCGCTGTGTACCAGACCCAGGGCTTGGCTCAGTGTGTAAAGGCCAGGAGGCAAAGCAAAAGCAGCCCTGGCCTTGATGGAGTTCCTTGTCTTCCGGAGAATACAGACCTTGAACTAGTAAATAATCACAAGTGCGCTGTGTGCTGCGCTGGGAGGGCCTGATCTCACTCAGGAGCCAAGGAGGTAACAGCCTCTGAGGCTCCACAGATAAGGGAGTGCTGGATACACGGAGAGATGAGGGGAGGAGAGAGATCATCTCCAGGGGCCCAAACATGAGACATCATGGCACATGAGGAAGGCTGAGAGCAGCCCCAGAGGGGAAGCAGGGAAGGCTGGCGGGGGAAGATGGTCAGGACCTGCTACGGAGTGCCTTCCCAGCTGGGTTATCAATCTGTGGCTTTACCCTTTGAGATAAGCAGGGAGGTGACTCGTTAATAGATCCTCGGTCTGCAGACGCAGAGTGCATTGTAAAGGGATAAGACGAGGTAGAGAGGGGAGTTAGGAAACAAATGTTCTTGTGCAGAAGGGAGAGGATAATGTTTGGATCAGAATGGGTAGCATATAAAGGAGAGGGTGAAAGATATTTTCAAAACACCTGTTTGAACAATTTACAGGAGTGAAATAAGCAAAATTTAGAGGTAAAGAATGTTGGATGTGAAGGGCAAAGAGTGACTCCCAGGGTTCTTTGTGGAGGTGGGGGAGATGGCAGTGTCTGCTCCCAATGAGAGAGACCAGGAGGTGCAGAGGTTGGGGCTGGGCAGCGGGGTGAGGACCGGTCAGGCCTGAAAGGCAGGCCCAGCAGTGACCATGAATCGCTCTGAGCTTTCTGAGTGCACATGCTGAGATATCGATTTGGAACTGATATAGTTATGCAGGCAGAGGAAGGTTTGGGACCCAAACAAATAAATGAGATGATGTAAATCTGGAGTTCTCAGACTTGTTAATGAGGACCTACAATAAGAAATGTACTTTACATCACACACACACACACACACACACACACACATGCCCCAAGCACAATTACCCTGAAAATGCTTACCGTCATCATGTGTAACGTTCAGCAACCCTCTGTTCCTCCTCCCAATGCTGGCCACGACCTTCTGTGCTGATTTAGTGACCTGGCAATGCGTGGCTGTCCACAGTGTGAAAAGTCTATTCCAGAGTGCAAGGCGAGAAATAAAGAGGGTCCAGCACAGAGCCCTGAGGAATTCCATTGTTTAGGGCTCAGCCAGAGGAGGTGGCACTGAGAGGACTCGATGGAGAGGGGGTGGGAAGGCCCCGGGACCAGCAAGGGCTCTCCTGACACTTGTGAGAGGAACAAGCAGCCCCCAGGGTCACGTCCGCACCGGGTCATCGCCAAAGCCAGCAAGTGCCACGTCTCCACCTCGTGCCCCTTTCTAGAGCAAGGAAGCCTTTTCCGAAGCCCCCAGCGCCCCCCCCGCCCCCCGCCCTTTCACCTCCTTGACCAGGCTGGGCCCCTGGACAGGCCCCGGCCAATCGCTGGCACAGGCAGCAGGTTTACCAAGTTTGGCTGAGGCTGATTAACAGCATTCCCAGTGTGGCTGGGAGGGTTTAGCACAGGGGAGGGTGGACACCTGACCCATACTTCTAACAGGGGAGGGGCGAGGGGAAACAGTCACGTAGATTCCTTGCTACCTAAAGTGTGATTCAGGGACGGACGGCACCTGGAGCTTGTTAGCGATGCAGACGTTCGGGCCCCATCCCAGGCCTGCCGAACCGGGATCTGCACGTTCTCTGGAGCCTCAGGTGGCTCCCAGGCACGTGTGATTGGAGGAGCACGCACACTGCTTTGCACGCACACATGTTCATTTACTCTCACAGGGTTCCTTCTCATTGTCTGCATACGGGGGCAGAGCAGGGTTTTTGTATAAACACAGCGAGCTTCCGGCTGTGACCAGCCCACGCCATTAATATTGTTCCTTCAGATCACCCTGTTCTGATGAGGTGTGAGCTCCTAGCCCAGGCTGACAAGTCCATTGGCTGCTGAAAGTTATGTATTCTCTAACAGCCCTAGGCAGGATCTGCGGTTTGTGTGCTTTCAAAACAATATATATATATATATTTTTAGTATAGTCCAAATCATTTCACTGAGTCCACAGGATTTCAGACTTTGCATGAGAACTTCCACACGCAGGCAGTGGGAGCTAAGCCCCTCCTGAGACCTAGCAAATAGTAAAAGTTTTGGGATAAGCTTTCATTGAGTGAGTTCTGCCCAGTGTTTGAGGTTCTGAGACTGTAAAAGACACATAGAGGGCTTAAAAAATAGAATAAATTTGGTTAAAGAATTGGGGGATAAATTTAAGAGGAACTGTTAAAAGAATTAACAAATCTTAGGCTGACCTATGATGGGCATAATGAGAGTACAAGAAATAAGCTTTTGTTATTTAAAGTCATTAAGTCTGGGGTTGTTTGCTAAAGAGCAAAACCCAGCTCATACCCACGATACATTTGTAAATGATTGGTGCTCAGTAAATACTATGAGTTTATAATTTTTAAAAAATCCATTAGAAGCAGCAATTAATATTTACCAATTGTAAATTTATACAGTGAAATATCTTCTTAAACTCAGGTGTCAAGAGAGACACTGAGGCCCAGCCGGCGTGGCTCAGTGGTTGAGCCTCGACCTATGAACCAGGAGGTCATGGTTCGATTCCCAATCAGGGCATGTGCCTACGTTGCTGGCTTGATTTCCAGTATGGTGCAGGCAGGAGGCAGCTGATGGATGTATCTCTCTCATTGATGTTTCTCTCTCTCTCTTCCTCTTTCTTCCTCTCTCAACGAAATCAATAAAATATATTTTTAAAAATTAAATAAAAGTTTCTAATCATCTGAATGTCACAGGCCCATAATAGTTTACAGTTTCTGTTGTGGCACATTCACCATTTGGATACACTCCTGGCTGTGAAGGGACATAACTTGAGTCCCTCAAAAATAGAGTGAGTCATCCTTCTGAGGCAGTCAGTAGCAATGTGGGTAGAGCAACACTTTCTTTATACTTCTTCATACCCCTGGAACTCCCTTCTGAAGTATTTTGTACATATTGTGATAGAAGTGCTAGAAGAAACATGGTGTTCCAAAGATAGATTCTTATTTCCAAGACTCCAAGAAGAGGAAGGAAAAATCTCAACATCCATATTTCCCTGTTCAACCACAGATCCACTTCTGCAATAGCAGCAAAAATGGAAGAGGGGGGAAATCTAATAAAAAGGCAGGAAGGTACCCATTTAGTGCTGTTTACTCCCAAATCAACCTTCCTCCCTTCTTCTCCCCTCTAACCTCTACCCCAAAGCTCTGCCTTGGTTCTCACTTGTTTAACTGGGGGGAAATCAGATTCAATCAGGAACACTTACAGAGCTTTTCAATTGATCTCAGGGTCTACAAAGCTGACATTCTCCTGTCTTCTCAAGAACCTTATTATTCAGTGCTGGAAAAATAAAAGAAAATTAGTATTTATGCTCCAGTATGATGAACTATGAAGGGTCATTGAAAATATGCAATCAGCTGAAACCGGTTTGGCTCAGTGGATACAGCATTAACCTGCGGACTGAAAGGTCCCGGGTTCAATTCCAGTCAAGGGCATGTACCTTGGCTTGTAGGCACATCCCCGGTGCGTGGTGTGCAAGGGGCAGCTGATTGATGACTCCCTCTCTCTCTTCGATGTTTCTAACTCTTTATCCCTCTCTCTTCCTCTCTGTAAAAAAATCAATAAAATAAATTAAAAAGAAAATATGCAATCATTAAAAATAATTCTTTCAAAAACATGTTGTCCTAGTGGAAAAAAGCAAAATACTAAATGATATATACAGTGTGATCCTAATTTTGTAAGTAACACACACTCATGTCCAGGAAAGAATTGGGGATCAAATTGGCAGGCTGAACACACCTGTCTACTTTCTCCCTTCCCCAGATTACATGAAAAGGCCAACCAAAAAAAAACATTATAATCAAAGCTCAGAAAATTTGAAGATTTCCTAGAAAACAGAAAGAGGGTAGAATTGGATTGGCTAGGCAATAAATAGTAGGGAAAAAAAAGACAAGAGACAGATACTGCAGAGGTAAGAAAGAACTGTTTTGTATGAGAACATTCAGAGGAACTTCAATGTCAGGGTTAACCACTACAATGGGTAGGGCCGATCAATAAATTAAAAGATTGGTTTATGAACTGCTGGGCCTGTCACCATCCACTCATGTCCTTGCTGTCTGCTCCCATCTTAAAACCTCAGTAACAGCTTTAGACAGGAGACCTGGGGGTTTCCGATAGAAGAGCTGTCTCTGGACAGAGAAGCAGAGCACGGCTTGATAATTCTACACAAACAACAAGAATTGGGGTGGAGAGAAGTGCCCAGAAAAGGACACTGTGAGATGCTTCTGATGTGAGAGGTACCTAGACCACTTGTCCCGGGGAGAGGAAACTCCCACACCGAGACAATCTGCCGGCACATCGACAAGATGCTACTCCACACACCCTCGGAGCTGGCTCCTGCAGTCAGAACCTTTAGTCACTGGAATGGTTGCTGCAGCCATGGCATGGGAAAGCAGCCGTGCCAAAGACACAATCAGGCTTCTGGACTATTGACAATATAATCATCAGCTACTTAAAAGCTGGGCTGAATATCCAATGGGCATAGATGAGAATTAGAGGAGTGACCTGGAATCCTGGGCCAACGATCTCTGCCAGAACACAGTGCAAAGAGATGAAGAGATTCCCAGAAGTTCCTACACATTTGTCTGTAGAGTGTGTAATGGAGGCTGGTGTGGATAAATGGTTGAAATAAATAAAAACGTATAAAAAATAGATACCCCCAAAAAAGTGTATTTGGAAACCCAATTAAAAAAAAAAAGAGTTTGTAATGAAGGGAGCAAAGGGAATAGATGGAAGGGCATTCACAAGGCAGGGAAGGCTGGTTTTCAGTGCTGAAGAAACATTAGGAACTCATAAATTCTTATGCATTTTAATTTATTTCAGGTCATTTTAGTTTTTGAAATTTGGTGCTCAAATTGTCCCATCTTGGGATTGTGCAGTGGTTCTCAACCAAGGGCAATTTTAATCTCCAGGAGATATTTGGCAATGTATGGAGACTATATGACTATATATATATATATATATATATATATATATATATATATATATATACTTTCATTGGTTTCAGAGAGAAAGGGAGAGAGAGATAGAAACATCAATGATGAGAATCATTTATTGGCTGCCTCCTGCACATCCCACACTGAGGATCGAGCCCGCAACCCAGGCATATGCCCTGACTGGGAATCCAACCATGACCTCCTGGTTCATATGTAGATGCTCAACCACTGAGCCATGACTGGATATATATTTTTTTATTTCCATGACTGGGTATCTAGTGGGTAAAGGTCAGGATTGCTACTAAACAGCATATAATGCATAGGAAAGTCCCTCCTGTGAAGGGGCTTTCAAAATTTGGCTTAAAATATCACTAATGTTGAGGATAAGAAACCCTAGGCTAGTGGCCCTTCAGGTTAGCATAACTTGTGGGGGTTTTGTTTTTGTGGAGTTTCCTTGCTTTCTGGTTCAAAATTATGTCTCTTAGTTCTTCTGCCTGAGACCTAGAGTCAGCCATTTCTATAACGATGCTTGGCTTTGGGGTGGGCACTGGTGACAGAGACCACCACCTGAAGTCTGTGATGCTCATTGCTCTGGGCTGTCCTTGCTTCTAAAAGCCTTTCAGTGATAGATTATATGCAATTTTCAGCAAAAGCAAAATAAATTGTGAACTCATAACAAATTTTTAAGCTAAAATTTCAGATGATTCAGATCTTCCTTGATTTTGCTGTGCATCTCATGCTGAAAATGTTGCTCTGTACTGATATTAACCTATTCAGTTTATCCTAGAATATATATACAGAAACTTAAAAAGGATACTCTACATTCTTATTAACAATGAGACTACTGAATGCATATTAGGATTTATTTGTGGGTGGGAAATAGAAGATCGGTGTTGAAGAAAATTTCCCAAGGTGGGACACAGAACCTACTTCATATTCACAAGTCACTGGCAGTCATGCCAACTAGCATTAACTCAGGCAGTCCAATTCTGCCCTGGCTTGAGGCTTCTGCTCTGATCCAAAGTGGCCACAGAAGTGTGGTCTCCTTCCAGTTTCACAAGAATCCACGAAGAAATTAAATCTCTTCTGGCTTATTTGTGGATTAAATTGGAAGTCGAGGTATTCAAGAACAAAATTTGTCTTCTTATTTAAGACCCATTAGGTTCACTCAAGGGTGAGTGTGAGTCTTGTGTGGTATCTAATATCACCGTACCTCACAATACTACACGTTTTCTGAGTGGCTGTCTGTACTCTTGTCAACCTAAAAATGCCTCCTTGGGAAAGTGAGGGGAAAGGAGAGGTGGTAGTGGTGAGTAGTGGGGGGGGGGGGGGGGGGGGAAGAGTTCCCAAAGCAGAGAAAACAAAAAGGAAGAGAGGAGGAAATGGCCAGTGTTCAGTGAACCCAGACGTGTGAAAGGCTAATCCAGAAATCACTCAGGAGTCACCAGACCCTGTTGACATCGCTTGCTACGCACACGCTCACCTTCTTTCCCCATCTCCCACAAAGCCTCACTTCCTGAAGCGAAGTGACCTTCTGAAATCTGGCCACTCAACCTCAGCTCTTGGCCCCATGCCCCTCCTATGCAACAGCTTCTACACACCATTAGCTTCCTTCCAAAGTCCCCCTGGCGTTCTTACCCAAATGCAATACATTCTTCCTGTTTTCAAGAGAAGGGTACGGGCCAAGCATGCAGCAAACAAAGAGGGCAGAAGGCTGTCAGAAGTTCCAAGGCCCCGCAGGGAGCGTCTGAAAGGAGGGGGAGGTTTCAGAGGCTCCAACATGGAAGGCAGAACAGTGCTTGGAACACGGCTCACTCCGGGATCAGAACAGCACCCATGGGGTGGTCATACTCACAGGAACAGGGTGTTGAAAGAGTGATTATGTGTTAAGATAGTTTGGCTGTCAACCAAATAACATGTTACTGCCTGCTGCCAAGCCAGACACTTTTGCTGACTGGTGACTTTTTAAGAATGATGACAATAAATAAATAAACTGGTTTAAAGGCAAAACATCATTTCCCAGATGGGTTTATTGTTGAAGAGATGGGAGCTGGGATAGGAGGACTTTAGCTTGGCCTCTGATGGGTCCCAGAATGTTCCTCTACTGAAGGTGGGCTTCTGTCCATATTCCTCCCAGAGTATCCATTCGCCATCAGTCCCACACTGTCTACATGAATGTCAATGAATCATCAAACTCTGTCTCTTGCAGTTTCTTCACCTTTAGATGGAGTCAATATCACTGGCCCCTTATTCTCACACTCAGTGCTGGGTACGTAAGGAGGTGGAAGAGGGTAGGAAAGTTGGCCTGTGAGTGAAGGCAGACCCAGCAGACAAGGGAAGAACATAAGGAAACCCAGACAAAAGCCCACAGGTCTCCTGAAACGGACTCTGTAGGGTGACGTTTTGGTGTTCGGCTGGCTCTTTATTGGATTCCTTTTCTGTCCTCCCAGTCCTGAGGTGTTGGCCTGCTGTTCTGCCTCAGTTTCTGCCCCTTCGAGACTGATGAAGACCAGGGTGCTTTCTCTCAATGCCTGTGACTTTCAAGGTCACGGAAGCAAGTCCACATCTACTTTCATTTTCTACTTTACAAAGTCTTTTCACTGCTAGTAGTTGTGGGAATGTGGGTATACCGCAACATAAACAACAGGGAAACCACAAGTAATAAAAAATTATTTAAAACTCCAAGTCAACTGGTTTGAGTTATCCGTGGTCATTGCTGAGGCATCAAAGGGGAATAATGGTCATGCAGCAGTAATGTATGTGGTTCAGAACTGAAGCTGAATCACAGTAAGAAAATCTTATTATTTAATAATTTATATATATTTATAAAACAAACACAAACATGCAAAAATAACTGTAACCATCTCCAGGTATGTCTCAACCATTGTCATGAAGGAGACAGGTGGTTCCCAGCAATACTTCCTATTTCTATATTGATTTTTTCACCCCTTTCTCATCTACTCTCTTCATATACTACAGATTCTTCTGATTCTCCTTGATGCCCCACCTCATTCAAGATAAACTCCTCAAATATTCTGAGCTCAGGGATCTCATGTAAAGTCACTACTCCCTCTCATCCTCCTGCCACCTCTCGGATCTTGCTCTTTCTTACCCAGTTTCTCACCAAAACAAACAAAAACCCACCACCAACAAAATGCACTGCTCTGGAATGTCAGGGTCCTCCTTAAAGGACATGAAGTGAAGAATCTGTCTGACAAACTATGAGGCACTATTTACCCTTTATTAGAACTAGAGGAGGGCAAGTACAGAGACCTGCTTGCTCAAATATTCGTGTGGTCACAGGAACTAGGCCTGACTTGTTCTAATGCCCAGTCTGATTCACCCCTCCCCCAGTTTTGGTCTAAAACAAAGAAGGCCAACCCTTTGGGTGAGCAGTTCTAATAGAGTGCTGTCCCTCCTTCCTCTACACTTATCTCTGGGGCCCTACCATTTACCTGCTCTTGGGACTCAACTTCTAGGGCACATCTTATAGTTGGAAATCCTAGGTATTCCCCAGATTTTTGGGATTACGACAGTAATAAAAGTAACAATAATGGTGAGGATGATCCTAGCTAACTTAGACAGGGCATTTTCTATGTGTCAGGCACTGTGTAAACATTTAACATTGATTGTGTCTTCTGGTTTCTAAGTCCTAAAGAACTGCGTTAGTTACCAATTGCCACAAAACTTGGCAGCTTAAAGCAGCACACTGTGTGTTAGGAATCTGGGCGTGACTTAGCTGAGTACTTGGCTTCGAGGTCTCTCAACCACCGTGCTGCATAAGCTACAGTCACCTCAGAGCTCATCTGGGCAAGGATTTGATTTCAAATTCACGTGGTCAGGATACAGTTCCACACGGGCTCCAGGACTAAGGGCCTCAGAATCCTCACTGACTGTTGGCCAGAAGCTGCCCTCAGTTCTTTGTCTTATGGCAACTTCCTTCCTCAAGGGTACAAGCTATGAGGTAGTGAGATAATGCTAGCAAGACAGACATCACAATCTTTTGTATCTATTCATTGAAGTGACACCCATTACCTTTGCCATATTCTTTTGGTTAGAATTGAGCCACCATGTCCAGCCCACACTCAAAAGGACATGGTCCATGGGGGTCATCTTAAAAATTTGCCAACCTCAAGACCAACTAGAGAAAGAGGGAGA
Source organism: Pipistrellus kuhlii (assembly GCF_014108245.1). Lineage (NCBI taxonomy): Eukaryota > Metazoa > Chordata > Mammalia > Chiroptera > Vespertilionidae > Pipistrellus > Pipistrellus kuhlii. The sequence continues at coordinate 31,392,856 of NW_023425427.1, forward strand.
AAGAGTTGTTTTAAGATTTCAAGGATAATATCAAGACTAGAAGATGAAAGTAGTTCAGGGTATAAGGTTTGAAGGCAGTTAAGGTAGACATTAGGAGGTAGAATGGGGACATACCCTATAGCATTTTTGATCCAGTGTCTTTAATTTTACACTTATTTATTATGCAAAGAACTGCTTTCTTCACTGGAAGGTAAATGAAAATTAATGGTAATGGACTAGGGGGATAGAGAAATAGCAAAGAGGAACTGAAGATAATCTCTCTGGATAGGAGTGATCCAGAGACCCCCCTGGGTAGGGACATATATCATTAAAAAAATGAAAGAATGAGGGCATGAACCAGGTCTAGAATAGGGTGTCTTTAAATAAAGACAGTCAATATGGAAGAAACACATTTTTGACAAAAAAAAGAGAAGTGGATTCTAGAAAGATTTTTTTGAGGCAACACTACATAGAGCAGCAGTATGGGGAGAGGACAGGAGTCATTTTTTTAGCAGTATCTATCAAAACACAGTTTTAAAATGTATATTTTATGAGGAAAATAAGATTACAGGACTTTTCAGGGTCTTTAGTATGTTAGTATGCTCTGTGAGATCCTAAAATGTGTGAGGGAGGGTGCGGTTTGACTAGGCAGAGCTTCTCAGAAGTATTTATTTGTTTTATGTGGAGATGGTAACATGCTATATATTTCAGGGAATGCTCTTTTGTCAAATGCCTGTGGCTTTTTTTTTATTTTTTATTTTTTTTATTTATTTTTTTTTTTAGAATGGGTTGGATTTGGTTCAAACATTTCTCTAAGCCAAGAATGGTGGCCAGTGGTTGTACAATAAGCAAAACATTTTTATCCAACACCTATGTGATAAGCAGAAATAACCCTTAACATTTGGACACCAACAATGGGAAAGATACAAAATCAGAATCAGAGTAGAAGTCACCAGATCATCACCTCTTACAACTACCCACAGAAATCCTTCCAAATTCCCGAAGCTCTGTCTATTACAATTCTCTCCAGCACTCTTCCCCTCCTGCTTGTCAGCAGAGAAGGAATCAGGGAGTTCACCCCGTGGGATTTTCTCTTGGATTTTTTTTTTTCAATATCATAGTACAAAGGCATTAAAGGGAGAGTCAGTGAGAGAGGTAAGACAAACATGTTCAGAGCCAAACATGTTTAAAGTCTTTTTAGTACAGAGAAAGAAATAAGAAATCGGGACTTCCTGCTAAACTGCAAAGAAGATAGTTCATCAAGGAATGCTAATTTCTCTAGCATTCGTGGGGAATTACCCACTGTGAGGATTAAGACACCAATGTTCTTGTAATCAGTGATGGGAGACCTCCCCTCAAATAACTGGAGTCAGCAGAGGGTCCTCTCCAGCTCAGAAAAACAAGGCAGCTATGAGAAGCCACTCCTTCCTGTAGTACACAGTGCTGTGTTTTTCGGTTAATCCTCCAACATACATTATAGTTACTTTCAATGGTTAATGAATACCTTCTAAGTGCCTGCTTCATTTAATTGTCCAAAGGCCAATTGGTCCCAGAGCATATAAAGCTACGAGGAGCATTCTCTTTGAGCTGGGGAGTGGCAGGGTCAGGGAGCGGGTTCCCGAGGAGGAGGGATGCGGAACAGAACTGGTGCAGTCCTCTGTGCCCTTGCCCTTCTGACAGGCTTTCTGATCATCTGCCTGGGGGCCTTCTTCATCTCCTCAGGCTCCACGTTCAACTGTCGGTGGAACCTGATCCTGGCCTATTTGCTTCTGCCTCTGGGGTTTGTGATCCTTCTGAGTGGGATTTTCTGGAGCACCTACCGCCAGGCGAGTGAAAACAAGGGGATGTTCAGCCATGTGCTCAGACCACATCTTGCTCAGGGGGCCGTGGCCCCAGCCACAGTGGACAGGTATGTGCTGATAAGCCAGAGGACAGATGAGGGTTGAGATGGGGCTGAGTTCTGGGAAAGCTGAGTGACTCTAACCCGCTGTGGAGCGCTCGACATGTCTCATGGGGCTGTATGTCTAGAGCCAACGTGTTATCATCAGGGGATTACTCTGGGGTTAGTTATTAGGAATAATGGTGCTGTCTCTAGGGAAAACCATGAAGTAAAGGGAATTTATACCCTGCCACCATCTCCTGCCGCCTCCGCCTCCCTTTCCTCCCACACACACATTGAAAACACACCTAAGCCAATTTAAGAGGCCCAACACAACCAGGTTGTAAGGAAAGCAAGACCAGAGCCTAATTCTGCCACACAGCAAGGGAACAAGAGGCATAAAATCAGTCCTGCATTAGGAACTCAGTGAAGTCCCAGCTTAATAACCCTTTAGGTATTGTGATCATACTTTGCAGGAAAGATTCATTTGAGGGAAAGCAATTATATTCCAGAGGTAAAATTTAGATAACCTTGCCACAGTGCACCCATTAGAGTGGCTATTATTAAAAAGAAAACCCAAGTGTCAGCAAGGGTGTGGAGAAATTGGAAACCTAGTGCCCTGCTGGTAGGAATGTAAAGTGGTGCAGCCACTGTGGGAAATGATAGGGAGGTTCCGCAAAACATTAAATACAGAATTACTATTTGATCCAGCAATTCCACTTCTGGGTATACAAACAAAAGAACTGAAGGCAGGGCTTTGAACGGCTATATCTACACCAATATTCATAGCAGCATTCTTCACACTAGACAAAAGGAAGAAACAATCTAGGCCATCAGTGAATAAACTGATCAACAAAATGTGGTGTATACATGCAATCGAGTATTTTTTTTCAGCCTTAAGAAGGAATTCTGATACATGCTACACCATGGATGAACCTTGAAGACATTATGCTAAGTGATATAAACCAGACACAAAAATACAAACATATATGAGTTCAGTTATATAAAGTATCTAGAAAAGTCAAATTCATTGACAGAAAATAGAACAGTGGTTGTCAGGGGCAGGAGGTGGTGGTGGGGGATGGGGAGTAACTGTTTAATGGGCACGGGGCTTCAGTTTGGGAGATAACAGTGATGATGGTTGCACAACAATGTGAATGTACTTAGTGTCATGAGCTGCACAGCGGCCAAAGTGGTAAATTCTATGTTATATATTCTACCACATTAGAATATTTCAGTTAACCTCATGGTTAGTATCAGACAACCCCAAACCTCCTAATTCTTGGCTGACCACAGGACCATTTAGGGATAAAACATCAGGCATCATCCTGAAGGTACGGGATGTAAGACTCCACAAATCCTTTACCCTCTTCACCTAAAATACTTTAGCTACTCTGTATATTTTGCTACTCCGTGTATTTTGAATAAGTAGTGCACTTTTACCCATGACTTGATTTTTTGACATTATTATGCTAATTAATGATACTAATTATAATAATCTAAACCCATTTCTGATGTTTATTATACTTACACAAGCAAGGACTCGGAGTTCGATAAAATGTTGAGAAAACTGAAGTGATTTTAGAAGATGCATCTAGAATGCTGACTTTATTTTGCATAAATGTTATATAATTGTCTCCAGAGTATGAAATTCCTGATAAGAATAATTGATTACCTCTTGAGTGTAGCTTAAATTTATTAATACATACATAGCATCACTGTGCAGAAATGCCTTAAATTATAGACAGCATGACGCTCCCCGTTTATTGACTCTTCCTATTGCATCTAGTAGATAGATGCCCAGCTCAGTCAAAATGGCTAGCAAGTCAGCCATGGGAAGTTACATTTCCCGGAAGCATTTGCATTTAAATGGGTACCCAGGTTAAGGAATAAGAAGCAAATGGGCTTGCAGTGGTAGAATCCAGGGCACTGGAAATGAAACTGCTGGGGGTGGAGGGTTGGGAGAGGTGAATGGGGTTTGTGGGGCAGGCAGCAGTCACCCTGGAGCCTCTCATATCACTTTAGGGGAGCAGTTGCCAACCGGTGGTCTGTGAAGTCCGAAAGGTTTGGACTGCTGCTTTAGAGAAGGGCTCACCTTATTGTTTTCAAGTGTCTTAATACATGTGCCCCATGACACAGCCTTGGCTATTTGGAGTGAAGGCTGAGATGTGGGCTGTACAGTAGACAATGGCTCCAGCCATTTGGCTTTGGGCCTGGTCACATTTGGAAGGGAGCTGTGCCTACAAATGGCAGTCCCTGTTCTGTTGTGGTTACATATCACAAACATTCCCTGTAGGCACTGGAAGAATTCACTCTATAAATACACAACTCAACCAAGCTCACCCTCTCTCTTCTTCACCTCATTGCCACCCCCAATCCCATTCACAATGGAGAAGCTGGAAGGATTCAGCAATTAGCAACACTGGGCAAGATTACCAGCTCAGGCACGAATGGTTCTGTTAGCCACTGGTCGGATGGTATGGGAAAAGTTGTAACTAAAATCTACATAAAGTTCTCAGTTGAAATCGCTTGGGAAATTAGTTGTTTTTCTTTTAACTAGCTGCTGAGAAATGAGTGATGGGAAAGAGATAAGCATCTGATATAGTTCAGGGAACTTCATGGAGCTGGTTTACATTCATTATTTTATTGGCTGTGAGGCTCTGAAACTGTGAGTGCAATTGAGAAGATGATGTGTGTGAATGGAGATAGGATGTGAATGGAATGAATAATTGAATAGAGAAGGTACACAGTTCAAGCCCTCATGTTCCCTACCTCTGCTAAGGATCTCACTCTGAAAGTCTTGGTTCCAGCAAGTAAGAGAGAGGGGATAGTCTGGAATAACCCACCAGGGAAAGTGTGACTACAGATTCACATCTTATGGCTGAGAAAGAGAGCTCTGCTGGGAAAGCAGCGTGTTTTTTAAAAACTGATGATGCCAGGAAAGAAATACATCTGTTTCAAAATCAATGTTTCTTAACAGTTTCACTCCGCACAGGGTGATCTGAGAGAGGCAGACATGTGCCTCTCTGGCCTGAACCACTTGAATAACATGTGCGTGTTTGTGGCATTTTGTCCCCCAGGCCAGAGTTTTACCCTCCTGCTTATGAAGAAAGTCTGGATGCTGGAAAGCAAACCTGTCCTGCAGAGGGAGAGGCCATGGATGTCCCGCCACCTCTGTACACAGAGATGGACCTTGGATTTGAGGTTGAAAGTGGTGCTCACCGAGAGGCACCACCATCCTATGCCGAGTCTGTGGTGGACGGGGCAGTGGCAGAAACAGCATGGAAAGATGCCCAGAGGCAAAGCCAAGAGTGCTGAAGCAGGGGGAGCTCTCTGGCACCCAGGACGTCCTCTCCTGGGACACAGCTGCTAAAAATAAAAGCAGGCAAGGGATTGTGGGAGGAAAAGCCACGTCCGTGACCCCATACAAGAGCACCCGGAGATCTTAAGTCTCTAAGAAATCTTGTCAGCTTCATTATATTTTGTTTTACTCTAAGGGGACAAGTCGGATGGCAGGGTGGTGGAAAGACACGCAGCCTGATGCTTTAGAGCTTGGACAAGGATCCTCCTCTCTGGGCCTGTTTTCCCCTCTATCGAGTGAAGGATTTACGCTGGGGTTGATAGCCAGCAATTACAGAATCCTTTTTCTATGGCATGATCTGTGCTGTGAACTTCCTGTGCTTTTTATTTAGCCCTCCTTAGTGCCTTCAGAGATGTATGCTATGGTTATTCCCATTCTACACATGCATAAACTGAGACTTTGAGAACTTAAGAAACTTTTTCAACAACATACAGTTATTCCAGGACGATGAAGGACGGTCCATAGAGGGGGATGCATTTACTTCCAATTTTTATGCTATTTACCCGGTCTTCCTTCCTTCCTCACAGAGAGTAGTTTGGACTTCTCTCCCCCCCCCCCCCCCCCCTCAGAAAGTGGGCCCTAACAGGAAGAGGAGCGATACATTAAAGCCCCTGGAAAGGCAGCAGAGGTTGCTTTTGGGTTCATCTGCTGGATTCTCCTTTAAAATGTCAACAAGGCCTCCGGGTTTTCTGCCCAGGAGCCTGGCCCTCACCTCTTGGTGTAGTTTCCTGTCATCTGATAATCATATTGATGATGAAAGATGATTCCTAGTGGTAACAGGCAGCAGTTGGTGATTGGGCACAGGAGGATTTGGACAGTGATAGGAAGAATGAAGATCTTTCAAGGAGGAAGGGGGGTATCGAGATGGGACGGGGCCCCTTGGCCTTCTCTTCCCTGCTATTGCTGAAAAATACACAGGAAGCCACATAAAAGGAAATCCTGGGCCATTTACAAGAAGCATGAACTTGGGCATCTGTGGCTTGAATTCTTGACATCAAGGTCACAACTGGATATGCAGGTTGTCAAACAGGAAGGTGACCATTTGTAAGCAATGCTATTGTCTCATTGTCTCTTTTTATCCTTCTACTGAGCCAGTAGTCCTGAAATGTTCCCTGGGGTCTGAGCACACTCACTGACCTGAACAAGCTCTATCGCTGGGCTTTCAGCCAGAATGCGCAATTATAATAGATGGTTTTTCCAAACTACTGGTAGTCCTGTGAAACAAACGTTAATGTTGGTTTACATAAGAAAAATGTTTTAATCTCTTTACTGTAATAAATTTTTGTACTTAAACTTTCCCTTTTTGCCACTGTTTTATATCAGGGGGGGGAAAATCAATAGAGGAACATAAGTCAAAGTTTCATTCTCTATGTGGAACTAACACAGCATCCAAATGAGTAAATCTCTTCGCAAAACCAAACATTACTGAGAAAAACTGTTGATTCAGGAAATTAGGCAGGTGCTTTTTGAAAAGAAATACTACTAACAGGCATTTATTGACTTTAAAAAACACACATATGTACTCTGAAGCAAGCATCAAGAACATGGGTGTTACACAAAACAAAAGCCCACTTTTGAAAGGCCCAGCAGTTAAAATCCACTGGGTCAGCCAGACAAATGTCTGTGTGGTAAGAATTCATTGCCCACCCGAGAGGGATTTACTCAGGGAAACAGACATTGCATCCCCTCTTCCTCCATAAGCTTAAGATAAAATTAATGGAGATGGATTGAGAACCCTGATTCCGTGAATGACAGGTGAGAAAGTGGACAAGAGGCAAACCTCTAAGCAGAGTGTCTTTGCTTGTTCCCTCCTCTCAAATGTGAATGATAATCTCACGGGTCACTGGGAAAGAGAAATATTCAGAGGCGATGGCACTCCAGTATTTTAATCTTATAATGTCTCCCTGAATAGTATTTTGAGTTATAGTTCATGCTGCATCTTTTGCATACATGAGATGTACTGTAGGAATTTTAAACACTCCACACAAAAAGCTCACAAGTCCTTTCACTGATAATCTTTCAGGATTCTACTTAAACACATAGTATCTGGTGAGGCATCTCTCCAGTTCACCGACATTGCAGGGCACATACTAAATGCTAAAAGGCATGGACATATGATAAAGACATGGGTTTACAGTGCATATCCTCACTGGCACCTAAAATGCTCCTTGGCAGCTCGGGCTACCTCACATACCAGGTGGGCTGTCAGCTGCAGAGCCAGGCCCACTGATAAGGCCTCCAGCTGGTTGGAGTGGCGCAGGCATGCTGCTAAGCTCTGACGCCTCAGATAATCTCTTGCTGTTTGTAACTGCTGAAGGGCCAGTTGTAACTGTTGTAGACTGATTTACTGGCAGTTACATCATTTCCAAAGGCGTGAGATTTCTCAGACCCTTCTCCATTCAGGAATGGAAATGACCCCAGCTGGTGGCTGGGATATCAGTGTCCAGTGGCCAGGTGTTTCAAGAATACCCAGTGCATGACCAAGCAATAAAATGGAGTCATCTGTTAGGTTACTACCCATGGCCCTAGGCACTCTTCAAATTCCCCAGACCTGCCATGGCTGATGGATATTGCCGCCAAAGTGAATCCATGCCTTACACTGACCCACAGCTGACAGGCCCCAGCCATTACCCGTCACTGCCTGTATTACCTGCAGAGAGCACTGGTGCAGTGCAGCCAGCCGTCAGCCCAGGGCACCACCATGGGATTGGTCATTGGTCTGAGGCTCCCTGTGTAGAAAGCCTTCCCGCCGTGTCCACGCCCTTTAGCGTATAGTGTCATGCATCACTATTTGTCCCGTGAATACTGTGGATGGAAGTTGTGCTTTGTATCAGTGAGATTTTATAAATGATCTCATTTTAGTAATGGCTCCCACTCATTTTCAAAGTCAACTAATAAACTCAAGAATCACTGATGGGGCAAAACAACTTTTTGTTCTAAAGGACGGAGTGACATCGGGCAGGATGTTTAGCATCCTTAGTTCCTTTCCATTAAACACCTACCTGGCACGTGTACATACATTTGCAATCCCCTACTGGCCTGGTTGGGAACCACGTGTTGCAATACAGTAATATAGTATATACTATCACATAGAGTTGCTGTCACTGCTCTGGAGTGCACGGTTGTGAGTTAACCCTTAATATTAGTTGATTACAAGAGCAGCCCTTGCATTTGCCAGACACTATGTCTCTTCTATGATTGTCTCCTGTGGTCCCCCACAAACCTGGATTTCTCCAGTCATTTGCTTTTAAGAAAAACTAAGGGCTGGAACCTCATCTTTAAGAGCCTAATGCACATTATATGCAGAGGAGTGACCTCTTGTCTCTCACTCTTTGAGGATAAGACAAGAGGACGTGTATGCATAAGCTCAGCAATAGAAGCTTGGGTTGCAGGTAAAGCAGACACAATACCTTGGCAATGTGATGCCAGCAGGTTCCAGAGAGAGGCTGCATCCTAGAGCCACTGCAGGACCTTCCCTTTGCACCCTCGCTGAGGAGAAGCTCTGTAAACATGGGTGGCTGTGCAGCTGCTGCTTTCCATCGCTGGGCCCAAGCATTGCTCTACCTGATATTATAACACTGTGTCTGCTCCAACCCCACTCATCTAAGCCAACCTCTCACTAGACCCAAAGCAAGCCTACAATCCAGCCCTCCCGCCTCTCAACTCCTTGACGTTGTTCTTGCTATGGTTGCCCCTGGTGAAACTATGTAAATGGTTACAAGTCTCAGGAAACTCACTCTTTGGGAAACCCTTTAAGTGCTGAGTCCTTCCTTCTCTGAGTCAATCTATGAATCTCCACAGCAACGTGCACCTGTACCATTCATGTCTATCCGATTCTGTGTCATAGCCTCCTGTTTCCAAATCACAAACTCATAGGAGCAGGAATAACATTTTATACATCTCCTTGCTGCACCAAAACCAGGACTCTGCATAGAGTTGTTCAATTGTTTGCTGGATGAATGAATATATAGTTGGGCTGCTGGACACACATGACTCTGTAGAGAAATAAAGTAGGATTTTAAAATGAGTATTAATTTGCATTTGAACATGGAAAGTTAGAGATGATTAAAAGTAGCATCTTGGGGGGGAAGGGGGGGATTTTCTTACCATCAGCCAAGCCTAAGAATGTACTAATTGTGCTGACCAACACGGAGCTGAGTAGTGAATAAAAGGCCATCATGGACCATCACTTTAAAGACGATGAGAACCAAAGCTACAAGGCAAATTGCATTCTGTTGCTGAATTCCAGAACTAGTTCTTTAGACTCTTAGCCCAAAGCCACCCTCCTCTTATTTTGACTCTTAGCCCAAAGCCACCCTCCTCTTATTTTGAAATGAAGATACTTACAATGAAAGGTCAAATGCCATTTCAGTTTCTGCTCACTCCCAGAGGCAGTTTTGAGCAATTCATCTGTCTTTTCGGTTCCACTTATTTAATAAATTCCTAAAGTCATGATAATGAAAACCAGCTCTTGCTAGTGTTCTGAAAAGCAGACTTATCAGAATAGTGACCACTATCGGGGGTTCTCAAATAACAAAACAAACAAGCAAAATTCCACAATCTTTGCATAAGGTTGAAATAAGGAATTCCTTTTTTTATTGGAAACTAAATGTCCTTGCATGTTTCTGACAGGCATAGATAAAAAATAGAAACAAATACCTTAGTGGTGGGAATTTCCCAGCTTTCACTAATCCTAACTACAGCAATTACAAATGGCTTAAAGTCAAAGCACACCACGTCATCTGTGCAAATGACACAAAAGTGAGAGTGCCGTTCCCTAGGAAGCAAAACATATGCAAACAGGTCCCGTGCACCGAGTGTCCTGGCTGAGTCAGAGGGAGGCTGCTGAGGCTATGGTACCCTTTTCCTGGGCAGACAGCCAGCTGTGACCCTATGCTCTCCAGCAGGGGTCTGACCTGTATCTCATCAGGCCCATACCTGTACCACCACACTAGTAAGGTTTGCTTCCAGCATCCACTTCATTTCCTACTTTCACAGCATTTCATTGTCTCCTTTTACAGCCATTATAAGTAAGAGCTGAATGGTGTCCAAACAAGTGCACCAAAATGGGCCCTTATTGGGAGATAAGATAGAAGAGGAAACATCAGAGATAGTAGATGTGGTGATATTTTGTCTTCCCAGGAGGACTGAGTATAAACCCATGTATTACCCTCCGTGATGTAATCAAGAAAGGGCCTGAAAAATTTTAAACACTCATTTGCAGACTCCTGCCAAAAATGATTTCCCACCTGCATAATGAATGGCTGAATTTGAAGGAATGCAGCCAGCTCAATAGCTAAAATAATATCTACAAAATAAGAGAGAACACCTTTAGATATGTTTTGTTGATGGTGTGCCACTATGATGTGTAAAAAGCTTTAGAAGATGTGAGAGAAGGTGACACAGGGACTTTGGAGATGGGAAGGTGGGAAAGCGGGTCATCAGGTGGTTGGTGGGATAAGGTGAACTATTGGGAGTTTTACAAATTCCCTAATGGAAAAACTGACCTTGGATGAAAAGCTAAATCCTCCTCCATGCTGAGGAGGGTCTTCTTATCTGCCCAAGGGTACCTGTGGCTTGCTCAATTCTGGCATTGGACTCTCCTCCATTACATTTCAGAATCTTTTCTCATCTGGCACCACCGATGCCCAGATGTTGTGATTAACAGTTTCCTAGCCCACTCACTCTTTCTCAAAAGGGGAGGTTCCTTTGTGTGATAACATACCAAGGACAAATGATAGCTTTAAAAGACAGTTGAAGACCCCATCGCATTGGGAGGAACTGACCAAAACCCAAACAAAACAGATTTTTTTCTTTTCCCACCCCCCACCAGCAAATTATATTTTGTTTTTTATTTCCAAAGTCATAAGAGGCACAAACAGGTAGCAAGAAGGTGTGGGTGACATGTCTCCTGCAGAGCACTCTCCTTTGGGCCTGGTGAGTCATGGTTTCTTTCTTCAGGTTATGACAGTGGGCCCCCTCCGGCCGGTTCTCTCGTGAATCTGGGATATTTTCAGTGCGATGGCTATCAGAGGGCTCAGCACTGCCTGGGAAAGAAAGAACAACTCAGGTCAGTCACAGGACAGCCTCTGTGATGGACTTGGATTTCAAACATCTAGGTGTGATTCTAATTATCAACTTACTGGCAGCGCCATCATGGGTAAGACACCTGTTTTCTGGGCCTTAGTTTCCTCTTTCAGGCAAGGAGGTTGGAGTGGGCACGGGAGGAGGGGAGAACATTATCTCCAAAATCTCAGCCAACTCCCAGAAACACTGACCTAAGATAGGAAACTGCACAACCCAACCTCCAGAGCACTGGAGCTTTTCATGAACAGAGAGCTTTGTGATGTAGAGGACTTCAAAAACATCTGTCTTCCTCTGCTATCTTCTCTCCCCTACATGTGCACCCCCCAACCCCACCCTACCTGTCTCCCCCCCGCCCCCCTGCCACACACACACACACACACACACACACACACACACACACACGCACACACACACACAAGCTTGAGGAAAAACAACCGTTCTCCATTCTAAGACCATGGGCCTGAAGAACCTACTATCTTGAGATGTCAATGAAGATAGGCTCATCTACTGGCTAGAGCTGCAGAAAGAACTGCTCATTTGTCATGAAATAACACAGTGGTCCCTGAGGCTCCTCGGGGTCCCCTAGAAGGAGGTAGGGTAGTTTAGAGGCCTAAGAAATAGATTTTAGGAATAACAGAACATGATGAAGAATAAGAATCATTTTTTTGCTCATTAACTGCTTCTTATTTCATAGGAATAAGGCATTGTTTTCAAAGTGTGGAACATGTATCACTGAAGATGATTTTAGTTGGTACAGGAGACTATTTTAGGTGGTGCATGGACATGGTGTGACTTATAAAACAATGAGAAAGTCACTCTATTCTCCATTCTTCTTCAATCCTCCTAATTTTATCAAGGAGAAACTCTGCTGGCAATTCTGTACACTTTACCAATACAGAACATACCTCAGGCAAGGATTACCTAGGTAGGAAGTGATAACATTGTATGTTTTTATTGAATTCCTTTCTATGGTGCCCTTTTATTTATCAAGGGATAGTGTGTTTTTCCTTGTTGAGCACTGATACAATTTTCTGTGATAAATAGATTAAAGTGAAAACAAAGTGAGTCCATTTAAAGACAAATCCTAAGTAGAGATACTGATTTAACAGAAGGTTGGGAAATGCTGGCATAAAGAAGAAAAAAGATATTTAGGAAAATAAAACCTGTAATTTTGGAACGTGGTGGGGGAGTTTTCTTACTTGCAATCCTCACCCATACCTAACAGATACAGGGATGTAGGAAATGCATACATTCTCATCAAACAAGAGCACTAGCAAATGCCCAGGGTACAATTAGCACAGTATATCCTGAGCGGAGTGTAGACACAGACCACCCTGAGCAAACTTTGTTTGGAGGGACCTAAACTGACAGAGTGAAGGTGAAGGATTTAATTCATTAGGCAATGGAAGCTGAAGGAGTTCTCTGAGCTCTCTAACTTGTTCATTAATTTCTGCCTGCAGCAGTAAAGTTATGAGTCTACCAGGAGTCAGGTAATGTCTATTGTGCTTGTTATTTAGACTATGCAATTATTAAATTATATGTAAACCAGTAAAATGTACTAGAAAATATAAATAGAAAGAGGTTTTTTTCTAGACAAATTAAGTTGAATATTTTGGAAAGAAGTAGGTAATGGGCATTAGCTAATCCTGTCAAATTAGATACTATATTTGGGAGAAATAAAAAAAATATATAAACAATTATTTCCTTGTATAACTTCTCAAATAAGTTCCCACTGACTCTAAAGAAATTAAAGGTGGCCTGGCTTGTGTGTTTCAGTGGTTAAGCATTGATCTATGAACCAGGAGGTCAAGGTTCAATTACCAGTCAGGGTGCATGCCAGGGTTGCAGGTTCAATTCCCAGGTGGGGCATGCAGGAGGCAGCCAATCAATGACTCTCTCTCATCATTGATGTTTCTATCTCTCTCTCCCTCTCCCTTTCTCTCTGAAGTAAATAAAAATATTTTTTTAAAGAAATTAAAGGTGAGCATTACAAATAATAAATTATGAATGAAAAGAAATCACAACCAAACAGTATGCTCATGTTCAAAGAAAAGGTCTTGGACCAAAATTAAAAGATTAACAAGTGAGTATTCATTTAACCATTTGTGTTAAAAATAAAATGGATAAGGTATGTATGCCTTTAATTACCTCTTATAACTCTCCCTCAGGATTAGTGAACCAAGCACTTACCCCTGGTCCTAATCATGTCAGAGGAGAAAGCTTTGATGGTTATGCAAATCAAAGAGAAGGAAGCACATTTTGAAAACTTTATATGAGGAAGACCTTGAGCACAGGAACTCACACCCTGAGCAAAGAACCCCAGGCGAACCTGGCACAGAAGCTATGGAGCCATATGCTCTCAGGGGACCATGAGGGTTTGGGAAGAAGGACATCAGAGATGTTCACCATGGACTGAGCACTAGTGAGATCCACTGAGCCATTTAAAAATATATATATTTTATTGATTTTTCACAGAGAGGAAGGGAGAGGGTCAGAGTTAGAAACATCGGTGAGAAAGAAACATCGATCAGCTGCCTCTTGCACACCTCCTACTAGGGATGTGCCCGCAACCAAGGTACATGCCCTTGACTATAATCGAACCTGGGACCCTTCATTCCACAGGCTGCCGCTCTATCCACTGAGCCAAACCCGTTAGGGCTTCACTGAGTCATTTTCCAGGAAATCAGAAAGTCTCTAGATGTTTGTATGACCTGAGAAGTTCTGGGAGGGGTCCCTAAAAATGCCCAAGATTGAATTGCTGCCAGCCTTGTGAAATGGGAGCAGCAAATCATAATTAATTTAAGGATCATAAAGTGAGGTATTTTTTTCCTGAGTGTGTAAATACAGGGGTGAGCAAATATAGGTTTACAGTTTCATTGTGACATTCTTTTGAGTTACTAAAGCTATTGTAATAATCATTAACTTGCATGTCTTTTTCCTTATAAACAACCATGAGTCTACTTTTACCCATTCATATGCATGTATAGATCAGGAGTGGGCCCCCTGACCTATAGGCAGCCAAATAAGTGTGAACACTTATTCTATATATACATGCATATGAATGGGTAAAAGAGGTCAGGGTAAAAGAGGTCAGGAACTCTGTCTAGTTTAGGGCTTAGAAAGTGCCTTAGAAGGTATTCAATGACTATTGGTGGAATAAACCGATGCTATATCAGTTTGATGAATGGAAAATGATGAGGCAGATAGATTCTTCCGTGGTCACTCATGAAGGGCACTATGGGTGAATGGAAGGGTCAGAGTAATGGATCTTTACTGTTATGTTTTTCTTTAGAAATCACAGCTTTGATACATGTGAATCCTAGATACTTCTTTCGTATCATCAACCATATATTATGGAAAAGAGAGGGGAAGTTAATTTCTCTGAGGCATTAGAAAGCCTCTCAGAATGGGGAGTGAGAAGAGGAGTTAAAAATGAGAAGCCTGCCCGGCTGGCATGACTCAGTGGTTGAGCTCGATCTATGAACCAGGAGGTCATGGTTTAATTCCTGGTCAGGGCACATTCCCCTGTTGTGGGCTTGATCCCCAGTATACAAGAGGCAGATAATCAATGCTTCTCTCTCATCATTGATTTTTCTATCTCTCTCTTCCTCTGAAATCAATAAAAAATATATATTTTAAAAAGAGAGAAGCCTGTGGATGTGAAATTTCTCAGGTGTAACGCAAAGCACAAAGCTTGAACAGCAGAGAGGAACAGGGAATTGTCTTGTTTGATTCCTTCCAGTCACAGATGAGGAAACCCAGTCTAAAGAGGAGACATGAATGGCCCAGGGTCACATGTGTTTTAGTGGCTAAGCTGGGATAAGAACATAGTGATGCCTCCTATGCTGTTCTTCCATTGCACAGTTCTGATTCTGAGACCCATGAGTGATTAAAAAAAAAAAAAAAAAAAAAAAAAGAAAGGCAAATAATTGAGCCTAAGGGAAGGGGAAGGAGAAATGGTAGTCTCATCATCCCATTGTGCCAGACAAGCCCACAGTAGAGGAAGGCCTGACTAGCCATCCTCACTGACCAAAAACAGGTACATGGTGGAAACAGGAGCATTCCCAGTAACATGAATGCTTTGGAAGTTCCTAGATGATTCTTTGTGAATAAAGGAAGTCAACTAGTAGGGACTTCAATTAGGGATAGAATATCTTTGTTCTAATTCCAGTACTTTTTAGAGAGCCTGACATAGCTTTTCTATACTCAACTGTAGGGACCAGTGAGTGCTCATCCTGCAACAAACCAAGTTGGCAATATGTCCATTCAACAGTCCTCATAGCTCCAAGGTTGGGTGAATTTTGCTGTTGTCACCTTGTTTATTAACTGCCAAGCTAAAGAAGAAATTGGGGCCTGCATTTAAATTTTTGATACTTTGTTTAATGTGAATTTTTTTTTCATTGACTTTTATTTTTAAAAATATTGTATTAAAATATTTATCTTGCTTACTGAATGTTGGCACCCCCTTAATTTTGGCACCACCTTACTGAATTTTGCTCATCTTACACTAATCCTGGCCCTGTGTTAGGTTTTAGCTTCCTTATACCCCCTGGAAGGACCAAGGTTTCTCCTTTTACTTTCTTTCCCATCTTATCTCTTGTTTCATGTTGTTTTAATTCATGTTCATGTAAGGGATCCACAATAACAAAGCCCTAAACAAACTGAACTCCTTACCCTGACCAGCAATAGACAGGAGAGGTGTAAATGACCTGAATGTCACAAGACTCAAAGTAAATAGTTAACTGATTTTTTTGGAGAAAAACAGAATCCTAACCAGAGACACAATCACTTATTAAGTGAGGTTTGTCATACTGTGTGGTGAGAGCCTGCATTGGGAGTGTGCATTAGGAGGGTCAGTCAAGTATCCTGTGGGAAGGAGGGGTGGGGATGACAGTACTTATCCTAGCTCATGATTTGGGGCAGGTACAATCCAGAGACTACAGATCATTCAACACCAGAGAACACTGATATTCTGATGTCCATAAAATCAGGATTATAGCAAGCACCACTTTCTCCTGATCCTTAGGGGCAACATGCAGCAACACTCCCACTTTGGTTAAAACCGAACTTTCTCTCATGATTTCACTCAAACATTCATTTTTAAACTATGTGTTACTTACTTAAACTAAGTCAATGGTTCTCACACTTGAGCGCGCAATGGAACCATCTCTGGGATCTAATAAAATGCAGACAGTTGCCCCCCTCCTGTCAAGCCCCTGATTCAGGAGATCTGGGGTAGTGCCCAAGAATGCGATTCTAATAGGTTCCAGGTGGTACAGATGCTGCTGGTCCAAGGACCACACTTCCAGAACCACTGCTCTAAGGTTGCCCACTACCGTGCCTATAAATTCTTTGCTCAAGATAAATACTAGGTTGCCTTGTTTCTATTACATGACTTCACTCTAAAGCCATAGTTGATTGGATCAGGAGTGGGCCCCTGACCTATAGGCAGCCAAATCATAGTCTGACTAGTGACTGGCCCCTAGGGCAAAACCTGAGCCAACTGATCAGATTTTACCTTAAACTGATAATAAATGCCCCAGACTGATGGTGAGGATAACACGCAGAGGTGAAGGCAACCACAGAGACCTGTACTCTTCCTCGGACATATGTACCCTTTCCATGCCCTGGGAGCTATCATAGATAATCTGGAAAGAGGTGGGGCCCTTAAATGGCCACTATTGAACTTCTTGCCAAGTCAGACAGGGATGGCTGAGTTAGAAATAGTTTGATCCATACAATGATCCGTACAATACAAGAATGTCCATACAATGAAATGTGGCATTTTTGCCTCCCAGGAATTGTGGAGCAATTCAGATCTGTTATGATTATAAATTAAATATCATCCCCTGCCTTTGTTTACAAAACATCTCAGTACTGGAGAAAGTTTCTGATTACACTGCCCAATACTCTACAGTGTAACAGAGGAGAACCAAGTACAAGGGTCTGTAACCTCAGGCTACCTATTAATAGGCCGGTAAGTGGGGGTGGAATATCCTCAGCTCCTCTCAGCAAGCCAGGAGGCCTGGCAAGGACTGGCATCTTCCCGGAGGAAGGGGTGCCCTTGTCTTTGCACAGAGAGGCCATCCACCAGCCTCCCTTTCCTATGTATTCCTACTGAGGGCACCTTTCCTAATTTGCACAAAGGTGTCCTATAGGCTAGATGCTGCCCTGTTTACTGTATTCCAGATTTTAGGTAAAAAAAATGACTAGTTACTTTACCTGCATTTGGAAAGTATATAGAAGCAAAAGTATTACTGAAATCAACATCTTTCTAATATAAACTAAGTGAGAATGCTAAGCACTGCAAACATTTTATTCTTTATTACAATACATAACAACCATGGTCCTAACTTTAACCCTCATCTCATGTAATACACCAATCTATCTATTTTAATTCAAAATAGGCCTAAAATTAACCAAAATACAGAATATGAAAAATAAGTATAGATAAATCTGAATTCTGAGCTCAACACTGAGGGAGCCCATTTATCTTGTCAGTATCAGAAAAAATAAAAACTGCTCCACACAAGCTCTCTTCGGAGCGGGAAAGACATTCCAAGAAAAAAGCTGATGAAATACTACCCCAGAAAGTTCAATCACAGCCAAAACTAAACTAGCTTTTTGGGAACACAGTGACCAGCCTGACGGAAACCACACTGGTTGGGCAGGGTTGCCCCCTGCCCCACCGTCCTCCCCACTTTTTCAATTTATTTGGATTTTAGGAGGTAAAAGGTAGCATATAGGTTGCAAGTCCAAAATAAACTGGAAGAGACAAGAAGTCAGTTTTACTCTTTATTCAAATATGAGCTCCATTTGGCTCCACACTGGGAAATATGGAAGTACTGTGTGGGGCAGGGAAAGGGAGAGAACAAGTGTGTGGCCAGCGTCTGCAGGTACAGCCAAAAACAATGGGCAAAATCTCGGTGCCCTTTCATTGTCCCTTTGAGCAAACACAAACCGACCTGCCAGAGTTTACAGCTTAAACTTCATAAAACTGCTCTGTGATCACTCTTTCCCTTTCCCTTTTCCCCTTTCCATTATTTCTATTCTCGTGTCTGCCACCAAAAACATTATGAAAGGACTAGAAATGGCTAACTGGTTCAGATCATCACAATTTCTGCCTGCCCTCCTCAAATGTCCCTATCCCAGCCTCATGTTTCCCTCATTCGGGGACATCCATAACAGACATCAAATTTTCCTTCATGTGGGCAACTAGGGTTGCCCATTCCCCTACTGCCACTTACAAAACTATTAGCAGAAATATAACTGCAAGGTTGAAAGAAGTTATGGAAACAAAAGGACCACTCTCTCTCTCCAGTCCTGTTACTCTCCTTGTAACAGCCTGCCTCCTTCTTTTCCTCTGTTCCCAAACTTCATCTGAAGCCAAGAGCTGGGTTATCAGTCCTCATGTTATTTTTTAAAAACTGGGTTCCTACATTTGGAACAATAATGTGATTCAGCTTGGTTTTCTGAAACAGAAAGCCGTGTCCTTAGAGATGAATGAAAGGCATCAACAATAATTGGTCAGCAGATTGCTACCTAAGGATGAAGTAAAGGACCAGGCAGGAAAGATGTGTCCCTGACAAGCTCCCAAAGTGACTCCAATGCATACCTTGGTCTGGAAACTATTCTTACAAGGTGTTGTCTACATACTGTAGAAGGGGTAGTGTGTAATAGTGGTTGCCAGCAGGACCCTGAAGCCCAACTTGTATAATTCACTAAAAGATGCCATTCTTAGCTCCCTTCCTGGATAGAAAAATGCTCCAGGACAGAAAGAGCTCTAGCTCATTTCCCTGAGCTCCAACTGTCTTCCTATTCATGTTACTACTGGTCACTGATATTTGTCAAACAATGTTTTTATATATTTCTTTCACATTTTTCTTTTCAGAGGAAGGGTTAGTTTAAATCATGTTATCCACCATTCCTAGAAGCTAGGAGTCTTATCTAGGGGTTTTGTGCTATCAAAAATATGGGGATGCACACCCACCTATGAAAGGGTGCCCATTTCAGTCTGACATGCCCAACCCATCTCCTAAGACTCAAAAATGCAGTTTTGAGTACCACCATTCCAGAGTAGTAGGAAGTGTGGTCTGTCTTTCAGACTTCCTAACCTCATGTATGTCCTCAAATTCCTTCCAGAGGGCTAGTCCTGAGAGGGCTGCACCCTCTAGGATCTGGAGAATGCCCCAATGTTACCTGTAACCAGTTGCATCAAGTGGGCTGTAGTGGCAGTTGTGGGAATGCGGAGACTGTTAACCTTTCCCCCGGAGGAGCAGTATTACCACCCTGGGATGGGCTTCCACCATCTGTCACCGAGGAGCCCTGCTAGAATCACACAGGGTTCATATTTTCTTTTTGGCAATCATTTTGCTGTCAATACCTAAAAATCAAATTTCATATGAAAATCCAGGAAATCTGTCAACTCTGAGCTCATATATTAACTGCAGAGGGCTGAGTATAACCAGAGTTGCCATTTAACTAGCACCAGTCGAGGATTTGCTGCCTGTTTCGGTGGACATCTAAAAGGGTTAGCACTGAACAGGCAACAATGTAATAGAAACAGTGACATGATCTCAATATTAGTGAGTATACATTTTGCCCACATAGTTCTCCATTTCTTTTTTCCTTTTCTGAAATAGAGATTATCACTATGAGGAGACTAAAGACTGTGAGGGAGGGAAGGGGTAGAGACCCTTCCCAACCCCTATTTCCTGAGATTCAAATTCTCAGCATGGACTGAGCTGACCATGACTAAGACACAAACGATAATCCATGAACTGTCTCTTCTCAACCCAGCCCTCCCAGGGGCACACTGGAGCCTGGCAAAGCAGCTGTGCAAACAAAGGAAAACGAAGAGCAGGGATGCTAAAACCCCAACCCATTTGGCAGGGAGAACTCCTGGCTGAGTACAGCCCCGAGAGGATGAGCTCTTTTCCTCTCCCACCTTGAAGTGCCAAGGCCTAGCAGGGCTCCTCAGTGACAGATGGTGAAAGCCCATCCCGGGGGAAAGGTTAACAGTCTCCGCACTTCCCACAACTGCCACTACAGCCCACTTGATGCAACTGGTTACAGGAAACATTGGGGCATTCTCCAGATCCTAGAGGGTGCAGCCCTCTTAGGACTAGCCCTTTGGAAGGAATTTGAGGACATACATGAGGTTAGGAAGTCTGAAAGACCACACTTCCTACTATTCTGGAATGGTGGTACTCAAAACTGCATTTTTGAGTCTTAGGAGATGGGTTGGGCATGTGAGACTTAAATGGGCACCCTTTCATAGGTGGTGTGCATCCCCATATTTTTGATAGCACAAAACTCCTAGTTAAGGCCATGGGCTCTGGTCTAGGCCCAAATACCAGCTATACTACTTAGAAATAGTAGGTTATTTCAATTCTCAGGGCCAAAGTTTCCTAATTTATAAAACATGGATGGATGAGTATCTATCTCATTAGATGGTGATAAGAATTAAATATAACATATAGAAAAACACATAGCCTTCTGCCTAGCTCATAGACAGGCCAGGCACATGATACATGCTACTGAATGTTGCTGTTTTTGTTGTTGTTGTTAATTATTATTATTAGTAGTAGTAGAGGCCCAGTGCAAAAATTTGTGCACCAGTGGGGTCTTTAGGCCTGGCCTGTGGGATAGCCAAAAACTGGCTCTGCAATATTCCCTGAGGGGTCCTGGATTGTGAGAGAATGTAGCCAGGCTGAGGGACCCCATTGGTGCATGATTAGGGCCAGAGAGGGACACAGGAGGTTGGCCAGCCAGGGAGGGACCACAGGAGGGCTCCAGGGTGTGTCCAGCCTGTCGTCTCACTCAGTCCCAATCAGTAGGACCACATTAGCAAGGTAACCTAACGGTCAGAGCATCTTCCCCCTGGTGGTTAGCACATGTTGTAGTGACTAGTCAACCAGTCAACTATCTGCCCCCTGGTGGTGAGTGCACGTCATAGCAAGTGACTGAGTGGCATTAGCATATCATTAGCATATTACACTTTGATTGGTTTAACAGACTACTGGACGACTGGACATTTAGCATATTGGGCTTTTACTATATAGGATTATTGTTGTTATTGAATCAGGAAGCCTAGCTTTCTAGAACAGTAGGTGGAAGAGAGTGAACCAGCATTCTAGCCCCAACAAATTGACCTTTGGTAGAGAGACAACAACCATTTCTGCTTCACCTTCCTTGCCCATAAAATGAAGTTCACACTATCTTTTCTGATGGAAGTTCAGGTAAAAAAAGATTAAGAATATCAAAAGTATTTCTTTTTCTTTGAATGAAAGAAGCCCAAACCACTCCAATCAGAAGTAAGATCTCTCAGTGTCAGTGAGATACTCAGCCTTAGAAAAGCCAGCCTGCCCTTTGCAGTACCAATCTATGTAACCAGAGGGAATCTGATCAGATTGCTGTTGGACAAGATAATGCTGAAAACCCAAGGAACAGACATCATTGCACTTGGAACACATTCCTTAAGACCAGTTAGGACAGCCACACTGAGTAGCAATAGCAAAAGCAAAGGGGAAAGAAAACTTCTGCTATGAAGGCTGCCTGGGTCATACAGCAGAGGCAGTACAGCAGGAGAATCATTAACATTAGGCACAAAGGAGACAGAAATGAGCCCTCTACTCAAAGAAAGATTCTTCCCTGCAATATAAAAACTATTCATGGAATTTATGGACAGTTAATATATATTTTATGAGTGCAGTAACCAGGAGTTTCTTCCACTTTTGACAAATGAACATGTTTTTCTGTGGACTTTGCCTTTAAGATACAACTGCCATATAACCCTTAAGTATTTTAAGTATATTATTAACCTTTTGGCCTAGTAATTGAAGTAGTGTTAAACTGTTTACCCACAATTTTGGTGAGGCTTCCTCTCTTGGTAAAATCAAACAGGAACTTTACTTAGGGTTTAACAAAGTGGCTGTGACACTAATCTCCTCCCAGGACCAAATTGGAATTATAACTAAAATATAGAGCAATCAACCTGAATAACCAACTGAAGGCGAGCTGAAGAGAAATCTTATACCAAGGATTTACAGAGGAAGCCACATCAAGACTGGTAGGAAGGTGGAAGATATAGATAATATAATTCCTATCAATATACCTATACCGTAGTTCACAGAATTAAAACAAATATTCCAAATATTTATATGGAATCACAAAGACCCCAAATAGCCACAGCAATCTTGAAAAAGAAGAACAAAATTGGAGGATTCACTATACTTGATATGGAAATATACAAGAAGGCCATAGTAATCAAAAGAGCATAGTACAAATGGGAGTGTATCAAACTAAAACACTTTTGCACAGCGAAAGAAATGATCAACAAAATGAAAAGACAACTCACTGAATGGGAGAACATATTCGCCTATAATATATCTGATAAGGTGTTAATATTCAAAATTTATAAAGAACTTATAAAACTCAACACCTAAAAAACAAACAATACAATTTAAAAAATGGGCAAAGGACCTAAATAAATGCTTTTCCAGAGAGGACATACAGATGGCAGATAGACATATGAAAAGATGCTTAACATCACTAATCATCAAAGAAATGCAAATTAAAACCACAATGATATATCATCTCACACCTGTCAGAATGGCTATCACAATAAATCAACAAACAACCAGTGTTGGAGAGGATGTGGTGTAAATGCACTGTTGGTGGGAATGCAGATTGGTGCAGCCACTATGGAGTTACCTCAAAAAATTAAAAGTGGAACTGCCTTATGACCCTGCGATTTCACTTCTGGGAATATATCCAAAGAAACTCAAAACACTGATTCGATAGAACATATATACCCTTATGTTCATTGCAGCATTATAGCCAAGATTTGGAAGTAGCCCAACTGCCCATCAGCAGATGAGTAGATAAAACAGCAGTGGTATATTTACATAATGAACTAATACTTGGAGATTATTATGCTAAGTGAAATAACTCTGTTAGAGAAAGACAAATACCATATAATTTCACTTATATGTGAAATCTAATGAACAAAATAAACTAACAAACAAAATAGAAACAGACTCATAGATGCTGAGAACAGAGTAACAGCTGTCAGAGGGGAGGGAGTTTGGGGGCTTGATTGAAAAGGTGAAGGAAGTAAGCAAAAAAAAACCTCATAGGCATAGACATCAGTATTACCAGAGGGAAAGTGGGGTTAGGGGGAGGTAAAGGGGGGATAAATGGTGATGGAAAGAGACTTGACTTTGGGTGGTGAACACACAATATACAGACGATGTATTATAAAATTATACACTTCAAGCCTATATAATTGTATTAACAAATGTCATCCCAATAAATTCAATTTTAAAATAGAACTTTACTTTATCCCTGGGTTATTTTGAATCTCTCAGCTTGATTAGTATAATTGTGAGAAGAAAACAGTCTAACACTACAGAGTTCATACTGAGGTAGGGTTTCTATGGAGATGCAAAGTGAATCTGATTTTCTTGCTTCACTTTTTATTCATTGTTCTGGCAAGCAGAAAATGCGTATTCAAAGGTCTTGAGACATTTTTGGGGGGTTATTTTCTGCACTTTCTGTAATTTTCCAGAAGGGAAGAATCACAGAGGCCAGTCACTCCTATAAATGCTCTGTAGCGGCTTGGCATTAGAGGGATTTATGTGGCTGGTGGGGGTAGAGTGGGGGTTGGGGGGGTGGGGTGGAGGGGGTTGTCAGTCCTGCTAAGCAGAGGTAGAAATAAGGATCCAAAGGCAGTAATAGCAGGAATTCTCACACTTGTATGTGCACAAAGATCACCTGGAGATCTTATTTAAATGCAGGATCTACTTCAGCAGGTTTGGGGTGGAGACTGAGATTCTGCATTTCTAAAAAGCATCCCGGTGATGTTGACATTGCATCCAAGGAGGACCCTACAATGGCAGGTGAGAAGTTATAACACAAACCATATGGCTAGTGTCATGGGTTAAATCAGCGTTTTTCAACCGCTGTTCCTCGGCACACTAGTGTGCCGCGAGATGTTGCCTGGTGTGCCGTAGGTGCAGACAAGACAAGAATTTTACAATTTTTCACTATTTTGTTTACTTAATATTTCATAATAAAGTAATTATAAAATACTTTCTTTGTGTTTATTTGATTCCTATTCAAGAGAATTACTTTATATATAGTCAATAGAGGCACAGAGTTAAATTTTTTAACATTTTCTAATGGTGGTGTGCCTCGTGATTTTTTTCATGAAACAAGTGTGCCTTTGCCCAAAAAAGGTTGAAAAACACTGGGTTAAATTGTGTCCCCCACCCTGAAAATTCCTATGTTGACGTTCTAATCTCCAGTACCTCAGAATGTGACCTTGGCAGATAATCTTTACAGAGGCAATCAAGTTAAAATGAGGTCATTAGGGTGAACTCTAATTCAATAAGAAAAGAAAATTTGAACACAGGCACACATAGAGGGAAGATGATGTAAAGAGATAGAAGACGGCCATCTATAAACCAAGAAGAGAGGCCTGGAACATATCATTCCTTCACCTCCCTTACAAGGAATCCACTTGCCAACACCTTGATCTTGGACTTTCAGCCTCCAGAAACTGTGAGACAATGAATTTCTCTTTGCACCACCCAGTCTGTGGTAGTCAGTTACATAAGCCCTAGAAATTAATACAGCTAGCAAACTTAAAGTATTTACTATTTGGCCCTTTACGTAAAGAAGCTTGCTAACATCTACTCCATGGGACTACTTTTTTGCATTTAACACTTTGAAGCCAGCATGCACATGCCTCATAACCAGCAACAGAGACTCCAGGAATCTTCGGGAAGCCCACATTTTGTCTCACGGCCACTTTAGTCTTTAAATCCTTTCTGGAAGATTAGCTGGAAACAACCGACTTTCAATTGCACATCACCTTCAATAAAATAAAATTAATGAACAACCCCATTTCAGTCCCTCTTGCTTCAAGCTAGGAGAAGAGAAAATTTGTTCCTCAAGCTCCATGGATGTAAGGATTCTGAAGATAGGAAAAGTAAGAGAGGAGACTGGAGAGACAGAGACTCTCAAATTTATTTTTAAACCTTTTAATACAGTATGGTATATATAAGACACCATGTCATAGGGCCCTGGCACCCTTTATAAAAGCAAGGTCATTACAGCTGCCAGTTCTGTTGGGACATCTCCCACAGATCCCGTTTGCTCTAGGAGCATTTAATGGGAGAATATATGACAAGACAGGTTAATTTCATTATAAAATAAACTGCTAGTTATCTGAGACTCTTTGATCCTCATATGACCAGAAAACTAATAATCTACATTGTTATTAGCAATGTGCTATGAGCACTCTTTATGTGCCAGGCACCGTCCAAAACACTTTATATGAACGATCTCATTTATCATCACAACAATCCTATGGAATACGAAGTGTTTTTATTCCCATTTGAATGAGAAAGCACTGAAGCTTACAGAAATTAAGTTGCACCATGTTACAGAGTTGAAAAGCAATAGAACTGAGGCTCAATACCAAAGATTTATGAGTCTAAAGCCCAACCTTTGAACAGTGGGCATTTAGCCTTACTGGTTGGTATATGACAAAACAAAATTTTGGTGCCAGATCATTTTATCCACCTGAAAAAGTGACCATGGTTTTGTCTTTTTCTCTTTGTATTAAGCATGTCTTTTATTATGATGGCCTGACACTTAGGAACCTTCCAAGGCTAGCTAATTTCCGGGAGCACACCTTTTATATGAAGACTGATCAAGCCAAACACCAAACACCCCCTTTATTGAACTCTCATTCTCAGGCCATTGTCCACCAGCTCTAATCACCCTAGAGCCAGGTACCAGACAGCAAAGGCTGGTGTCTATGTCCCAGAGCCTGCTGAAATTATTCAAACTAGCCAGTCCCTTCTTTCTCTGCCTTGCCCTTTCTTCCCACAAGAATCACATTTCCCCCCACTTCTGCTTCGTAACTGATCCTGGTGCTTCCCTGTGTGGCCCTGCAGGGTATCATGTGGACTGTCCCCTCCTCTTGGGAACAGTGAGTAATGAGCTATCTTTTCAATGACAATTGTCTCCTAATTTGTTGGCCTCACCATACTTGAATACTAATAAAACCTACATTTTAAAACACTCTCATAATCTTATTTACCTCCCAGTCCACTATCATTAAATTTGGAGGACAGAGGCTACAACCTACCAAGCAATGACTCACATGATGAAACAAACAAAAAATGCTCAAAGGAAACAAAAACCCCCTCATAAAACAAGAATGTCATAAACTTTTTTTGCTTTCCCTTCTGTCCTAAGGTTCTGTTATGGAGATGCTGCTGTTTTGGAGTTTTCACGCCTCCTAGTTTTCCTGGAAGGCAAAAACAAAGGATGGGGAACTTCCTCACCTGCACCTTGAGCAGGATTTCTCATTCCAGGATTAAGGTATCAAAATTAAAACCAGCCTATAGCAGACCTGGCTGGATAACTCAGTTGGTTAGAGCATCATCACAATACACCAAGGTTGGCAGTTGAATTCCAGGTCAGGGCACATACAAGAATCATCCAATAAATGGATAAATAAGTGGAACAACAAAAATGGATTCCCTCTCTCTCTCTTTCATATCTCCCCCTCCCCCCCCCCTCTCTCTCTCCCCGCTCTCAAAATCAATTAAAAAATCAGCCAAGAGCAGTAGACAGTGGAGCTAAAACAGCCACATCTTCCCCTCAACTGCCTGGACCCTGTGTTCCTTAGGGGAAAACAGTGAGACCATGGTAGGGAGCCCAGGCCCTTCCTTCTCCTGTGCTACTTGACTGCATGGCATAGTCCTGAGCCTTCTTCTGAAGATGACAGGCCATCTCCAGATTCACCATCAGTATTCATTTGCCAATATACACCAAAATTTATGAACAAAGCAAATGATTTACTTTCCACCCAAGAAGGGCACTGCTTCGAAGAAACCTTTCTGCTAGAAGGCATGGAAACTTGGTTGTGTTGTGCACCTGGGTTGCCACAAAGAGGATGTGAGAAAACCAGATTATGCTGGCCACAGCCTGTCAAACCCATTCATCTGGTGAGAGAAGTTATGGCCCATGACCCTCTGTATTTGTGTGATCAAGGCAAATTCATTCATGCTTCCTTTTCAGGCTGAGTAAACAAGATCCAGCAACTCTGATTTGTGGACTTAAACAGTGCCAGGTTAATCAGTATCTGGTTAAGCATGTGCTTTGGACACAGCAAAGCAGAGGCACCAAAATGAATAGCATCATAAGGGGAGAAAAAGACATTTTGTAAAATTTCCTTACATTTATTTTTAAAGCTAGTGTTGTTTTTATTTTGAATACAGGTGGGGAAGTGGGGCGAGTAAATTTTTTTTTCCCCCCAGAGCTTCAGGTCTCTAAACCTTAGTTCACAATTGAGTCAAAGCCAGAATCAAAGCACTATATTTAGCTCTTCTGTCTCCTAAGGCCACTAGGCTCTTGGGAGAAAATGGCACTGCCAAGATAGATTTTGAAGATTTGGCATAAAGGTCTCTTTTGTGAATACTTCCAAAAGTAGGTGCCTATGGTGGGACTGACATGAGTAGTTTATAGTCACTGTCATCAAGGCACATGCTTTCCCACAAGTCCTAGAATGTCCCTGTCCTGCGCCAGCACACACTCAGTACCCTGAAGAGAGTTCAGTCCCACTGTCTTCAACACCCAAAGCAGCCCTGCACTGGGAAGTCACCAGCCGCTGAAACACCTGCCAAATTCCCAGCCCACGGGAGTGTTGCACAATCCACCAGATGATCATCCCTGGAATGGCTCAGTCCCAGGAAAAGCATCCATCCACAGCAACACAGCCTGATCCTCATCTCAATATCGAAGGGAGGAGAAGAAGGACTGTTTGCCATTTTGATTTCCCAAGGGGTAGTGTACCTAAATGATTAGAAACAGAAAACCTATACATCTTTGCTTCTTTCTCAACTGTAATTCAGCTACAAGCTGTACTAAATTCCTTTCTATGCCACTAGATGGAAATCTAACCCACCTGAGCACAACTTGTTTCTTTTTTAAAAAAAAAAAAAAAAAAAAAAAGGCTGAGAAATACCTTGAGATGTTATCTTACTCAGTTCCTTTCCATCCTTGCTCATATTTATTTATGAGACTGACGCGCTACCTACTGCACGAACGAGGCACCCAATCCTTGCTCATATTTAAAAATCATCTAAATCTATGTGGTCTAGAAAACCAGCCACCTCAATTGGGCAGGCATTCTCACAGTTGAAATTGCTCTAATAGTCCATCTGAGTCCCTTACAGTTCAGATTGAGTATAATTATTGAAATTCATATTCATTAGTTGTGGAGAACAACTGGTCATCTTTCTCTGCCTCGTGTTAGTTTTTAAATTCCTGAAGACTTCAGGCAACGCCTGTCTTCCATGCAAAATGAGCCAGCTATGAACTTGGCCACAGCATTTACACCCCAACTCTTTAACCATGTACTTCTTTTCTAAACTCTCTCTATATTACTCCACCCTCCCTAATATTTCCAAATTACAGCAATAGAGATCAAACTCTGAGAAGTAAAATAAAATGTATTTCCTCATGATTGTCCTTGCATATATGATTATTAATACATTCCTATGCAGATTTTAAAAAAAAATAACAACATGTTTTTGTTATATATTTATCTAGTATGACTCCAAAACCATGTATATATATATATATGTGTGTGTGTGTGTGTGAATACATACACACATATACATATATACATATGCACATACATTTACACATGTAAATACATACATACTTCTTCATATTGTCATGGAAATTGAATGTTTAAGTGACAGTCTATTTATATGTCACTTTAGAATTCCATTCTGTTCCCAAATCTTCTATATCACACATATAATTTCAATTTCTAATTTTATTTTCCAAGTCACTTCAGATGTCCCATTATAAAATACAACCAATATGAATTTATAACATTATTATTTTAATCATTTTAAAAGCATATTCACTGATAATTCAAATTAAGGGAGAGAAAATTGGTGGTTTTCCAAACACATTTACCCATACTTACTAAGTGTGGTATAATAAAAAATACATTTGATTTTTGTCTTTAGTTCCTAGCACAGAGCTCCCCAAATCCTTTAAATTTCCCGAGGGATAGGATGCCTTTTATTATTCATAACAAGACCCTTTCAACCATACCTGAGCTTATGCTCCTGAGGTAACTCTTGGTGGGCCCCTACATTGATAGCTTTAAGATGAGGGCTATAATCAGAGAACCGGGAATAAGGGGTTGGGACTTTCTGCCCAACCCAACCTCCCAGGAAGGGAGAAGGGCTGTCGGTAGAGTTCGCTCGCCAATGGTCAATGAATTAGTTAATCATTCCTACATAACAAAACCTCTGCTGGGACAGTGGTGGGCCAGGAAACTGTAGACACCCTCCCACACACACTTCTTCCATTAGGCTGTTCCTGGGTTGTACCCTTAATAATAAACCACTAATCTTAAGCAAAGAGCTATCCTGGGTTCTGTGAGTTGTTCTAGCAAATTATCAAGCCTAGAACATTGGCTGGAGTGAAGAGGAAAGTGAATGAGAGGTGGGAGATGAAGTCGGAGGTAGACCTCCAGTGGGGCATTTGGGGCCATGGTAAGGGTTTAGGCTCTTCTCCAGTGAGATGAAGAGCCCTTGGATGATGTAAGCAGAGTAAAGAGGTGATCTAACATGTCTTAAAAACATCACTCTGGTTGCTGTTCTGAGACTAGGTGTGGGTAGGGAGTGGACAAGAGTAGAAAGGAGGAGACCAGTGAGGAGACCAGTGCAATGATGTAAAGGAGCAAACAGAGGCTTGGCCCTGCATAGAAATGCGGAGAGGAGGCCAGACCTGGTTGTATTTTGAAGGTCATGTTGGTTGGATCTGATGCTGAATATGGGGCATGAGAGAAAGAATCGT
The DNA here is from genome assembly GCF_014108245.1 of Pipistrellus kuhlii. Lineage (NCBI taxonomy): Eukaryota > Metazoa > Chordata > Mammalia > Chiroptera > Vespertilionidae > Pipistrellus > Pipistrellus kuhlii. The sequence continues at coordinate 31,423,065 of NW_023425427.1, forward strand.
ACCCCCTGGATGAATTCTAAGTGTCTGGCCAACCCTACTAACAGGATAGAGACACCATTTACTGAAATGAAGAACTTAAAGAAGCAGGGGGAAGGGGGGTTGGGGAGGATCCTGGGAGGCTGACAGGAGTTCAGTTTTGCACACGTCAAGTTAAAGATGCCCAGAAGACATTCTAGTGGAGTCCAATGGGCAACTGCAGATGCGAGTTAGAGGCCAGCAACTCATGCATGAAAAGGCACTAAAAACAGGTGCTGCCCTTTTTATGATTTTAAAGAAGTTAAGGTCCTGCTATTAGGGCTTCACAGTTTATATAACTCTCTGCTATTCAGCGTGACTCCTAGACCAGCAATACAATCTCACTGGAGTACTTCTGAGAAATGCATACTCTCAGACTTGACTCAGAATCTTCATTTTAACAAGATCCAGATGATTAACAACATATTAAAGTTTAGAGGCCCTTCTCTAGTTTGAATTACCTTGGAAGTGCTTTAAAAATACAGGCTCTACCCCAGAACAATAAAGTACAATGTCTGAGAGGGGGGCCCAGGTCTGTGTTTTTACCAAGCCACCCAAGTCGTTCTGGTGTACAGTCTGAATTAGAACAATGATCTAACTCTTCACTCCTGCATGTTCCCTCTGTACTACAAGGCTTATGTTAGTAGTGCTCCTGGAAACCCCTCTCTAAAGAGACGTGCAGATCTAAGAGAGCACAAAGGCATGTAACTAGAGTAATCATTTGCCCTGGTTTATTGGGGAGGGTGTCACTATAATTATTAGTGCCCCTTTCACTCTCAAAAGTATCCTGATTTAGATAATAAATGATATGTTCTCCTAACATAACGCAAAATGGCTCTGTACTTTATATTTCTGGGTTATAAAGTCATACTAAGGACAGGTTGGGCAAAATGATAGATGGCCTTTGCTTTGACAGATTAATCCAATATAGAGGGACTCTCTGTGCTTAGATATTAGTCCTTAAAGACTTCGAGGTGCAGCTTATCAGAAATACACACTTCAATTCCCTCAGTGGGAAAGAAGGTTGGGAAAATCAGGCTCCTTCCTGGAGTTGGGGTGGGGTTGGGAGCAGTTATATTCTGCAACTAAAGTACCTAAGCCAACTGTTGATTAGTCAGGACCTGGTTATCAGTCTGTAATTATCCCAGCCCTTAACAAAACTTCTTCCTTTTCCTTTAGACTCTTACTGTTCATTAGCCACTCCACCCACAGACTGAAAGGGACAAGGAAAGAAGGTGAACACTTTGTTGACTTACGGTAATTAAAACAGATATGTCTGGCCCAGCCTGTGTGGCTCAGTGTTTGAGCAATGGTCAGCCCATGAACTAGGAGGTCAGGGTTTGATTCCCAGTCAGGGCACATGCCCAAATTGCAGGCTTGATACCCGGTAGGGGGCGTGAGAGAGGCAGCTGATCAATGATTCTCTCTCATCATTGATGTTTCTATCTCTCCCTCCTACTTGCCTCTCTGAAATCAATAAAAACATATACAAAATAGATAAATATTTTAGTAGCCCTGCTAATAAACCTGGTGGGAAAGAAAATAGAAACAACTGCCTGTTTCTGGTTACCTGTGAATTTAAATCCTTTTGGCTCATCTTTTTCTAAATTATTACCAGCTAGCTGGTTTGAGGGCTCCTTAAAGGTCTACTGATTGTCAGTAACATTAAAGTAATCTTGTCTTTGTCAAACTACATACTCTCGGAAATAGGCCTGGGGAGCTTTCCTTGCTGGTTTACCAATGACACAGTGAGGGCAAAGCAAGCACCTTTTCATCTTATCAAGAGCCTCCCAATCCCCTTTTTCCTCTCACCACCAATTCCTAAGTGCATATAGATAGAATTTTCTTTAAAATGTGGAATCAAATGAACAAAATAAACTGATGAACAAAATAGATCTAGAGACATAGAAGCATGGAACAGACTGTCGAACCTCAGAGGGAAGGCAGAGGTGAGTAGGTGAGAAGAGATCAACCAAAGAACTTGCATGCACATAGGCATAACCCATGGACACAGACAATAGGGTGGTGAAGGCCTGAGGTGGGGGCCTGGGGAGGGCTGGAGGAGGTCACTGGGGGGTCGAGGGGGAGAGGAAGGGATATATATATAATACTTATAACAATAAAGATTTAATTAAAAATGTTTAAATATATATATATTCTTGAATGTAGCTAATAAGTTATTTTAGAATAATTTAAAACAAATAGTATAATCAGTGTTATACAAATGGACCCAAAATGGTAAATCTATAAGAGGGCAAAGAAACTTAGGAGCATGAAGACTGCATGAAAAGTTTTCCTAGTTGCATCAGTAGGATAGTTATGAATACTTGCATGAGTCAACCACAGTATAAATGTTCAAAACAAGTTCTGTTCACATGTGTGTAAAATGTCAGGAAAAGTAACTATCCCAGCTCAAAGTAAAATAGCCAGATGCTAACAAAGCCAGTTGAAGGGAACTTTCCAGTCTTCTTGCTAAATAACTTGAACGTAGATGGGCTTTGTGTTAAAGGGGATAAAAAAAATCTGTTGAATTGGAATGAGATATCAAGGGAATCTCTGCCTGGTACAGAAGCACTTTAACTGGTATCTGAGTACAGGTGGCAGTGTGGGGTGGGCGAGGTGGCTATTTGTTCTCTGTTTGGTTTGTTCTCTGGGCTGCCAATTAGAACAAACCAAAAAGGCAGAAGAGGTTTTTCTCTGTGGCTCAGAAAGCAACATAAGCTGGTTTCCCTGTCAGGCCCTGAGTCAGTAATAACACTTGCAGCTTCAGGAGAATGCCTTATTAATTTATTTCTTTATCTCTGCTAATTGCTAACCAAAGGCCTTTCCTTCCACAGCTCTTTTAAGGCAGAAGCAGGTGGTCCTGTAAAGCAATGCTGTTAGTAGGCCGTCCCTGGTCCAACGGCCACAGTAATTGAGACAGGTGGGCCTGCTGAGAATCTTCTTCCTTTCCTTAGGGTTTTAGATGTAAGGTTTAAAAATCTTAAAGTTATATCTTGATTTAAATGTACTAGGCCCGTGGTCAACAAACTGCTGCTCTCGAGCCACATGCGGCTCTTTGGCCCCTTCAGTGTGGCTCTTCCACAAAATACTACAACCTGGGCAAGTCTATTTTGAAGAAGTGGCGTTAGAAGAAGTTTAAGTTTAAAAAATCTGGCTCTCAAAAGAAATTTCATTCGTTGTACTGTTGATATTTGGCTCTGTTGACTAATGAGTTTGCCGACCACTATATTAGGCAATAGGGCATAAGTTGGTGAGTCAATGATGTGTAGTATTTTAATAAGTTCTATTTTTAACATAACATTTTATTCTATAATAGGTCCTATGCTAAACACTGTGAGGCCCACCTAGCCAGGTTCAGGGAAAACCCTTGCATATGATTAGAAAAGGAGAGTATATCAGCAATCAGAAGACAGTATCAATGCAAGAACCCCCCCCACCATTCATAACACACAGCAATGGTGGCTTTACCCACAGACTGAAGTACATATACTGTAGGGGGGTGGGGGAGAGTTCTCCCTTCTACCCTTCTTGAGATCTGACGGCTGGGCTAATAATAGAATTGAAAAAGACCAGATAAACAGAAGAAAAACCAACTTAATTTGTGCATGTAAGAGATCATAAATAATACTCAGAGAAATGATGAAGCAGTCCACCTTTGTGTCATGTTTTAGACAAAGAAACAATAAATTTGTGAACATTTGACAGGACAAAGAAACTTAGTTTTGTATGCTCATTTGCTAGGAATCTAAACAGAAAAAGGTCTGTGTAGTAAATTAGAAAAAATAAGGCTTCACAGGCTTCTAGGCTCTAGATTCCTTAACTCTATTGATATGGGTGTCTCTCTTCACTCCCTTGGATCAAGGAGGACACCTTTTGCAGGGGAGATTTATTCCCTACATTCTACGAGATCAGGGAGGGTCAACATGCTCTTCTTGCACTGGCTGCTGGTCCAGTAACTTTAATTCAAAGTAATCACTCTGCCATTGTGGGATATTTGGAAACAGCCTGCCCCAGACCCTGACCATACTTAACACACAGCCCCCTGGAAGCCTTAAAAAGGGGGCACCATTTAGCTTTTGTGGACCATCTCAGAAAGAGACTTGTAGGAAAGCACATTTGCCACCCCAAAATGTGTCTCTTTGCATAAGGATTATTTTAGGTTGTTTATTTTTAAGAAACTGCATACATAAGAAAAGCTCTAAAAACTGAGTGGAAGTTACCCTGTAGTAAGAGACATGTATAAGGGAAATCTCCGTTTGTAAGAATGTCTCCCTCACTTTACTGGGAAGTGGGGGATGACCTTAACTCTAGAGAAACTCTCATCACAGGAGAGCCAAGGACTGAGATATGCACAATAATGTTATCCTTGTTTTCTGGGCTTTTTTCTGGTACCTCCCACAACCCCCCAACATCAAAATATTTTGTCTTATAAGTTGGCAACATTATTTAAGGTGGTAACTTTTGCCATTTCAGAGAGTTACTCAGTTTTTCCAGGTCTATCCTGTGTATATAGGAGGTCTATATGTTATTAAACTTTAACTTTTTTTCCTCTTGCTAATCTGTCTCATGTCAATTTGACTGTTAGGTCAACCAGAAAAACTTAGAAGGGTAGAAGGAAAATGTGTGTCTAGGATTGTTTTCACACATGCCTGATGGCCTAGACAATATAAAGGTATTCCTGCAGCCCATGCAGAAGGTAAGTAAAAATAAGCAAATATCATAACCACTTATTATGTGCAAATAGGGAAAAGAATGTTGAGAAAAAATAGCCCTGAGTCTGAATGACTCAGAGCTGGTGAGGCCAGGAATATCATTCCTCACCCTGTACAAAGCTCTGAACATTTAGATCCGTGTTTTAACCTTGTTTCTGAAACATAAGATATAGATGAGAGTGTTATATAGAAAGGTAGGGTGAGCCTCCAATTTTTGCATGGCTTTGTACTATCCTGGGTGAAATTTACTCACAAACAAATCATGTTGGCAGAGTGAGGCCCATCCCTGCATGGGAAGCCTGTGATCCTGAGGAAGGACCAAGGACATGATGCTGGCCTCATGCTCTAGGTGACCCTGACAACAGCCTCCTAGGCCTCTACTTCCCCACCTGGGATCGTATTACTCGACAGATCTGCTAGTTACAGGGTCAAGTGTAAGGATCTATGTATGGTATCCTTTTCCTGAGTTCTCTGAGCCTCTCCAAAGAAGTGTTATAAAAAAAACAACAACCCACTAAAGTATTGACAAAGGAAGAAAATGTTCCCTGGCATCTTTTCCATCCAGGGAACAGCTATGGCCAATTATAACTGGAAATTCTGAGCAACTGTAAAATGAGAAGCAGTGACATTTTCTTTACTTCTCTTCTTCACAAAAGAAGCATTGGAGATGGAGCCAATGTTTTCATCTCAAGAAATTATTAAAGACCCTGCTTCAAAACCCAGGTTGAAGTAAAGACCAAGAGGGAGGGGGCAGCAAACAGTGTAGCTGGAAGTACCCAACATTATAGTGGGTCCTTACTGGTATTAATGTTGCCTGGAGCTTGAATGAATAACGGAGTGGAATGGCTTATTATTTTTCTGGGTGAATTATTAATTGGTTTGATTGTTGACAACAAAAAGGAGGCTTTGCCAAACACTGGCTGACTTAGCCTTGTTAGTGTCTTCCCTTGACTTTAAATTCAAGCCAGCCATAGTACCTTCTCGCATGCCAGGCTTGGCAGCAATCTCAGAGAGGAAGGCCAGAGTAGTATCTATATTGGCACTTTAAGGTCCTGGTTCAACCCAGAGTTTTCCAAACACCTGAGACTCATAATTTACATGAGCATAGTCAAGGCTCTGCGTAATTTGACCAGTTTGACTCTAACTCGAAATTTCCTTATCTATAGGTGCCTCTTCTTAATGTCACCCTCAACAAAATGCAGAGCAATTAAGAGAGGCGAGTCATTTGAGAAAAGCTAGTCTCATAAATGCTGGAGAACAATTGTTCTGCTGAAAACATTGCGATGAATGAATTAAATTTGCTTGTAGTTACTCTTAAGTTTGTCCTTCAGCTAGAAGTATCAATATAAAATTTACTTTCCAGAATATAATCATTCCCACTAAAGGCATATAGGAGCTCTCAAAATTTGTCAGAAGCAGTGAAACACATAGTGCTGGGAGCACAGCCCTGTTTTGGTACCTGTGGCTCCTGGTCATGACCGCTGGGATCCCTCTCATAGCTCTCTGCATACAGCCTGATGGTGGCCCGCATGCCACTGGAGGAACTGAGCCGGAAGATGAGCCGTGATGAGTCAGAGAAAATGATCCTCAGGCCCTGGGACCAAGAATAGTCAGAATGGATCAGTGAACAGATGAATACACAGGTAAAAGTAATTAATACCCACTTTGGAGATCTGCATGTTTCTATGATCTAAAGATACTCAGAGTCATGACAACTTATAATTGACTCTCAACACTAATCCAAGCAGGAATATGACGTGATCCTAGCGGCTACTTAAAATTATCCATTAATCTCTTTATTCTATTTATGTTGCCTTGTGGTTAATTCTAGGGGAGGGTCAGGGGCAAAACAGATGCTCAGGTTTCCTTGGTCTTGTGATGTGGGTGGAGATAATAAGGAAGAAAAGATATACAATGTCCCTGGGGTTGGGCAATTTATGTATTAGAGTAAGACAAACTACTCATGTGAGGTTAGGCTTTGCTTTAAATTCATCTTTGTTTTTTTCTTTGTTTCCACATTCCCCTGGTAGGGGAACCCTACAATGCAATGCTCAGGGCTAGAGCCCAGCTGGGTTTTGAGAGCTCCTGTGTACATCCCCATCCTCTTGGTTCTTTACCCCTTCTTACTGGCAAGACCTGACCACCAGGGTGGAGTAGAAACAGAACTGTGCTACACCTCAGTGCTGCCAATATTAAATTGGTTTTGGCTCATAATGTCCCCATTCTCTATGTCTTTCTTATTACCGTAATAGCAAGGATATTTTAAAGATGACTGTAAAACCATATTGTAACTTTTGTCAAAGGAAATTTATTTTCTTAAGAAAATAGATAAAGTCGTTGTTATTAGTAAACATGTTGACAAGAGCCAGAGGAAAGAGGAGGGAATAAAATAGTATCAATATGGTCACTTGATATTTCTGAAAAAGTGAAACATCGCAGGTGACTGATATCAGACATTTTCCCTAAGAAAATTATCCTTGAAACTTCTCTGGTTTCAAATTTTGCTTGTTAAGAATAAGCCACTATTAAAAATATTTCACACCTGCCCTATATATCCTTTATCTCACCCTCATCTGGTGGTATCTACAGGAGGGAAGGGGGGGGGGGCACTGTAACTTCACATGAATGCTTTTCTGCTTTCTAGGTCTTATAGGCATATTTCAGCCCCTTAGTCTCTGTTGGAAGGGTTCAAGGTTTGCCACAGTTTGTACAACAAAAGAAAAGCCACCTCTCTTCCTAGCAACTCGCCACTCTATGATGCTAGTTTTGCAAACAGGATGATATTAGCCAGGATTCATTCACTGGGCAACCATTTTTGAATGGCCCTTAGGAATCAGGTACAGGACAATGGCTGAGAAAATAAAGATAAAGACACAGTACTTGTTCTCCATAGGCCTAGAGTAGTGATTACAATGAACAGAAACCATTTTTTAAACCACCATATGCTGCCAGATAAGTGAATAGTTAGGAAATTCCAAATGGAGCAAAAGGAACAATTTCTTACTATCCAGAAAGAATTATATATCAAATTATGCTCAAATTGACAATGAAGCCCCAAGGGTTCCACCACTGTATTCCATGATTTTACAAACTCTTCTGAAGCTGTCTGTCTAAGCCCACTTTCCCACTGTCATTACCTATGGCACATGTGAGTTCATAATTCATTGTTCAGGACTATGAGTTATCCATAAACTAGTTAAAGCAATATCTAAGGCTGGAGCCCTAAATCACCCATTGCTTCGGATTCCAAATCACTTGAGGCCACCTCTTCTGGTGACCTCCCAGAATTAACCCTTTAAGGTAGCTCCCAGTGCACAATTCACCCCTCAGATTAGTTTATGGCCAGTGGGAGATATTAAAAAATCCAGATCACAGCAAACCATCAACATGCATTATCTGCTCGTAACTAAGCCTTTTTATAGTGAAGTCATTATTTTTTCCCAAGGGCAGCTGTATTTTTGGCTGTACTTATGAAGACTTGTTAGAATCTACATCCGGTAGCCTGGAATAGATTTTGCACTTGAAAAGACAATGAAGGAGTAAATAGCACACACCTAGTGGACATAATCCAACATCTTTTCTCTTTCCTAAGGGACCAACCATGAGATCTTAATAGAGAATGCATGTTGCTTTGTGAGACCTCCAGGTGAGAAACACAATTCTCCTTCTCCACATGAAATAAAAAATGTGTAGACCCAGCCCAATTCTGTGCTGCAACAAGCCTAGTTCCATGTCTGTTGAGTGTCACTGTGATGTGTTACTAGTTATATTTGATTGCTTTGGGTCCACATGTTCCTCCAATGAATGTAAAGAATTTGAAACTTGAACATGAGCCATGCTCTCTCCAGCATATATCATTACCTAGTATCAATTAAATTATGAGGTCAAAGGTACTTACTGACCAAGGCTTGCCAAATTTCTAAACATTCTGTAATTCCAACAAAAGAATAGCAATAATATAATTTGCTTTTATTTTCAATGTTAAACCAGGGATTGGCAATACAGTTTGTCAGCCAAATTTGGCCTGGCACCTGTTTTTGTAAATCAAGTTTTATTGGAACATAGCCATTTCCACTCACTTATGTATTGTCTATGGCTCCTTTTGTGTTACAACTGCAGCGCTGAATAGTTATGACAAAGACCATCTGGCCCACAAGGGCTAAAATATTTACTATCTGGCCTTTTAAGAAAATGTTTGCTGACCCCTGGTATGAACCATTAAATTAGCCACAACACACAAGACTTGCCCTTCAACCCCACCTCAGAAAATTGAAAAAAAAAAAAAAAAAAAAAAAAAGACATCTACCTTATAAAAATCCCAGTAGAGAGAAATTATGAAGACTATTTTTAAGGGTATCCAATCCATCAATTCCTCCATATAGTCTAGCTTCAAGCCACAGATTCATCTGGATGTATATTTGGCATAAATCAATTTAAACTGACCACCTACTCATATCACAAATTTTATAACAAGGCACCGTGTCATAAAATCCAGCAAATCATTATAGGAATATTGTTGACCATATGGAACTCCACATGAGACATTTCCTGAAGATTCAAATGTTAGCCTTTCCTTCCCTGAGGTACTGTGTGTGTGTGTGTGTGTGTGTGTTTGTTTTTGTTGTGGTTTTTGTGTGTGTGAGTGTTTTGTTTTTTGCTTTTTTGTATTTCTGACAATAAGAACTTTATAACTAACCATAGCTCCCTTTCCAATGTGGCTGCCAAAATTGAGGTTCTGCCCAAGAAGATCTTTATGACTTGCATAACTATACATTTTTCTTCTTCTGTTCTTAACTTTCTACACTTATTTATATTTCCCCTAGTCTTGATTTCTGTTTCTTATTTATATGCTAACAACTTCATTATGTGTATTTTTGCTGCCACAAATCCTCTAGAATAAGCAAGGCCCAGTGCAAATGAATAAAATAAGTTTCCATCACAGACTTAACTTTTTTAAAGAATATATTTTGTTGATTTTTTACAGACAGGAAGAAAGAGGGACAGAGAACCTGAAACATTGATCAGCTGCTTCCTGCACACCTCCTATTGCAGATGTGCCCTTGACCGGAATCGAACCTGTGACCTTTCAGTCTGCACGCAGGTCGACGCTCTATCCACTGAGCCAAACCGGTTAGGGCCAGACTTAATTCTTAAGTGTTGGAATTGCTGAATTATGTCTTTGGTCCTTCATTAGCTGATAAGCTCTGGGAGCTCAAAGTCTTCTGTTCCTTGTTGACTATTTATCTACATAGCCTAGGCCCTAGGGCACATGTGTCAAACACAAGGCCCGCGGGCCAAATCCGTCCCGCCAGGCCTTGCAATGTGGCCCGCACCGCGCTGTCATCACTGCACTCTGCTGCGTTTCCATCACAATGACAGTTTATGACTGTTCAGTAAACCATTCGGCCCGCGATTTAGGCTGGATTTTAGATTTTGGCCCCTTCTCTGATTGAGTTCGACACCCCTACCCTAGGGCAACACCTGCGCACAGTAGGTTTACCTTAAACACCTGAATATGTGCCATGGAATGTCCAACAACTTGGGGGAGCACCGCTGGAAGGCCTCTGTCTACATTTAGGAAGGACTCACAAATGAAAACACTCATATTCTCCATCAGTGAACTGAGGCTAATGTATTCACCTTGAAGGGCAGCTGTGAGAGATTACCTGGAATGTCATCATTATGGCAGCTGTTCTGTATCTACTCATCATGTATTTTCAGGGCAAGAGTCAGTTTTGGCTAAAAACAATTGAGTTGAACATGGAGAGTTCCTATCCTACCATGTGTGTGATCTTAGACAAATCATAAGCCCATTAATTGCAAACTTTGCTGGACACTGGAATTAGTTGGTATGTGTGTGTGTATGGGGGTGGGGTTCTTTAAAAAACATTGATACCTGGATTTTACTCCAAGACCTTGTGGTTTATTTGTATGGAGTATGATTTTGGGCATTGGGATTGTTAAAGCTCCCCAATGATTCTGATGTAAATGTGGACACCAGTGTAGTGGCCTCTTTCCTCTGGATCATCTGCTTCATCTATCAAGTGACTGGACTATACTGACAGGACATCAGAGGACATCTGGTTCAGGCAAAGCAGAAGGTCCCAAATGAGAAAGTAGCTCCAGCCTCATTTTGTGGACCAGCCTACGGTCACCCTATCAGGCACAACAGGAGGCAACCACACCAGAGGGCGAGACAGCAGGCCAAAGATAACAAAGGCTGCTTATAGCCCACAGCCTCAATGGCCAGCACTAATCAAGTTGAAGGACAACAAACTCAATCTAATCAGACTAAGAACACTTGTATCCCCCAGCCTCTGACCCTTGCGGTTTTTTCGCATAAAATCCAACCCTAATCTTCCCTGGTTGTGGCTCCATCCCCCCTTTCTCTCTAATAAATTTCCCTTCCGCTTGCTCACTGTGTCCGCCTAAGTCCTTGAGTGACTTCTATCTTACATATACTACAAAACAGTCTTAAAGAGATTCCTTTAATATCCAAGGTTTCATGAATATACAACCGTTGGCCTGGGATCTTAGGAGGGCCATAACATGGGGGGGGGAAATAAAACATCATCTTGCGGATTTCTGAAAGCCTCTTTCTCGTGGCCTATCAGCAGGAGAATCTTGAGCCATCTCATACTGTTTTTAGCACAATCTCCTAAGGAATCCTTGAAGCAACTATGAAGAAATCCACGATGCCTTGGTTGCCACAGCAGCTATAGGAGTTGGAATGACCACCACAGCTTAAAGAAGAAAAAAGAGGCTCTTCTTCAAACTACGGCCCGCGGGCCACATGCGGCCCGCAGAGGAGTCTGATCCGGCCCGCCAGGTATTTTGGGCAGTGAGCGCAGCCGAGGTGTTACAGTAGGAATTAGTAGTTCATATAGTCCGGCCCTCCAGCTCTCTGAGGGACCGTGATCTGGCCCCCACTTTAAAAAGTTTGAGGACCCCTGCATTAGAAGAAAGTGTTAATTATGGGGTAGAGATACCCAAAGGGCATTCCAGCTCCTGCTTAGTATTTTTTTCCCCCTTGAGTGCCTGAAGTTGTATGCCTCAGTGATGAAGGTGTTGCCTACTTTAGTTCTGTCCAATGAAGAAAGATTTAATGGGCTATGTGTGCCCTGCAGGTATCTCCACACAAAAACCTTCCAATCTGCTTCTAGTTATCTCTCTAGCATGCATTCTTCCCAAATTTCTCCCTCTTTGTTTTGCTGTTCATGGAATCAGTTTGGAAATGATACAGAAATAACAATTATAAAACCCAGCCTTGAATTCTGGCTTGGAACTTTTCTAACCAGTGGCCTTAACACATTGCAGACCAGTAGTTTTATTGCTAGCTTTACCCAGTGGCCAGATAAGTTTATATTGAATGAATACAAAAAAAGTTTTTGCATAAATGTTAAAGGAACACTTTAAGATTAAATATCCATTGCATTTTGAAGTTATTTATTACATGTTCTTACATGATAATATCTTTTTAAAGTATGATACTTTGTAAAACACTGTGTAATATGAATCAAGAATTCTTGTGATCTGTCCACAAGGTGTGAAGTCACTTAAGCTCTCTAAGCCTTAGTTTCCTAGAAAAAAGAGAGAGGAGAAAGAGAGAGAGAGAGAGAAAGAGAGAGAGAGAGAGAGAGAGAGAGAGAGAGAGAGAGAGAGAGAGAGAGAGAGAGAGAATGACAAATAAAATAGCCTGGCTTATTGGGTTGCTGTGAGATCAAATCAGAAAATGTATGCTTTGAAAATTGTAGGTCACTATATAAATATTATTATTATTATTATTATTATTATTATTATTATTATTTTAAAGCTTTTAATGAAATGGTGCTAAGCTCTAAGTTGTCCAGCCTTTCAGATTTTGCAAAAGATTACTAAATAAAACCTAAATGGTGATGGTTTATGATGCCAAGTACATATTTATTCTTAAATTAGGCAGAAATAAGATGAATTTCATGTTAAGTACTTTGCCATGTCTCTGAAATCATTGCTAAACTCACTGGGTCTGTTACCATTTATTTTCTCCATACCTTCCACTGAATTGGTTTCTTTGGGGGAAAAAAATACTCCTTCCAGGTTTGTCAATTTAGAAACTTAAGGTTCTGAAGGAAGGACCTTGGAGTCATCCAGGCCACTTCCTCATTTCACTGAAAAGAACAAATTAAAGAACTTGTTCGAGGTAACTCAGCTAGTGAATGGGGGAGCCAGGACTTCAGTCTAGGTCCTCTGACTGCAGGCTCATAATTTTAGGTTGAACCATATGAGCCACAGGCCATATATCGCTTCTCATGTAAAATAGTTGAATAATATCTCATAGAGTTTGTATGGTCCCCAAAACTGGCACAGAGATTCATGTAGAATAGTTATGTGATAAATGTTTGATAAATACATAATGATACTTTTTTAAAGCCCTTGTGTAAATCAATGCAGGGAATTCTGCAAGTTGCTAAATATACACTGAGCTGCCAGATGTTCTTCTGGAGACTACAGGACATATTGCAGCCAGGCAGGGAAGGAGGAACTGTATATTACCAACAGTTACTTGGCAGCATCATACCTCATCAAATACTGACTTAGGATGACTTCCAGAGGAAAACAGCATATGGCCCTCACATCTGGTACAATGTCGCACAGTCAGTTTGCCACACCAGGCATATAAACCTGGAGACAGGACAGGCTTGCAAGAGAAAGACCCCGTGAGCCTAACTCTGATGTTATCTCCCACAGGAAATCCCAATGATTTATCTGGAAAGCTTCAAGGTGAAAATATTGCTGTGTAACATCTGCACCATATTTTTGGAGACAAAAACAGTTTATATAGCAGGAGATTTGGATTGGAGAGCCACATCTCTCTATGAAAAAATTACTTAGAATTACCCATTTTTGTTTAAGTCATACCTAGCCATGAGCATGAGTTCAAAAGTGGTTGAGAAGGGCAGCAGCTAGACCATACCATGCCTTTGTGTAAATTACAAACAGGTGGACAAATTACAGAAAAGCATCCTTCCTCTTTGCTGGCTTACCTTCCACTTTCCTTCCGCTATTAAGTCATATCTTTATGCAGTTCACTGCTACAATGCCAGACTTAGCTGCCCTACGATTGGAAGCAATTTTGATTTAGCCATTTTTATAACCAGCCAGCACTCATGGAAGCCAACAATTGCAAACAATTTTCTGAGGAAAATCAAGAACAAATGGCTTCTTCAGCCCACTTTTAAAACATCCATCCAGCAAAAATCCATATTAGGTGATTAGAGGGCTACTTGGAGAATGATTTATCATTATTTATCACTCAAATTCCAACTATCAGATTTGGAACAATGCACCTAGATCATACACACTCATTTCTCTTTGGCCAAAAAATGACTGCTGCTCTCCTGTTCACTCAATACCAATCCCAGTTCTGGATTCAGACACTTGCCCCCAGACAACAGGGGTAGCTTCATCCCTTAGTTTCTGTGATCCTTTACAGCTTTTTCCTATCATATTTATGTTTCCTGGTAAGGGTCACCCACCAGACTATGCACAGACATTAGTATTTCAGTAAGAATAAATGTGATACCATTCCAGAATGTTTAGAGTCACACATCTTAGCAAGATTCTACTTCCAACACTTTAGAAGATAGTCCTAAAGCAATCAGGTTATGTCAAGAGAAGGTAATCTAATATATAAAAGCCTAATATGTAAAGTGTCCTCTTGGGAGTTCCACCAACAGGGATTTCGATTGATCACTATGACATGCACTGACCACCAAGGGGCGGCACGGAACAAAGGAAGGCCCGGCCTGCAGCTGGCAGCCAGGGAAAGGAGGCCCCAGCAGGCAGCTGGCAGCAACTAGGAACCCTACCCATGCATGAATTTCCTGCACTGGGCCTCTAGTTTATTATAACTTCAATGAATCAGCAGCAGGGGAGTAAGAACTTCCCAACTAATTAGAAACAGTATTTCCCTTTCTCTATTTTCATATCAGCCAACAGTTCATTATAAAGCATCAAATAACGTGTTTGATCCTTGGAAGACAAATAGAAATCTCACAGGAAAGGTAGCTATTAGAAAAAAATTTAATCTATGGTTTTCAAGGTGTCCTACCAAGAAGAGGTCCAATTATCTTTATTTACAACTACAATATTATAGAATGAACACTGAAGTTGAGAATCATAATAGATAATATCCCGTTGAGAATGCTATTACCTATAAGAAATGCCAGCTCTTTATCTGGAAAGCTGAACAATTGTATAAGCACATTTGATTGAAGAAAAGAATGTTGTCTGATAAGATGGTTTCACCTGAGCCAGCTTCCACTCACCCTTCAGGGTACAGCTTAAATATCATCTCCCCATGGAGAGTTTTCCAGAGCCCTAAGTCCTGGTTATTTCCCCCTGATACTGCACTCCCAAATAAGTTCTTTCTCTGTAATGCTATTCAGTAAATTCTATAGCAATAACAAGATTAATACCAGTTTATCTTCCCTGCTAGACTGTGTGCTGTTGTATCATTAATGTCCAGGAAACTGACTAGCATACAGCAGTGTTCGGTAAATATTCATTAAATAGATTAAGACATAAATGAATCCAACTTCAACTACCTTCATCATATTGTACTAACATATGAAAGAAATGTATATTTACTATAGAGATTTTTTTCAACATCACAACTTGCAACAGAAAAAGTTGTTTTTTTTTAACCCAGTTTTAATCACAATATACATCCTATCTAATAAAAGAGTAATATGCAAACTGACCATCACTTCAACACACAGGATAGCTGCCCCTATGTGATCAAAGATCCTGCCCCCATGTGGACATAAGATGGCTGCCAAAAGATAGCCAGCAGGGGAGGGCAGTTGAGGGACCAGGCCTGCAAAGGAGGGCAGTTGGAGGTGATCAAGCCTGCAGGGGAGGGCAGTTAGGTGTGACCAGACCGACAGAGGAGGGAAGTTGGGAGCAACAAGGCCTGCGGAGAAGAGCAGTTGAGGGGGACCCAGGCCTGCAGGGGAGAGCAGTTGGGGGTGACCAGGCCAGTAGAGGAGGGAAGTTGGGGGTGGCCAGGCCTGCAGGAAAAGGCAGTTGGGGGAGACCCATTCCTGCAGGGGAGAGCAGTTGGGGGAAACCAGGCCAGAAGGTGAGACAAGTTGTGGGGGTACCAGGCCTGCAGGAAAGGGCAGTTGGGGGAGACCCAGGCACGCAGGGGAGAGCAGTTGGAGGGTGGGACCAGGCCAGCAGGGAAGGGAAGTTATGGGTGAACAGGCCTGCAGGGAAAGGCAGTTATGGGCAAATAGACTGGCAGGGGAGCAGTTAGGCATCAATCAGCCTGGCAGGGGAGAGGTTAGGGGTGATCAAACTGGCAGGTAGAAGTGGTTAGGGGCAATCAGGAAGGCAGTCAGGCGAGTAGTTGGGAGCCAGCAGTCTGAGAGGGATGTCCAACTGACCCTTTAGGCCCGATTATACCAGGATTAGATTGGAGAGGGTGCAGGCCTGGCTGAGGGACACACCCCCTCCATGTACAAATTTCATGCACCGGGCCTCTAGTGTAATGATAATATCTCACTCCCTAAACATTTCTGTACTACTATAGGAGGACTATCTGTAGGCACTAAATTTCAGATTTAACTAAAGTCTATAGGTGGGATAATCATTATGACTAAAGTTATTTCTTAAATTCTACTTCTTTAGCTCAAACCATTCTCCAGCAAGTTATATTACAGGACAATGATAAATTGTTAATGGCAGTCTCTCAGTTGGTTCACTGAATAGAATAAAAGTTAAAGGTTGAAGTTGAAGGTTGACCAGTTAGCTCTAAATAGAGCAATCCTCCTGGAGTCCCAGATTCTCCAGCTGACGCCATTCAATTGCCTTCACCTGACACCTCCAGAGATGAGGCCTCAGTAAACTTCTCTGTATCTATTGACCAGGCATTGGCTACCCCAAAGTATATATTAAAGCACCACATGCCAGACTAGGATGTGATTTCAAGATTACCAATTCACTTGATTATTTTTAAATACTGAAATTAAAAAGTGCAGACATCTTCCTGAATATTAAAGTAACAACTCTACAAGCACATTGACTTCAGAATCAATCTTCAAAGTGTGTTTTTTCTCTGAACTAGTTTCAAATGGTTCTTTTTTCCAGATTGAGAACAATATCAAAATCTTTCCACACGGCCTGCATCACTTGAAGAAATATTAATAAGCTCAGAGTTAGCTTGACATAATCAAATTGGATTTGGTTTTCTACATCAGCTAACTGGTATGCATTTATTTACATCAGTTTTTTTTTAATATCAGCTGAACTGTTACTTGCAAATGACTGCAGCACTGTTAGAATGTCATGATTTTTTATCTGTTAAATAGAAATTCAGGAGCTGGACAAGTCATAGAGACCTGGTTGCTTCAATTTTGTTCCTGAAATGTCAAGTTTCCTCAGATAAAAGCTAATTTTCAAAGTACAGGTCACAGTTCTGTGTTGATGCACCATAGTGGCTATATGATGCCATCACCAGTGCTAGCGCCATGGTCACATTGTCCTTCACAACACCAGATCGGAATACATCTTTTATCAGAACTGGGAGAGTGTCGTAATTGTGGAGCACTGTGTGGTGATTCCAGGAGATTTAGGCTACAAGGAGGAGATGGGGAGAATGATGGTAAGAGATAATCTGGAAATTGATAATGTTCCTTGGGGTATAGATGGTGGGGGGGAAAAGAGAGTGTGCCTAGCACCATGGGAAGTCTAGATGTTTGCAGAAAGAATTCATCCTGGAGGAAAGAATGAGCTACCTTTAGGCCTTAGGGAGTCACTCATATTTCCCATCTCTTTACAAGGCAAAAATTGGAACTTCTTAAATTAGGCAACAGTTTTGTCAAAATGCTCCTCTATTCTCAGAGTAATTATTGGCTTATTTTTCTTACTCATGTTTAAAGAAACCATTATCATTTATTCATGGTGCCTAGATTTTACCTGAAAATAAATAGTGACATATCTTCATGGGAGCGGTAGAAGGACAAAGTGCAGCTGTTGAACTATGGGTCATTAATTTGGTATTTCTAGATCAGGGTCTCTCCTAGGTCCTGCTTAATGGAAGGCACACATCAACTTTTCTCTTGATGCCCAGGGTCACAAAAATGCAGGCATTTGGAAGCAGCCATAGTACATTCCATGAGATCAGACAGGCCACAGTGAGGCCAAATAGGGCCCTGGGAATTCACGTCAGGGGTTGATTACTTCCGGGGGTTCCTTCTTGCTCCTTGAATGACCTCCACAGGTCTCACTGGAAAGATAGATTTTGTTGAACATTTCCACAGCAGGGGGGTGGACAGGGAGTGATGGGGATTTTAATTTCGTTTTGGATGGAGAAGTTTTTCTTCTTTATCTCTAAAGATATGTATAAAACAGCTTTTTTCCCCCCCAGGGTCTGTTTCCTGACTCCAACCTCGAATCAAGAATAAAAAGGAGACTGCGCTGTCTTAAAAAGAACTTTTCCTTTCTGAAGTGAAGTAGGGGGATAGGTGAAAGTGGAGGTAGGAACATATTGGGGGAAGGGTAGGAGGGGATATAGGGAAGGCAGAGAAATGTGACTTTAAGTCAATTCACAGATAACTTAGAGAAGGAAGAAGCCCTCCCATGTCTTTCTTTACATGATCTCCTGCAAGGCTGCATGGTTTTTTCATGCTTTTCTTATCATATGTTTTATTAAACACTGAAATCTTTCTTTCCCAAGGACCCTCTTTTAACACATTGTGGACCAGTAGTTTTATTGCTAGCTTTACCTAGTGGCCAGATAAGTTTCTATTGAATGAGTACAAAAAATGTTTTACATAAATGTTAAAGGCACACTTTAAAATTAAATACCCATTGCATTTTGAAGTTATTTATTACATGTTCTTACAAGCTAATATCTTTTTTTAAATGTATTTTTATTTATTTATTTTTTTACAGACAGAAGGGAGAAGCGTAGAGCGTTAGAAACATTGATGAGAGAGAATCATCGATCAGCTGCCTCTTGCACACCCCCTACTGGGGATGTGCCCGCAACCAACGTACATGCCCTTGACAGGAATCGAACCAAGGACCCTTCAGTCCGCAGGCTGACACTCTATCCACTGAGCTAAACCAGCTAGAGCACTAATACCTTTTTAAAGAATTCTCATGATTGGCTACAAGCCTTAGAACAGAACACACGAGAATTCTCATGATCCATCCGCAATGTCATGACTTGCTTTAGCTAACTATTTATTATGTGCCAGGACTTTATCTGTATTATCTCATGATTCTTCCAACGGCTGTATGAGGTAACCACAATCACTATTCTTATTTTCACAGATGAGAACAAGAAGGCACTGGGAGGTTGAATGACTTACCTAAGATCATCCAGCAAGGAGGAGGCAGAACCAAGACTTTTTGACTTCAAGCCTGTACATTTAAACACCACTCACACTTTTTCTGCAAACTGATATTCAGGCAAGTGAAGAATTCTGCAAAGCGGGAAGGAACTTACATTTCTCAAGCATCATATGGGTATTAGCTACTGTGTCTGGGAACTTTGCCCTCCAACGTTCTCATAGCCCTGTATGGTAATTACTACTAGTGTCACCCATCCCCACAACTAGGTTGAGGCATGTGCCCAAAGTCACAAATCTAGGCAGTGGCAAAGCCAGCCTTTAAATCCAACACAATAGAACTCTGGAGAGACCATAGCTATCTGTCTCTCTAGCAAACGGAGATGTTCATGCATATGTTAACATCCTTTGGGTTTTGCTAGGTGAAGCATACTTCTGTTTGTTTTTGTGAAGATTAAATCTCCTTCTATCTTAATTTTAAAATAATCTATAATATGATAGGTTATTTGAAAATTAGAGTATTTTATATTAAAAAAGAGAGATAATAACAAGGTTGGGGAAAATGTAGAAATTCGAATCTCATATACTGTTGGTGAAAATGTAAAATGGTGCAATTGCTCTGAAGATCATATGGCAGTTTCTTTAAAAATTAAACAAAGAGTTACCATTTGATCAGTAATTCCACTTGTAGATGTATATCCAAGAGAACTGAAAAGGTATGTGTGCACAGAAACTTTACATAATATTCACACAGCATTATTCATAACTAGAAGCCGGGTGCATGGGTGGGGAAGGGACCTCAGCCTGGCTTGCACCCTCTTGCAGTCTGGGAACCCTTGGGGGGATGTTTGACTGACACATTGGGGAGCAGGCCTAAGCCTGCGGTCGACATCCTTTGTGCTGCTGAGGAGGCGGGAGAGACTGCAGTGGAGGTGGGAGAGCTACCACCTCTGCCGGTGCACTCACCAGCTGTGAGCCTGGCTCAGGGCCCCTGGCTGAGCGGTGCTCCCCCTGCAGGAGCACATTGACCACCAGGGGGCAGTTCCTGAGTTGGGCGTCTGCTCCCTGGTGGTCAGTTCACGTCATACCGACCAGTTGTTATGCCATTTGGTCGATTTGCATATTAGCCTTTTATTATATATGATGGCCCCAAAGAGTAAACAACCCAAATGTCAACTGATGAGTAGGTAAACAAAATGTGGTATAGCTATTCAAGGAAATATTACTTTGTAATAAACAAAAATGAAGTATTGATATTTAGTATAATGTGAACATATATATATATCTGCAAACTGATATTCAGGCAAGTGAAGAATTCTGCAAAGCGGAAAGGAACTTACATAATGTTTTCAGGATCCATATATATATTTTTTAATATATGGGTCCTGAAAACATTATGCTGAGCAAACACAGCCAGTCACAAAGGAGCTCATGTAGTATGATTCCATTTATGGGAACTGTGCAGAATAGGAAAATCCATAGAGACAGAAAGTAGATGGTTGTTAGAGGTTGGGAGAGGATAGCTAAAGAGGACAAGGTTTCTTTCTGGAGTGATGAAAATGTTCTAAAATTGATGACAGTGAATATAGTATATAAATATACCACAAACCATTGAACTGTACACTTTAAATGGATGAATTATATGGTATATGAATAATATCTTAATAAAGCTGTTATACTTATATTTTAAAAACTGCACCATGAAAAAAACAACTAATATTATGCATTGATTAGTCTCTCAAGAAATACCTGTTGAATAAATGTACCAAAGTACCTTATGACTATTTTAAAATAATGCTAGTTTGTTTAAATTCAAAATGTGTCTTTTATGAGTAGTTTATTTTGCAACAGTGATGCATAAAGTGTGTCCTAGACTCAACTGTCCCTGGAATTAAATGTTGGCACTTACTGCCATCCCAAGAATGCTTAGATGTGGGCTTCCTTGGTGTAAGTTTAGCAACAGCCCCACAATGCAGGAATTCCCTCTCTAACCAACAGGGCCAATTGTGGTGAAAGAACCACCTGTGACTTACTGACCATGGGGATGCCACTGAGTGTTAGTGGCCTCTCATAACCCTTAAGGGGCCAAATCTGGACCTGCAGAGAAGCTCCAGTGTGACTCAGGGCCACTAGCTAATGAAGATGTCACGTGGGTCCTAAAAACTGGGAAGATGAACAACATTCCTTCTGTCACAGAGCAGCTCCTGAGAGCAGGTTCTGGTAGCACTTATCTATTTATGGCCACATCTGAGCTCAGCTGAAGGAGTGTGGAAAGAAAAAAATATCAATAAATTCCAGAGTGAAAATGGAAACCAGTATTTAGGGTTGGAGGGGAGGGGACATGAAATAAATAAGTGTCCAAACTTGAGACTTCGCTGAGCAATTAGCCTGATGTGAACAATTAAAGAAAAGCCAGGGGGAAAAGTATCCAAATGCTAAGTGCACTGAAGAAGAAAATGGCAGAGTATTAGTGGATTTAAGAGCAAAACAAATGAGCTCAACAGACAAGCTTTACATGAGCAGATAAAATCCAGAACCAGCATTGACTAGATGATCCCTTCAAGGGATGGTGTGCAAGCCTTCCTCATGGGGGAATGGCAACAATCCAAGGATACTTTGGAAGGCATGTGTGTTACAAACTCTTAAATTTTACAGTAACAACAAAATGAGCCCTGGCTTTGAGGGGGAAAAAAAAAAAAAAAGCCCCGAGGTCCGTATGTAAAATGCAAGTGGGAATATGGCACAAAACTGGAAAAGGCTTATCCAAAGCATAGAGGCTCCAAGATGCCATGTGCTGAGCTCCTGGCTGCACATTTCCAGGGAATCACTGGTATTATTTTGGAGAGAATTCAATCCAGTCAAAAAAGCATCCTGGAGTGAGACAAAACATGACTACCAAAAATGTACTGTGTACTCCCTCTGTCAAGGATAGCTATGAGCTTTTGCATAGTTTATTTCATTCCATTTCTAAAACAATTCTGAGCCAGATATTTTACAGATTAGGAAGAAACTGTGGCTCAAAAAATCAAGCAACTTTGCCAAAGTCAGACACTAGTAACTGGCAGGGGTAGAATTTAATATTGGGTCTTTAAACTTTGTAACCACTATTTTCTTCACTACCTTAGACCTTTCCAAAGTAAGACTGTAATCCTTGTGTCTGGCCATAAGAGGCCTTCTAAGGATGAAAGATTGACATTTTGATAGAGATGAAAAATCACCATAAAATAAAGCAGACCAGAGAGAGAGAATACCTAGAGAGTAACAGGATACATTGAGTTTTGGAACATTTGCAAGTCAGGATAACTTAGAGGAGCAAGTATGAATGAAATATTGGCCAAAATAAAAATAGCATTATTACTTTAATACTATTATATTATATTTAAAATAGCATTAATACTTAAAATATTATTATATTTAGTTCCCAAAACTTTACAGCTTCTGATTTATTTTGTTGTCTATACTTGATGAAGAATGTATAAGAAGATAAGAATTGGAGATTTTAGAGTGGAACTTCTCTTAATGTTATTTAGAGTGTCTTATTTAGACTGCAAATGTTAAAATTTACTGAGAGCAGTCAGCATTTGCCATAGATAATAAACAGACAAAACTGAAAAGAAAAATAATTGTAATAGCTTTAAACTTTTCTTACACAATTCACAAAGATGAAACCATAGCAGAAGTTTGGTTAATTCCTCCATTTATCTACGGTGATAATAATTCTCAACCATCAATAATTCTCAACCATAAATATCTCTTTGGGGTTTGGTGTGTCAAATTTTCCAACTGTTTCTTCTCCTACCAGCAGTAGCAAACCCCTCTGGCTAAGCTCCTCTCATTCCTCAATGACAAAAGGTCATAAAAGGGGAAACATTCCTGCACCTGGGGATCCGAAGGAAAAGGATCTTTTGCTCCTAGAAACTTAACTGAACCCAACACCAGTAATGGCTACCACATAGAGAGCCTGCAGGTACAAACATTTCAGAAGAAAGTATTGGGTCTATTATCCGTTTGAGATATTGACCCATTAGTTACCAAGCAGAAAGAACACCAGACAGAAATTCAGGGCCCCATGCTCTAATTACTCTCTGCCACTCACTGGGCAGGTAGCCTTCACCAAGGGCTTTCCCCTCTCCTGGCTACAGGGCTCTCATCTACAAAAATGAAGGGCTCAGAGTAGATAGATCATCCCTAAAGACTGGGATACTTTTGCACCTGGCTTTGCCTAATAACCTGTTTTGGTGATTTCTTAGCAAGTACCTGTTTCTTGGTCACAGTGCCATCCACAGGGTCCACATATTCAAAGCTGTCTGTCTTTGCCACACTGTAGACATGGCTCCCCACGGCAAACTGCTGGCCGATGAAGGACTTGTCTGTGATCAGGGCCTCCAAGTCCCTCATGATGTAATATGTTGCCTTGGGCTCTAGCCCCTCATAGTCAAACCTGGGAGGAAGGGCAGGAAACAGGATGAATACAAACTTAAATCGAGAACGAGCAATTAAGTGAATCTCTTATGGTCATGTTATGATTGGCTTTGTTTTTAAGTTAGAACCACACAGGAAAGTACCCCCAACTAATCTCCCCTCTTCCACCTGGCTCTTACAATTCATTCTCCACACAGTAGTCAGAGAGGTGATGTAAAAATCGTCAGGTCACTCCATTCCTTTAAATTCCTCCAAAAGCACCCTTCACATTGAGGACAAGATTCAAAACTCTAGCCATAGTCTATAAGGGAATGTGACCCTGCCCACCTCCTGACTGTGACTTTGTCCCACTTTCTCCATCTTCTTTATGCTGTAGCCACACTGACCTTCTTTCCATTCTCAGAAATACTTCACCCTTCGCTGTCTCTGGGCCTTTGCTCTTGCTGTCTGTTCCCTTTACCTGGTATATTCCTCCCACCAGCTACTCAAAATACCTAGCAGTCTCTCCTTCAGTTTTCAAACTTAGTATCACCTCCAGAAAGTGACCTTCTCTGAAGGTCCATCTGAGATAGCTTTCCTCTATATCCCCCTCTCTCTCATCACCCTTTCCCTTTTCCTTGGTAGTTACCCCAATTTGTATTTACCTTGATAGTTTATTTGTATATTATTTCTTATCTGTCTTTGCCCACAAATACTGTAAATTCCTGGAGGGCAGAGTCCTTACCTGTTTTGTTCTCAGCGGCTTCAAGTGAGTAGTAAGTGCTTTGTGAGTAGTGGAATGAAAGATGGAAGGAAGGGAGGAAGCAAGAAGATAAATAAAGAAAGGTATAGAGAGAAAGAAGGAGTTCAACATACTATAAAAGTCTCTTGGAAACTTGGAAGAAATATCACCATTTTTCCATTAAAAAAAAAGAAAGAAAAAAAGAAAAGAAAAAAGTCCTCTTAGCCAAAAGTCCTCATTCATTAAATGTAACAATGGGTCTGAAACATGATTAGGAAAAAATGTCCATAAATAACACCAATCTCATTTCTTGTTATGAGGATTAAATATGATAATGGATACCAAGCAGCTGACGCAGTGCCACAGACCAGTGATTAAACTGCTAATTACTTTTATTCTTAGTCACTACCATAAAGAAACTGTAGGGTCTTTCTCAATCTCTAATGGCAAAACCAGAATGTTCTGTTTAAGAAGCAAGTCCTTTAGATGGGCAGCTATGCTTAAGTAGTGGTGCTGGGACCCCACATTTGGACTCCCTTGTATCACAGGGGGAAATGTGAATTCTCAGAGTGAAATGAAAGAAGAAATATCTGAATGGTTGTTTTACTTTTTTCCACCCAATATTTTTAAGTAAATATCAGGGTAGTAGCCAAAATTCAGAACATTAAATGATACCATGTCTAACAATGGGTCCCCTGTACCTATAGCCCTATCTTTTTTTTCTCTCCCTCATACACAAGGTGTGTTCTCCCCAATCTCAGAAACAAAAAAAAAATATGGAACTCAGAACATTCTTTTTCATCATTGCATGCGTTTTGAGCCTAGATTCTCTTTAAAGATAGTCTTTTGGGGAAGGTAAAAAACTGAGCATAAAGAGGTGGGATGATGGGTTAAGAGAATCTCGTAGGAGACAAAGAAGCAATGAAAGTGATTCAGAAATTGAGAAAATCCACTAATGTTATAACAGATCAAGTCAGTCTATGGCTGAAGTCATCAGACCAGCCAGCCAAAATGCTCCTCATCATACACAAGTAGGTCTTTGCCCTCTACAACCCCCTCTGACTCCCCCACCACTAACACATGTTCCAGGGAAGAAACCTTTAAATGGAGAATTTCTGGGGTCAATTCACTTAAGGAAAATAATTTGGGTTCTCTGATACAACTTCAGGCTCAGTATTAGTGAAACCAAAATTGTTTAATTATCTCTTCCCCACTAAGAAAATAGACTAGAAACCATTTTATTTCATAAGCACCTTTGAATCTGCATTAGCTGGAGGCTGAAGGAAATGTTCACCTTTTTTTTTTTTAAAATATATTTTATTGATTTTGTACAGAGAGGAAGGGAGAGAGATAGAGAGTTAGAAACATCGATGAGAGAGAGTCATCGATCAACTGCCTCCTGCACACTCCCTACTGGGGATATGTCTGCAACCAAGGTACATGCCCTTGACCGGTATCAAACGCGGGACCTTTCAGTCCCCAGGCCGATGCTCTATCCATTGAGCCAAACTGGTTTCGGCAAGGAAATGTTCACCTTTCATTTTACCTTTCCTCCCTATGTCTTAATCTTTATGATCTTTTGGACAGAATCTAAAACAGTGTCCAACAAGAATTCAAATCCCCATTGCTTTATATTCTCTAATATGGTATTTGTTATGAAAAAGGTAATTATCACGTAAGCTCTTGGCCACAAAATGTGAACTATATTATAAATACTTATCATAACACCATGTCTTCAAAACACTGGCAGAAAACTAGATAATCATTCCTAGTTTTGAGAAACACATCTCTGACTCAAAGAAATCTCACTAAGCCGGAGGTTAGCAATCATGATATATTTTATCAGGTTGGACTTTTAAAAAATAGCTTTATTCAATTGAAGGATTTGTTGTGCCAATTAGCTCTTCAGTATGCCAAGAAAAAGCCCACAAGAAGCAGGATTTTTTTTTTTTTTTTTTTTTTTGGCACTTGTTAGAAATACCAGAGGTTAAAACAAGTTCCCACCTGTCTTGAGAGTCCCTTATTTTACAACACAATGAATAATTTGAGATGGTTTGCAGACTCTTACATCCTTAGCCTTCTTGACTGAACAGGAACCAGGAATATTATGGTATTGTCTACATTTGTCAGAGCATTGTAGTTTCTTTCACTTTAATGAGTGCAATCACAAGCTTCCTTATTCTCTGATATTTATCTAAGTAAATGACCTCGTAAGAGAAGAAACAATCACCTTATAAGGGAAGTCTAAAACTTTCTTTCTGTCCCTCAAGCTCTTGAAACACAAATATCCAAAGGAATTAACTATTCAAAAGCAAAGCAAATGAGCCACAATCCGTCTTTAATACAGAGAGCCTGTAAGACTACCCAAGAATTCCCTTGCTCCATCCCCATGTTCTTTCCTAACACCCTTTCCTGCTAGTTTTCCCTTAACCATGGCTGAGTACTAGGGACACACATCTAGCAGGCAGCCACACAGCCAGAAGACTGCCCCCTCACTTACCTCAACAACAGAAAAGTGGTAGAAACCCCCCAACCCAAAGCTCTTAGCCACTGACCTTTTCCCTTCCTCCTTCCCAGGGTAATATTTCCCTTTTCTGTGCCTCCTTTTATGGGGATAAAACTTTAGCGAAATCTAGGGCTTCTGAATCATGTGGCCCCATACAGAGGACGTCACTCAGGCATCTCAGAAATGGTTTGGACCATTAGTGGGAGGTAAGATAAAGGTAGGGAGAGGATTACAAAAGCACCCTGACCTGTCAAGGCTTCTGTCTGATCCCCCAACCCCCATTTCTTGATAACTATGGGTGGAGAGCCAACAAGAAAAGCCCTTGGTTTGACTGCACCAAAGAACTTTCCAAGGCTCTGAAGTTCAGATTCCCTCTCAAGATGACTGACTGCCCACCTTATAGGCACTGATGGAAAGATTACAGAGGCATGGCATTGGGAGAGGGGAAATCTGTACTTTCTAGTTTGGTAGTCCTTGGCTCCACCCCAACCAACTCGCAGGGGTTATCCAGCTTCATCCTCTGTGTTCCTCAGATCTTACTGAAAGATGCCTCCTTCTTAAGGTCCCAAGCCACCAGTTTTAGAAACCTTCTCTAAGAGTAGTTCACAGTGTCCATACAGAGACCTTTACCCGTCTCACCTGCAATAGTAGTGGCGGCCAAATTTGGCCCAGTGATCACGAACAATTTCCTCCACACTCTGCTTCCGGGCAGCAATAATGGAGAGCCAGACCAAGACAGCCCACAGCCCATCTTTCTCCCGGAGGTGATCGGAGCCTAGGGGAGAAAGAAATATTCTGCTGAGGGTTGTTCCTGGGATAAAGTAAAAGCTAAATGAACCACAAAGACCAGTTAGCAATTGTTACATTCAAATGGCCTGATATATTTATTCATTGTGTTAAATACATGCTCCATAATATACTTACATTTCGAAAAACATGTAACTGAAATTAAAATAACATAAAATCCTATGGATTGTTGAAAGGAGCCAAGTTGACAGCACACATGTCAAATGGTATTATTCATTCAGTAATTATTTGGTCATTTTTACACTATACTAAGCATTGGTGCAGGCATCAAGGACATAGCAATCACGCTCATGAAGCTTGAATTTAAGTAGGTGGAGACATATAACAAAGAAGAGAAGGCAGATTAAACAATGAGATGCACCAAATAAGGACAAGAACTCGGGAAAAAATGAACTGGGTGATGATGTCCGAGTGTTAGAGTAGCAAAGACTGCTTTATCTATAATGTAATTTACCTAGAATAGGGTATAATAGCACAGGCCCTCCTCCACTCCCCCTACCCCCCCAAAGATATGTTCACCCAGAACCTTCAGATGTGACCTGATTTGGAGAAACAGTCTTGCAAATATATTAAGCATCCTGAGATGAGATCATCCTGAATTATCCAAGTGCACTCTAAATCCAGTAACAAGTGTTCTTAGAAGAGGAGTCACAGCCGGGACCGGTTTAGCTCAATGGATAGAGCGTCGGCTTGGGGACTGAAGGGACCCGGGTTCGATTCTGGTCAAGGGCATGTACCTTCGTTGCGGGCATATCCCCAGTAGGGGGTGTGCAAGAGGCAACTGATCGATGACTCTCTCTCATCGATGTTTCTAACTCTCTGTCTCTCTCCCTTCCTCTCTGTACAAAATCAATAAAATATATTTAAAAAAAAAAATAAAAATAAAAAATAAAAAAAAATAAAAAAAAAAAAAAAAAAAGAAGAGGAGTCACAGAGAAGAGACGAGAGAAGTAAAGATGGGAGTTACGCTGCCACAAGCTAAAGAATGTATGAAGCTACCAGAAATTAAAAGAGGCAGGGAAAGGTTCCCTCCTAGAGCCTTAAGGCAGCATGGCCCTACCAACACCTCGATGTACGACTTCTGGCCTCCAGAATTATGAGAGAATGATACATTTCTGTTGTTTTAAGCCACCCAGTTTGTGGTCATTGTTATTGGAGCCTTAGAAAACCAGTACAGGTAGTCAGGGTCAGCCTCCTGAGGTGATGAGAAGAATGAGTCAGCCAAGTCAAGATCTCAGTTCAAAGCATTCCAGGCAGAGGACAGCAACCACAGACCTTGAGGCAGGAATAAACCGGGAAGCTTAATCCTACAGCTATTTATATAGAAAGAGATGCAGTTCATATTATGGCACTTTAATGAATAAAGAGTACAATCTAAAAAGGTAGCTTCCTATACAAAAAGAATCCAGAAAAATATATCATAGGCCCAAGTAAGCCTCTTTCTATTGGCCAACTGTAAGTTATCTCCGATGTGAACATAGCCCTGAATACAAAAGAAGACGTTACAGTATGAGAAACGTGGGAAGACTTTGGAGTTATGATTTTAAACCAAACTCTGCTACATCCCAGGTGTGAGACATTATTACAAAGATGTTCATCTTTCTGAGCCCCAACTTCTCATCTGTAAAATGGGGACACCAATCTTGCAGGTTGTTGTATCAATTTAATTAGGTTCAGAGGGCAGGCTCTCAAGTCAAATTGTTCATATTCAAATTCTAGCTCAGCTGCTTACCTTTGTGTGAAGTGCTGTCATCATCTGCAACATAGGGACAGTAATGACCTCCACTCCCTGGGGTTACTGTCAGGATGAAGCGACTAAATGTGCCTAGGAATTTAGAAGAGTGACTGGGATGTCACAAGTGGTTGCTGTTGATTTTGTTGTTGGCAGTTCACTTAAAGCACTGACATTGTGCCAATTCCTCAATACACACTTTGAAGCAAACTGTTCTCAATTATTCACATAATGTTATCCTCTGTCTCTGGCAATAGCACTGTCTTAAGAAGGGGACGGGACCAGGGAGTGGACCATTTCTTCTTACAATAGAGCAACTACAGTAGACAACACAACTCGGGATTCAGGGCTATGAAGCGTATAGAGAAAATAAAAAAGGGAGACCTGGTGTTCTATTTAAACCTGGAAAATGTTGCAATGATACCTTAGTTAAGTTAAACATCTTTGACAACTTTTTAGTGAAGCTTTGCCCTTCTTGCTACAATTAGTGTTAAAAGTAAATGTTTTTCCTCCCAAAGGAAAACATATAACCTTGAGAGGGCAGTGAAGATATTTAAAGGAAAAGGAATGTCTTTAGTTCTTCTACACATTGATCAGTGGTCTGCTGACACTTCTACATGGCTGGTTGCCTGAGAGGACCTTGGGATTTATTAGACTGAGAGGACCTTGGGATTTATTCATCACACCATGGAGTGACTATAGTCTCATTCAGCAAATTCTTTACACTGCCACAAAATTGGAAGGAGACTGAAGATGCTGGGCTAGCTCCATGGCCAAGTTCCCCCTCCTCTCCCACGCCACAACACCCCCCTCAAAAGAATCTAGGAAAGTCTGCCCAGTGGAATAATTTTAAAACCTTTTGTCCTTTTATAGCTATAAAAAAATCCTTTTATTTACTGGTGATAGAAAAATACCCTTTTGTTCTAAAACATGGGCTTTGCATACTTTGTATGTCCAGCAGGATTACATTACCTGGAGATACAGCCATTAGATGCTATTAACTGTGAGACAAGGTGTCATAATTTAGTGGTGAAGAGACATAAAGCTCTTTTAGCAGGATTTTTAAAAATCACCATACCTCAACCATTTGTTTCCCACTGAAAAGTGGATTGTGAGTTGGATAGAATATACCTGCCTACAAGTTACACATTTGCCAAGATACCTAATGGACCAGTGATCAAATAAAATTAACTGTGCTCTTTACAGTTTTTTGATGTGGAGACAGAGACATTGATGATGGAACAATTACACATATGTTTCCACTGGATTCCCTCAGTGTGCTTTGGAGGGGATATACAACAAACCATTAACAAGAATCTCTGAAGTGGTAGATGCTTTTCTTCTTCTTTTGCTAATACCATAAACATTTATTATTTTCATAATAAGAAATAACAATCTGCATCATCAATAGTATATAGAAATTCACATTTTAAAACATTATTTCCATTTATGGTATCTTATAGCATAGTGAGTTTTATTTTTTTTAAATATATTTTATTGATTTTTTTACAGAGAGGAAGGGAGAGAGATAGAGCTAGAAACGTCGACCAGCTGCCTCTTGCACACCCCCTACTGGGGATGTGCCCCCAACCGACATACATGCCCCTGACCAGAATCGAACCTGGGACCCTTCAGTCCGCAGACCCACGCTCTACCACTGAGCCAAACCGGTTTTGGCGCATAATGAGTTATTAAAGGGATCAATACTCTTTATGAACAAGTGATGAACTTTGAACCTACTGATCCCATTTCTTAGTTTTAATAATATTGCTTTGTAGAGCACAGAAGCTGAATATGACCCTGCCCCTTCTTGTGGGGCTCACAGGTCTTAGGGTTAGGATCAAGGATGTCCTGTAAGGCTTCCGTATCACATGGGATGTGAGGATTGGAAGGAAGGAAGTCCACAGCTGAGCTGTCAATTTGGACCTTGGGGAAAGATGGGCTTGGAGGATGGGCTCTGTTTATCTCACAGAAAAACCCCAGTAGCAAGAACAAAACTTCAGATTTACATCAAAAGCCCCTACAGCCACGTGGAGAGGGAATTCACTCAGCCTGCATTTCACCCCCTTTTTTTACCAGGCAAAATTCTAACATTCTGTGGACAGAATGTTGAGTTCGTTGAGGCCCTGGCTGGGTAGCTCAGTTGGTCAGAGTGTCAGCCCAATATGCCAAGGTTGTGGGTTTGATCTTCAGTTATGGCACATACAAGAAGTAACCAATGAATGCATAAATAATAGAACAACATTAATAATGCATAAATAATAAAATCAATGTTTCTTTCATGTCTTTTTCTCTCTATAAAATCCTTCAATAGATTAAAAAAAAAAAAGAGCTATTTGTGGAGAAAAAGCAAATAAGATATTTCTTTACTTCCTCAATCATATGTTCATATTTGTTTTGTCTTTAAAACTTTAAAACATGAGATCCCAGAAAAAAATGTATTCTACTGTAGCATTTATACGCATTATTGCCAGTACAATCTTAATAGACTATTTTTAGAGCAGTTTTAGTTCCACAGCAAAACTGGACAAAAAGTACAGTTAGCATATACTTCCTATTCCCACACTAATACTACCACCCTACTATCAACATCCTCCAATTGAGTGGGACATCTGTTATAGCTGATGAACCTACCCTGACACATCATTATCAACCAAAGTCCACAGTTTACATTATAATTCACTCTTGGTGTTGGACATCCTATGGGTTTTAACAAATGTATAATAACATGTATCCATCATTAGGGTATACAGAATAGTTTTACTGCCCTAAACATCTTCTGTGTCTGGCTTATTCATCCTTCCCTCCTTGCTAGCCTCTGGCAACCACTAATCTTTATATCATTCTTCCTCGTTTAGCTTTTTCCAGATTATAATGTAGTTGGACTCATACAGTAAGGAGTCTTTTCAGTTTGACAGCTTTCACTTAGTCATATGCATTAAAGTTCCTCCATGAATTTCATGGTTTCATACCTCATTCATTTTTATTTTTGTTATTACTTTTTAAATGATAACTCCCCGTTTTATTTACTTATTTATTTATTTTTGTGTGGTTTTTTTTGTTTTGTTTTTGTTAATCCTCACCTGAGGCTATTTTTTCCATTGATTTTTAGAGAAAGAAAGGGAAAGAGAGAAGCATCAATATGAGAAAGACACATCCATTGATTGCCTCCCCTCCACATGTGCCCCAGTTGGGACCAGGATCAAACTTACAACCCAGGTACATGCCCTTGACTGGGAATAGAGCCTGTGACCCTTCAGTTTGCAGGTCAGTCCTCTAACTACTGAATCACACTAGCGAGGGATCATTCCTTTTAGCACTAAATAACATCAGTACACTTTTTAAAGCTTGCTTCCTCTGGATACCTGGCTGGTAGTGCTTCCAGAACTTGCCCCTGGTTGAGGACACTGGAAGGAGCTTTTACTAGACCCCAAAGCCTTTAAGTACCACTCACACTCACCTGGATAGAGGCCAGCCCAACGTGAAGCTCACTCAGACTCACTCTGACCCAGAGAAGCAGCTGTCCCCACCCAGATACCAGAAGGAGGCTGCTCAGCTCTTTCCTGACAAGACTCCAGCAAATTGGTACAAAAAAGAGGGTCTATTTTTTTCTCATCCGAAACACCTCTGTTCCCCCTCCACCCAAATTAAGCTTTGAATTTTCTCAAGCTTTAAAGCCATTATTACTTTGAGTGAGATAGTATACCAATAAGTATGGTGACCTCACAAAAGAAAAGGGGGGGAATAAAAACAGTACTCAATCATCCATTTGAATTTTCTTCAATTGGAAATCCCAGCCTGGGCCAATCAACTCAAATAAACATCGCACATGTTACTAACGGATCAAATCATCTCAACAGACACTCAGGTCAGGACAGTTTGGATCTGCCAGTTAGGAAAATACAAATCATTTGCACTTGCTGTTGACTCCAAGCTGGAACATAGGTTAGTGGTTCCCAACTAGGCTGCATTAGAACCACCTAAAGACCTTATTATTAAAAGATACCAATGTTCAGAATTTTTGGCAATGAGCCCCAGGCAGCTGTATTTGTTTAATTTCCTTGAGTGATTCTCAGGGTCGGTTAGGGCTGAAAGCCACTGCTTTACATGAAGAAAATTCAAAATGGCCCCCTTTAAGGGCAAATAGCTTAGGGGTAATGAATTAGACCTGTTCCTCTTTTTGTTTAAATTTAGTGTTAAGGAAAAGTAGCCATTGGTCTCTAGTTCAATAGATGCCACTGGCCTTGCCCAGAGGGGTAGCTCTTGATGGCGTCAGCTTCTGTATCATGCCTCTCCTTTCATTTAGAAAACTTGTGAGGGTTTTGTCAGTTTGAGGGTAACTAACTCATCCTGGTCTGCCTGGAACTTTCCTAGTTTTAGCACTAAACGTGCCACATCCCAGGAAACTTCTCAGTCTCAAGCAAGCCAGGATATTTGGCCACTCACCCACTCCTCCACTCCCTCCCTCAAAGAGGTTCCTGGTGGTGTTTAGAACATGTGCACATTCAGCACAAACCTTAGCACACACATTTCCTGGAGCCACATATGACAGGAAATACATATACAAAACTTGCTCCTGAAGCAGAATTGTAAAGTGAGATAAATTCCATTCTTAGGAGAGTAATAGCAAAGCACCAGGCACTGAACTTAGTATTTTAAACATTATCTAATTTTCACAATCTGACAGCTCTTTTTTACAGATAAAAGATTGAGGTTCGGGCACTTGTGTGAGGTCATATGGTGACTAAATGGTGGAAAGAAGATTGAAACCTGGGCAGTTTGGCTCAGACATCTATGACTTTCCCACTACTAGAAGAGCCAGGTAAGGACCAGGAGCCTGAGGAGATGCAATAAAGCAGAAAGCCCTTCTGAAGATTCAGGTAGTGAATTTGCATTTCTTCCTTCTCACACTAAACAAGCTGGAAAGTTGCCAAATTTCCCTTTACTTCTCTCACATCAATTTACCCTTTTCATTTGCAAATTAAGTTTTCATTAATTTGCAATGAAATTCATTCCATCCTCCCTCTTTTTATCTACTCAAGACAAGGATTTGTGTTTTTTAAAATATCAGTTATAAGGGGAAAGTTGGGAGGCACATCTTGCAAGTGAATCTGAGATTGGAGAACATGCTAGAGAATTTTGACAGGTATTTTTCCCCCCATGTCTCAAACCTCGTAAGTTCAGCTTTTAAAATCTGGCCAAAAAGCAAGACTCAGGGAAAAGTTATTTTTCCATACATAAAAATAAATGTTTTTTAAAAATATAAGTACTCTAAAACTTCCACCCATTGGAAAACATAGTGATGCTGCTTAAAAGCAGTTCCAAGTCAGTTGTCAGCTCAGAAAGGTTGTACTGCTCAAAAAGGCAGTAGCTAGTCCTGAGCTGTGAGCAATATAGCTCCCAATAATAAGACTGTGTAACAATAAATTTGATGGTACTCATGAGGATGAGGATGATAATAATAATAATAATGCTTGACACAAATATGCTACAGGATTTTTAGCTAATTTCCTGCCTACAGCAATACCCTGTAAGCACCCTGCAGGAAGAGCTAAGTTTCTTTAAAGTTTGCTTTAAAAAGAAGCACCTTTTTGAAGAATCTGTTTTCACTTTATTTCAGTGGTCTAGAAAAGGTAGAGTCTATGTCTGAAATTATGCACCACCCTATCCTGGCCCTGGCTCATAGGAAGTGTGCAGTAAATGTTTGCTGAATGAATAAATGAGTGAAACTCTAATATGAAGTTTGATATAATGCATCAGATTCACTCCTCACTATAAGAGGCTAGCTGGAAGCAACATGGAATATTCCATTAGAAAAATCTTCACAGATCATCCCACTAATGAGGAAACAGGCCCAGAGAAGTTAAGCAGTCTTTGTAAGTAGGTCAGCTAAGAAGAGGGGGAGTCAAGATTGGGGTGAGGTCTGTCTATTCCTGGTGCTGTGCTGTTTACATGAAACCAGTCTACCAAGTCCGCTGGGCATTTTCTTGAATAGGGGCAAAGAGCACTGTGGAGCCAGGAATATTAAGTTTGAATCCTGCCTCTGCTAATGTGACTTTGCCAATGGTCCACTGTTGAGAAGTCTCAGTGAAATAATGTGCAGGAGGCCCTAACCATTGTATCTGTCACTTAGATAGTACTCAATAAATAATATGTATCAGCACTATTTCATTAAAACATGTCCTAAGACAGTCAATCCATCCATCCCAGAGGAGGGGAAGACATTAAAATATTGTGGCTAGCTAGCTGAAACACTTCTATCACCTGAGCATTACCAGCACAAGAAGGTTAAGGGACAGTGGGACCTCCTAACTCATACATTCCATCTCGTTTCTTTGTTACCACTGCTGATAGGGACAACTCTAAGACAGGACATAAAGTGTAAGAAATCTCTCCAGTAGGTTTAAGGTCTGCACCACAAGGTTGAGGACCTGTCACTTTATAGACTTTATACAGCAGAACCCCCTAGAAACTATCAGAGAGCAGGTGGAGGAGCCTCAAAGCACTATTTCAGGGATTGCATCTTAAATCCCAAGATGTGGGCCCCATTGTTAAAAGTCCCTTGTTAGACATGGTGAGAAGAAACAGTCTGTTTGGAACTCTTCAATCTGTCCATGCTTTCCCAGGATTCCCAATCCCAGAATGCACTGCTAAGTGTGGACACAGCCTCAGAGGCCCTGTTCTTTTGTTTCTGCTCCATACTTAGGTGTCTAACAACAGCCTCTCTTGCCACTTTTCATCAGTTTGGAGAATGAAATGAAGGGTCAATGGAAGTGGCACCATGGAGACCCACGGAAAGGATTTTACGTGCTGAAGACATTCTTCCCACTCTAGGAGGGAGGTCTGTTTCCCAGGGTTAATAGTTTGTAGAAGGCCCAGAAGGGAGTTTCAGTTTCCAGACTTTACAGGAGGCACTTGGGGGTGTCAATCACAGCACCTCTGTGCATAGGCCCAGCCTAGATTAAATTGCACATGTGCACAGCCTGTTTCAACCAGCCCTGCAGAGACTCCGCTTCCCTTAGCACTGCTGCTTCCCAGGTCACATCTGCTACCCAGCCAAATTTACACCAACTGACTGGGAATAAAAGTAATGCAGTAGAATGTCAATAACCTGAAATTCACAAGCATATGGGCCTCTTTCTCTGGAGACTTGGACACATATTGAAACAGCCACATGTAGAGTTCATGATCATTGACA
The DNA here is from genome assembly GCF_014108245.1 of Pipistrellus kuhlii. NCBI lineage: Eukaryota > Metazoa > Chordata > Mammalia > Chiroptera > Vespertilionidae > Pipistrellus > Pipistrellus kuhlii. The sequence goes on from NW_023425427.1 coordinate 31,459,520, forward strand.
TAGGAAATGGACTAAAAAGTCTTCCTTTATTTTACCTTTAAATAATTTATATTTAATAAAATAATTGTATAAATAAGAGATAGCTAAATCTATTCAATATTTGTTCAACAGCACTACTCTGAATCTAATGGTTTGTTTGGCTGTATATAGTTCATCTGTGAAATATAAAGAAATAGGTGTGACCCTGAAAGTGTTATAAACTGTATAATTATTAGGGGAAATAAAAATCCATTCAAAAAACAACCAGAAAATAAGTCAATAATATAAACCATAATACAACAGAGCTGAGAATGTCTATACTAAAGGCCACAAGAATTTAGTACATGCAGAAACCGGTTTGGCTCAGTGGATAGAGCATCAGCCTGCAGACTGAAGGTCCCAGGTTCGATTTCGGTCAAGAACATGTACCTTGGTTGCAGGCACATCCCCGGTAGAGGGTGTACAAGAGGCAGCTGATCGATGATTCTCTCTCTTCGATGTTTCTCTCTATCCCTCTCTTCTCCTCTCTGTAAAAAATCAATAAAAATATATATTTTTTTAAAGATCACTTAAGCTGAAACCTAGATATGGCTATTTACAGGTAATTGTCAGCAACCACCACACAGGAAATAATCAAGATAATAAAGTAAATTATAAATACTTTTATAAATATTTGAAATTTAAAATCTGTTTTTTAATGCAGTTTCCTAGAAGTGTTTTGTTAGCTATTAATTTGTGCTGATAATTATATGATGATGCCCAGATCTCCAGAAATACAATACATTCACTCAATATAACTACTAAGAAGAAATACCAAAATAAAAAGCTTCTGTTTCTTCCTTCTTTCTTTTCATTCATCCACCTTCCATTCATTGTTCCTTTCCTTCCTTCCACCTTTCCACCCATCCTGCAAACACTCAAAGCCTGCCATATAGCAAGGAAAGGAGGTAAAGGAGACAAGGGCCCTATCCTCAGAGCACTTACAATTTCTGCACGGCAAGCTGAGGGATCCAGCAAATCTTAAAAGACTAGAAAGATGCCTGAGATTTCCTGTGACATGGAATACACACATACCCTATGCCTCTTGCTTTTGTGCTAGAGACTGGGAAAACAGCCAACTTCAAGAGCACTAGGCTGTACTCCAGAGTTCAGAGTGGAAAACTTGGTGTGACAATGACATACAAATCATATTGGTACCAGTAGACATGGATTCAATTCCAAATTTCCAGAAAAAGATGGATATATACAAAAGGCTTAGCAACAACTCAGCACATATAGTGCTCATTTATAAAAATTATCATTGTGAAAAACTCAGCAGAGGGAAGTGTCTTTCCAATAATAAAAATTGTTGTTTTGCCTGATTTTACTTAGCAAATTTGTGTAGCAATTGATATTAGCTTTAATATATATATATCTCCCAGCAACTGTTACGGTGGACCGACCAAAATGACAGGTCGCTATGATGCCCACTGACCACCAGGGGGAAGATGCTCAACATAGGAGCTGCCCCCTGGTGATCATTGTGCTCCCACAGTGGAAGTGCCACTCAGCAAGAAGCCAGACTCACAGCTGGCGAGCATAGTCACAGTAGTGGGAGCCTTTCCTACATCTGAGGCAGCACTAAGGAGTGACAAGCCAAGTGGTAAGAAGCGAGCAGGCTGGTAGTTACAGTTGAAGGATCCCAGATTGCGAAAGGGTGCAGGCTGGGATGAGGGCCCCCCCAACCACACACACAAATTTTGTGCGTCGGGCCTCCGATAATAAAAGTAATAGCAATACTCAAGATAGTGGGCAATGCTGAAGCTTTATCAGGTATTTACAATACAGTAATTCTTCAGTGTTACCTGTAAAGGGACAACCTCTGGCCTATGACAATTCATACACTCCCCAAACTGTATGACTTTTTAGAAAATGGATAACGATGAGAACCAGTAGCACATCATCAACAAATGCCAAAAAACTTCAAAGATTTTGGTTTACATCTTAGTTTAAGTATTTTAGTAGATCCCCTTTCATATATGGAAAAAGCCCATATTTCTTCAAATTCAAAACTTTAGTAAAGTAGCCAGAATGCCATTGAGATAAACAGTGTTCTTACACTGAAATCTGAGGATTTATAAAATACTAGAGGCCCGGTGCACAAATTCGTGGGGTCCAGCCGGCCAGCCCTGATCAGACTTATTGGGGCAAGCTGACCAGGGGAAGGGGATGCAGGAGGTTGGCCAGACAGCCCTGCCCCCTGGTTGAACTCCCAATCAAAGGGACAATTTGCATATTAGCCTTTTAATATATAGGATTCTCCTTTCTCTCTGTAAAGCAGCTGTCCAAGAAGTGGGTGAATAACTGCTCCTAGCACAAAGCATGATTGCTTCTTAAATAACCTTGGTTCTTTGACAAAGCAATAAACACATGTTTCCTATTGTCTAGGACCTAGACCTTTCCATGGGAGATAAACCAGAACTATGATATTATCACCAGCTCATTACATTAGAAAGCTGTGGGTGCTCAACAAGCCAGCAAGGGAAATTTTTATCCAAGATATATCCTGCTCATCTTGGACAACAGCTTGGCATTCTTGAACATGAGGCAGATCCATAATTTCAAGCCTTCCTGGTACTAAAGTGTGCATTCCTTGTTGGTACACAGCTCCATGCCTCAGAGACACTAAAAAAAGGCCTCCACTCGAGAAAATCTGATTAAATTTTAGAAGTGTTTCCCCAGTCTCAGGTCTAAAACTTTTCCATCTCTCCACTTTCTCTGCCTTAATTATGTAAATTGCTTGATTCTTAAAACCATATCCCAAGGTAAAAAGGAAGATCCTGTGAACAGATGACTTTCACAGGATGGAAGTGAGGGTCAGAGAGGCCACGTGGCTTGTCCATAAGTGGCAGGTATAGGTCTTGAATATAATCCTCAGCCTCACATGCCTAGACCTCTAGACCTCCTGGACCACACCTGACATAGCATCTCAGGCACACTCTTTCTTTCTTTCTTTTAAAAAAATATATTTTATTGATTTTATACAGAGAGGAAGGGAGAGAGAGAGAGTTAGAAACATCGATGAGAGGGAGTCATCGAACAGCTGCCTCTTGCACACCCCCCCACTGGGGATGTGCCGGCAACCAAGGTACATGCCCTTGACTGGAATCGAACCCGGGACCTTTCAGTCCCCAAGTCAGGCACACTCTTTCTATCATGCCTAATAAAAAATAAAATTCTGATTTTCTACTCCTGGCTGCACATCAGAATTATAGAATGACATTTATTTAAAACTAGAGGCCTGATGCACGAAATTTGTGCAAGAGTAGGCATTCCTTTCCCCAGCTGCCAGCACCAGCTTTCCTCTGGCACCCGGGACCTGGGCTTCCCTCTGCCACCTGGGACCCAGGCTTCCCTCGCAGCCCTGGCTTCGTCCTGAAGGACATCCAGTCTAATTAGCATATTATGCTTTTATTATTATAGATTATTACAGATGCACACTCTCAGGCTCCACACTGCCAGGAATTTCAAGTAAGGGTAGGATAGAAAATCTGTACTTTTAGCAAACTTTCCAGGAAATTCTGATGCAACCAGCTCGGTGCCTGTCCAGGAACTGGCATTAATAAGACCCAGCATGAGAGCAGAATGAAGTCACTCTACCCTTCCAAAACTGAGTGGTCCAATGCCTCAGGCCTTCTAACAGTCATTTACTGCTGAGTGCTTGAGAGATGGAATTTTTAGTCATTGCTTTCATTAGAAAGTGGAAAACCGCATATACTGTATGCAGGAGATCTATCTTTTAATTCAGCTATAACTCAAATCAGGTGCGGGTCTTTCCCAGGATCTGGGGCCCTGGTTGAACCACTTAACCACTTCTTGGTCTCAGGGACTTCATCTGTCCCATCATGCTAGTGTCATCTGAACCTGGAGAATGGTGGAGGAATCAATACTTTTAGGGTTCTTATATATAGAAAAAAATCTCTTGGGCTCCTTGAAAGGAAAATGATAAGCAAATATAACAATGAGAAACTTTAAAAACTCCCTTTTAGTCCATTCTACATGTTGCAATCGGCATAACTGTCTGAAAGCAAAGCTTGCTGAAAAGTGCAAGCAGACCTCTCCCCTGCGCAGACGGTAGTTTCTATTTCCAGTTGAGTCGAGTCCCAACATTTAAGCTGGGCAGGCAAAGGGCTTCCAAAACTGGCTCTGCAGCACTCATATGTCCAGTCCTGTTTCTTGATACTCCCTTCTTTACACTATCCTATACCTCAGAGGTTAGTGAGCTTCAGCCCAAGGCCAAATTTGGACTTAGGCTTATTTGTATAAGTACATTTTTATTGGAACATAGCATATTCTTTTGTTTATGTATTATCTGTGGCTGCTTTTGTGCTACAGTGACAGAATTGAGTAATTGTGAAAAAGACCATTCGTAACCTTTTAGTCTGCAAAGCCTAAATTATTCATTATCTGCCACTATATAGAAAAAGTTTATGGACCGACACCTGCTAGAGATCAGTCTTTTTCAGATATTTCATGACATTACCTCAAATATATACACTTTACAATGAAACTTATTTGTATACATAGATACCTGTGTGTATATTTATATGTACTTATTTCTCCAAGTAACATTTACTTTTACTAAATGCAATATATTCTTTCATATATATATTTTATTGATTTCAGAGAGGGAGGGAGAGGGGGGAAAGCGGTAGAAACATCAATGATGAGAGAATCTTTGATCAGCCTCCTGCATGTCCCCCACTGGGGATCAAGCCCACAACCCGGGCATGTGCCCTTGATCAGAATGAAACCCAGGACCCTTCAGTGCTCAGGCTGACGCTCTATCTACTGGGCCAAACCAGCTAGGACAAATGCAATGTATTCTGATAGTTTCTAGTTAATTAACAAAAATTTTAAGCTGTTCATGACATAATACTACTCTCATGACCCCAAATGAATCTTGATTTCTATTTGGAAGGCACTGCTTAGACAAAGTGAACAATTGGCTACTCACAACATATCCCCTCCTCCCCCACTCCTATACCTTTCTTGTCATTGCTCCCTCCCCATCTGACAAGTCCCTGTCCTTTCACTTCTATGTGCATAAACCCTTCCCATTCTTTAAGAACTAGCCCAACCTCCATCTTTTCTATAAAGTTGGCTTTTAATTTCTAGTCCTGAAGCATTGTCAAATCTCCCATATTTTGTCAATTACTCTATTGTAGAAATTTAAAGTTTCTGCTTTGTATAATAGTCATCTGTACATCTTTCTTGTTATGTACCTTAGAGATCTTGAGGGCATGATTCTTAAGGGCATGATCTTAAGCATTTTGTATTATATATACCATATAATACAGTGCCTTATACAATGTAAATACTTAGTAAATTTTTATTGAATTGAAGTATGAAAATATTTATTACTAAAGTATAATATTGTTTACACATCTAATATTTTATCCTTTAATTTTAGAGACTATAAATATATGGTAAATTATAAGCACTCAATAAATGCTTATAAGACAAAGATGAAGAGAAAAGGATAACCTGGACTTACCAGTTTCTATTCCAGTTGTTATATTTGTGTTATTTTAATAACTAGGAGACAGAATTATTATAATCTGTGATTTTTTTTGAGTCAGTCACTGGTTTAGACACAAAAAAACACCAGTGAGGAAGGAAGTTGTTCAATTTGTTAGGTTTTAGCATGGAAAAGGTATAACAGTCCTGACTATTCTAAGTAGAGCTGCCATCAACACATTATCAGTTCAAACACTGGTACTTGACAGAGCTTGATGCATACCATCCATCCTCTACCATTAGCAGTAACTAGGGTCTAACCAATTTCGGTAACAGGATAAAATTCCTTAGGAAGAAATGTCCTCAGGAGATAAGAGATCAACCGAAGGGCTTGTATGCATGCATATAAGCATAACCAATGGACAAAAAACTCTGGGGAGGGAGGGCATTTATGGGAGTGGGGGTGGGGTAGGGATTGGTAAATTATGTACACATATAATACCTTAATAAAAAAAATAATAAATAAATAAATAAAAATAATTTTTTTTTAAAAAGGAACCCAACATAACCTGAAATGTCATTACGACCAGTTAGAATGGTTTTACTGCAATCTGTTTAAACATGATCCAAATTTACTTATTCCAAATAGGAATTCAAGGTTGGTTTGATATCAACACATCAATCATAGTATTTTATTACATTCACAGAATAAAAAAGAAAGAATAAATATATATATATATATGTGTGTGTGTGTGTATATATATATATATATATATATATATATATATATATCACCAGATTCTGAAAGGGTACCTAATAAATCCAATAGCCATTTCTAATAAGACTCTAAATAAAATGAGAAGAGGAAAAAATATCTATATATACATGATAAATATTTTACCAATATTAAAATGCCATCATCACACTAAATAGTAAAATACTGAATCAATTTCCATCAATAAATGAAGTATTACAATTATTCAATATTATTTTGAAGAGTGTAGCTAATATAATACAATAGAATATGAAAAAAGGGTATAAATATTAGAAAACAAAAAATATTTTAGTAATAGATTATATAATTGTATTCCTTTAAAAAAATCCTAAGAGAATGTAGAGTTTCTAAAAAAGAAAATGCTATAATTAATGGAATGTGCTGAGGTGGTTAAAAACCAGAGAAAAGGCATATTATTCAATAACTTATCTTTATATAAGCATTAAACAATTTAAAAAGGAAAATGAGAACATCAACATTAAAGCTCTATAGGACATATGACCCAGTTTCTTAAATGAATAAATACTAGAAACAAAAAAAAATGTGGAGGAAAAAAAATGCAGATTAAAGGAGAATTAAAAAGTATCAATAAGGGATAATGTAAGATCTTTTGGATTCTAACTGGGGGGAAAATAAGTTATGGGATGTTAAGAATAGGAGAAATTATAAATAAATTGTTTTTGCAGTTCCACTTCTGCATTTCTGTTTAGGATATGAAAATCTGCAACATAATGCCACTCCCAGCAATACTAAAAGGCCAGTAAACCTACAAAATAATAACTTTCCTTGAACTCATTAGGGATCCTAAATCACAAGGCAATAAAGTAAAGTGAATTGCAGAGTGACAAGCCCCCGTAAGGAGAAACAAGACACAAAACAGTCTCACTTTTGGCAGAGCACAGGAGAAAGAGGATGTTTCCATATAAGTGAATAATCAGAAGTCCCTGGCTGCTAAGGTAGACTTGCTGGTACTGGCATGCAGGAAATGATCAGCTGCTGGAGCCCTTCCAATTCCCCAACCCCTTCTTTCACAAGACACAAAAGCCTTAAACTCCTGAATGTACAAGCTGTAAACTTTCTCATCCAAAGGGCCCATGCAAAGATCCATTGCTACTGGAATAAAATTGAAGTAAACCCCTCTGCTCCTGGAGAAAGGGTAGGAAACCTTCTTGAGCCCCAAATTCCACATTAATACTAAGCAGGGGTCTGCTGCCACTGAAGAATGGTCAAGCACTGGTGATAGAGGTCTTTTTTTAATAATAGATATACAGTAACTGCTGGAAGCTTGAAATGAAGTAGAAATACTGAAAAAATCTCCTCCGGCACTCTCTTTCTTTTGAGCACATAGCAAAAATTGTCCTACTTCTGGAAGAAATTAAAGCCTATGGTACAATAAAAATTATAAATAGAAATAATAAAACCCAAATCCAGTTCAACTCCTGACTAGATTAACTTAACTTTAAATACTAATGATGTAACAGAAGGATTGGTATGCCCGTTAATGTATATAAATATTATTTGCCTGAGTCCTACTGTTGATAGAGATAGAGATATATAGATATATTGTCCAGCCTGAATAAAAAGCAAGAAAGAGTAAACCACTACTTTATTAGGAGATAAAGCAATCAAGAAAACCAGAAACTAAGATTAACCAGATGTTAGGACTATCAGACTGGGGGTTTAAAATAACTACGAAACACATAAACATATATAAACAACATATATAAAAATAATTTTTTAGAGAGATGAAAATTATTTTTAAAAAGTCAAAGAGAAATGCTATTAATAAAAACACAATATCAGAAATGAAGAATTCCTTCAGTAGGCTCATCAGTATATTGGCCACAGCTAAGGAAAGAATCAGTAACTTAAAGATATGCCAATAGAGATTATACAAATTAAAACACTAAAGGAAAAAAGTAAACAAAACCTAACAGTGGATGTAAGAGCTCTGAAACAACATATGGTCACAATTCATATAACATAAGTGCAATTAAAGTCCCAGAAGGAAAAGAGAAAGAAGGGGGAAATATGCGAAAAGATAACAGCTGAGAATTTTCTGAAATTAATTCAAGACAACAAACAAAAATCCCAGAGATCCCCAAGCAAGGTTTTAAAAAAATACACACACCTAGAAATATTATAAATTAAACTGTTAAAAATAAAAGATAAAAAGAGGCTGGCCAGTATGGCTCAGTGGTTGAACATCAACCTATGAATGAATCAGGATGTCATGGTTCCATTGATGGTCAGGGTACAAGTCTGGGTTGCGAACTTAATCCCGAGTAGGGGGGCATGCAAGAGGCAACCGATCAATGGTTCTTTCCCATCATTGATGTTTCTATCTTTCTCCCTTTCCCTTTCTCTCTCCGAAATCAACAACAACAAAACTAATATTAAAAGATAAAAAGAAAATATTGAAGAGAGCCAGAGGACAGGGGGTAGGAGAATTTCAATAGAGAGAAACAGAAATGAGAATTAGAGCCCACTTCTTGGAAACTAAGCAAGCCAGAGACAATGAAGTAACATCTTAAAAATACTTGAAAGAAGACATTATTTTTTTATTAATCCTCATCTGAAGATATTTTGTCCAATGATTTTTAGAGAGAGTGGAAGGAAAGGTGAGAGACAGTAAGAGAGATACACTGATGTGGAGACACATCGATTGGTTGCCTCCCACATGAGCCAGGACCATTGCCAGGGATCGAGCCTGCAACCAAGGTTCATGACCTTGACCAGAATCGAACCTATGACCCTTCAGTTCACAGACCGACACCCTAACCACTGAGCCAAGCCAGCAAGGGCGAAATAATTATTTTTAACCTATTTTTAGGTGTGATAATGATACTGTGTTTATATACTTTTTTTCCTCGATAGCCATTATACTTAAAGAATCACTAGGGATTGCTTCAGAATAATCAGGAAGGAGGGTTCCCTAAGTGGAAAGGGTAGAGATAAAGCAAGATTGACCATGAGTTGATGATGATTGAAATAAATGAACATATGGAAATTCAATTATGATATTCTCTCTACTCATTATTTTTTTTAATTCAGTCATTTTAAAAAAATGGAAGTTTATTTTTTTTTAAAAAAAAAAAGCAGAAATAGGTAGATGAGGGAAATGTATCATAACACACATTCCACTAGGTGTTTTCTTCCTTATTTATTTATTTATTTATTTACCTACCTATTTGCCTATAACTCTGCCTCTAGCCTTTGATTCATAGTGGGCTCACAGGTTTCCAAAATTGGGTCACAGCCACCCCTTCCAGAAACACCAACCCAACAAAGCCTACCGGTGCCAAAGCTCTCTTCTCCACACAGAGAGCACCGTCCCGAGTCCATCAGGTTTGAGAAGAATCTCCATCCAGCTGGGGTCTCATATACAGGGACCTTCAAGGACTTGGCCACTCTGAAAAACAAAATCCAGGGCAAGAGTCAATTCATATATCTCCTTTCTTTTCTTCTCTCAGCACAAAAGGATATCTTTAGGCTCTATTAATCCCATACATAGATTTCAAAATACCCTGAACAATATTGACAGTTTTTAGGATGTCAAGCCATAAGGTAGAGAATGATAAATAGCCTAGTCCAGTGGTTCTCAAGTTTTCTTTCCCAATAATATAGAATATATTAATATAGAGAATAGTCTCACATTTATGTTTCTATGAATGTTCCTTTATCTTTGTGTTGAGATCTGACTTGGAGGATCTCAGAATCTAAATTAAGATGGTATTTGGGTATAGACACTTTGAAATATTGTTTGACAGTATCTAATAAAGATGAATATATACACATATCTTATGGACCAGAAATTCAACTCCTAGAAATTACTAATGATATGTAATGGACACTGTGGTGAACTGCTCAGCTTCATCCTAAACACACACACACACACACACACACACACATTTTAACATTTTTAGGATTAGAACACTCATTCTACCAACTGCTAAGAATATTGATGGATGACAGCTCACAAATGTGACCCCCCCTCTCTGGGAAAGAGAGATATGTCACTCAAAACCATGCTCACTCCCCTGGGCCAGTCCACATCCAATAACTGGTTGGTGAGGGATATGTAAAGGTCCAGCCTCCTTGCCTCTAATGGGCACAACGCTCTAGGGATATTTCAGCTCCAGAGTATCCTATAGGTTGGCTCTGGCCTTTGTTGCGACTGCATCACAGTCCAACTTCTATGTCCAGTCTTCCTTTCTTACTCCCCCATAGGTATTGATCTCAAAGGCAACTTTGATCTTGATGGCAGAAAGAAATAAACTTCCTATAAGCAAATCAGAGCTGCTTCTGGGGAACACAGTATGTGATATTACTCAACAAAATCTTATTTACACAAGATTTTACAAAAATTATCATAGAATCTCAATATCATAATAATAATAATAATAATAATAATAATAATAATAATTGAAACAATCCGAATGTCCATCAAAATAGAATGGACAAATAATTTACAATTATAACACAATGCCATAAATTCCACTGAATGAACTATTCATATATGCAATAACTTAAATAAATCTAACAAATGTAATATTGAGTAAAAGAAACCAATAACAGCTCAGCTAGTGTGGCTTGGTGGTTGAGCATCAGCTTATGAACCAGGAAGTATGATCTGATTCCCAATCAGGGCACATGCCCAAGTTTTGGGCTCAATTCTTTTTTCTTTTCTTTTTTTTAAAATATATTTTATTGATTTTTCACAGAGAGGAAGGGAGAGAGATAGAGAGCTAGAAACGTCGATGAGAGAGAAACATCGACCAGCTGCCTCTTGCACACCCCCTACTGGGGATGTGCCCCCAACCCAGGTACATGCCCTTGACCGGAATGGAACCTGGGACCTTTCAGTCCGCAGACCGACGCTCTACCACTGAGCTAAACCGGTTTCGGCTTGGGCTCAATTCTTAATAAGGGGCATGCAGGAAGCAGCCAATCAATGATTCTCTCTCATCATTGATGTTTCTATCTCTCCTTTTCCCTTTTTCTCTGAAACAATAAAAACGCATTAAAAAAAAACAACAGCAAATATATATTGCATTGTCTCATTTAAATAAAATTCAAAAACAGCTAAAACTAATCAATGCTATAAAAATTCAGGCTCAGAAGTTCAAAGAGGTGAAGGGTTTTATTCAGGTCTCACAGAGGTAAAAGGCAAAGAAAGAATTTGGACCCAAGTCTGATTAGTCTCTGCTCATGTTCTATTTCCCTACATCATTCTGTCTTCCCAAATGTTTTAGTGCTTCAAGAGAAACACTAAAAAGGTACACAGATCTCAAAGCATGCGGGGAAATGAACTGGTATGCAGACATTGACCTGAGGAACTTTACCTTTTCCATGTGCCAGCACCCAAAAGAAAAAGACACCAAATGCCTGCCACTAGCAAGGTGTAGTTATAAGTGTAGAATAGGGGTGTCGAACTCAATCAGAGAAGGGGCCAAAATCTAAAATCCAGCCTAAATCGAGGGCCGAATGGTTTACTGAACAGTCATAAACTGTCATTGTGATGGAAACGCAGCAGAGTGCAGTGATGACAGCGCAGTGCGGGCCACATTGCAAGGCCTGGCGGGACGGATTTGGCCCGCGGGCCTTGTGTTTGACACATGTGGTGTAGAAGATGGTCATGCAGAGGGACAGGCAAAGTGAATGGGGAAGAAAGATGCACATAGGACAAAGAACGCAATGTAATGATGATTTCTTTAAGTGTGATTCTGGCCATCTAGAAGAAAAACATATCTAGAAACTCTTGACACAGGTTAATAAACAACTCCCTTTCTATAAAATCCAAATATAATTAATGTGTTCAGGATCTTAAAAAAATATGGGCTAAGTCTCTTTTAAGTTTGCTTTAAAAAGAAGCACCTTTTTGATGTTACCTCAGGGTCTGGTTTCACTTTATTTCAGTGGTCTAAAAAGGATAGACAAGTATGCTTATAAATTGGTAGGAGCAATGAAACAAATGCTCCCCAAATTGTAGATTGAAGGTAAATTTCAAAGCCATTAATATCATGCTCTGAAGTTCAAGGAAGGAAGACTAATTCAGACAGAAGCTTTCCAGGGGCAGCACCTAGTTAAAGCCTGGGTCAAAATTAATTTAGCACATCTGAATGCATATGATTACCAAATAGAGAATGAGGCAAAGATGAAAGTAGACGCAGGCGTCTTCAAACTACAGCCCGCGGGCCACATGCGTCCCGCAGAGGAGTCTGATCCGGCCCGCCAGGTTTTTTGGGCAGTGAGCGCAGCCGAGGTGTTACAGTAGGAATTAGTAGTTCATATAGTCCGGCCCTCCAGCTCTCTGAGGGACCGTGATCTGGCCCCCACTTTAAAAAGTTTGAGGACCCCTGATAGTAGAGGGTGTGGGTATGTGTAATTTTTGGGCAAAACATTCCTGGAGATTCAAAGCCAAGTTGGCAGATCTAATGGGAGGGAAAAGGATTTCCCCAGCTCCCACCCTTCCCAATAAATCACTGTCAGGAGGTCATCAGGCTGAAGAATGAGGTTGGAATTTAAAGGACCGGATACGTTTATAACTATGAGCCACAGTTGTAGCTATGCAAGCTAAGATAACAACATTGGTAGTTAAATTTCAGGATCTTGAGCACGAGTTGATTGTGTCCTGGAGTCAGAAAGGAATTCCTCTCCCTCCTCCTACTAAACTTGGGATTCATCCCAAACAGCATTCAATAGATACCATTCCCTAGACTGGTTTTTGGCTGGAAGCCCCTCGTGAGTCTCTGAAACCTTTTGGTACAAAAGCTCAAAATAAAGCTGCTCATGCTGAGGGTCTGCACCTCTCCCCTTGACTCTTTCCACCAAGTTATGGAATGACTTTCTAGGAATGACCAGAGTATGAAGGAAAATTAAAAAAAAAAAAAATGAATTTGGGCCACAATTCTCTTGCAAGTGGGAGTGAGCCCTAGTAGGAAAAAAGAAGAAAAAAAAGAAAAGGAAAAAAAAAGTAGATATAAGCTCCTCAGTATGGACTTAAAAACTTCAAAAAATGTGGCTTCAGGTTGGAAATAGCCTTAGCCTATCTTTCTAGCAGTTCTCCCATGATACTCCCTACATGCTCCTGAAAAGCTGGACTATCTTTTATTTTTCAAATATGCTCTTGCATTTTTTTATGTTTAAGTCTGAGACCTTCATGCTTTTCATTTTACCTAGGTCAGTCAAAGGCAAACTCAGTCAACACAGCCAAATAACAACAGTACAATAATTGAAATTTCTTTTGAGAGTCAAATTTTTTAAACTTAAACTTCTTCTAATGCCACTTCTTCAAAATAAACTTGTCCAGGCAGTGGTATTTTGTGGAAGAGCCACACTCAAGAGGCCAAAGAGCTGCATGTGGCTCTCGAGCCACAGTTTACCAACCACATACCTACATTAATCCTTCTTTCCAATCTCTGCCAAAAGATTTCACGTGGCATCAAGACCTGTCTTAAATGCCCTGCCATCACGAAATATGTACAAATCCTTTTCCTAGACACACAGCTGGACTATACTTCTGACCTTCCTCACAGCTAGCAGAGGCCACATAGTGGTGAATGGAGTTCTAGCCAATGGAACCCAAGTGGAAATGACATATACCCTTTCATATCTGGCTATTAGAACTTTCTATCCTCCATGCTCTTTCTTGTACAGCTTAACATGAACAAGCTCAGCAATCCCAGAAACTAGATGTTAAGGATGGTGGACCCACAAGATGGAAGAATTTGAATCTCTAAATTAGTATTTCGAGCAGAATTAATTACCAATTAAAAAAAACACCTGTTTTTAATTTTTGAAGACTGAGTTTTTAAGTTTTGCTATGTTTGATCCATTATATATTTGGGGATAAGTTTTGTAAAAGAAACTCCATTATCCTAACTAATACAACCCTTGTCTTACTGCCACCATCAATCCAAAGTAACCCTTCCTGGTCAGCCCAGGGCAGCCTGCACTAGCAGGACTTCCCACTGGAAAGCTGGGGAAACCCATGAAGGACTTCTTTGAGAGGACACCTGCATAGCCTTCAGCATGGTACCTGCCACATGGCTGGTGTCCCCATGGGACATAGCTTTTCCCAGAAGAGGTTCTTTTTAGGCTTGGCCACATTCTCTCTCTTAGAGGCTCAGAAACCACCAATGGACAGAAAGATGCTTTCAATGATATTAAAAAGCATAAATTAGCAAAAACAAAACAAAACAAAAAAATACAACACACACACACATACACAAACAAAAAAAAACTAACCCTTCCTGCCACTGAGCTTCCTCTAACTTGGTATGGGTCAGAAATTATTTGAGGCAGGGACTACTACATCTTATATACCTTTATAGTTATTAAATATCTAGGATAATATAGCACCAGTCAGACCTACCCTCAAAAAAATGCTGTATGATTTCATTTGATTAATATCTATTATTTAAGTTGTGTTGTTGAATATCAGGAGGGTATGTATATCTATTTTATACTTATAGTTCCCTAAATATATAATTCATTTCTGCATGTTTTACTTAAATTAGTCGTTATAAGCAAAGAGAATTTCTCCAGGTAGTGGGGCTATCAAGATGACAAAGGCATTCTTGAAAATAGGAGCTTAAAGAATTGGGGTGTGACCAAATGAGAATCAAAGGACTGAGGATAAAGGTTTCTTTAGCTTGTGAAAGGATAGCAAATAAGTGACTAAAAGGAGGATTAACCTAGGCAATGACTGATATAACTAGTGCAGAAGCATACCTAGCTGCTCTTGGATTCCTACTTCAAGCTTATTGTAATAAATTTAAAGAGGACAAGATCCAGATCAGAGAGGAAGGGAAAGGGAGAGAGGGATAGACACATCAATGATGAAAGATAGAACCCGAAACCTAAGCATGTGCCCTGACTGGGAATCAAACCGTGACCTCCTCGTTCATACGTTGATGCTAAATCACTGAGCTACACTGACTAGGCAAAATGTTTAATTTAAACCTGTTCAGTCTAAAATTTGACAGTAGATTACTGGCAATTTATCCCCATGGGTAAACTAAAGAAAGACTTGGGGGAGGGGGACTAATAAGAATGAGCAGAATATTTCACAGTTTAGGTCTAAATACATATAAGGAAAAGACTGATGAATTTTAACCACATTAAATTTTGTAAAAATGTTTATTTGTCAAAACCCACAAAAATGGAGGTATGCCATTAGATTGAAATAAGATATTTGCAATGCAGAAAACTAAAGGATTAGTAGCCATCCTAAATAAAGTCCTATAAACCAAGATAAAAAAAAAACAAAAACCCTCAAATGACCCACACAATTCACAGGAGAGAAAAATTAATTGGCCAATATAGAAATATATAATAATCAGGAATAGATAAAGTCACACCTGCCACATAAAAAATAAAAACTCTAATAATTCCACATAGTGGTGGGAAATCAGAAACCCAAAGATTGATGGCAGTTTGTAAATGAATACACTCACACTCACTTTACAAGGAAATTTGAGAATTCCTAGTAGAGCCAATCAGGCCCAATGACCCAGCAAGGCCCTCTCTTGGATAACTCAAGGTCCTCTCTCGGGTCCCAAAGAAACTGGTGCATGTGCACTAGGAGATGTGATTCAAGGATGTCTATTTCAGGACTATTTCTGAGACAGAAAAAGAGTAAAACCAGAAGTAACCTGTTTTTCAGTAAGGGAATAGACAAACTGTGGTTTATTTAGACAGTGGCAAGTAAACAACCATGGTTCAAGGGCTCCAAAATATAAAAGGCAAAAGAGCCACAAAGAAGAAATTAAGTGTGTACCTCTGTCTTGCAAGATTATCTTAGACCCCAGCTATTCCAATTTCAGTTTCTCCCTCTTTAGTTCAACTTGAAAACCCAGTGGGATATGATTTCTCCTCTATAATAACAAGTTTCAGACATTGCAACTCTGAAGAATTAATAGGACTAAATGACTAAAATGATGAGATGCAACAGCATTTGGTTCAGAGGACCAGCCAGAAGCTGCTGATGCCACGAGAGCTACAGTGGAGACTGGAAGCTCTACCCTGTCCCATAGCTATGCCTCTGTAGGCAGAAACCAAGTCCATGCACAGTAGCTATAATTAACTAGCCTGGGCAATGCCTAAGATTCTTTTTAAAATGTTTTTTATTAAATTTTAGAGAGAGAGGAAGGAAGAGAGAGAGAGAGAGAGAGAGAGAGAGAGAGAGAGAGAGAGAGAGAGAGAGAGAGAGGGAGAGAGAGAGAGAGAGAGAGAAATAATGATGAGAGAGAAACATCGATTGCCTCTTACATGCCCCTACTAGGAATCAATCTCAAAACCCAGCAGGTGCCCTGACCGGGAATCGAATAAGGGACCTCTTGGTGCATGAGTTAAGGGTCCACACTCAACTGTTGAGCCACGCCAGTTGTCCAAACCCAACTGAAATCTGAAGGAAGGTGAGTCAGTTGATACAATCCACAGAGGTCAGCCTGTAGGACAGAGAGCAGGAAGTGGAGGGAAAGAGGATCTTGAGAGTAAATGGAAGATACACAGCACACTCTTCATCCATCAGACTGGTTCCTGACTTGTCCTGTTAATCTGCCCCTCCCTTCTTTGAGCTGCCCCTAAAACCCCGCCTATCACACACTCAGTGCAGGATATTGCATTAGATGCTGGGACATGAGACTCTATTAGTAATCTGTGTGCCTCTGGAGGGCAAGGGCTCTGCCTGGCACAAATTTAAGTGCTTAGAGATATTGGTTAATTCTGTGCAAGCATCACAGGGTCTACCTGAACACAAGCTCCTCCTACATGGGTAATTTAGATTCCGGAATGAGGTCCTTCAAGTACATGTGGGAGCAAGTACATGAGACCATTGAAAGCTCAGGATAAAGTTAAGCCACGGTGGATGAATTTCCAAATGGAATTATACCAAGGACTGGCTAAAAAGATTGATAACCTTACTTCTAAATAAGGGTACATCAGTTTACCAAGTGCAAGGCTATAAGTTTATTGTGAAAAAGTTGCAGATTGTTTTAAAACTGACCCTTTTATCTTTGTGGAATTCCTCAGAACTAAATGCTCATTTCACTGTAAAACTTAAAGGAGAGGGTAGGGAAATACTGCTCAGATTTGTAAGGAGCCCTTCACAGGACTGAGGTATCATTTAACACATGGGAAACACTGGTTAAGATTAACTGAGAAATATATTCTGTATATGATTATGGCACGGTGGACTTCAAAGGAATTTACTCCCTTTGGATACCTTTGAAGAACAAGGGAGAAGGAATGGGTCAAATACTCTTAAGTCACATCAGGATTCTCAGCAAGATGCCTTTCCCAGATAGGCTTAAGAGATGAGAAGCTGGAAGGGCATCTCAGGGAAGCAAAAATACCCCCCTCCGAGTCCTGGATGGATGGCAAAAAGTTCAGAGTGCAGCAGAGGGAAGCCCAACCCCAGGGTCTGTTCCTAGACTGGCCTCCTGGGACATCCAGGGGCATGACCAGTGGCTATGGTTAACAGCAGGGCTCTTGGGTATCTGAACCAGGCTCTTTCTCCCTGAGGAGTCTGGTCCTGGGGTTCAGGCCACAGGGAGCAGAAAGAGAAAGGAAGTGGGAAAGCAGCTGTTTGCATTCAGGATGACCCATGCAGCCCAGCCCCAGCTGAGACAAACTCTCTCAGGGGGCCTAGCCTTCTCTGGGGGGCAGGAACCAAAATAGGTTGGTGAGAACATACAGTTTCTGAAATTAATTGGAGAAGCGGAGACTCTCCAGGGAAATAAGTCCACTTGACTGCCCTGTCCCCCTTCTCAGAGATTGCAAAGTGAGGGAACATTATCTGTGTGAATCCATTCCATGCGGGTCTAAGTGGGAGCTTAGCAAAAACTTCATTGAGGAGAGGATATGATGGCTTCTGGGCCCAGGGGCACAACCTGGAGAGCAACAATTCTTTTTAGACGACGACCCGCCTTCTACAGTGAAAGGATGACAGTGAGGGACCTAGGTCACCACTCCCTGTCAGCCCAAGGAGCAGTCCAGGCAACGCTTTGCGCAAAAGGTACGCCCGCCCTCTTCGGGACCCAATGCAGCTACTGAACAGTGTGGAAGCACATGACTTTCCCTAGAAAAGAGCACTTTAATGCCATCTACTCAAACACTGTCATATGAGTATTCCAGGGGAGGTGTCTTCATTGTTAACATCGCCCTCTTGAAATGTGGTGCCCTCCCTTACACAGTGTGCATCCTGTGAAAAGATGCAGTGAGTCTACCCGCCTCACCTGAATTCAGGCAGAGAAGCTGCCATCTTAAGTCCCTTTTGCATATTCCTGATGTAGCAGGGGGTAGCCACACTCTCCCCAGGGGTCACCTGACTGAGGGTGGACCCAAAGCTTTTCACAGTCTTTGAAGAGCACATTTTCTTTTACTCCAACCACATGCTCTGCTCAACAGCATTCCGTGGTGACTGTGCCTGTGCCTGTGTGTGTGTGTGAGGCCCCACCCCCTATCATCATACCAAACACATAAAAATACATCCAAATCTCACATAAAAATCTAATTTTTGCTCCAAAAGAATCTTGAAAGGATTTTTATAATTTTGTTTTTTAAATGATGAGCCCACGAAGTCCCTCATTTAATTAAGTGTGGGCAATGATTTCTCATTGATCACGCATGCTCAGGAATCCTTTCAAAATGGAAAAAAAAACACGTATTCTACACATTATTTTAAAGTGTTATGATGGTTTCTTGGATACTACATTTAATAAAGTAACAATATGTTGAATTTTACACACATTAAAAAAGCAGTTAATCATATTGATCTTGCATTTTTTTTCATTTTGGAGTTAATAATTGTTTTCAGGTCTCTAATTTTAAATCCTTGAACATCAAAGGCCCTAAGCAAGGCTGAGAGTGCCAGTGAGAGACAAAATAACTCTGGTGCATGTGGACATGGTGGGGGGGGGGAGGGGGGTGTTGGGGGCAAGGGATGGTGATTGTAATTCGTGTCAAAACCTTAGGTAGTTTCTTGCACAATAAGGTTTCAGGGAGACAATAGTGTTTGAGTAGATGGCTTCAACTTCTCCTTTACGTACTCTATCCTCACAACATTCTGCATATACTATACTTATTTTCAGAAGGTCCTACAACTTTATTTCTGAACATGCCATTCCAGAATTCTTTCAGCTAGCTCGCATTTTCTCTGTCAATAGCCAATGCAGTTAATTATGCCCATCTGGAAAACCAGACACAGATACATGTAATCCTAGCACACTAACCAAGCACTAGGCTATTGACTACATTTCTCCGAAAATCCCAAGTCAATATTCTAATGTTCACAAAAAAAGGACATACATGCCATATTTCTGTTAGTTTGGCCTATCTTGCAGATCAAATGTGGATCAAGAGAGTGGGATTCAAAAAAAGAAATGATCATCCACTTGTAACAGATTTTCTAGCTGGGTAAAATGTCACAATTGGGTTCTTTTTCTGCATGAAACCAAATGTATATATTCAACTCAAATTAAAGTAGCAAAACTGACTTCATATGATGTAACTTTTATAAACTCACAAAAGGACAATATCTATGGAAATCTCAGATAGTGTCCTTCAAGGTCTAATCTAGCACATGAGCTTGGACAAGGTTTCCTTCTTTTGTTTGCCTAACTAGTATGCATATAAGATCTTTAGTTATTCTCTTCCCACCCTTCCCCCTTCCTCCTTTCCTTTGAGATTCATGTTTGACATGTTCCATGTTTCCATGCCTGGGGGTCAAAAAGTCAAACAGTTGAATGGTCAGACAGTTGCTTAGGCTTTTATATATATATATATATTATTTCTAGAAGGATTTATTAGAAACATTGAGCTAAGACAAACTACATGCAAATACCAGTGATCAGTTAACCTATGCAATATTTAACCTATTGTGTGTTTGTGTATGTATTCAAAATGTTAATAAGGGATTTTTTTTATTTTGCACAGGGCACCAAGGTGCTGGCTGGAAGCCTCTGGGTGGAACCAGGGCTCTGCAATAAAGGTGCAGGGGCCTGGAAGGAGGTGACACGCAGGCTTCCCTAAGTGTCTCCCCCAACACTCACTTGGCCTGGATGACTTGGCTGCCTGGCTGCCTTGGGGACAGTGTGGTTGCTGTTGGACCTGTCCTAGAAAAGAGGGGCAGGCATTCAATGGACACACATGCCACATTTCTGTGTGGCCTATCTTGCAGATCAAATGTGGATCAAGAATGGGATTTAAAGAAGGAAATGAGTGTAGGTTTAGCTGCAATGGGAAGAGGTGATCTATGTACCTACAAGTAGAAACTCCTCCCCTTGAAACCTATTTCTCTTTTCCCTCTTCTCTAACTTTGAATTTTAACCCAGAATTGGCATCCATGCTCTCTTTCCTCTCCCACTCTTGGGTGTGCAAGCTCTCTGAGTGGACTGTCTACTCTTGAAGGACGGAATAGAGATATGGTGGGTGGGGCTAGCATTTAATGAGCATCCAACTGGTTCCAGGCACTGTGCTGAGTGCTTCCACACACTCACAAACTGAAACCACATCCATCTCTCATCCCCCTCTTTACTGCTTGCTTCCAGAGCAGAGACAGAGCCCCAGACCAGAGGTCCTATTGTAGGAGTGATCTGTGCTGATGGACCCAAGGCTGGATGGGATGTTCCCCAGGCAGTTTGAGCCATGCAGTCCCGGGGAGAGCTGGAGAGTCACCATTTCACTTCCTAGTGGCAATGAGGAGACCTCCTAAGCACAGTATTTCTGTGAAATCTCTATAGGTTTGCGATCAAACCTTTCTTTGTTCTTGCTATAATTTTATTTGTTTCTGCACATGACAACCAAAATGCCTGGATTTAACAATCATTATCACCAGATTACCAACTACAAAACTGAGGTGCCAAGAGATTAAACAGTGTGTTGAAGGCGGTAGACTATAGGTGACTGGGCAGAGATTTAGGCCCTGACCTGCCTGGTTCCAGAACCCATGCTCTGTAGGCTGAATTGTGCCAAGACTTTCTTCAGGGCCTCTAAGAATATTTCTGAATGTGTTCTGCCTATAAAGAAAATCTTTAAAAAGTTTGCTGGATCTAGTAGTAGTAACTGAAGGGAATACTTGCTGCAAAAAAAAAAAAACAACAACAACAACAAAAAACACAGAACTATAGCTGTCTTCTGGCAGCAATAGCAATAAAAAAGCTAGCATGTATTAAGCATTTGCTATGTGCTAAGAACTGTGCTAAACACTTTAAACAAATTTTGTCACATCTATCTGCCTCAATTTTTTTATGACGATCTGGGGCCTCGGGGAAGTTATATTAACTTGTCCAAGGTCTCAGAGCTAGGAAGAGAAAGTTCTGTGGTTCCAACCCAGCTCTCTCCAAACTCCAGACCTGTACAGAGACAAAACACTAAAGCCCACACAAGACTAATCTGAAATCTTTAGGAGGTTGTGGTCACCTTACTGCAGCCATAATTACTCATAACAAGGAGGGGGGTGACCAAGTGAATGTCAGGATGTATAAGTTGTGAAGTTCTCCTTAAAAGTCACAAGGCCAAGTTGTGCATAGGCTTCTAATGAAAACTAAGATGCTGGCAGCACTAGGCAGTGAGCGTGGCCCTCTGAGGTTTTCCTCCCTGGAGCTTGGCACTAGCAACCCCCTTGTGATTTATGTTTCCAAATGACACAGAGCTTGCAGGCACCAAGGCTGCAGTAGTGAAGAAAATGGATGGACTGCCCGGGGATGTTTTCCCTGCACACACCACGTTCCCTTAAAAGGCCTCAAGTTTATATACAGTTCTGACATGAGGGCAGAACCAAATAACAGCAGGGCCTCTCTTCCCCTTATATGGTCAAGTGTTACAATGGCAGCCTCCCTGCTAATTTATGAAACACAGGAGTGGAGGAATGTCCATCCGGAGATGTGGGGATGTTTCGCCTAGCAAAGATATAAAGCTTGTCTCTCTTGCAAAGGATTTACAAGACCAAATGGAACAGAATCCATACTTGCTGAGGTTTTTTTTTTTTTTTTCTTAATTCTGAAGAATAAACACTTTTGTTCTTCAAATATCAACATTTTTTAAAGCCAGAGTATATGCAGAGCTCCCCCTAAGTATCAGAGGAAGAGAAAAATAAATCAAGAATAAAAACTTGTATTTATCCTTCATATATTTACCCCTCACCCTAGCCTTTGTTTCCCTATTTAACACACATACACACACACACACACACACACACACACACACCACACACCATATACACAACCAGCCAAGCATCTGAAAAAAAGGCCAATTTTATCTGAAACATAACACATAAATAGGACAGGGATCAGTCAACTACAAATAGTTATCTATAAAGAGCCTTAGCCATGTTGTTAGAGGTTATAGACCAAATTTTCTCATCCAGTCTCTGTCCTATGATTGGAATCAATAAATGCCAAGAACTCTACTTTATGCCTACTTCCTTAACCCAAAACCATAAATGTGCAAGCATTTGATTCAACTCTATGGGAACAAGAGTTGGAATTAAGTATCTCCTTTTTTGAAAGAGAGATTGTGAGATTTTGCAGTTGGATGGGTGAGGGTGCAAAACTGGCAGCCCCAGTCTGCATCAATAGCCACACTTCACTCAATCCAAAAAGCTCAGTCTTTGTCTTTGATCTCCAAATACCTCAACCCCAAACTAAAATGCTTAAGATTCTATTTGTGCAGCTGAAAGTAGAACTAGCCATGGATCCACGACTGTAAAGTGATCCATATGACTCTTCTAAGCAGTACATGCAATCTTAACATCCAGTGCCAAGAAATTAGTGGGCTTACATCTGCACAAGTAGACACACTCTCCTCCTTGTCAGTCTGGGTTTTATCTTGAATGTCCTCTCCCCAGGGCAGCACTATGGTCCCTAACATGTGGCACATCTGCGCGCAGTTTCCAAATAATAGGAGCAAAGCTCAGTCATTTTAAAACTAGAAGTGCCATTAAGAGATCTTTCTGCCAAAACCCATATGGCTCTTTTGTTACAAAGCTATACAAATATTTGTGTTTTCTGTTTGATTTGGCAACAAGGCAAACTTTCAGACTCTCTACTGCTCAAAGTTTGAAATGACTGCCTGTCTCCTGATGCAAATTATTTCCTATTTACTATGATTCTCCAAAACAAGTTCTAAAGTTTTTTTTAGAGGAATTTGAAAACTCTGTTTAAGGGGCTCATCTCTAGGTTGTTGCTCCAGAGAAGTTGCATACAACCCTGAGAGCACTTCAGCAATAAAAGGGAAACTTTAGAATGTACTTTAATTTTAAAAATTAATCTACAATAAAATGGACTTCTTGCTGCTTTCTGTTTTATGAATTTCGACATATATATAGATTCATGTAACTCGCACCATAGTCAGGAGACAAAACATTTCCATCACCCTCAAGAAATACCATCAGACAGTCACACCTACCCCCTACTCCTAGCCCTGATAAGCCCTGGTTTCATTTCTAGAGTTTTGTCTTTTTGAGTACCACATAAGTGCAATCACATGGTATTTCACATTTTAAATCAGGCTCCTTTCTCTCTCAGCATAATCACTTGAGAATCATCAAATGTGTATAGCAGTAGTTCCATTTTATTGCCAAATAGTATTCCATTTATGACTATATCACAGTGTTTATCTACTTGCTGGTTGAAGGACTTTGGGTTGTTTCTAATTTGTGGGATAAAATGAACTGATCTGCTGTCAATATTTGTATCTAGGTTTTTGTGTGAACATATGGTTTTGATTCTCTAGTAAATACATAGGACTGGGATTAGAGTCATATGATAATCATCTGGAGTTTTTTCTAAGCAATTGATAAGCTATTTTTCAAAGTGGCTGTATGTCCAATTTTGCATTCCCACTAGTGATGTATGAGAGCTCCAGGTGATGTACATCAGCACCAGCACTTGGTATTATCCATAGTTTTTATTTTAGCCATTCTAACTGTTAAGTAGTGGTATCTCATCCTGGTTTTAATTTGCATTTCTGAAAGGTTAATTATGTTGACTATCTTTTCATGTGCTTATTGATATCCATACATGCTCTTTGAATCAAATCTTTTGCGCATTTTTAATTGGACTGGTGGTTCAATTCTTTCAGCATGTTGTACTTCAGCTTTTTTCTTCTTCAAAGCTGTTTTTACCTATTCTAGTTCTTTTGCCTTTCAATATGGATTTTAGAATAAATCTGTATAAATCTACCTCAATTCTATGGGAATGTTTTGGAATTTCATTAAATCTATAGATCTGAAAATAAATGACACTTGTGCTATGTTGAGTCTTCATTCTATTAGTTTCTGAAAGAATATTGTTGATGTCTCCAACTGTCAATCTGGATTTTTTATTTTTTTATTTTTTTTTATTTTTTTTTAAATTAATTAATTTATTTATTTATTTACATATTTTAATGATTTTTTTTTTGCCCCCCTTCCTCCCTCCCCCATATCCCCTCTCTCCCCATAGTTTTATGTCCATTGGTTGTACTTATATGCATGTATACAAGTCCTTCGGTTGATCTATTATCTCCCCCAGATCCTCCTCCCCTCCCCGCTGTAATTTGACAATCTGCTTGTTGCTTTACTGTCTCTATATCTATCTTTTGGTTCATCAGTTTATAATGCTCTTTATTATCCACAAATGAGTGAGGTCATGTGGTGTTTCTCTTTCATTGATTGGCTTATTTCACTCAGCATGATGTTCTCCAATTCCATCCAGGTTGCTGCAAATGATGAGAATTCCTTCTTCTTTATGGCAGCATAGTATTCCATTGTGTAGATGTTCCATAGTTTTTGGATCCAATCATCTGCTGACGGGCACCTAGGCTGTTTCCAAATTCTGGCTATTGTAGATTGTGCTGCTATGAACATAGGGGTGCATATATCCTTTCTGATTGGTGTTTCTAGTTTCTTGGGATATATTCCTAGGAGTGGGATTACTGGGTCAAATGGGAGTTCCATTTTCAGTTTTTTGAGGAAACTCCACACTGTTCTCCACAGTGGTTGCACCAGTCTGCGTTCCCACCAGCAGTGCACGAGGGTTCCTTTTTCTCCGCAACCTCGCCAACACTTGTCGTTTGTCGATTTGTTGATGTTGGCCATTCTGACAGGTGTGAGATGGTACCGCATTGTTGTTTTGATTTGCATCTCTCGGATAATTAGTGACTTTGAGCATGTTTTCATGTGCCTTTTGGCCTTCCTTCTGTCTTCTTTTGAAAATATTCTATTTAGGTCCCTTGCCCATTTCTTAATTGGATCATTCATCTTCCTTTTATTTAGTTGTATCAGCTGTCTGTAGATGTTAGAGATTAAACCTTTATCAGTGGTGTTATTTGCAAATATGTTCTCCCACACCGTGGGCTTTCTTGTTGTTTTGTTGATGGTTTCTTTTGCTGTAAAAAAGCTTTTTATTTTGATGTAGTCCCATTTGTTTATTTTCTCTTTAGCTTCCATTGCCCTAGGGGCAGTATCAGTGAAGAAGTTCTTTTGGCATACGTCTGACAATCTGGATTTTTTAATTTCCTTTTTCTATTCTGTCCAATTGGTTTTGTGTACTTTAAAGCTCTGTTTTTAGGAGCATATACATTTATCATTGTTATGGTTTTTTTTTGTAAACTAACCAAACATATTTTCAGTTTTCAAAGACTCTGCAGAATAGTTGAGTTCTCAAAGTCTTTGTGTATTGCTTAGGGGAAGATCTTTGCATGCTCCGCTCAAAGATAAGCCCAGTAGTTCATACATAACTTTGAGGGTCATTTTCCCTGACTTCACCCTCCCTCTGAGATCCTTGACACTTTCATGCTTCCCTGAGACTCTTTTTTAATACTCTCACCAGAGTGCTTTTATTTATTCTGTTCTGCCACATATTTCCCATGTCTGTCCATGTTTCTGGTGGGAATAAAAGCAGTGGGAAGACAGAGAAGAAAAAAGAGCAACAGTGTTTTCCCTACTCTCTAGGAAGCACTTCTCCAAGGGAGAGGAATATTTTCCCTCCTCCTAATTTTGGCTCCCTATCTACCTTACTTCTACTGTCACTGCTGCTGCAGGGCTATTTGGGTGCCAGAGATTAACAGAACAGAGAAAAGAAAGAAAAAAGAAAAACGGAAACTTTCCTTACACATTTATCTCTGATTGTTAGGCAAACAAAGGACTTCTCTGGAGTTCTATCTGTGCTGATATCTAGTTCCAAGTTTAAGGCTGTATTGCATTCACACTGGAGGATGCTGAACACATCACCTCTTTGGTGGTCCTTTACGTTCTGGTCTTCTCCTGCTGTCTGCTACTACTTACTTTTTCAGAGTCCCCAAATAGCTGTTCATACATCTTGTCCAGATTTTATAGCTGCACTCATGAAAAACAGGGTAGACAAAGTATGCATACTCCAAAATGGAAACCCAAGAGGGAAACTTTTTAAACACTCAGATTTCCTGACTCCACACCACACCTACTAGATCTTAGAGGAATTGGAAAGTGGGGGACAAAAATAGAGTTTTTTGGAGAGCACCACAACAGATGTTGATGCGCATCTGCAGTTGAAAGCCATTTCTTAGAATATGGCTAAACAGCTACAGATTACATGCAACAGCTCAGATTCTGCACCAAATCTGATAAGAACTAGCAGTTAAGAAATCTGGATTCTCACTCTAGCTGGCTTGGCTCAGTGGATAGAGCATCAGCCTGTGGATCGAAGGCTCTGAGGTTCAATACAGTCAAGGACACATACTTATGCTGCAGGCTCCTCCCCGGCCTGGGCCCTGGTTGGAGCATTTGCAAGAGATAACCAATCTCTGTGTTTCTCTCACATGGATATTTTTCTCTGTCTTTCCTTCTCTCTTCCACTCTCTCTAAAAATCAATGCAAAAATATCTTCAGGTGAGAAGGAAGGAAGGAAGGAAGGAAGGAAGGAAGGAAGGAAGGAAGGAAGGAAGGAAGGAAGGAAGGAAGGAATCTGGATCCTTAATCAGAAACTGCAAACTCAAATGCCTCCACAGGCCATATAAGTAATATAGAGGTTAAGCAACCAGTTGGCCTTAGGGACTGATGAATACAGTGGTGAACTAGAGTCCGAGTCTATTCTGGGCAATGTCCACTAAGCTCCAAACAACTATTTCTATGGGAAGATGAATGCCCAGTTGTGTCAGAACTGCAGTTTTTCAATAAAACAACAACATTCTGGGTTTTTATGTTTAAATGTTAGCAAAATAATTCAAAATTAAACTTCAGGGCATCAGTTTGCTATTTTTGGTCCAAAGAGAAACTGGTAGCATTTCTATCAAATAATTTGGTTGTATATGTACAGCATATGATTGAGTGTGTATGTGTGCATGCGTCCCTTTGAAAAATTAATCTGTCTTTGAGACACCCAGAAATGCCCTATATGTAGCAAAACTTGGTGGTGCAGCAACATGTGTAATAAAACTTTCTAACTCAGCTTTTCTGGTTTGCAAGGAACAAAGTCTCAACTCAATCTCCCTCAAAATAATAGGGTAGGATTTTGTGAAATATAGTATGTAAGAATACACTTAAAATTAGGAACACTGAAATTCTGACCATAGAGCCAAGACATAAAAGAAAGCCAAGGCCTGCCAGCATGGCTTAGTTGTTGAGCATCGATCTATGAACCAGGAGATCACAGTTTGATTCTCGGTCAGGGCATATGCCCAGGTTGCAGGCCCACACTGGGGAATCAATCATTAATCTCTTTCATCATTGATGTTTCTATGTCTCTCTCCCTTGCCCTTCGTCTCTGAAATCAATAAAAAAATATATTTTTTTAAAAAGAAACCCAGGAGTCTGGCAAGCATAGACAAAAAGACAAACTAACAAAACATACCAGACAATGATAACACAGCCACACCAACACAGAGACAGCGATACAAAACGGAGACAGATGGACAAGATGGCTCCCTCAGTCCGGGCGAGGTGCGGAATTGCCAGACAATACTTATAGTGGAAACATCCTAACAAGAAGCCTCTTCTGTCATTCAGACAACTGACTCACCGCTCCACCTGGCCCCTCAGAATCCCTTGTTCAGAATCCAGGGAGAGTACATTACTTATCATGTGGCTTGTCATCACCCAGAGCCAGCTATTCCTTTTCCCTGGCTTCCTCACCTTCCACTGTATATGGATATTTTTTACTTTATCTTCTAGCTTTTCTATTCTCATTACTCTGACTTATCTATAATTCCCATCACTAATGACCATCATGACCCCACCAGATTCCTTCTATCCACAACCTTTTGCTCCTGTTTAAGGATTCTTATTGGACTCTTACATATTCAAATTACTAAGTTCAAGATTTATTAAAAACAATCTGGTAGTGTTAGTAATTCTCTGTCTATGAAGAGCTTTGTGCTCTATTTCAAAGGATACTATCTGTGAATAGATCACAATTCAGCAGGTGGCCAATCCGTGGCCTAATCTAGTATGACTTAGATTTATTTTAAAAATCAAATTAATACCACCCTTTGGCATATAGGAAGTAATAACTTATTTTAGATGGGCAACATCACAGAGGGATCTAAATTCTGACGCCAGATTTCATACTTTTGTCTAACATGTGTCAAACACAAGGCCCGTGGGCCAAATCCGTCCCGCCAGGCCTTGCAATGTGGCCCGCACCGCGCTGTCATCACTGCACTCCGCTGCATTTCCATCACAATGACAGTTTATGACTGTTCAGTAAATCATTCGGCCCGCGATTTAGGCTGGATTTTAGATTTTGGCCCCTTCTCTGATTGAGTTCGACACCCCTAGTCTAACTAGCACACAGATAATTCACAAATAATATTTTGTATAGTAGGCCTAAAAATATCCCACCATTGCAAATTCTAAACCATAGCCATAATGGTTTGAGTAGATTTCAAATCTGCACTTTGATATTTGCTGTGTTAAACCTGGCTTGTTTCCTAAGGGACTCCTAGGAACTGGTGAGTATTATATTTTATAGAGGATGGTTCCAGACATCTGCAGACTTGCTCAGTTAAGTATGTAAAGCGTAAATCCCCATCACTCTACCTTTCTGCTTCTTTTGGCTCTGCGCCCTCAATAAGCAAAAGGTTGAAAGAAACCAAACCAACATCTTTCCCAACCTCTTCATTTTATTTATGTATTTAATTTTTACAAGGCACGGTGATCAAAACCTTTTAAATTAAAGATCATTATCACATGAATGTTGATCTAACTTAGAACTTGATTAAAACCAAACTTGTTCAATGACCAACAAGTCAAATGTGACCTAGTCAAGTACTGAAGAACGTTTAAGAGCACACATAAACACACAGTCACCAGACTGGTTTGAACTGAACAAAATAAACACAATATGGCCTACATGGGAGTTTATACAGCAGTGTCTCTGCTTTCACAAAGCCCTGGAAGAAAAATTCACAGCTTGAATGTTTCGAAAGAACCTTCCAGGGAGGTTAATGGATTTATTTATTAATCAAAGCTAAATCAGAATGAACTTAAATAAGCTCGGCTCTCGCCAGTCTTTTAAAGAACAGATATCCATATGGGTTTGGAACAGCCCTAAATGAATTTAGGCAATATCAATTTGTTATGTAAAAAGTCATAAGCCATTTCCCTCATTTCCCAGAGATGAAGCTGACACAGAGAAGGGAAGAAGCAATTTACTCAAAGTACACAACCAGGAAGCAGCAGAATTCACATCAGAACCCATGCCTTTGGGGGCACAATAGTTTACTTTGGAGAGGGTGTTAATTCTGCAACAGCAATTATAATTTTGAAAGCACACTCTTTTTTACCTAGAAATTACACTTTTAGGAATCAATAATACAGAAATACTAATATACATGTACAAAAATAATATATACTAAGATATTCACTGCACCATTTGTCTACAGAGTGAAAAACTGGAAGTAACCTTCATGTCCAACAATAAAGGAATACTGAGCTCATCATTGTGCAATGGAGTAAAAGAGCTATCAAAAAGAATATTGTAGCCAAAACCGGTTTTGCTCAGTGGATAGAGCATCAGCCTGAGGACTGAAAGGTCCCAGGTTCGATTCTGGTCAAGGGCATGTACCTTGGTTGCAGGCACATCCCCAATAGGGGGTGTGCAGGAGGCAAATGATCAATGTTTCTAACTCTACCACCCTTCTTCTCTGTAAAAAAAAAATTTATATATATATATATATATATATATATATATATATATATATATATATATATATATATATATATATATATAAAATACTGTACATCTATATGTTCTGACATGGATATTCATGACAAATTATAAAGTGAAAAAAGGCAATTTCAGGTCAAAAAACAAGTATGACCTCATTTTTTGTTTGCTAAAAAAACTAATTAAAACTGTGTGTGTGTGTGTGTGTGTGTGTGTGTGTGTGTGTGTGTGTGTGTGTAATGCAAAGGAGTGGGGTTTTTTAAAAACAAAAAGAAATATGACAACAACAAAAAAACCTCCACAAGAATAATAAAATAGCCTATGCATATGCTAATAACGTGAGGCATGCCACATGCAAGACACGCTCATGGGCTGCAAACAGCTCTTGCATGAGCAGTGGGGGCTCTCAGGGGTGGCTTGGACAAGGGGAGGCTTTGGCTCTGCATTGATCTCCAGCAGCCACCATCCCTCCATTCTTTGATGTGGAAAAGGATGTTCTCTTCACCTAACATAAGTGCTATTCAAACCAAGTTTCCTTGTCTCTAGCACTCCTCTTCCACCCAGCTGCCTCCTTCAGCTATTCCTAGACGGAAATTCTGAAAAACCACAGACAACACAGAGTGGTGGAAAATATACCTTCTTTATGGAATAGATTCAGACTCTGAATAGTGAGTGCATTTTGCCTCTATCTCTGTTAGAATTCTAAAAGAACATTGTAAATGGTATTATCTGAGATTTCTCCAAGCACACATTCCATTGCCTAGGCCCAAGATCTATGGCCAGGTTGCCTCTTTTGGAAAGCTTGACCTAAACTAAGTAAAACAAGAGCTTTAATAGCTACATTAAATCCTTGTGTTCTTTTGTAAAACGCTTCTGAGACAGAGACAAATTTATTATTTGAGTTTTCCTAGCCACACACTGAAACCTCGCATTTGCACTCCAATAAAGATAATCTTGTCTATGCCTGCTTAGTGTCTCCTCTTTGCCCACCCTCTAAAGAAATTTTTTATCTTTCAACTTAATTGCTGGGTTTCTGTGATACAGAATTGGGATAATGGGAAGAGATTGAAAAAGAAATACAGAATCCAAGAAGTGAAAAAAGAGGTTGGAACAAAAAGACGGAACCCGAGAGGTGAAAAAGAGTGGAGAGTATTGGGAAGTGGTAGGAACAAGAAAATGGAGAAGGGCTGTAGGTGGGCTCCAGCAATGAAGAAATGAGAATGGAATAATGATAATCTTAGGCAGGATGGCTAGGATCTGTACTGAGATTCCTTTAAATGAATTTTGACAACTGCAAGCTAAATTTAGAACCACTTTCATATGCTTTTGGTTGTTTCTTTGAATGTCACACTGCCCCAACACTTGGTCATAAAGGCCAGAATGCTGATAAATTTCTCATTGTTAAATTTCAAAACTGTAAAGAAGACAAAAGGATACTGTATTTCCACAGGCACTAATTTTTTAGAGCTACTTCAATAATGTATGCCTATTTTTCAGAGTGTTTCAATATTTCAAATAATACATTCAAGACAACAACAGGAGTTTTTCATTTGAGCTCATGCCTTTCAGGTAGAGCCCAAAGATGTCAAGAAAATAAATTAATAATAACCAACTTCAGATACCCAGACACTGTTCTTCCTTCGAGCAACACACTGAGTGGTATTCTAGATTACTGCAATATAATTCCATGTAACAGGATTGTGAGGTTCAAGTCCATCCCTGGCTGTTGCTTAAAGGATGAATGTGGAAGACAGGAAAAAAGAAACTGTCTTAAATTGCAAGAATAGATTATCTCTGAAAAAAGATTTCTGAACAGTGACAGCTGTTAAACTCTGGGATAAATGCCTGAGAAAAAAATAAGGCCTATTCTTCTTCAGATGACAGAACAAATAAAATGAATGCTCTTTCACCCAATAAAAAATTGTACATGAGGAAATTTTCACTGCATAGTATAGTATTTCATTCCAAAATATACTTGTTTCATTGAACTTCCAAAAATCCTGACAAAAGCCATGAGTTTTGTCTTTTGTGGGATATAAAAGCAACAAACACTTTTGAAGGGACAGTATTAATTGGAAGTTTGGATTAACTCTTTGTTATGTTTGTGCTTTATGAACTTCGTATTAGTGATAAGTACAGTTAAGTATCACTCTACTACTTAGTATCTGGATTAATTTTTTTTGTTGGCTTATTGGTTATTGGCTGTTTCTTGGTTGGCTGATTATTTTTAACATTATCAAATCTAGAAATGAGGACAAAAGTAAATTTCCAACAGTATGCATGCATTTAGTTTAATTAGACTTCGTCCTATATCAGAGAATTAATATTTTTGAGATCCTTAAGGTGATAACTAATGCATGCTAAAAGCTTATTATGTTCTAGGAACTGTTATAAATGCTTTAGAGTATTACTTATAACAAGACTGATATAACCCTATAACAGTACAATTATTACCGTGTGTCCCCGCAAATAAGACATCCTCCGAAAATAAGACCTACTTACAGGTTTCCTTCTGAGTGAAATATAATGCATCCCCCGAAAATAAAGCCCCCCAGGCTAAACATGAGAGATTTGGTCCACTGATTCTGAAAGAAATGGACTCACAAGAAATTCACCAGGAAATTCAGGAATTGGATTGTTCTGATGATGTTCCAGAAGATGATGACATGATTGTCATTGAATAAATGAGTATATTCTTGATACTATAGGATTCACAGTTTGTCTGGTTTGTGTTGACAACTACCGTACTACCGTACCGTATACAGGTAATAAATTTCCTTTATTTTCATTTAGCAATAAATGTGTACCGTATTCTTCTTCATGGAAAAATAAGATATCTCCTGAAAATAAGACTTAGCGCATCTTTGGGAGCAAAAATTAATATAAGACACTGTCTTATTTTCAGGGAAACAGGGTAGAGCAGATACTGAAGTATTCTATCTATATATCTTGGACCACTAGAAGAATCTAAATCAAGATAATTTTCATCTTCATTTTGCAGATGAGGAAAGCAAAAGACAGAAAGGTTAGAATATTTATCCAAGACCACTCAACAAATAAGTAACTAGTTGGTATTTGAATCCAACAATTTACCATCAATACCAACTCCCCAGTAATGTAGCAAGGATTTTACATAGAAAATCTGAGTTATGAAGAACATTCTCAAAAAAAAACCACACACACAAATACTTATAGAAATTAGGTTTCATTGGATGGGTGCACATGTGGGACTGCAGAATGGGAAAGACAGAGATAGCAACTTCCAGGGGATACTGGGTCTCCTACAGCTGCTTTGAATTAACATCGAGAGCCAACACTAAGAACTAAGAAGCACAGAGCAGGGTTTCCTCTCACAGGCACTCCTGATTCCTAGCAGAATCACAACCTCCAGATATGGATTTCCATACTCCTGACAGGTTATTAGCTTGCAGCTGAAACACCAGACATGATCCTGGCTCAGGGGAAACAGGAATTAGCAAGCCTGCCTGAAAGCCAGTCAAAGAGACAAAGAAAAAAATACACTTTTGAAATAGGAGCTGAAATTAAAATTAAAAAGTTCAAAAGAATTTGTTCATCAATATAAATTTGGGGTAATAAAACCATCTGTGGGTATCCAGACATAAATCAAACACCTATCCAACCTCTATATGCATACTTAGGAAATTGCAACCAATATCCCATGCAAAACAACTGTGCAAGATCCATCTCCTAGCTGACATTTCAAACTTGCAGATGTTTAATATTCTGAAACACAGAAAAACTTCTTTAACCAAGAGTTGACTATTGTTTAAAAGACAATCTTGGGCAGATAATATCTTTCTGGTCAAATCGGAACAATTAACAAATACTACTAAATTGAGTTTCACCTATTTGTAAGTTCAAGTGTATTTATTTTTATAAAATATACAGATAATACATACCAAAAAAGTGTAGTTTTTTAAGCCAACTTTGAGGAACTCTTTAACAGAATATTGTAAAAGGAAAACCATAACATTCTAACTCATAGAGAGAATTTCAAGTCATTGTTCAATAGTGCAATGTCCAACATAAAAAAATCTGAAATCTGAAGAACCTGTCAGAGTTCTCTGAGGGTTTCCAGAGAAAACAGTAATTAGGAGTCTGGAGTAGAGTTGCCCTCTTTGACTCTCTGAGGCTGCAGAGTCTGAGTTAAGCCAACCCTACAACAGGCTTCAGAGTAAGACCCAATATTGGTTTTCAGCTAGCCTTCCAAAAATTACATAGAATCCTAAGGAATAGGTTGCAAAGCAACCCGAGTCTAAGGCCAAAAAAAACTATTTAGGGTGATTTGCTCAATTTCTGTTCCACTTATCAAAGTTTTTTAGCAATTGGCAAGTGGGCAAGTATAATGTTTAGAAATGGACTTATTCATACATAAGCCAAAAGCTCAGAACTCTGATGTTTCCTGAATTGGCCAGAGGCCCCAGTGTCCATGCCCACAGCAGGTGGCCTTGTGATGCTCACACAGGATAAACAGGGATTTTCTGCTCCAGAGGGGATTTGGAAACCCTCTCTACCCCTGCTGTGTCAAGGAACTCTGTTTTCACATCCTGAGTCTTGCAATTCATTCTGGAGTTCTTTGACATAGGATATCATTATCAAACAACAGACAGAGGCCCCTTCCGTCATCTCAAACTCTGTAACAAGATCGTGGTTACAGAATGGCAGATATTAGAGAGTAGATGATTAAAATATTTGACCAGAGCAAAGGCCTTCCCTGAAATCACATTACATGGGTCAGGCCAGTTCCACCTTTTAACCCCATTTCTAGGAATTCACAGACTGAAGACCCAAGTCTCCTACTCCCACTGGGGCCTCTGCTATTAGGATGATGAGGCCACCTGTGCTGCATGTGCCTTTCTCTAGCTCCGGTTTCTAATACTGTTTCTTGCTTGATGTTTTTAATAACTCTTTGATAAATGAATGTTTTGGCAAGTCAGGTAACTAAAAGGAACTTATTCTGTGTTAGCCATCTGCTCAGTTTATTTCCATTAAACAATCACCCATAGAGATCTACGACAGGCCAGGCCACGCTAGGTTGCAAAGATGATTCAGGCACAGTCCTGCCCTGGAAGACCCTGAAGTCTCAGGGGAGACCTTATAGGCAAGTGGTTTTGATAGAGCCTACAGCTGGAAATATGGTCGCCAAATGTACATTCTGAATCTTTAGGATGCTTTCAAGAGGACTTGAAGCATTCTATTACATTCTATTTAGGAAGGTTACCAAAGAGAGGGGGGTTGGATGAAGGAAAAACCTCAAAAGACAGGCTAGATTAAAAAAATTAAAATAAAAATGTTCATTCACTTTGATTCCATAATCATTCCTCTGGAACTAGTCCCAGAGAAACTGGTCTAAAAACAAAGCCTAAATGTACAAAGATGTTTTTCACTGTATTATTATAATAGGAAACAACTGTAAACCATTTAAATGTCCATCTATAGGGGGGAAGCTAGTAATTACAGCACAACTGTAATGTTAGATGGTCAAAAGTGGAACTCAAGTTTGTATAAGGCACTGTGATTGGAACCATCCTATATAATAAAAGGGTAATATGCAAATTGGCCCTAACGGCAGAACGATCAGGAACTACGGGTCACTATAATGTGCACTGACCAGCAAGGGGCAGACACTCAATGCAGGAGCTGCCCTCTGGTGGTCAGTGCACTTCCACAGGGCAAGTGCTGTTCAGCCAGAAGCTGGGTCATGGCTGGCCAGTGCAGAGGTGGTGGCGGGAGCCTCCACCAGCATTAAGGCCTAAGCCGTTAGTTGGACATCCCCCGAGGGCTCCCAGGCTT
The DNA here is from genome assembly GCF_014108245.1 of Pipistrellus kuhlii. Taxonomy (NCBI): domain Eukaryota; kingdom Metazoa; phylum Chordata; class Mammalia; order Chiroptera; family Vespertilionidae; genus Pipistrellus; species Pipistrellus kuhlii. The sequence goes on from NW_023425427.1 coordinate 31,495,718, forward strand.
CCAGAAGGATGTCTGACTGCCAGTTTTAGTCCATTGCCCCAGGGAGCAGGCCTCAGCTGTCAGTCAGACATCCCCCAAGGGGTCCTAAACTGTGGGAGGGCACAGGCCAGACTGAGGGACCCTCCCACCCTCCCACCCCCGAGTGCACTAATTTTCATGCACTGGGCCTCTAGTATCAACATAAACAAAGATCGAATGGAGGTAAAAATAATTGTATGCATATGTAAGGAACCTGAAGGTCAAAAGGTTTTTGCATATTCTCTTACTGAATATTTAGAACAACCCTGGGAAATAAGCAATGTGATAATGAATTACTTTTTTTTTTTTTTTTTCACATGAGGAATGGAGATTCAGGAGAATATGTGACTTGTCCAAGGTCAGAGCAGAAAACTTGAACACAAGAAAGACATCTAATCTGAAATCCTCTCTTTTATACTACTTTGCTTCCAGAGAATCAAAACAGTTGCTGGGCTATCATAGATAAAACTTTTTTTTTTTAAATATATTTTTATTGATTTTTTTACAGAGAGGAAGGGAGAGAGATAGAGAGCTAGAAACGTCGATGAGAGAGAAACACTGAACAGCTGACTCTTGCACACCCCCTACTGGGGATGTGCCCCCAACCAATGTACATGCCCTTGACCGGAATCGAACCTGGGACCTTTCAGTCTGCAGACCGACGCTCTATCACTGAGCCAAACCGGCTTCGGAAAAACTTTTGCTTTCCATGATTTAAAATGCTTTCAGCAATAATTTTTAAAATATAACTAGAGTAGCAGAGAGGGTTTCACACACCAAATAAAAACAAAAATAAAGTTTGCTGAGAACCAGAAAGTGTTTCTTTTTCATCTAAAAGTTAAAATAGGATAGTGTGAATTCTATTCTGATTTCAATATAAATTCATTTTGATCCCAACTGTAGAAAGCCAATATGGACATCTCTTGTCACTTTTTATGTCCAAGGTGTACTGACAATAAAAGTTACTTTGCTTTAATTTATCAATCACTAAAAACTGATAAGGTGTTATCATATTTTGACCAATGAAAATAATCACTTCAAGATGGCTCCCTTCCCCCATGACAAGTAGAAAACCATTTAATCCAAATGTCTAGCCCTGAGCTATTTTGAATTAAAGATATTTCTGGAATTTAGGTATCTTACCTCCAAAATAAGATGTGTGTAGGATAGGATAGGATCTGATCCAACCTCAAGATCCACTGAGAGCACTCTTTTGATTTTTTTTCTCTTGGCTATGTATAATAAGGAATATAATATACCTTTGCAAAATTACAATTCCACTTATTCAAAATACATAAACAATTAAATGTCACCACAACTTTTCATTATCAGAAATAGTACCTTAGCATCTTCATTACTCTATCCCCTCACCTCTTTCTCTCCCTTTAATGGCCTGTTATTAAAGTCATTGACCAGATGAAACTCTTACATTGAGCTTTGAATACCATCTTTTGAAAACAGTTCAGCTATGTGGATGTCTCTGCCATGCCATCAAGGGAGTAGCCTCTCTTGCCTTCCTCTTTCTATGTTTTTTCTCACTGCTATGGAAGTTTTGATAATCTTGACCTATTCATGAACTTGTCCTTTTGCCTGCCAATGGAAAGAAAATATAGATGAGGTTACCTAGACTTAGAGCATACCGAAAAATCTTCAAAAAAGATCTCCCATTGTAATTCTTGAATTACTTTTTTTATTTGAAATAAGAAAATTCATTTTTTAATGAATAGAGACTTACATCAAATTTGCCTTTCTAGAAATATGTTTAATCGCATTAATATATTAATTTCAGATAAAGAAGGAAGAAGGTTGATTTTGGACATTAGATACAGGTCTGTGTAGGGAGGGCAACTTGAAATCATAGTCATATTTTGGAAGGGAGCTATAAAATAAAAAACTTCAACCTCCTCCTGATATAAAATCCCTTCTATAAAATCCATGACAATGGAGCCAACCAACTTCTGCAGGTTTCAGAGCTCCCTTTTTGGGGATGTCCATTTAAGTCCTTTGCAGAGCAGCATAGTTTCTCTTATACTGAGTCAATGTTGTGTTTCCCTAACACTTCTACCAGCATATGTCTCTGGTTAAGTACAGAATAAAACCATTGCTTTTCCACTTGATGATTTAGGTTAAGATTTCTCCCAAATGGTTCCCAAGGAACCCTAGTGCTCTAAGAGATCTAATAGATGCACCAGGGATGGAGGTTCTTGGCTCAAATAAGCTTGGAAAACATTGCATTCTAAAGCCCTCTATTGGAAAATCACAACAACCTGTTAAAGGCTATTTAAAGGTATTTATTTGTTTTTAATATTCTACCTTTATTTCACCCTTTTTCAAACTTATATAGCCTATGGAACCCTTCTGCCCTATTTTGGAAACCATGAACATTTCTCATGAGAAAAGTTTGTTCTGAGAAACACTTTGCAGGAAATGCAAAGCTGAATCTTTTCTATGCTAAACATCTCAGGTTTTGTCAACAGCTCTTCATAAAAAACATTCTTAGACACGTCAGTATCCTCATTCCTGGTGAGATCATGGTGCCTGAGAAGCAGATGTGAGAAGGAAGAAGTGAGAAGTATTCTGAAATGATGTTAGAAGAGAAATGGCCATAGATTGTGTACTCGTTTTGCCAAGGGACGTGGTGGCAGTAACATCTAGATGTGTTTAAAAATAAAATTCAATTTCCTCAAATTCAGCCCCATCTTCTCCATCTAAGTTAATTCCGTCTTTCTAATGCTGTCCTGTTTCCCTATCCACGCCCTACTCCTCCCATGGCAAGGAGAGAAGAAAGTGAAAAAGGAGATAGAATTATGTATATGTACATACACCACACTTTTTTCACTCAAAATGTAGTATAGTATTTGAGAGCTATCTTACTATTCAGAATGTTAAAGGGTTCTCAAGGATCTCAGCCTTCAGAGAGGGAAGAAGGGAAGGGGAGAAGAAGTAAGGGGAGGGAAAGGGAGGAAAGAGGAGGGGAGGGGAGAGGACTGGAAAGAAGGGAATGGAAGGGAACTGGCTTAAATTGTTATTACTTCCCAAACTGTAATTGCAAAACGTTTTAGAGAATTCTCTAAGAATTCAAAGGAACTCTGCCATCAGAGTACATTTTTACCTTTTTTAATTCAGATAACTTTTGTGTTCTTTCATATTTTTGCCTTTGCAGAATGCTTTTCTCCTAGTACTTGTATTTCTATTATGTACTAATTTTATTTAATTTAATTATCTCATCTATGTGTACCATTTTTACTTCCTAAATGGCGAATAGGGAGCATCAGAGCACAGTAAAATCTTGAGGATCAGTTGTGGTTACAAGAGAGGAAGTAGGGGTTTTAGTCCCACCCCATAACCTCTTCCAATCACTCTCAATAATTTAAACATGCACAAATAATGAGTCCTTGCTATCCAAATTGAGTTTTAAGATAATCCCTCTAGACCTCTTTTGAAAAGATTATGATGCTTAAAACCCCCTGAACAGACATTTTGGAGCCAATTAATGTTATTAACTACCTTGTCAAGTCATCAAATCATTATTTTGTTATTGGGGATTTTTCCTCATATTGTTCTGTCAAAAGTTAGAATTGCAGTAAGGTCTTTCACTACCATAAAGTTTATAAAAAAAAATATTTCAGATAAAAGAATCACTTACTTATATATGTTGATGCTGTTATTTGATACATATGTATGAGAGTTATAAAAATCAAAAATTTCCTCATTGCTTTAACATTTTCTGTCTTTGGTTTTTTCTTTTCTTTTTACTTACAACTTTTATATATCTTTACCAACTTGTTAATTTTAAGCATTAAACTCCATTCTGAAAACCTTTGTCTTTTCCAAAATAGTTCAACTCATTTACATATAAATATGGACACAAACCAGGAACTTCCTTCTGTCATCTCCCTCTACTTTCTTCATATCATATACTCCCTCGCTAATTCTATTACTACTATAGGAACTCACTTTATTGCTTTTTTCTTTCACGATTTGGCAGGAATACTTCCCAGTCTTAATTCTATTTGTGGTTTATTTATTCAACACATATTTCTTCAGTATTTACAATATGCAGGCACTGGACAATCTGCTTTACACTTCAAAAATTTATAATCAGAGTGCAATGCTTTAAAATAAGGTTAAGAGTAATTTTAGTTACACAGCAATGCTTTAAAAGCTTGGCATTTTAATCATTTCATCAACAGCCTTTTATTGCTTATTTCCACTCTTAATATAGATAATGTAAACTAAGTTATAACTCATCACTTGACTCTTATATTTGTTCTGAACCTCATCACATATGTTTTTAAGCCTTCCCACAGATGTAACTGAAATGTTAAGATCTAAGAGACAAAAAAGCAAATGTAAAACTAACTTTCTAAGATCCAAAGAATTCTCATCATGCTATTTCAACTGCCTTTTGGAATTGGAAACCCCATTAATTACCTAGTCCAATACAGTCTTTTAAAATCATCCCTGATCCCTTCATGATTAAGAACTTGGGAAACTCCATCCTATTCTTTTTTCCCCCCATCCTATTCTTAATTTTATAAAGACAAACAATGATTCAAATAAGATAACTCATAAGTTAGAATTAATCCCATGTAAAATAATATTAAAAGACCCACATTTAGAGTAATCTTCCAATATGGTTTCTGTAAAAGTGAGCTTGCATTTCTACTTCATTCATGTATATTGCATGACGATAATAATCTTACTCCATTTTATAAATCCAAGCTGGGACCTGACAAATTCAGGCACTATACAACATCAGCTGGTTATGCTAAGTAGTGAAAGGGCTTCAGGGAGAAAAACTTTTGAAAAAAACAAACAAACAAACAAAAAAAAAAAACAGCACATCTACTCCAGACTATTAGACCCCAAACTTTGCTAAATGCTAATTTTAATTCAGTCTTCAAGTAGATTCAGGGTATACTCAAAACATGGTCACATTTTTTTAAACAGAGTAATCAAATTTATAGACTAATAAGCTTGCTAAACATTGGTTACAATTCTTTCTTCTCTACAAATTGTTGGTGCCCCTGTTTTAATCTAATATCCATCTATGAAGTAAACATATTTTCCAATCAGGAAAGCAGAATCAACTCTAAGCATTTCAAACAGAAATAATTTAATGTGGAGAATCAGTTACCCAAGAGACAAAGGAATAAGCAGCCAAACAGAAGACAGTGAGACCACTCAGAGATTAGCAACATCAGGAATGGGCCACAAACTCCATGGCTGCAGGGACAAGAAGAGCCCTAATGCTGAAACCATCTGACAGGAACTAGTTCTTCAACTTTGATGTGAAAGAAGCAGCTGTCAGTAGGAGGCAAACAAGGAATGTAGCTCCCTGAGATACAGAGCAGAACAGGGGAAGGGTAGGAGATGGATTTGAATGCAAAAGTGAAAATGACTAGAACACATCTAACCTTACACTCTGTACCCCACAATATGGGCACAGGCACCCATATGTGCACATGCACATGTATGTACACACACACAAGCACACACACACACACTACTCTTTCATCTATTTTTTCTCAGTCTTGCCTTCCAGAGAAAAAACCATCCATAGACAAAGTATGAACCTCAATATTACTTCTTTCAAAATCCCTATGATCATTAAAATATATTATCCTATATAATAAAGAGGTAATATGCAAATTGACCATCACACCCTCCTGTCACAAGATGGCCTCCCCACATCATCACAAGATGGCCACCCCATCTTGTCACAAGATGGCAAGCAGCAGAGGGCAGTTGGGGGCAACCAGGCCTGCCTGGGAGGGCAGTTGATGGGGACCAGACCTGAAGGGGAGGGCAGTTGGGGGCAACTGGGCCTGCAGGTGAGGGCAATTGGGGGTGATTGGGCCAGCAGGGGAGCAGTTAGGTGTCAATCAGGCCAGCAGGGGAGTGGTTAGAAACAATCAGGCAGCCAGGCAGGCAAGTGGTTAAGAGCCAGCAATCCCGGATTGTGAGAGGGATGTCTAACAATCAGACATCCCCCAAGGGGTCCCAGATTGGAGAGGGTGCAGGCTGGGCTTGCACTTCTGTAATACTTAAGTGTTTCAAAGCACACTCAAAATCACCACTGCCTTTTATTAATTGAGGTATATAAATAACATGGATTTTTATTTTAGTTTTTCCAACTACCATGAATTAACACCCTCATTTGACAAACAAAAACATTCTGAGAGCTCTGACTGATTTGGCTCAGTGAACAGAGCATCGGCCTGCGGACTGAAGGGTCCCAAGTTTGATTCCAGTCAAGGGCATGTACCTTGGTTACAGACACATCCCAAGTGGGGGGTATGCAGGAGGCAGCTGATCAATGTTTCTCTCTCAATGATGTTTCTAACTGGCTATCCCTCTCCTTTCCTCTCTGTAAAAAAATCAATAAAAATATATTTTTAAATAAAAACATTCTGAGAGATTAAGATGTCCAACTAATGCATCGCAGAATTAGGTCAAAGTCCTAGATTCTTCAGGCACCGAGGCCAGCCTCCTTAATGTTTTGCCTACTGATAAATGCCTGAAGGTCATGGTGTGCAGAGTATCATTTCTGGGCTCTAAGTCCCCAGATCTGGCCACAGACTAATAAGAAGGCTGAACTTAATTAATCACAGGCAATAATCAACCTCTCTTAATCAACTTTATGCTTCTAGTTACCCATTTTAAGAAAAATGCATCACAGCAATCATTGGCATGACAGTTTCCAAAGTGCCTCCCTATCTCCCCATTTTACCTAATACAGTGTCTGAAATGCATCATGGTAACTACCTCTTAACCAATGTGCATGCATTCTGGTTGAAAAAGCTCAAGGTCAAGAGGGCCATGTTTTTACTCCTCATAGATAACATGTATCTTACGGTCTACTGCATGAATTCAAAGGGATCTGTTTCCTTCACTTGTACTCAAGATCACAATTAGCAGACTTTCTTCAGATGTGACCTATTTCTGACTGTTTTCCTAACCCACAAAAACCACAGACAACAAAGCAGCTCGCCGAAACCGGTTTGGCTCAGTGGTAGAGCGTTCGTCTGTGGACTGAAAGGTCCCAGGTTCGATTCCGGTCAAGGGCATGTACATTGGTTGCGGGCACATCCCCAGTGGGGGATGTGCAGAAGGCAGCTGGTCGATGTTTCTCTCTCATTGATATTTCTAGCTCTCTATCCCTCTCCCTTCCTCTCTGTAAAAAATCAATAAAATATATATATATATATATATATATATATATATATATATATATATATATTTTTTTTTTTTTTTTTTTTTTAAGTCAGCTCTGACTCTCTTTTTGCAACACAGCACCCTTCAGAGGTTTGCCTCTGGAAGTAACACAGTTTCAGAGTCCTCAGAGTCCCTGGGTGAGGGTTGGGAGGTGCCAGCCACCAGTGCAGCAAGACTGGCCGATCACATTCAATAGCTGGAATTCCTCTTGGTGTACATTTGCATAAAGGGCTTGATGGTAACTTGATTCTGTCTGCAAACAGTGACACCTCAGACGTTGGGGTCAATACACTCTCTGTGCCTTTGGCAACTGTCCTTAGGCAGGACTGCAGATCAAAGGCAACCTCACTGTTCAGTGTGGAGCATCACAGTGAAAATGGAATCTGATAGTAACATCCCAAGCAGCACCAGCACCCAGCAGAACAGATAGGATTTCTCAACATTGTTAGACCCTGAGTGGATTCTCATGGGAGGGGAATGGTTTATCTCAAAACAAACTTAACATCTGTCCCAGTTGTAATACTGAGAATTCTCTCACTTCTACCATGAAAATGTTCCGTTTGGGTTCTGAGAATATTTAGAAGGTGAGCTTTCATAGGGCAACTGACCTTTCCAGACTTGGAGCATCTAAATGCTCAGTCAAAAGAGAAATGGATCTGATCCCCAGGAAATGCTTCTAGACAAAGTGAAGTACAGGAGGAAGGAGGTGATTTGCAGAAGAGCTCGGGGAGATCCCACTCCACCCTACCTGTCCTGATTTCTCCCCCGTATACCTTTCAATATGGTTTCTTCCACATCAGCTTCAAAATGCCCAGCTGCGTCAGAAGCAATACCTACTCTGGATGAGGCCAAATCCCCCCAGGAGTAAGTCAACCCACAACCAACTTTCCCAAAAAGGATGCCTTCTTCCGGAAGCCTGGCTGCTTCCGGAGGAAATGGAAGTTGGGTCTGGGAGCTAATCATTAAATCTATTTTTGTTTTGCTGTTTTACTCATAACATTTTCAACTGATGGATACTCCACACATTTGCTGAATACTACCAGCAGTTACAGAGTTTTAAAACTGAAAAAACACCTCAATATATATTATCCTCTGTTCATCTTATCTCTCAGACATATTATAGTGCCTATATCTCCCTCCTAATCTTTTCTAATAAAAGAATAATATACAAATTGACCATCATTCCAACACATAAGATGGCCACCCCTATGTGGTCAAAGGTGGCTGCCCCCATGTGGACACAAGATGCCACTACAAGATGGCCGGCAGGGGAGGGCAGTTGGGGTGAGCAGGCCTGCAGGGAGTTCAGTTGGAGGCAATCAGGCCTGCAGGGGAGGGCAGTTAGGGGTGACAAGGTTGGCAGGGGAGGGAGAGCAGTTAGGGGCAATCAGGCCAGCAGGGGAGCAGTTAGGCATTGATCAGGTTGGCAGGGGAGTGGTTAGGAGGTGATCAGGCTGGCAGGCAGAAGCAGTTAAGGGCAATCAGACAGGCATGCAGGCGAGCAGTTGGGAACTAGCAGTCCTGTATTGTGAGAGGGATCCCAATTTGGAGAGGGTACAGGCTGGGCTGAGACACACACACACACACACACACACACACACACACACACCTCCTCTATGCATGAATTTCATGCACCAGGCCTCTAGTTAAAAAATAATGAGCTATGGGATTGAGAGCAACTGTGTTATATTAAATCAAATGGATTTCATGAGATTTCTTTAGTAGGATTTTTCAGTCAAAATCCCAAAGCAGAAGTTTATTTCTACATACACATGGGGGATGGGAGAGTACCTTGCGAAGCAGTAAGTAACAGTTATAATTATTGTAAAACAGGGGACCTGATCCTCACCACATTCTCTCTTTCCAATCGATGCCAAGATTGGCACTAAAGCTCGCATAAGCCTGGTTCTTCACACAGTATCATTTTTCCTCTGAACTTCATCTCCCAACACCTCCCACCTCCCTCCAACAGTGACATTCAAACCAACAGGCTGTGGAATGACAGGAAGGGGTTCAGGTGGACACCCTAGCAGGAGGGGTCCTGAAGGAAAAGGAGAGAGGAGCCTGACAAGGATGTGGTCATGCCCACTCCCTCTGCAGCTGGCTCCCTGGGCTCAGACAGGATTAAGTGGGAAAGCACAGCACCCCCAGAGCAGGCAGTTCAGAGCAGTGAATCCTTTTGACAAAGAGCAGAGCAAGGTGAGAAAAACAGAAGCAGCCTGCAGTGGCAACTGCTGGGCCGAGTTTTCTTCTTTCTTGAACACAAAGCATCCTTTTTCCTATCACCCCTTCAGTTTAGGACAAGCTATCAGTGACAGGGTCTGATTTCCAAAGCGCTTTTCTCTCACACCCTCAAAGCTACAGGATGTCAACTAAAAGGTCTGGGAACTAAAAATAATACCACTTGTCTGTGAAGCTGAGCACAGAGGTAGAGTGCTATTCAGAGCTTTTGTCTCAGCCAAAGCAGAGTGGCAGGTGACAAAAACCCCAGGGACAAATCCACTGGGGACTCCTTTCTCTGAGTCTCAGAGATAAGTAAGATGTGCCCAGTGAAATGGGGTATGACCTCTGTAGTTTAAATAAGCTTGAGGTGCCTTGGGTCAAACTCAGCAAACAAAACATGGGCTCCTGCAAGCCAGTGGGTATCAGACTGTAATCCAGAGATGTGATAGAGAGAAGGACAAAGTGGAGAGAAGGCCCTCATTGACCCTAGAAGAATGGCTCTGAGTCTCGGCAGGACAAAAAGGAGAGATGGAAGGCAGGAGAATTAACTTCCCTGCTCCCTGTAATGAGAGAGGGCTTTGGCAACTGTGGGTCTCATGAGAAGTGGAAGCCAGGCAGAAAACAGTTACTTCGGAGATTTCTATAACACAGAAAGTGAAATTCAAGTAACCCAAGAAGCTAGTGGCAGGGGAAAGACATGGTCCAACTGAGGCACAGCTAAGAGGCTTTTCCTGGCTTCTTCCAAGGTCGAGCATATGCCATTAAACCCTAGAAACAACACAGGAGAGAAATCTTTATGGCAGCCGGAAAAAGGAGGAAAGCTTCAAGTAAACAGATGGAAGGAAATCGGTTTTGAAGACAGGTATTGACCTAGAACAGTGGTCGGCAAACTGAAGCTCGCAAGCCACATGCGGTTCTTTGGCCCCATGAGTGTGGCTTTTCCACAAAATACCACGTGTGGGCGCACACGTACAGTGCAATTGAAACTTCATGGCCCATGCGCAAAAGTCGGTTTTTGGCTCTCAAAAGAAATTTCAATCCTGTACTGTTGATATTTGGCTCTGTTGACTAATGAGTTTGCCGACCACTGACCTAGAATATAGCAGCTTTTATATGCTCTTTACCCTTTCATGTTGGGGTTAGATGTATACTGTATCCTTTGTAGCATTAATGTCACTTTTTTTTTTATCCTCACCCAAAGATATGTTTCTTGATTTGAGAGAAGGACAAAGTGGAGGAAAGGCCCTCATAAACATTGATGTGAGAGAAAAACCTCTATCAGTTGCCTCCTGCACGCATCCAACCAAGGATCGAACCTGCAACCTAAGTATGGGCCCTGATTGGAAATAGAACCTGCAACCTAGATATGGGCCCTGACTGGGAATTGAACCTATAACCTTTCTGGTGTACAGGGTGACCCTCCAACCAACAAAGCCACCTGGCCAGAGCAATGTCACTTCTTAATACAACTTTGAGTACAAAACTGCCTATCATATATTTGACTATTCCGTGAGTGATGGCAATAAGAGGATATGCAACTCACTATTCCAGGAAATGGATCCTCTAGGCCCGTGGTCAGCAAACTGAGGCTCAAGAGCCACATGTGGCTCTTTGGCCCCTTGAGTGTGGCTCTTCCACAAAATGCCACGGCCTGGGTGAGTCTATTTTGAAGAAGTGGTGTTAGAAGAAATTTAAGTTTAAAAATTTGGCTCTCAAAAGAAATTTCAATCATTGTACTGTTGATATTTGGCTCTGTTGACTAATGAGTTTGCCAACCACTGCTCTAGGCACTTGGTCAAAATTTTCCACAAATGGAGACATAGCACAGATATTTTTTCACTTCTCCCCAGAGCCCAGGAGAGCACTCTCCTTGGTTCTCTGACTCTCACAGCTTCTTCTCGAGGGTCCCAGGTTTGGCAGGGAGCTAGAGGTGCGTGAAGAGCTTCATGAATCTTACCACATGCGCTTCTAAGGAGAGCTAAAAGCATAAGTAACCCACTGTCAAGGGAGGGACTTCCAAATACAGTTCTGTCACTATGTCACTCCATTTTAAAATATATTTATTTATCTTGTCAAGGAAAACCTATTGAATGGGACCTATTTAAAAGCAGTACCTACTTCCTCCAGCTTTGTTGCAGATAGTATACCTATACCAAGCAGGCCTATACCTCTCAAGAGGGTGGTTATCTTATCAAGATAGAAAACAGCAAAAGGATGGTGTACTCATTAAATTTGAGCTTTCCCAGACTTTATACCTCTCCCTGGTATTTGATCCTGGCTTTTCAGCCAACCTGTTGAACACCATGGAAAGGTGTTCATGGTGGAAAGAAAAACTGTCAACATTCCGAGCTAAGGAAATAGCATTTTTGAGATAAAATTTTCTCTGTGGCAGATTTATATTTAGCTTTATCAAGTGTATTTCCTCAACAGAGTTGCAGAGCAATAGATTTCATAAAATAACAAAACCACATGTAATCACAAAAGCTAAAAACAACCCCTCTGAGATTTCCTGCTGAGTGGGTCCTGAGATAATACCCTGGAGTTGGGCATGTTTCTAAGTTCTCCCATTATAATTGTGTAAAGTTTATCTGCATGCCTTAATTTTCTCATTACCAACTTTTCCTAATCCAGGCACAAATAATTGGATCAAATATTTGTGGAAAATATATCAACACCAAATAAGAAGAAAGAGAATAAATAGACTTGATGTTTGGGTTCCCCAGGAGCAGATTTAAATTGGGAAACAAGGATTCTAGTGCACATCGGTGGTCTGTGGGAGATGAGGAGAGTGGAGAGATCGCTGGTAGGGAACAGGAAAGTGAGACGAGGAAGAGAAGAAAGCTAATAAAGCCAGTTACAACAGCAGATGACTGAAACCTACTCCTCCATGAAAACACATGCCTCAGAATCCCCCTGAGGGGAAGGGGAGCTAGGGGTTTCCCACCAACTCTCATCACACACTCTGCAGGAATCCCAAAGGAGCAAACTATCACTCCTTGTGTGGAATCCAGGCTCAGAGCACTATACTTAATACTGAATTTTCTCTTACTACGTCAGGTTGTTTTTTTAATAATAAAAAAACCTGACGTAGTTTTATTATTATTTTTATTTCAGAGAGAGGAAGGGAGAAGGAGAGACAGAAACCTCAAGGATGAGAGAGCATCATTGATCAGCTACCTCCTATTAGGGATCAAACCCACAATCTGGCTGTTCCCTGACCAGGAATTGAACCATAACCTCCTGATTCATGGGTCAATATTCAACCACTGAGCAATACTGGCCCAGCAAGGTCTTTTTTTTTTATCTTTTTCTTTTTGTATGTGGGGATGGCAGGAAGTCAATAGCTAACCAATAACAGAGCATTTGTGAAAGAAACAACACAGATTCTGCATCTCCCCATAAGTATGCATATCATAGTGTGAATGTTTTTGTCCCCCCCACCACTAAATTCATATATTGAAATCTCAATGCCCAGTTTGAAGGTGTTAGGAAACGGGGTCTTTAGAGCCCTCATGAATGGATACAATGAGAAGTCTGAGACCTAGAAGAGGGCTGTCACCTGACAATGCTGGTATCCTGATCTCAGACTTCCAGCTTCCAAATCTGTGAGAAATAAATTTCTGTTGTTTGCAAGCTACCCAAACTGTGGTATTATGTTAGGGCAGCCAGTACAGACCAAGCCAGCCAGTCATTTTTAAATCTCAACAATATTGACTTAATTTGGAATAGTTGTTAGATATGGAAAACACAATTTCTATTCTTAAAAGAGAATAAAATTTTATCACGTTTATCTTAAAATTGCATCTATGTATTTATATATGTTCTGTTTAAAATACTGGTTAGGGCAGCAGTGTCCAGTCTTTTGGACTTCAAGGACCACCGGTTGGTGACTGCTCGTTTAGGGCATGATAGATAGATAGATAGATAGATAGATAGATAGATAGATAGATAGACAGACAGACAGACAGACAGACAGACGATAGATAGATAGATACTTGAAAAAAACACACATTCCCTGCCTTAACAAATTTATGATCAAGAGTTAAGGCAGACATGTAAAAATATACCATAAGACAAGGCATAATATAATTACTAAAACCATAAACATAGTGCGCTTCATCACCAAGGAGGAAACAATAAATTCCAACCAGGTGAAAATGAAGGGAACATTTTATAGAAATGATTCTGAGTTAGTTGTAAGCCAATTTGGTTCTATCCCTAACAGCAAGCTCTCTCCTCATGGTCAAGCCCACAGCTGGCTTCAGTTGTCCACATTCTGTAGCCCAGAGGATTCCTCCAGGTTGTGGACTGTGCTCTAAATCATCCCAGCTGTGGTCTAAAGCTCTTCCCTGAATTTCCTTGCAGATCTTTGCCCTTATTGTATGCCCACCTGCCAGCCGTTAGCTTTAGCATCTCCCTGAACACTGCCTCTCAGAACACTCTACCCAGTTCTTCTCCCTCAGGACTGTAGGTACATCCCATACTTCCAGAACTCAACCAAGTCTCTGGGTCTTCAGACTTCAATCTGGCCCAGGTTTTCCATCTGCATATGAGAATCAACTAGATACCAGACAGTTTAGGTCTTGAATGCCTGGCAAATGAGTAAATATACATCCAGACAGATTTTGCAGGGAATGTGGAAGGTCCAGAGAAGAATCGACTTCCCATTACATGAAGGATCAGCTCTCAGCACATACCATGGGGACCTTCCCTCGGTACTCTTCCAGCATCACTATGTTTCCCATTGTTTCATTATGTGTGCCTCCAAGAGTCCTGAAACAATGCTCCAGAAAAGTCATGCTTGGCAGTCTCTTTATGTGCCTTGATAAACTGTGCCTCACACTCTTTTATTGATTGCTGTCTACTCCCTGGTGTATCCTTTCAATTCTCCTTCCTATCTAGCCAACAAACTCTTATTTTCCAAATCTTCCATGTGACCTTCAACACACACTTCATAGCCCCTCCTCTCCAAAGTCATCTCTGCCCAGCATCCTCCAATCTTAAGCAAAGTTGATTTCTCACCTTTTTGTGTCACCTACCTTAAAACCATTATTTCTGTGATCATTGGTTTACTTGTCTGTACCTTGGAGATTCTCTAAAGTAGAGAGTGCATCTTATCTTTTCCTTGTGGACCTGCCCTCCATATTGTGCATAATACCTGGCCCAGAGTAGTACAGACACCAGCCTGACCAGGGCAGAGGATGTAGGTTAAAAGAAAGGAAATGAATTTGTCCACATGGGATCAGGCCAACATCTGGAACACATATGCATTCAAGTCATTAGATAGGAAGCAGGAGGAAAAGAGACTAAAGTAATCAGTTGGAGATCTTTCCATTGTCTTTCATTTGGACCCATTGCCAAGGTCAATAAAAAATAACTTGGAAGCTTCTTGAATCATTCATTTCAATTGGTGGTTTGAGTGAACTCCCATGATGCATTACATGGCCTTGCCAATATCTCTTGATTAATCAATCTACTGAATTATTCTCATAAATGAAAAAGGACCTTGATTTTATCTGAATGTCACTGTGGTTTTTGTTATGAATATCAGCTCCTGTGTTCCTTAATTAGCTGTTCCTAATGCCTAGGGCATTCTAGATATTAGAATTTAAAAATGATTGTAGAAGTAATGTGAGCTCAGTATTTTGAATCCACTCTGCACATTTCATTAGCAGTGTCATAGTTTTAAGTGATTAGTACCACAGCTGCACTGATATAATAAGATTTCTTTGAATTCCTTTAATTCTCCAGAAGCAAATTTTAAGTGTCAGATACTAACTATACTCTTTTGAATAATGAAAAATGAGGCGGTTTCCCTGCAAATCAGTTCCATAAGGCTAAAGAAACATCATCTTTAATTAATTCTAGGCAGTGATGCTGAAGATGGGGAAAGGAGGGAGATATACTTTAAGGGTTAGATGACAATATCTAAAATGTTGTGAGTGTGAGTATATGTGAATCTGAGTGTTTGCACAGTTGTTTCCCAGGTATTTTGATAGCCATGAGGAAAATCCTATTCCACATAGGGAGCCATTCCTACTCATGAGAGAGAATGCAGAATTAAGGTTTAGAAGTGTTCAGTCATAATTGACACCCAGGTGGATGGAAATGTGCTGAGAAAGAGAAAACACAAAGGAAAAGAGGGAAATGAAGAGACAGTCACAAAGGTTTAAAAAGAAAATGGTTTCCTTTAAATAGAAAAGTAGCCCCAAAACACTCTCCAATAAGCTGCTTGTTATGTCTTTATTTTGACAAATGAGACCACATTACTGCTGGTCCAAAGAGCTCCAATCTCATGCCAAACCCTGGCTTGAGAAATGAAACCCACACAGTAACAACAGGTTTCCTACCACAGCCATTGTGTTGATACTGGAGCAGATTAAAACAGATGTTTCCTGTCAAACTATGACTCTCTCCCTCCAAAGAACACATCAGCATCCTCAATCTCTTCACCCCACACATGAGACCAGGGATTCCATGCAACTGGATTTCTCCTAACCTTTCTGCTCCAGTGGTTAGGTCAGTTATCCCTAAACAACTTAACATGCTCTGACAAACTGTCTTCTTCTCAGAAATAGAATGTGGCACCTAGTTTGATAAGAGGAAGAAACTATTTTTAAAAAAAATGGCCGCTGAAGCCAATTAGAGAAAATAGTCTCTGGTATATGGCTGCTATGACATTCTTGGCTTAAAAATACCTAACACCTTTGAGGCAGCACCCAGAGCTTGAGCCCTGATAATATCTAGAAATTCCTGTGGAAATGGGACTCATCAACAAAAGGTGATTTCATCAATTAAGGAAAACACAGTCTCTTGTGGAAAAAAACTGGCAACTCTTCAACAATGCACCCTTCCTATTTTAGGAAGTGGAGAGCACTGAGTCAACGAACTGTAGGAAATATTAGCATGTGCTATTTGTCAGAATCAGATTATAAATGCCTGTTAATTCTATGGCTCTCAACTAAGACATTGGGAAGCATAATATGTATAAAGTTCCCTTCCAGTTGCCAGAAACATTCTGATTTAGAGAAAGTACTTTATCCAACAAACAATTCAATAAAATTGAAGATTTAGATAAAAGATAAGACAGACAATGTTATTAAGTAATAATAACAGCTAATATTCATTGAGTTCTTATTCTGTGCTGGTCACTTTACATGTATTATTCCATTAAAATTGCATGATAACCTGATGAGGTTAAATACTCTAATTTTCATTTGACAGATAAGTAAACGGGCACAGAGAGGTTAAGCGACTTTCCTACTTTTAAACAGCAATGGTAGAGCTCTCTCTTGGACTCAGGTGTCTGTGAATTCTAAGCACATATTCTCTGTCACGACACTGTACCACATTTTTACTCACAATACTAGTAGATGGTGTGTTCCAGAATGTTTTCTCTTTTCCTAACCTGACTCAGCCCTGCTTATCATACGGAGCAACTACTATGGTCAAAACAATGCATTTATATTAAAAATAAAGATAAAAAAATAAAATGTGGTTCCTGTTCTCAAGGAGCTCGTTCAGAACCTGAGAGAAGGAAGTTCCATTACAGCCAGAAGTCCTGATCCTGATCCAAGTCAAGGTAAGTGGTTCTTCTCTGCATTCTCATGGCCCCTACTATGGCATTCCTCACATTGTATTGTAAGTGTTGCTCAGAATATCTGTCTCTCTCACTAAATTATAAATTTTTTGAGGGGGAGGGTGAATCATATTCACTTATAACATTAACCCAAAGATGGCACTCAGTAAATGTTTCTTGATGAGTAAGTGAGCAAACTGTAATCAGCAAGTGACCTCAAATGCATTTTTCAGGGAAACACCCATAAATCTAAAATAGTGGGCAAATAATAGTTTAAATATACTAGCAGGCGCTGGCAGTTGCTCACCCAAAGTCATTCATGCTGATTTCCTCTTGAATGAAACCATGACTTTATTATTTATCCTCAGCAAAGATTATTATAGATCAGGACAAATATGCACTGGATGGTTTCCTTACCTTTAAAAAGACACATAAATAAAAGGCAGTCCATTTTCTCCCATTAGACCATGTCAGATGTGGGGCAAATAACTAGAATTGCTGGACCTTCCCATTAGAAAAGCTCAACCAAGAACAAAGACCACACCCTGAGGATGACAGATTCTGGCTCCTTAATGACAATGCTGAGGCAATGACATAGCTCCCCACCCCAATCGCACTGGAGCTAGCTCTTTCTAGATGTTTTAATATGTGAGAGACACCCTTCCCTTATTGTTTATATCCTTTGGAGTTTAGTTTTCTGTTACTTGCTACTAAAAAATCACCTTACTTCCTTCCCAAAAACCTTGCTTCCCAATTTTTGTTGCCATAACTCCAAAGGTAAGGACTAGTGTTACTTCCAGAGTTTCTCCTACTCTGGGCATCAGTCTACTTATATGTAAAATTGGTAAAATAATACTTTTCTGATTAGGTTGAGAGTTTATTTTAGATATAATAAATAATCCTCTTACTCCTCATTATTATTAATATCATAATCATAGTTTATGTCATCAACCTAAGTTCTTTAGTCTAAAGAAACAAACAAAAGATTTCAGCATGTCAAAAATTAAAAAGCAAACTATTTTATAACTACATAGCCTACAATATCTACACACATGTTTAGAACATCATCTAAACCTATTGCAGAGACAGCTAGCCAGCTATCCCTCCATAACCATTCTCTTCTTCTTTCTTGATAGGAAAACCCCAGATTTTGAGTGGTGCACACAGCCATTCAAAATAAAGACTCCATTTCCCAGCTTCTCTTGCAGCTAGGGGTAGCCATTATCAGTAGGTTCTGGCCAATGGACGTAAGCAAAAATATCAATTTTCCAGTGAACATCTTTGAAAAGTGAATAGATAGTATATCTATTTCCTTCACCTTTCTTCTTTATCCTTTCCTCCAGAAGCTGCCTAAAATGTAGACATGATGGTTGGAGTTCCTGCTATTTTGAAAAATGAAGACAAGGACTACACCCAAGGGAGGCAGAGCAATGAGGAAGAAGGAATGTGGGTCCCTGGAGCTCTGTATAAAAGAGCCACTATACCAGCCCTGACTACTTCCCTTCTGGATGGGGAGATATGGGCTTTGAAAAGGAATGGTGATCAGTGGTAAAGTCAGATGTACCAATACAATCACACACTCAAATCACATGTGACATCTCCCTATAGTCGGCCTCAATGTCAGACCCACCCAGAGCCACAAGCCAACCTCTGATCTATAACCTACTCCAAAAATTGGTCTATCTAATACAAACCCAAATGGCCTTGTATAAGTCAGCTCTCATTCTCAAATTCCTCATGCTCCTGGCACCCACATGTTTTGATAAGATTCTTATAAATAAACCCCATTTGCAAAGAAATATCCACCCTCCCATCTCCCAAGTCTCTCCTTACTGCACCAGAGGGATTGGCTAACGAGTTTGCAGAAAAAGGGACTCCAGAGGATCCTTTAAATTTTTTAAAAATGATTATCAAAGCAGGAAACAATCATTACAACAATAAATTGGGATTGAGATGCTAATGTTAAGAAAGGAAGTAGCTAATGTTACCTTAGTAACAAAGGACAACAAGGAAAGCCACTTTTCAGGAATCTCTCCTCTATCTTTTCATTCCCACACACAATATAGCAGAGTATGTTTTACTTATTTTAGTTTTTGGCTGAATTACTAAACAGATTTTGAAATGGGCAAATGCTTAAATTATGCATATTAAAAATTTTAATTTGTAACAACTTTAAAGAATACTAATAAAAAGGCAAAAAATCAAAACATTACATATTTTAATGGGATGTATAATATAATGCAAAGTCAAATTTCTATCATCAGAATTAGTGGTAAGGAAAAAAACCTTGAACTCTGTATGGGGGTTTGGCCAGCATACAGACAGGCAAAGATGTGTTTTAAAAGAAAAAAAAGGAAAACCCTCTATGTTTTCCCAGAAAGATAATTTTTCTAAAGAAACGGAGCTTCAAGGGTACAATATTGATACCAGAGAGGAGCGTGCCTCATCTTCCCTTGTTGCTAGTGGGAGTGGGCTTCTTGGGGTACTGCTGGAATAAGCACTTCTGGAGGCCCCCATAGGAGGAGGTGATATGGTAGAAAGCTTTATTTCTGTGGGATTATACCCCTAGTTTCCAAAGTCCCATTTCCCTTAGTCCAGTCATAGAACATGTGTAACTGGGGTTTCATTAGAGCTAAAATCAAAGCCAGTGTCCAGAGTTTGGTTCCCTTCCATGCTGGAGCAGCGTCAGGTACACCTTCTGGCTAGTTGCAGTCTATTAGTCTATTGTGTGTGTGGGTCCGCATGGCTGTGGGCCACATGGGAGAAAGCCAAAAAGCCAAGCATGAGCCATGAGCCAAGAGGAATCAAGAGAGTGAACTTCTTTGTTCAGAGGATTAAGTATCCCAAATCTTTGCACGCTTGCAGTGGCCACGCCCATTCTGGCCAACGACCTCTGTTCCCAGGTTATCCAGCTTTACTGGGCATGGTTCTATCTAGCCTTTGTTGGATCCCTGGGGAATGTGAAGCTGCCCTAATGATATACCTATGATGTATGGACTTCCCTTTGCTCCTTTTTTATTATTAATAACTAGCTAATTCAATATGTTTTCTAGGGAAGCACTTGATAAAGTTAATTTAATAAAAAACCTTCTAATTTGTAACAGCTTTAAAGAATACTAATAAAAAAGCAAAAAAAAAAAAAATTAAATGGCAATGGGCCTAATCATGGGTCTCTAATTGAAAGATTCATTATACACACACAAAAGAGCTAAATAAAATTAACAATCATTATTTACAAAGTAATCTGAAAAACTACCAAATACAGATATTCTTCCAAAAGCTTTGTTTAATTGTGAAATGTGAGCAACTCACAACAAAAAGCATCACCCACTTGCTATTATCTACAGTACATAGAGGATAAGGGTCTAAGTGTAGCCACTGGTTAAGTTTTAGTCTCAGTTCCTTAGTGTGAAAAAACTGGAGACCAGTCATTAGAATCCACTGTCTATCCTTTGATTTGTTAATAATAGCTCATTGAGTTCTTGCCATAGACTGGTGCTGTTTTTAGTATTGTCTATATATTAATATTACCTCATTTAATCCTCAACAAGAAGATTGCTGTTATTGTCCTCGAGCAAAAGAGCCAGAGGCAGGGAGGCTGGGGATTAGAGAGAGTAACATCTTCTAAGGCAGAGCAGAGCGCAAGTATCCAGGTCAAACAGTAGTATCATGTGAGCAGCTGGAGCAAGGTTCACCTGTGGCCAACTCTTCAGTTATGAAAGCCAACACATTCCTCTTATTATTTAGGCCCATTTCAGCTGATTTTCTCTCATTTGCAGTGTTTCTATGACTTGGGGCTACAAAAACATGCAGAGTGCTGTCACCTACATAGACTAGGGAGGCTCTGATACAATATCTCTGTGAGTCCTGGATAGAGATCTTACATTCTTAAATACCGGCACCAACTCACCAAAGAGTGAGTTACTAGAAAACAAACCACTGATGCAATCAGGGACTCTTAAGGACTGGGAATTTCAGATGACAAATTTAAACCTCAGGCTGAAACCTGACCAGAGATGAGACAAATGGATCCCCAGGTCTGATTCCACCCTCACCTTAGACAAGGCCTAACAAAATTTATTTTCACTTTCTTGTCCCTAAGCATGGGCATCTTATTTAAACCCAATCACTAACACATTATTTACTAAAGGAAATTGTTGTATTTAATCAGTACTTTTCATGTTTCTGGTCATCACTGTAGTCTGTCTGAGATTAAAAACTCTTAGAGTGAAGGAAGCATATCTGTTTAACCCAGTTTACACAGAATGTCACAGAGAAGAGCTGCTGAAACCTGATAAATGCTTTTTGCCAGCCGCTGCTAGCTGCTGCTAGAGATCCTAATTACCTTAAGCAGATCCTGGGGCAAGGCTATAAAATGCACATCTTGCCTTTAACTCCAGTCAACATTTTCCTGGAAGTTTTATGTCAAAGCCATCAAACCACTTACTTTTCCCTAGCTTTGCAAAAGTAGTGATGTTCAAGATAAAAATTACACAACACCTTGGGGTTAAAATTAATTATGCTTGTCTGATGTCATGCACCACCTTTTAGGCAATATAAGTTCTCTCCCCCACCCCACACCAACCAACCCACACACACCAACCCACACTAGTGACTTTCACTCAAAGTACAATCAGAACATTTTCCTGCTCTCAACAATAAGGAACAGTAAAGAAATTATGAGGCTTGGAATCAGATCACTATACCAATTTTGACTGCTTCTTTCTTACTGTGTGACCTTGGGCAAGTTACTTAACCTCTCAATATCATAATTTTTCTATAAATAGAATGTCAATACAGTAATAGTCCCTGATTCAAATACTTGAGGATTTGAGTGAAAATCAAACAAGATACTGGAATAGAGTTCACTGTAAACAAACAAAAAAAAACAAAAACAAAAAAACCTGTATCCTCTTACTCTTTGCTGAGAAGGCAAAACTTTGGGGCAGCTTCTTTTTAAAAAAAAAAAATCTTTATTGTTCAGATTATTACAATTGTTTCTCCTCCCCCCCTCCTCCCGTAGCTCCCCTCCACCTGGTCTCCACCCTCTGCCCTTGCCCCCCCCCCCCAGCCTCATCCATAGGTATATGATTTTTGTCCAGTCTCTTCCCGTACCCCCACACAGACACCCCTTTCCCCCTGAGAATTATCAATCCCCTCCCATTCTATGCCCCTGATTCTATTATATTCACCAATTTATTCTGTTCCTCAGATTTTTAATTCATTTGACTTTTAGATTCACTTTTTGATAGATAGGTATTTGTTGTTCATAATTTTTATCTTTACTTTTTTCTTCTTTTTCCTCTTTTTAAAAAACACCTTTTAGCATTTCATATAATACTGGTTTGGTGGTGATGTACTCCTTTAGCTTTTTCTGATCTGTGAAGGTTTTTATCTGCCCTTCAATTCCGAATAACTTTGCTGGGTGGAGTAGCGTAATCTTGGTTGTAGGTTCTTGCTATTCATCACTTTGAATATTATTGATTCACCCTGTGCATCTTTAGCCTAATATGCTAATTTTCCCTCCGACCATTCAACCAGTCGCTATGACGTGCACTGACCACTAGGGGGCAGATGCTCCAACTGGTAGGTTAGCTTGATGCTGGGATCTGGCCAATCAGGACTGAGCAAGATGGGCTGGACATGCCCTGGAGCCCTCCTGTGATCCCTCCTCAGCTGGCCAACCTCCCGCATCCCTCCCTGGCCCCAACTGTGCACCAGTGGGGTCTCTCGGCCTGACCTGCACCCTCTTGCAATTCGGGACCCCTCAGGGGATGTCAAAGAGCCAGTTTCAGCCCAATTTCCATAGGCCAGGCCAATGGAATCCGTGCACCAGCCCTCCAGTATATGTATATAGTTGTATAACTATGTTGAGTAGCTACTGCCATAATTAAGTTTTTATCAGCCCAAACCAAAGAGTTACCTCATGGCTCTTTGCAACAATAAATGTGTGATAATAAACAAATAACCTTTTCTGTCAAAGAAGGGAGTTTAGGGAACTGCCATTCTGGTTCGTGTGATTTGGCAGCTGCCATTTTGGTTTGCATGACTTGCAGCTCCCCTAGGGGCCGCCATTGTGAAATAGCAAAAGTCCACCCCTCCCTTTTTCCTTTAAATTAGCCAATTCCGCAAGACTCTGAGCCTAAGCTCTGGCCAGTCAAAAGTGAGGGGCAGATGACATGCATCAGATATAAAAGACTGAGCGGACAGCTTCTCAGGGTGTGTGCTGCCAAGCCCTGTGAGTGCATACCCTCCTTCAGGAGTAAAGATCTTTGCCTTGCTGTCTGGCTCCCGAGGATCCTTGGTGTTCTGCCAGGACCCCTGGTTTGGAGGGCTTGCCTTATTTCTAATGAATGGGATTAATTTTTAAATTGTATAAATATTTTAAGTCACAAGAACAAAAGAAGGTTATTTAACCAAATGGACCCTCCAAAAACTGAAATTGAGAATATGAATAAAGGTGGGCCATGAAGTCAACGTTCCCATTGGAGAGCAACTGCATGTCACTTAGTTCTGTGCTCTAGACGACGTCATTGAAATCCCTGCTTAAAATGGTCTTTGATCCCCAGCCCCCCAGGGTGGTGTTAAGGGCTTCTGTCAGCAGTAGCTGGTTCCTCCATGGCCACAGTGACCTGGCACAGGCCCAGGAGGCTGCGTCAGAGGAAGGGCTGAGAATAGGGTGCTGGACACCCTGACAACGACCATGCCTTCCTAGAGACATTATAGTGGCGGAGTCCTTGCCAACATGGCAGGCAAGAGAGAATGAGTCAACAGCTTTCTGCTATTGTGAGTCCTGGGGTACAGCATAATATTTTTAAATTTTGCCCATACTTCTGTGAACCAGGTTATTAAGTTATGATTATTGAATTATTTTTAGTAAACCCCTTTTGATGGTGCCATCTCTTTTCTGCCTTGACCTTGACTAAATTGGCTAGAGAGAATTTCAGGGCAGTAACTCCTATGATAAATGTTTTTGTTTTTTCCCCTTTGGAAAAATTTTTAGTATAGGATACACTTGAACATATTTATCTGCTATGGCAAAATAATTCACATCGTCTTGTAGCAAAAGCAATGTGTGGAGAGACTAATTAAATATTAGCTTATCTGTCTCCCACTACCTTAGTCTGGCATGACTGATCTTAGAGACAAAACAGCACAGATCTAAAGGATGCAGTAAGGATGAAGGTCATCACAGACCAGTCGATACTTGCATGCTTGCAGGATTAACACTGTCTGGATTCCAAAGACCAGCTAAATATGTTCAAGATAAAGCTACAGTACATATTTCATACTGAGGATTTGTAACAAATAGCTATAGACTACATTCTGAAAAATAAGTATTTTCACATGTATTGCAAGCCATTTCTGAACTCAGCATCATAGCCAGGCACAGCTGTATCATCCTGATACTTGGTTCCTACCCATAACCTCTGCAAAGAACCCTTCCCTGGCTATTCCATTTAAACAGGATGTTCCATACCACCAGTTATTACTGCATCAAGTTCATTTCCCATGAGCATGTGTTACATTTTACAATTACAAAAATATCTATATATTATTCCTTTACTTGTTACTGTCTGTCTTCTCCATGACTCTAAGTTCCACCAGAACAAGGAACTATGTCTAGGACACAAAAATCTCTTCATAAATAATTCCTGTGAGTAAATGGTGAACAACAGGGATAGCACAAAAAGCAAAGACAAGATAGAAGAGCATTTATTCCCTTCACCACCATATATATTTGTGTTGCCTCCCTTATAGTCAAAACAACATTTTAGATCTGGCTCCCTTGCAGTATATCCAAGGATGCTAGCTTCTTTGAGGCTGTAAATATCTCTAATGAGGGCTCTAGTCTGCATGTGTTTGCCTTGTTTTACACAGTATTTGGCACAGCCCGAAGCACAGATGGGAGCTTCATAAATATTATTGAAAGATAACACACAGTATTATTTAATACCTCCTAATGGAGTGGAGATAGGCCTTGGGCCACAAATGTATTCTGAATGTGCTTTACTTCTCAAATGATTTGAACCAAAATGATTTCAGCAATATAGACTCATTTGAAACCACAAATCAGACATATTCAGAATGACAAAGCCCCAAAAGAATGTCATTTTCAAGGCTGAAACTGTATTATTCCTGTGTAAATGGAATCCTTGTTTTAGCAACACGGTAAGGGTAGAAATGAAAGACACTATAAAGGTAGAAGTGAAAGACACTAAAAGTCTTCCCTCAGGGAACAATGATTATCTGTTAACAATAAAAGTTTGTCTGAATAATTCATCAGTTTCAAGGGTGTGGGCCCCCCCCCCTTATTCTGGAATTCCAAGCAGTTAGGTAAATGCACCATTTAATGTTTCCCAACTACTCAGTTGTCATTCTTCCAGTGCCTGACAATTCTGGGCACATTCCTGATTTTATTAATGTTTAAAAAATAACCTACATAGAAAACTGATGCTAAAATTTTGAAGCTGCATTTATTTTACATAGGAAGAAAGCAGCTTAGAAAGTGTCCATCATGAGCATCCACCAGGGAGCTACACAACAGATCAAATACCCAAAACAAATCACCACATCGGAGCCCCACAGAATTCTGAATCTCAACCAGCAAGCATGAATAATCCTTTTAAATGGTCACTTACATATCAGAACAAGTCCTTTGTGAAATCTTTAAGCAAGGCCTCTGGTTTCTGACTGAAACACATTTATTGGGAAGGGGGATAAAGTGAAATCAAGAACTACTGGGAAATTTCCACAAGAAAAGAGGACAAATGGTTTTTGTTGTCAGAATGAAACCAGCCTCTCCTGGGGCCAGGGTTTGAAAAGTTGCTGGCTACCCCATAGGTAAGTTGGGTAATATTCTCATTTGGTTTTAGGGATCATCCTAATCAAGTTGTAGTTACGGGGCATATGCAATAGCAAATCAAATCAGAAGACCTAGTTTCAAATCCTGGGTCCTTTCTTATTAGCTGTGCAACCTTATACAAGTCACTTAATCTCTCTGATATTTGATTTGACACTTTTAACATGTTGAGAGTAATGACTAGCCAATTACCATACTATTATTGCAAAAAATCAAGTGAGGTCAAATGTATCAAAGTCGTTCTAAATTATAAGATTCTGTATAAGTGGAAGGTTATTATTAAGTACATTCCTACACGCTGTTAAATAACTTACATAACACTCAGGATGTATATACTTCTGGGTTCTTAGTTTCTAAAGATGGTTCCACTTTTGCCTGTTCTCTACAGTTTTACTGAATCTTTTTTTTTTTTTTTAAGAAAGGGCATAAGCAAAGGCAAATAGATAAAACAACATAGAATCATAAACCCTTCTGTTTGGTGCTGTTAGGCAAGAATTTTAAACTGAGATGGATCATCATCATGGACTTGATATCACTATCACCTGAGGGGACATCCAAAAGGTCTGTGATTATTTTCCCATCTTGTGAAAGAATACAAGATCAGTTTACAAAAATCAGTTGTATATCTAATTACTATCAGCAAAACACTGGACAATTAAATCCATTAAACTATTCCATTTACAGTAACATCAAAATATATAAAAATACTCAGGAATAAATTTAAAGAAAAATTAGGTAAGACCACTAAACTATAACACATATGTATGAAAAAGCAAACTAAAATGTATGTATAAGAAATTAATTAAAACTAAATAAATGAAAAGATATACTACATTCCTGGACTGGAATTCTCAATACTATTAAAATGTAATTTTCCCCAAATTGCTCCTTGGATCTTAATCAAAATCTCAAACAGGCTTTTGTAAAAATTGACAAGTTGATACTAAAATGTATACAGAAATGAGGACTTAGGGCACATAATTTTTTTAGTATTGGACAAAGAAGAAAAGGAATTGGAAGAGTCACTTAATTGCAATATTTACTTTAAAACTTCAGTAATAAATAAATAAAACTTCAGTAATCAAGATAATGTAATATTGGCATAAGGACAGACAAATAAATCAATGGAACAAAATAGAGAATCCTCTAATAAACCCACATTTATATGATCAACTGATTTTTAACAAAGGCACCAAAGGGAAAGAAAAAGCCTCTCAATAAATATGGTTAGAAGAAATGGATAAAAATAAATAAATAAAATAAATTAAAAAAAAGAAGAAATGGATATGGGGAAAAGGGAACTTTTCTCCTGCCTTCCAACACACACAAAAATTAATTCAAAATCATCAAGACTTAAAAATATCAAAATTAAAACGTCAATGACTCTAGAAGAAAACAAAGGAAATAATATTTCTGACCTTGGGGTAAGCAAAAATTTCTTATAGAGGACAAAAAATTATATACTAACCATTCAAGAAAAACATAATAAATTGAAGTTCATTAAAACTTAAAAGTTATATACATCAAAAGATACCATTAAGAATATGAAAAGGCAAGCACTAAGCATGGAGAAAATATTTGTGATACATATATCTCACAAAAGCCTTATTATCCGTAACATAGTATAAAGAATTTCTATAAGTCAATACCAAAAAGACAACCCAATTTTTAATTGAGCAAATACATTAAAAAGTTACAAAAATGAACAATAAGCATATGAAAATAAGCACATCACTAGAGATTAAGATGATACAAATCTAAACTTAACTGTAATGATATTTTATACTCATTAGGATAGCTAAAATAAAAAAGACAACAACAAAAGATAATAATGATATAAAGTATCCAAAACTCTCACAGATTGCAATTAAGAATGTAAAAATGAAAAATCATTTGGCAGTTTCTTAAAAAATTAAACATATTTCAACCTACAATCAGTATTCTAATCCTAGATACAATATTTACCCAGGAGAAATGAAGATGTGTCCACAAAAAAAACTCGTAAAAAATGCTCATCACAGCATGATTCACCATAGCGAGTGACTGAAAACAACCCAAATGTGCATCAACAGGAGACTGGAAAAATACATTGTGATCTACTCATCCCTTGGTATACTACACAGCAACAAAAAGAAGTGAACTACTAACCTATCCAATGACTTTGGAAAATCCATTTTCCAAAATTCATTGAAAAGTACCCTTAAGATGACTCATTTCACTGTATGTAAATTTTTACCTCATGAATAAATAAATAACACCACAAGGAAATAGCCACACCAATCCAGAAGATGGGATTCTGCAGGACAACTGGTCAGGTCTCCTCAAAAATCACTGTATTAAGTACAAGAGGAAAGGATTGTGCTAAATTATAAAAGACTTAAGGGACATAGCAACCAGATGCAATGTATGGTCTTGTATGGTCTTGCTTTGGGCAACAAATCCATTCAAGACATTTTGGGGACACCTGGGAGAAATGTGAATAATAATCTTGGTTTTAGATGACATAAAATATATTAATACAAAACTGAAGATTGTTTTTTGTTTTTTGTTTTTTAATATTTTATTGATTTTGTACAGAGAGGAAGGGAGAAAGATAGAGAGTTAGAAACTTCGATGAGAGAGAGTCATCGATCAGCTGCCTCTTGCACACCCCCTACTGGGGATATGCCCACAACCAAGGTACATGCCCTTGACCGGAATCGAACCCAGGGCCTTTCAGTCCCCAAGCCGACGCTCTCTCCATTGAGCCAAACCGGTTTCGGCATGAAGATTGTTGATGGAAAAGGAAAAACAAGTTACCAGGCATTTCAAATCTCTTTTTGGTATTTCCAAAAAACAATTATATGATGTATTACACATATTATATATTATGCATATTATATATTATGCATATTATAATTACTTATGTACCAGTATATTATATATGTATAGAAGAAGATCCTATAGCAAATATACATTTTCTATTAACACAGGTAACTCAGGGAAAGGGATGTGATGTTTACATTTACTTATTAGTTGTGTCTTCTAACTTTCCAACAAGTACTGCTTCCATAATAATGCATGCTGCTTGAAAATATTAGACTCTGAAATTCCTTGTTTTACAAGACAAGGTAAAAAAAAAGATAGTAGGGGTGGGTAGGGCAAGGAGAAAACAACCTAACACTTGGATCTACTAAGTGAATATCTGTTGGGTACCTCTCATTTCTTCTCACAACAAACCTATAATTGGTCATCCCTACTTTTACAAACTTAATAAGAATACAAGCCAGCAGCTTAACATATTATCTGACCTGAAAACCCATGTTCTTTTCACTCCTCACTTAAATATTGTTTTATTACTAAACATTTATGAAGTATTTATTATGTACCATTTAACTCTGTTAAATTTTTTACATTAAATACCTCTCTCCTACCTCATCTATGTAAGGGTAATACTATTATTATCATCCTCATATCCCCACAACTAAGAAGTGAAAGGACCAAGAATCAAATTCAGCCCACTTGGTTCTACATGTTCCTATCCAGGACACTATCCTTGTCTCTAAGTTCCACAAGTTACCAACAGAGTATGGAAGAATGAGTCATTGCTAGTGGCAAAGCAAAATGACATCAGGGTCTACCATTAAGTTTTTCATGATGATATCCTTGCTTACCTGTCCAGGGCTGTGCTGGTGGGCATACTTCTCCCAAAACCTCGGACCCCCATCTGACGGAAATATGGAATGCAAGAGAGGTTGGCAGCAATGATGGCCAGCGAGTCAGAAGGGCTCACAAAGAAGCCATTTTGGCCCAGGATCATGTAACGATCCTGTGGGAAAGAATGTATGAAGATGATCAGACAGAGGCAACTGCTACTAGCAGCCCATTCCCATAATCACCACATTTCTGCCATCAAATATTTAAAACAACTTGAATGAGTACAAAGAGGGCATGAGAAACCTTCTTTTAAATCCCTGAATATTGTAGGCCCAAGGTCTTGACGCAACTAAGAATGTGTCACACCTGTTGAAATCTGGATGGCTACCTCAGGTTTCAGTAGCCACCATATCCTAATTCATTAGTCCCCCAAACATAATGGAAAACAGGGGTGACAGCTAAACCACTGGTTCCTTAACATGGTGCTTTCAACAAAACCCGCCATAAATAAAGATTTATTGCATGAAGATTTTTAAAAGAAATAATCTTTTCATTACATAATGTTTACCAGGAACTAAGAACAGTAATGGCTAAGTTGCAATACTTATTAAACAGAAGAGCAGACAGTGCCAATTAGAGTTCATATGCCCCATACATGTCGGCCCCAGATGGGTTCATTAATTCTCTGATTTCCAATGCTTGGTTCATTAATGTGGCAAAAGGGTCACAGCAACCAAAAAATATTTCTACTTACCCCATCAGCATCAAATGCAGCTCCAAATCCATATTCCCCTCCTTTCATAGCCTCCAGAAGGGTTGTTGCATATGTCAGGTTTGGATCAGGATGCTGCCCACCAAAATCTTCCAGGGGAACACAGTTTATTGCAGAATTAGCTGGAGCTCCCAGCTCATCACACAGGACTTTTCTCACATAGGGTCCCATAACTGAAAAAAAGATACACATCAATGCAAAATCTTTGCAGAACCCCACCACCACCAAGAATGTTTTGTTAGAACAAGGATAACTATTTAGTAACACACACACACAAACACACACACACACACACACACACACACACACACACACACACACATATATTACCAGCTTTCTCAAGACACAACAAGAATAATATTTACATTGATTACTATTCACTGAGCACCTACTATGTGCCAGTTAGCTTGTTAGGCACAGAGAAGATTTATTCAATAATCCAGTTACATGAAACTTTCTTCCAAAACCTTCTAAAATGCTGTCAGAAAGAAATCAACTATTTAATAATGATTCACTGTCTTTTGCTTTTTATGTATTAAAAGCTTTAGCTAAATATATGCAAAAGCACTAAAAGGCTCTAGCAATGTTCTTTGTTTCTGCAATTGTTGTAACTTTGCCAAGTATATAGTTAAATACTGTAGACCACTAAAGCATATAAAACTAAGCACATTTTATAAAATAAATGCTGATGAATAGAGTTTTTCAGTTCAACACACATTTATGGATTGCCTAACATGAAATTCCTATAGCAATAGAGGGGATCATATTCAAGGAACTCCAATCACATGGTTCCTGCATTGGTGGGTTCTTAATCTAGTAGTGAGATGAGTCAAATCTACAGGTAAGTGACTGCAATGGCAAGACAAGCACAATTCATGTGTATTTATAAAATCATCAGATCGAATGGCTTAAGAAAAATAATGACCACAGGTAAGGCTTCCAAAAGGAGACAGCATTTCTGCATGGATTTGAAGGAAGGACATAAATTTGAGAGGGGTAAGGAAGAGATGCCATCCAAATGAAAAGAGCATTATCAGTAAGGAAATAGAGCCCAAGACAGAATACACAGCATGTTTGGGGACCAGCAGGTAATTCTGTTAGCTGATATTTATGAAAAGGATTGCTTTCCATTTATTCTTCATTAATATAACACAAATCTCAAATAGTGAGGCAGCTCTTGATTTTGCCAGCTTAGCACTCGTTTCCCCTTCCTCTAGTAGCAACATTTTGGGTTTCCTTGGAAGAGCTTACCTTTTCCCATCTCAGTTCATGTGGTCTGGGTATGGCTAAGTCCCACATCCCCAAAAGCTGGGGAGGTAACTGAGATCTGTCCAATCACTGTCCTTCATACTCTGCCAGAACGATGATTCAGAGATGGTCATATAGCTAGGCAGTGATGCTCAAATCCAGAAATACTACTCAAACTCTACAAAGAGCAGCTTTCTTTCCTCTGGCCAGATAATGCTAAAAAAAAAAAAGAACCTGAAAGACCCTTTTCTGGTGGATATGACCAGCCTAATGGGAAAGAACAAAACAGCCCAGACAGAAAGCCTTAAAGTCCATGGAGGATATGCTCCACACATGAGCTCAGAAAGCTCAACAGATTTTTAGTGCCTCACTCCTAAACATGTCAGAGAGCCAAGAATCACCAAACTTTTGAGGAATGCATTTAACATGAAACTAAAACAGAGTAAAGAGCAATTTGAAGGAAACAGAAACTATACAGAGAGAAGAAAACTTATAAAATATGTCAGTGACATCCTAACAGAGATCAACAAGATAAATTAGAATTGTAGGGAGTGGCTATAGGGTTAAGCCTCAAATTGACTTGTAGACAAAGCCACAAACAAGTCCCAGTTTAGAGGCAACAGCCTTCTTAGCATAATTAAGTTTGACTTATGACACTCCCTAGATCCTCCCTGGGTAGTTAATGGGCTAGGGGAGGTGCAGCCAAAACAAGTGCCGCCTTCCCTCAGGCTCCTGAACTCTTGCCTGTGCTGGCAAGGCACAAGACTGGCTAACATTGAAAAGACTAACAATACTAAGCATTGATGAGGACACAGAGAAACTGGAGCCCTCATACATTCCTAGTAATGTAAATGGGACAGCCACTTTGGAAAAAACAGTTGGGCAGTTTCTAGATATTTATCCAAGACAAATGAAATCATATCTCCTTACAAATACCTGTTCACAAATGTTTGCAGCAGCTTTGTTTGTAATGGCCAAAACCTAGAAATAACCCTAATTACATGAACTGGTGAATGCATAAACAAATAGTAAATCCCTACAATGCACTACTACTCAGTCAAAATAAGGAATAACTACTAATACACACAACACCATGAATGCATCTCTGGAACATCATGCTGACTGAAAGAAGCCTGAAGAAAAAGGTGACACATTTCATGGAGCTTTCTGAAAAAAGGCAAAATTATGCAGGCAGAGAGCAGATGAGTGATTGCCAGGGGCTAAGTGTTGGAGACTGGGTTTGATCTCAAAGAGCCACAGAGGTATTTTTTGAAGTAAGGGAAATATTCTGTATTTTGATTGTCATATTGGTTACATAACTATATTTGTCAAACTTCATCCAACTGTATACCTAAAAGGTATAACTTTTGCTGCATATATACAATTTATACCTCAGCAAACCTGACTTATTAAAAAGAAATATGGCATTCATGAAACATGAATAAGAAGCTATTTTAAAAAGAAATTATTTGAAAAGCAAAAAAAAAAAAAAAAATTGAGAGAGATTAAAAATGTTTAGTGGGACTGAAAAACTTAACGGAAGAAATTGGAGATAAAGCTGATTAAATTTCCCAGAAACTATCACAAAATAAAGAGAAGATAAATGGATGGGGAGAGGAAAATAGGATAATGAGAGTGTCAGTTCTATAGGGCCAATATCTAAACAACAGCCATTCTGAAAAGAAAGGAGGGAAATAATGGAGGAAATTATCCAAGAAGTAATTCAAAATAATTTCCCAGAATAAAAGGGCATAATTTTCCAGATTAACAGGATCCACCTCATACTGCCTGACTTTCAGTGGCTGAGCCTTAGAGCAGTGGGCAAGGCTTAGGGTGCCCTGTGCCTTCTGCGAGTGATCTCAGGCATGGTACTAGTGGCAGCCAGCCACAGTTAGCAGTGTGGCTTCTCCCACACACCTCCAGGCCTAGCACACGTAACTAGCTACCAATCTGAATCATTTTGTAGCTCCTATCAGGTAGCACCAGGCCAGTTACAGGGAGCAGCTGATTTTGGCCTATACTGGAGCAGTTCCCAAGAGACCCCAGAACCAACACATCTCATTGCTGGCTTTAGACCACAACGAAGCACTATCCAATTAGTTCGACAAATTAAACCCCCAAACAGTGGTCTCGCCAGGCACCAGAGCCCACTGGGGCAAATCCCACTCTATAGGGTCAGCCTGAGCACAGAAGCTTATACATAACCTGTGGTCATGGCCAATCTTCACAACCAGTCAGCCTGAGAGTTAACCCCACGCACTGATGTGCCAACAGCAATCAAGGCTCACCTACAACAGGAGGGCACATACAACCCAGACAAGGGACACTCATGGAGCACTGGGCTCAATGATTAGGGAGACTGTGTGCCACTGGTCCCACAGGTCACCTACTGCGCAAGGCACCCTGCCAAGACCAGGAGATAGAACAGATCTACCTAATACATCAGAGTAAACACAGTGTGACAGATTTATTTGTTCAAGCTTTGCTTTCATTTGCATCAAACAAAAGGAATTAGAACCCTGAAGTTTACCAGAGCATTCCAAATAACTGAAAATACATATGTTGTGTAAATACCTACAAACCCACCATTCCTCATAATCCCAGAAATGCCACATGGGTCAAGGACTCCTTAACATTTCTTGCCCACCAAATGGGAAAAGCCCACAAGCTTACCTCCATGCATAGCATCAACTCGGATCTTCAGTTGGCCAGGCCCAGCCAGCAAACTTTTGATGGCGTTAAAGTCAAAGATGGTCCGAAGGAGATTGAGATAGATATCCACTGGATCCACTATCTCCACTAAGGATAAAAAAGCAAAGGATATCTCCTATTTATTATCTAAGGTATTTGGGCATCTCCACCTTAAGTACTTAGAAAAGCAAAGACAACTTTCGACAATTCACAGCCTATTCTTAGAACAATGAAAAAGTGTCAGTGACCAGAAAGAAGATTTGGAAATATAAAAATGAATTACTACCCTAACATATGAATCTCTAATCATAATCCCATCATAACCCCACACACTATGT
This sequence comes from Pipistrellus kuhlii, assembly GCF_014108245.1. Lineage (NCBI taxonomy): Eukaryota > Metazoa > Chordata > Mammalia > Chiroptera > Vespertilionidae > Pipistrellus > Pipistrellus kuhlii. The sequence continues at coordinate 31,530,307 of NW_023425427.1, forward strand.
GAGAAGCAAATTCTCCATTTACAGACAAAATCACAAATTAAGACATTAAGATGCTACAAACTTTTCAGGTTACATGGGTATAAATAGTATCAAGTTTTAAGTTCTCCTTTGCAAGTAAAAACCACAAGAATAAAGTAGTTAAAACTGTGTCCTGTTTCCCTGCTCCCATCTTCTTTCTGCCACCTCCCCAAAAACTGCACCCACCTCTGTGCTAAAAGGCATCTTGGCACATTCAGTGGGCTCTCCTGGGGGGTTGGCCAAAGAATGACTCAGCTGGCATGAAACAAGTCAAAGGAGTGACCTCAGCAGTGACTCCTATTTTCCAAATGCCATCATGCCAAACAGACTCAGGTTCGGAACTAAGGATGAGAGATATCTCGTGTGCCCAATCTAGTACCAACTTAAGGGTAATTGCCAGATATTAGAAATCCTCATCAGAAACAAATGTACTCCAGTGTCCAACACCACCCAATGATCAGGAATCCAAAACAAGTCTTTTCCATTTATTTGAAAAATAAATAAAACCAGAAAACATTACATTTTTCAAACTTGGTGATCATTACATAATAATACTCAGAAAGTACTTATCCTTAAAAAGTTCCTACTTGGCTTTCAGACACTAAGATTTTGTTCATGAGCCTTACTTTTTAAATTTGTAAATTCTGAAACTTATATTTTTGGTTTTCAAAGTTTTCAAATACATGCTTCTTTGGAATCCTGAAATACCTAACATGCACTAAGAATATTAGCAATCCACCTTTAATAATTTTCAGTAAACCCACATGCAATATTTAATGGAAGAGATTTTAATATGTAACATGAAACTCTCTCTTCCTCTGGTCAAATATACAAAATAATTTTTCCTTGCACTGAAATCAATGTATAATGTAGCTCCATTCAAACATAATGTCATTACTTTTAAAGAACACAGGTTTTAATCACATTTTGATAGGAAGAAGATATTAATCCTGAAAATAAATTAATTAAAAATTAATCTATATGAACTTAACACCTAAAAATGGTTAAAATTATAAATATTTTTATATGTGTGTGTACATATATATATATGTACACATATATATACATATATATGTACACACACACACATATATGTGTGTGTGAGTATATATATATAAATATATATATATTTACCACAACATTAGTCTATAAAATAAAAAGTCATGTCTTGACTATAAAAATTTTACTCATTCTACAATATAGAATAATGTTTTTTGGCAATTTCAATCTGGTACTTTAATTCTTAAACCACTTGTCTAAATACATTTGTATTTAGAGTAGATAATATATAGTACCAAACAGAAATGTAAAAAACAAGAAAGCAAATAGAATTCAGTGAAATTTGAAAGTTAACTCCATAAATTTCATGCTCTTGATCCTTTAAGGTGAAATGCCAAGGATTTATTTGTTTCCAATTAACCTAAGCCCTGCTCAACATTTAAAACAGCAAGAACATACCACAACAATTATCCCAAACAATTATCTGCACATTCTTTTGGGGAGCCAGGAAATCTCGCTACCACCTCCTGGTATCCATAGTTTAAAAAAAAAACTCATCAAATTAGCAATGTGTCTGCAGCACTGAACCTGGGTCTGAGTTCGTCAAAGACCTGGTCTCTTGAACAACTAAGTAAAATTGTGAAGATACAATCAATCAATAAATAAAACTTTTTCTTGATGGAAATGCCTGATTTTTCTCAGTCATCTTATTGTCCAGCCCTTCCAAATCTAGTTGGGGGAGTGTACACGTGCATGCACACATGTGTACACCCCCCCACACACACACACACACTGATTTGACATGCTCCCAACTAGATTAATAAAAGCAGGCTTCCGTTGCTTCCAGTAAGAGTCACATGGGTTTGTGTTGATTTCTGATAAGTAAACGATTAACTCAAAATCTTTTCAGAAAAATGTAATAAAGTTGGCCCAAAACTGTGACCCTTCAACAGTTCATTCCAAGCTCTTCTGACCCTACAATACCATGTTGCTATGAACTAGTTATTTCATCTTTTTCAGCTAAGTACTTGTAAAACATGGGTACCATCTTAACTGTATTTAAGCTTATAGGGGTACCAAATTAATAAAAAAAGAAATATTTGCTTTATTACTACTTGTATGTCTTCTAGGAAAAGAACATCAAGATAAAAATAGAGGAGGAAATGATATGCAAATAAATGGTAGTAATGTTGTTACATAGAGCAATCCTATCTAATAAAAAGAAAATATTCTAATTGACCATCACACCCTCACAAAGATGGTGGCACCCACAGCTAATAAGGAGGGAATATGCTAATTGACTGCCACGCCCTCATATATGGTGTGTCCAGCTGCACCACCGCACACTTGCCTCCAGAGTCCCCAGTCCCCTCAGCCTCCTAGCTGCCCAGAGCAGACCTGAGGCACAAGCAAGCCACAGATGTCAGCAGCCCAGCCAATACCTGAGGCACAGGCAAGCCTCAGATGGCAACTGCCCAGCCACCCAGAGCAGGCCCAAGGCACAGCCAAGGCTTGCGCTGCTGGCCACGGCAGCAGCAGAGGTGTGATGTGGGCGTCACCTTCCCCCTGATTGCTGGTCGCCTCCTGCCTCTGAGAACTTCCGGACTGTAAGTGGGGGCAGGCTGGGCTGAGGGACCCCCCCTCCAGTGCATGAATTTTCATGCACTCGGCCTCTAGTTGTCATCTGAGCACATCCTATTTATTCATGTAACAACAGGATGATATTTTTTACAATATCATTCTGGTTCTCTAATTTTTGAACCACTTGCCTAAATCCATTAGGTATTTATTGAATTTGTAAAATTTCCTAACACAGTGTTGATAATTGTGCACTGAATCAAGATGAACTGCACTGTTTTTTGTTTGTTTGTTTGTTTGTTTGTTTTTTGTTTTTTACAGAGAGGAATAGAGAGTTAGAAACATCGATGAGAGAGAATCATTGATCAGCCGCCGCCTGCACATCCCCCACTGGGGATGTGCCTGCAACCATGGAACATGCCCTTGACCGGAATCGAACCCGGGACCCCTCAATCCGCAGGCCGGCGCTCCATCCACTGAGCCAAACCGGTTTCAGCTGAACTGCACTGTTCTATCTTCCATGGGAAATTGTAGCCCCATTACCGTGCTAGGTCTCCTATTTATTATCTAAGGTATTTGGGCATCTCCACCTTAAGTACTTAGAAAAGCAGACAACTTTCGACATTTCACAGCCTATTCTTAGAACAATGAAAAAGTGGCAGGCCTGAAACTTTCCCTATGTGGAATATGATAGAGAATTTGGAAAGTAGTTTTTGAAAGTTGCCAGTTCTGAATATCTTAATGACTGTTCTCATTTTCCTCTACCCTGCATTCAGATTATATCTATTTATCAATTGTCACTTCAAAGATTGATACTTCAACCACTTTCCCATGTACACTGTACACTGCCCTGCAGAAACCAGTCAACCCATCCACGGAGTTATTCTGACTTCTTCAAAATATAATCTCCCTATTACCTCTAAATGGTTTGAATTTGTTCTCCAGGTCAAATTCTTGTCTTCCTAGTCGAGACAGGTCAATTCGAAGATCAGGACATATAGCATATTCCTCAATTGTTTTGCTGATCTGATAGATTTTGTCTGAAACAACATCTGGTGCAGGACCTAAAATTTGAAAATAATGCATCACCAAACATATATTTATTTAAATTTTTCATCAGAGAAGTATCACCTCCTCCTCTACCAAGCAGGAGAAAGATTCATTTGTTCTCTAAACAATAGTCAACAGTCCCCAGTTCAATTATTTCCTGTGTTGTATACACCCACTGTGGAAGAAATTTAGTCAGGCTCACCTGTTCAATGGAGGTGCATAACCTACTTGTTTGTTTGTTTGTTTGTTTGAATCTACTTCTAAGCAATGATACATCTTCCCTAAAAATAGTTTCACACCTGCCAGGGAGGCCCAGTTATGTAATCAGCTTTATTCAGGATATGAGACACAAACAGGATATGCATTTGACAGAAGTGAGGAATTCCAGAATTAAACTGCAGTTTCCCTATTGCACTTAGAGGGAAAAACATATGATTTCTACTCCCAGGACTGCTGCCTCATGGATGTGTGAATTTACCAAGGTAAATTATTTTCCCCAACTCATACTCTCTAGTGACTCCTAAGTTTTTAAATGATGTTTAACTCAAAATATCCCATACATTAGTTGTAATACCATAATTGACCATAAAAACAATAGTTGTCCTCCTTTGGTTTTTCTTGTCTTTTTAACTTTTATGACTTAATGCTCCCCTCTTTACATTTTTGGCAACAAGTCTGGGAATCAAATAAGTAGACTGAAAAATCTAAAATATAAATTATAGAGAATAGATGTGAGAGAGAGAAAGAGAGAGAGATGTTAAGATAGCTTTGTGTATTAATTTCATTTACCGACTAAATTTTAACTTTCTACTAAACACAAATTATTTATTGACTTCTTTTATATCCCAATCCTAGAGCTGCACTGTCCGATACAATAGCCACTAGCCACATGTGGCTACTGAGCACTTGAAATGTGATAATCAATTTGAAATGTTCTATGATTACAAAATACACACAAAATTTTGAAGAGTTAATAGAAAACTATAATACATCGTATTAATAATTTTATAGTAACATATTGAAATAATAGTTTGGTTATATTAGGTTAAATAAAATATATTACTCATTTCACTTGTTTTGTTTTTTTACTTTGTTTATGTAGCTATCAGAAAAATTTAAAATACATATGTAACTCACAACCTATTTTTATTTGACAGTACTACTTTAGGGCATAACACTGTTACTGCCTCCCAATAAATACTCATTGAACATATGAAAATGAGTTTAATGCCTACACTCATTAAATTGTATACATTAAGTATGTGCAAGTTTTGTATATATTATATATCAATTACACCTCAATAAAAATGGAGGTGGAGAAGGAATAGCAATAGCACCATTCCAGCAGGTGGGAAAGAATAGAGCCTAGTAGATTGTATTGACTTTTGTTGTTGTTGTTGTTGTTCTATAAAGGACCACAAAGTAATAAACATATTCCTTCTCAACTTCATCCTTTTAAGAAACATAAAAAGTAAATAATCTTACTTAGTTTATGCATTTCTTATGCAAAACTAATGCTCACCAGATTAAAGAATACATAAATATCCCCATCTTCTGGACACTACAGCATGTTATTGTGCTGTCTCTATCAGTTTTTACCGTATTTTCCGGCGTATAAGACGACTTTTGAAACGAAAAAAAGTCAACCGAAAATCGGGGGCAAAAGACCAAAATTGCACAAAAATTACCTGCAGATCTTGACGGCAAAGTAAGTCTTTTCTTTGAAGTGGGTGGTAGTCTTATACAGCGAATATAGGCCTAAACCTATGTTTTAACTGTAAAATTAGGGGGCCGTCTTATACACCGAAAAATAAGTCTCTATTTGAGTTTTAATGCCGAAGTACAGGGATTTTTTTAAAAGTAAAATAAGTTCTACATCACGAGATGATAATTTTCAATCAGCCACCCACATAGATAACCTTAGAGCTCATCATCCATCTGTGTTCCTTGACAACTTCCAAGTTTCTTGACATCTTCTACTCCAGTGATTTTCTTCTTCATTTTAGTTGATGCCTGGTACAGTCATAACTTAAGTAATAATGTCTCTTAAAAAATTCTTCCTTCAAAAATATCAAACATGAGTTTCCTTACCCCACAAATTCCTTATCTTCCTTCTACCTTACTCTGTTCCTCTGCTGAGCCTGCTCTTCACCACTTAATTAATCCCAGGCCATCAGTCCATTCTAGTTTCATTGGTGTCTTATTCCAGGCAGGATCCTATGATCCACCATTTGAGCTATGCCTTTGTCAGCCCAGTAACACAAGCCAACATTTACTGAAATTTACATATACCACATCTCACACTTGATATGAGATTTGGCACTTACAAAAAGCAGATGAAGTGTTATTATCCCCAGTTTCCAAATGGGGAAACTTAAATTGGAAGAGGTGACCTTAACCAAGGTCACATACCTAGTAATTGCTAGATTTGAATCTTATGTTGTCTGAAGTCAGCTCAAACACTATTAACCACCACCAATCCTCTTGATGCTCTGCCATGCCCGCCTACCTGATCATTCCCCAAATATTTATCTGTTCCCACTGCTGACACTCCCATACACTGCTGAAGATAGTCATGGAATTATACAAACTGCCTTATCCTAAGAATGCGGGTTTAACTTAATCCTGGTTCTCACTTCATAGAAATCTTCAACAAATTTCCCAGAGTACCTTTTAGAAAACATCTCCATTTATCCCAAAACCCTTCTCTGTTCTTGCCTTGTGATCTTAGCAGGCAACCTTTCTTCTTACTTTATTTTGAACAGACATAGGCAAGTATTCCCAAACCTTCCATTCTGCATCCTTCAAAGTTGCTTCTTTCCCCATAATCACTTGAGCCAATTCCTTTATATTCCATTGGTTCTGTTTCTCTGGAGAACCCTAATACATGCACCTCACTAGATTTTTCTGAACTACTTCCTCTTTGCCCTGTTTGACCATCAGGAGGTCATTGTAAGGCTGTGATAACATAATGGAGGAAAGAGATCATGATGATTAAGGCATATTCTGAACCACATACCTCCATTGGAAACATTAAACTTCACTCCAAACTCTCCCCCGGGTCCTCCAGGACAGTGGCTGGCTGTCAGGATAATTCCACCAGCTGCCTTGATCTTTCTTATAATGCAGGAAACAGCAGGTGTTGACAAGATGCCATTCTGTCCAATAATCAGTCGTCCAATCTAGACCAGCCAGGGGGGAAAAAAAATCAATCCTAATACATGGTATTGAAATACATTTCAACAGGAAAGTGCCCGGGGCTCTACTAACACACAGTAAATCACTTGGCCAAAGGAACTGAGTGGGCAGGTGTGAGGGGAGAGGGAAAGAATGCAGGTGTGAGGGGAGAGGGAAAGCTTGGGCATTGTCTTTTCTGCCCAATGTCCTCAAGACCATTTGAGACACCCATATCTAGCAGTCAATTATTAACCTATAAATTGGGACTGTCTCATTGATCTTCAGTAATTCAAAACATCTGCTTTTGATGACCAAAGAGTTAGTTTGAACCACACAAGAAGTTCTTAGTTGCTAGCTCCAAAGCTGTACATTAACATGCTAGAAATTACAAGAAAAAAAAGAAATGGAGCATTTCTATGTTACGTCCCTTTCTCTGTCTCAGCATAAGTTCACATAGGAGGAAACCTGATTTATATAGTCCTGTTGTCAGTGGGCATATTTTAACTGAACTTGGAACAATCCTCTTCTAAAGGCAGGAAGTCTAGGCCTGCCACCAAGTGACAGCATGTGCTGGGGATATTGGGGACACTACCTAATCGTGTGCTCGGCAGAGATCTTTAAGTCATCCATTAGTGTGACCAGACTTTTTCTATAGCTATAAAACTAACTTTTAAAAAAGAATATAATTTTTGCAGAGTATTACCTAGTATGCTTTGTTTTAAAATAGGACTCAATGTCATCCAATCCAGGGGTTCTCAAATTTTGCTACAACTTAGAATCACTAATGAAGCCTAGAAAATTCACCATACTCAGACTGCATTCCAGTTTAATTATGCTGGTACCTTGGGAAAGGAGGGAGGTATTCAGGTATTCAGTTTTTAGGGTGATTCCAATGCTCAAACAAGTTCAGTGACCAAACCTCCTCATCACTCATAGGACCAGCAGCATGAGCATCATCTATGAGCTTGGTAAAAATGCAGAATTTCAAAGGCCACCCAAGATCTACTGAATAAGTATCAGTATCTTAACAAGATCCCCTTTCTTCCTTCCAGATAATTCATTTGTTCATTAAAGTTTGAGAAGTATTAATGTAGCCCACAAACCAAGGCAAGCTTTAGCACCCAGCTCAATAACAGTTAACCTGGCATCCAAAATAGCATGGCTAGAAGTAGGTCATTGACCAAATATGACAATAGGGAAGATACAGAAAAATATACCCTATGGAGAGCAAACATAGGAACTCCAAAAACAAAGCACACTTGGAATGACTTGGGATGGAAAGGATCCACATGTCCCAACATCTCCATAGTATATTTTTGAGTGGATGAAGCAGATTATAAACAAATAAATGCAATAATAATTATTATTGGTTACTTATTAGGAAGGAAGACAGAAGAATTCTATGATAGAAAATAATGGGGTGTCAATTTTAAGAACAACAATAGTAATAATAGTTAAGGGACCTTGGATTTTTATTCTAAGTACAATGAGAATCCATCAAAGGGTATTAAGCAATGGACATGATCTGATACCATTTACATTTTAAAAGATCATGGACTGAGCAATTCAGATGATCTTGTTAAAAAGCAAATTGTACCTTGTCAGCAAAACATTCCCATTACTTTTCTTGTTCCCCACCAACCCAAAGTAAAGCCAAAGTCTTCATCATAGATTCCAAGGCCCTACATGATCTAGTCCCCATGGCCTGCTATTTCCCTCCAGCTCCCTGCTTCAGCCACAATGGCTACTTAACTGTTCCTCAAACACACCAAGCATGTCAGGGCCTTTGCCCTCTTTTCCTCTGCTTAGAGTACACTTACCCAGGTATTTATATGCCTCCTTGCTCCTGTCCAATATAATCAGAGATAGCACTGTTGACAGCCCTATATAATACAGCACCCATTAGTCCTTAATTCCTCTATAGGTCTCTGTTTCTTTTACCCTGCTTTAATCTTAGGCATTACACATATTACCATCTAATATCTTCCATATTACTTATTTTCCCACTATACATAAGTTCTAAGGACTTTGTTTAATCACTGCTATATATTTTAAAATTCTAAAATCTATTTAGCATCTAGGTATATAATAAATAGATGTTGAATGAATTGAAAAAAATGAATGAATGATGAATGAATGGCTGCTATGTGGAAAACGCATTGGAGAGTGACAAGAGCAGAAGGAGAAATATCAGATGAAAGGCAATTATAGCAGAGCTGATTGTGAATAATGTCTTGGATTAGGCTAGAGACAATAGGGATGAAGATAAGTGACTATATCTGAGATATAATTTTTGGAAGGAGAATGAACAGAAGACGTGTGGAATGAAATATGAAAGAGAGGAGCTCTGGTAACCAACTTCCAAGATGGCTCCCAATGATCCCCCCCTTCCCACACTGAATGAGGCAGATCTGAATGATTAGAACATTGAAGAGGGAGAGTGTGTGACTTCCAAGGGGAGGCTGTTAAGTGCCACTTCTGCCTTGCTCTCTTGGGTTGTTCCCTCTGAAAGATACCATCATGTCATGAAGACACCACACAAGGAGCTCTGTGTAGGCACCTGAATGGAGAGAACTGAAACCCCCCAAAAGCCAGCACCAACTTGCCAGCCATGGAGGTGAGCCATCTTGCAGTATATCCTCCAGCCTCAGTCAAGCCTTCATATGACAAAGCCCCCACCAATATATGACTGTCACCTCATTAGAGTCCCCAAGTCAGAACAACCCACCTCTGTCTCTCAAAAACTATAAAAAATAATACATATTTATTGTTATAAGCCACTAAATGTTAATGGTAATTTCTTGCATAGCATTCTACCTTTAGATTTGGATGAATGGTGGTGACATTTATTAAGACAGGAAAGACATAGGACAATAATTACATTCATATTATTATCCAGAGCCATAATAAATTATTCTCTACATGCTCTTGTTAAAATTTATTTGGCCATGCAACTCATTTTATTATTACATACAATGTAGAAGACCGTACAGATACAACAATGAATACAATTTAGTTACTTCCCTCAAGGATAAGTTTGTGAATTCAAGAACCTGAAAAAGTACTATAACTTTTGTTCATTGTTTTCTATAAATCCTGTTTTTTAGAATATTTTTTTTATAATTCTATAACACATCATCTGTATATTGTGTTGTGTGTTCACTATCCAAAGTTAAATTTCCTTCCATAACCATCTATTATTCCCCCTTTACCCTCTTCTCTCTTCTTTACTCCACTTCTCTCTTGTAATCACCATACTGATGTCTGTGTCTCAGGTTTTTCTCGCTTAATTCCTTCATTTTTTTTCACCAAGCCCCCAAACCCCCACCTCTCTGACAGCAGTCAGTCTGTTCTTGGCATCTATGGGTCTGTTTCTATTTTGTTTTTTAGTTAATTTTGTTCATTAGATTCCAGATATAAGTGAAATCACATGGTACTTGTCTTTCTCTGACTGGCTTCTTTCACTTAGCATCGTGGTCAGCAAACTGCGGCTCGGGAGCCACCCCTTGAGTGTGGCTCTTCCACAAAATATCACGGCCTGGGCGAGTCTATTTTGAAGAAGTGGTGTTAGAAGAAGTTTAAGTTTAAAAAATTTGGCTCTCAAAAGAAACTTCAATCATTGAACTGTTGCTTTTTGGCTCTATTGACTAATGAGTTTGCTGACCACTGACTTAGCATAATACTCTCCAGGTCCATCCATGCTGTGGCAAAGGGTAAGATTTCCTTCTTTTTTTACAACCAAGTAATATTTCATTATGGTGATTATCAGAGGGAAAGGGTGTTGGGAAAATTAGAAGAGGGGAAAGGGCAGATAATTGGTGATGGAAGGAGACTTGATTTGGGGTGGTGAACACACAATACAAAATACAGCTGATGTGTTATAGAATTGTACTGAAGAAACATACACAATCTTATTAACCAGTGTCACCAAAATAAATAAATAAATTCAATTTAAAAATTAGTTTTAGTGTCCCTGGCTAGCTAAATGTATGCACTATGTATTTCAATTTATTTCAGCACAACATGGGGCTTGGGGTCTAGCTTTCTCCCACAAATGATACCAAGAACTCTGGAGGCAATGGTACTTCTTGGTGTAGTGAGGTTCTGCTCAGTGTAGTGAGGTCACTGATCTTGTCAGGAAATGAGGTCACTGCTCCTCCTGAGATGCCTGGGGTAGGGGATGCAGGGGTAACCTTACTTCTTGACAATGAAGCCCCACAGAACCTGGAACCCTAGTGACCAGGCAGCCACATTCTATAACTGCCACTTCCCATCTCATTTGGATAGAGACACTGGAAAGGACACCATGTTTTCATGTTGTCTCCCCCACCATGTCCCAAAGTCGAGACCTCAAGGGAGACAGCTATGAGAGTAGGTTCCACATTGGCCACTGCTGGTTCAGGACTCAGCGCAGACCCCTATCACCCTTGACATGGTTGGAGCCGGAGGTAACACAGGGAGGCCCTGGGTGGTTTTGTGTCGGTCAGGCCACCACTCTGACTCCACCTGGGCAGCCCGATGTCCTTTCCGTGTGTGTGTGTGTGTGTGTGTGTGTGTGTGTGTGTGTGTGTGTGTGTAAGGGGGGTTCACATAGGAAGGGCCTGAGCAGGAACAAGCCTAGTGGACCAGTCATGTTCACACCCCTGATATCAAGGCTGGCTGGGTGGACGTGGAGTGTGGGTGGCGCCCTCTGCCCGAGGTCTATCCCAAGCCCTGGAGGTGACCCTCATTTCCCCTGGGAGGAGGTCTGTGCAGACACAGGGCCGGACCTGATCTGGGAGCAGCGACTAAGGCAGGGCAGCAACAGCAACTAAGGCAGGGCAGGGCTTGAGGCCTCTGGATTGGCTGCTGGTCACTGTCATTATAGAGCTCAACCCAGGTGATGGAGGAGCAGCAGCTGGTCCATGAAGAACCCAGCCCCGCCTTTATTGAGAGGCAAGTGGGCCATACTACCGAGGCCCAGAGTAGGCCCAAAGTGCATATGGCCAGCTGTGGGTCTGGGGAACCAGGGCCCTTTAGTGCCCGGAGATGGAGTCCTCCCCAGAAGCCCATCAGGTTCCTCAGACCTCCATCCTGGAAGCTGCTCAATCAGCAAAGGCGGATCGCACTTTGCAACTCCTTCCTGGAGTCACCCAGGTTCCACAAGAGGATCCCAATGTGTGATGTCTACCTGCAGCACCAGGCCCGTGTGAATCACACCGGGCCAGAGGACCTGCAGCCCCAGGAGGCAGAGGACAAGGGTGAGGAGGTGGAGAAGGTGGGGGGGGGGGGGGGGGTAGGAGGTGAACGTGCATGCAAGCTTATGGGGAGAGCTCAGTGCCAGACACACAGAGAGTACCCCCAGAGGCTGGCCAGGGGCAAAGCCTGGCCCCAGACCACCCACCTGCTAGATTGCAGGTGGAGAGCACATCCTGTGGTGAGTGCTGGGCTATGGCTTCTCTGGAAGGTTCTGGCTTCTGTTATGTTCTTTGGGGGAGGAAAGGGCATATGGAAAAGCAGGGACATGGGTGATCTTTTCTCCTCTCACAACCCAGCACCGGCCCAGGAGGCAGAGGAGGCTCCTGCAGTAACATTTGATGTCCATACAGAGGAGCCTGATGAAAGCCACAGGCTTGTACACCTCCAGAGGTCCTGCCACCTCCAGCATACTCTAGCTACAGCTGTGGAGCCGGGGCAGCCTAGGAAGAACCTGCAGACATGACTAAGGCCCCACCCACCTGGAGGAGGAGCCCTCCCTGGAGCCTGCCCTGGGTCCTGCCGCAGAGGAGGAGCTGCCTCCTGAAACCCCAGCAGGGCCAGCTCCAGAGCTGCTGGCCGAGACTGCTCACTGTCTCCCCTCAGGAAAACTGGTGCTACCCCAACTCCCCCTCTTCTTTTTGTTTTCTCTTCTTTTTGTTTTCTGTTTTACTATTCTTTATGGGGTAATTCAGCTGTTTATTTTTTAATTTTTATTATTCAGAATATTTTGGGGACTTTTTCTCTGTTCTTCTTTTATGCTTTGTTTCTCCATGGGGTGATTCAATTTAATAAATAAATAAATAAATAAATAAATAAATAAATAAATAAATTGTTTGCATTTTAAATGGTGTTATTCCTGAGCATGAAGGACATTTACGATGCTGTACAAGCATCATCACTATTTATTTGGGGGATGTTCAATCCCCCAAAAGGAAACCCTGCACCAACAGTACTCACTCCTCACTCCTCCTGTCCCTGGAGACCCGTGGTCTGTTTTCTGTCTCTGCTCTGTTACCTGTTCTGGACACTCCCTACATATAGAATCTTAGTGCCTTTTTGTGTCTGCTCACATATTTTTGTTTGTTTTTACCTGAAATAGCATTTTTGTTATTTGAAAGGGAAATCCCATGTGGATTTGAGGTCAGATGTAGGAGGTTGGGGGAAAGAAGCCCCTTTCCCTAAGTATGTGTATAACCCTGTGGTAGAGATCACTATGCTAAGTGTGACCCATGGCCAGAAGCCAATCAGGTAACTGTGCCCCAAAATAAAAGGAGAAAAATGCAGAAATCTGGGAAGACAAACCACAACCTGAAAAGCATTCCTCACAACCCAAGGCCAGAGAAAGGTTTAAAATCCCTGTGGTACAGAGAACTCTTAAAAGTGGGTGCTTTCTAAAGGGACAAAAGACAAACACATTTCCAACAAGAGGCAATGCACCCAACTCTATCCGACCACCACAATGGGGACACATGCACTGTCACCATCAGACTCACAGGCTTCTGGTCTGATGGCAACCAACCCTGGGGACAAAATGAGGCAGCAGAGGCCCCAGCAGTTTCCCCAGGGCTTTTTGTTTTACCGAACATTCAAGGAAGAACTAAAACCTATCCTCCTCAGACTATTCCAAAAAATTCAAGAGGAAGGAACACTTCCAAGGTCATTCTATGAAACCAGCATCACCCTAATACCAAAACCAGATAAAAACAACACAATGAAAGAGAATTACAGGCCAATATCCCCCATGAACGTAGATGCCAAAATCCTCAACAAAATTCTAGCAAATAAGATCAAGCAGTACATCAGAAAGATCATACACCATTATCAAGTAGGATTTATCCCAGGAATGCAAGGATGGTACAATATCCGCAAATCAATAAATGTGATACATCACATAAACAAATTGAGAAATAAAAATCACACAGTCAAATCAATTGATGCAGAAAAAGCATTTGACAAAATCCAACATCCTTTTTTAAAAATATATTTTATTTATTTACTTATTTATTTATTTATTTTAATTTTATTTTTTTTACAGAGAGAGGGATAGAGAGTTAGAAACATCGATGAGAGAGAATCATCAATCAGCTGCCTCCTGCACACCCCTCACTGGGGATGTGCCCGCAACCAAGGTACATGCCCTTGACCGAAATCGAACCCGGGACCTTTCAGTCCGCAGGCTGACCGGTTTCAAACCGGTTTCAGCCCAACACCCTTTCTTGATAAAAACTCTCAGCAAGGTGGGAATAGAAGGATCATAACTCAACATAATAAAAGCCTTATATGACAAACCCACAGCCAACATCATACTCAATGGGCAAAAACTAAAACCATTTCCCCTAAGAATAGGAATAAGACAGGAATGCCCACTCTCATCACTCCTGTTCGACATGGTACTGGAAGTACTAGCCATTGCGATCAGACAAGAAGAAATAAAAGGCATCCAAATTGGAAAAGAAGAAGTAAAACTGTCCTTATTTGCAAATGACATGATACTGTACATAGAAAACCCTAAAGACTCCATCAAAAAATTATTAGACTTAATAGATGAATTTGGCAACATAGCAGAATACAAAATTAACACCAAGAAATCTATGGCATTGCTATACACCAATAATAAACTTACAGAAAGAGAGACTAAAAAAGTAATCCTATTTACCATCGCATCAAAAAATATTTATGATACCTAGGAATAAACTAAACTAAGGAGGTAAAAGACCTCTATGTAGAAAACTATAGGACACTGAAAAAAAAGAGATAGAGGAAGACATAAACAGATGAAAGAATATACTGTGTTCATGGATTGGTAGAATCAACATCATCAAAATGTCCATACTACCCAAAGCAATCTATAGATTCATCACACTATCCATTAAAATACCAACAGCATATTTCACAGACCTAGAACAAAATTTATCTGGAATAAAAAAAAAGACCCTGAATAGCTGCATCAATCCTGATAAAGAAGAACAAAGTAGGTGGGATCTCAATACCAGATATCAAGCTGTATTACAAAGCCACTATTCTCAAAACTGCCTGGTACTGCACAAGAACAGACATATACATCAATGGAATAGAATAGAGAACCCAGAAATCGACCCAAACCACTATGCTCAATTAATATTTGACAAAGGAGGCATGAACATACAATGAAGTCAAGACAGTCTCTTCAATAAATGGTGTTGAGAAAATTAGACAAATACATGCAAAAAAATGAAACTAGACCACCAACTTACACCATACACAAAAAAAAAACTCAAAATGGATAATGGACTTAAACATAAGACTGGAAACCGTAAAGGAATCCACAAGCAGCAAAATCTCAGACATAAGCCGAAGCAATTTCTTCACTGATATTGTTCCTAAGGCAATGAAAACTAAGGAGAAAATAAACAAATGGGACTACATAAAAATAAAAAGCATTTGCACAGCAAAAGAAACCATCAACAAAACAATAAGAAAGCCCACTGCATGGGAGAACATATTTGCCAATGTTATCACCGATAAGGGTTTAATCTCCAACATTTACAGGGAACTCATACAACTTAACAAAAGGAAGATAAACAACCCAATCAAAAAATGGGCAACAGGACGCAAATACTTTTCGAAGGAAGGCCAAGAGACATATATGAAAACATGCTCAAAGTCACTAATCATCTGAGGGATGCAAATCAAAAGACAACTCAGTACCATCTCACATTTATCAGAATGGCTATATCAACAAATCAACAAATGGCAAGTGCTGTCGAGGATGCGGAGAAAAAGGAACACTCGTGTACTGCTGATGGGAATACAGACTGGTGCAGCCACTTCGGAGAACTGTATGGAGTTTCCTCAAAAAACTAAAAATGGAACTCCCATTTGACCCAGTGATCCCACTTCTAGAAATACATACCAAGAAGCTAGAAACACCAATCAGAAAGGATATATGCACCCCTATGTTCACAGCAGCACAATTCACCATAGCTAAGATTTGAAACAGCCTAAGTGCCCATCAGCAGATGAGTGGATTAAAAACCTGTGATACATCTACACAACGGAATACTATGCTGAGGTAAAAAGAAGGTAGTCTTACCATTTGCAACAGCATGGATGGAACTGGAGAGCATTATGCTAAGTGAAATAAGCCAGTCAGAGAAAGATAAATATCACATGATCTCACTCATTTATGGAATATAATGAACAACATAAACTAATGAACAAAAACAGATCCAGAGAAAGAGAAGCATCGATCAGACCATCAAACCTCAGAGGATGGGGGTAAGGGGGAAAGATCAACCAAAGGACTTGTATGCATGCATATAAGCCTAACCAATAGACATAGGCAACAGGGGGTGAGGGCATGAGTGGGGGGATTGGAGAAGTAATGGGGGGTAAGGACACATATGTAATAGCTTAATCAATAAAGAAATTTTTAAAAATCTATATTGATTTCCTGTGGCTGCTGCAGTTAGAAGACCTAGATATGAGTCTTAGCTCCACTCCTGACCTAAGGCAAATCTCCCATCTATGTCTCCCCTTCCCCAAGCATTTAGAAGTCATGACTAGATAGGAACAAGTTCATGCAATCACCATTATTCCTCTGGTGCAGTTACCTATAATCTCTCTGGGTCTATCCTTCTAATGTGATACCAGTGCCTTTCATCAACCCTTTCA
The DNA here is from genome assembly GCF_014108245.1 of Pipistrellus kuhlii. NCBI lineage: Eukaryota > Metazoa > Chordata > Mammalia > Chiroptera > Vespertilionidae > Pipistrellus > Pipistrellus kuhlii. The sequence continues at coordinate 31,547,020 of NW_023425427.1, forward strand.
CCTCACCTAGATTGTACCATTATTTGTTCCACCTATGAGTGGGCATAGCAGATGCAGAGAGAATCAGTATGCCCTTCCACATGCCACAGACTAGTGTCCTGAGAAAGAAAAATTTTATTACACAAAGCTTTCTCTCAGCACTTTTATTTCTTTACACCAGGTACATATACAACTAATTTTGTTAATTATTTTATTTCTGATGGATCCTTCTTTTCAGAATGTTCCCAACTACTCTTCTAAGTTAGATTTAGTATGTGTTCAGTTTTTAATTAGCTCAAATTAAAATCCTGGAGAGCAGCAGTGTACAATTTAAACCCACAGGTTAGAATCTCAGAGTAGATGCAGAATTCTTACTCCAGATGTGTTTTCCCCAGTAACTAATGAAAGCAGGACTCTTTTCATGTGTGAAATCTCTTAAATAAGACGCCCCCTTGATGATTACCTTTTTACTTTAAGTAAGTCATTTTTTTAAAAGAGTCCCCAAGACAGAAGAAAAAGTAAGCAAGACATTCCTCAATGTCTTCCATTCATTGTGTCATATTCCCATAATTCCCAACATGAATCAGAAAGAGTTAAGAGAGCAATAAACAGAAACTTCCTTGACAGTACAGACATAGAGTGTTGTACAGGACCACAGAGCCACCACCACATCCATCTACAAAGTGCATAGAAAGCCATACACACAGAGATGCTTATTTCCTGTCTTCTCAGTTAAAAAACAAAACAAAACAAAACAAAACAAAACAAAACACAAAGGCAGTTCAAAGCTCAACTGCCTGGATGGCAGGGCGTAAGCCTTTCTGTCCCAGCTGTCAAAGAGGAGAGCCAGCCCTTACACACTGCTTCACATGAGTAAGCAGGTGATGGCTAAGTAGAATTTCAAGACATAACAAACTCAAGATGTGGATGTGGTTTTCCAAACACCAAGGGACTTCTCCAGTTGTTCGTGGATAATTGTGCTGTAAAATTCTTTTGTTACATGGAGACCAGATGGGAGCACCCAAACTCATCCTCAGCTTCCCATCCCCCTGGATGTCTTTACACGCACACTCAGGGGCTGGAAGCAAGAGACAAGAGTCTATTTGAACCAAACCAAGATGGATTTCACACTCAATTCCTAAGATCTGAACAAGTTCAGACAATTTACAGGCATCTAGATGCTTGACCCAAGTTCTGTTCCTCAATCAGCCCACCAGTTTTCAAAATCTCATTGAAAGGATCAGGCAATTTAGCTTTCCAAGAGTGCCAAATGAGGGAGGTGGAATTGGAGTTTAGGTACCTTCTGATGATAAGGTAATTCAATGCTTGGAAAATGCTGAAATCTTTACCTTAAGGCACTAAAACAAGAAGGGGCCCTCTTTGCTGCCATTTCATGAGTGTACCAACCCCATTGGGAACAGGATAACCATTGAATCTACCTGGGAAAAGAGGCAGAGTTGAGATCCCTGAGATAAGTTGAGACTTCGGTATCCAATAGGAAAGGATGTAAAAACTGACTTTGCCACCTATTAGGTATGGGACTTTGGATAAGACCCTGAATCCCTCTATATCTCAGTTTTATTATGTAAAAGATTTAAATAATCAAAGGATGGAGAATGAAAACCAATACAGCTGAGCTCCAGTTCAATAAACTCTCAATACATTTCATTTGCATTCCTCATTGGTGTCACTTCTTAATTCTTAATTTCTTAATTCATAGCAATTGAATGAAATTGTTATTGTTTTAATAAATTGTAATTGTTTTCTAATTGCAAAAATATATATTTGCATGTTCCTTTTTTTGAACCTTTAGGAAGTACATAAGCAAAAGGAAAAATAAAAATCATCTATAAACTTAAAATGATCACTGTTAACATCTCTGTGTACATCCTTTGTCTTTTGTCTATCTGTTTTGGTGCTTCTCTCTTTCTCTCTCTCCCTCTTTCTCTCTCTCCCTCCTTTCCTTAAATTTTATGTTGTTGTTTTTTTTACAAAATAAAAAAAATTGTGTGGCCTACATATTGCAACTAGCCCTTCCCTAAAACCTGTCTTTCTATCACTAAATATTCTTCCATAACATGATTTTAGTAGCTGTATAGTCTTCCATTATTTAAATGTACTGTCATTTATTGACCAATAAAAAAAAGTATTCTTTCATTTAAAGTTTTTATATGTGCAACTAAAGAAATATCTGAGGACTGAACTCATACTGTGGAATAAATTAAACTGAATATAGCATGTCAATAATTAAATCTAAAGAACTAGTTGAAACATGCCTACATGACAATAATGTCTTCTTTCTTCTTTAGCCACCAAAACTAATCACTAAGAGACTACTGAAGTGCATGGTAAGGAATAATAGGACCATATCTGTATCCTTGTTCGACCTGGATCTTCTGACATTTTCCCCAGCCATGCCTCTTACTTGCAGTATCCACTGGTTGGCCTGCTAACTTACCCATGTTGTGGAGCTCACTGCAGAAAGATGTCCTTGCAACATATCTTCCTGCCTAGAACAGTGGAGTTAAATTGCTTGTATTTCTTAGGCTTGGTCCATCCAACTCAAGCATCCATTCTATTTATTAGCATAGAAACATAGATAATTTGGGAACATTTAGTCACCTCCTTCAATTCTATAAAGCCTTCAAACACTTCTGACATCTGGGACACTCTTCTATCTTCCTCAGAATATATCCAGGGAAGAAGATATATCTCTTTGCAGGGGTGGGGGTGGGGGTGTCCTATGCACAGATGAACACACATATGCTACTTGACAAACTACCTAAATTCTTAAGAATACTTTACATCTGGCACCTTTATAGGTATACAGAAATTTTATAATACAGCAGGTCCTAGAAAAATATTCATTTTGTTTGACATCATTTCATTATAACATCAATGAGATGCCACAGGAACTTAACTCTTATTTATATCAATTAGCCTATGGTAAAATTGGTTTCCTTATATGTCATTTCACTTAAAAGTTACAGAACCTATTGACAATGTTAAGTGAGGACTTACTATGTAGTGATTTTATATATACACACACACAAACACACACACAAATATATATATATATATAACAAAAACTCAGTATCTTTGGTACCTCTGTAGATAAAATATATATATTCCAAAAAAAATTAGTTTCTCTTTATAGCTATGTATTTTTCCATGAGTAGTTGTCACATCAACTAAAATACATTTATGGATATTCAAATAAATTCCATCAGACCACTTTCTGTCTGGCTGGTTAATCATTACTGCCCATTTGCTAAGTGCCCCCGTCTCCTATAGTATGTTCCAGTGAACTAAAGACCTCTAGCTATCATAGATTTACAACTCAGCAAGATTAAACAATTTACTGTTATTTATGACAGCAAAGCTGGGTCTTCTACATTATATTCCACATTAGCATCTGTCATTTTACATTTGGGAACTCCTGTCCAAAAAAAGATTATGCCTCCTAAGCAAGCATTGGGCAGGGCCACAGACGCAGGCACCCTAACAAATAGCCTGACAACGTATTTTAAAGCATCCCCAACTCCTGCAGCTGTGCATTTCCAGACTACTCAGCAGATTAGCCTGGAGTCTCTTAGCCCCTACTTGGTCTGTTCCTCTCAGTAATCTCTCACATGGCCCAGTCCATTAGGCTTAAAAATCCTGAAATGAGCAGATTAAGATTTGGTCTCAGGAGGGGATAGTGGGGTGGCCGGGGGGGCGGGGGGGTGCTCTTTACAAAACCTGAGCCTTAGAAAGGTTTAAGGTAGAAGAGTTTGGCACTGACACAACTAATTCATAACAGGAAATAATGCACAGATCATACTAAAAAAGAAAATAAGTCCCTTAAATTGAGTTAACAGTCTATGCCAGAGCAGCTGTCCGCTCAAGTACCATGGCAGTGAGTGGATGCGGGAGTGTTTGTGGGTGTGTGAGTGAGTATGTGCACTGGGAGGCGGGAGAGGTTCATGACCTCAGCAGTCATTATCCAAGCCTTAACCAGCAGCATGGAGGAATACCAAAAGTCAAGAGGAAGCCTCACCAAAGCAAATGTGATCACCACATCCACAGACACCTCTGATCAGTAAAGCTCTGGAGATTAAAAAGCCCATATGCACATGTCCTTTTATTTTAATCAGAGGAAAATAATTTGGTAATGTGAATGAATAAAATAATTGATAATAATTATTACATTCAATCTTCCCACAATCCTGGAAGATATGGGGGCAAGTATTATTACTTTCTCTATTTTTACATAAGATAAAGCAAACCCAAGAAGCTAGGTGACTTCACGGGCATACAAGTTGCCAATGGTAGTACCATGACTCAAATCCAGAGCTTCTTTTTTCGTTATTCTTTATTGACATGTTCAATTATGTAAGCAATTTATATAGGTATATGATTAGTTAATAAAGAAAAGTATATGCAGTAGATATGGACAGAATTCTCCATTCACACTCACAGACCCCAGATATATTCTCTGTTAACTGTTTGGAGTGTGCTTCTTCCAACCCTATTTTCTATGCATAATTTATACACAAAAGTGGGATCATGCTGCATAAGATACTCTACTAATTACTTTGATTCACTTAAACTATCATTCATATCTTCCTCATACCACATATAGATCTGCCTCCTATGCTTATGAATATTAATGCATCTATGGTGAGGTTGTGTCATAAATTATGTATTTGTTTTCTACAGTTGAACATATAGATTTTCCAAGTTTTTCTTTAGCAAAATGTTGCAGTGAGCATTCCTATACAGAGACATTTGCACATTTGTACTAAGAATATCTCCAGGATAAAGTTGTAAATTAAGGGACTCCTGAATTATTAAACAAGAACTCTATTAATTTCTAGATATAATGCCAAATTGTCTAAATAAAAAGTTGTATAAATATAACTTCCACCAACAGTGTACATACATGACAATTTTCTATACCCACACCAAACCCTGAGTATTTTTTTTTTTCAAACTGATGGGTTACTCTTGTTTATATATTTTTTTAATAAGTTTTTATTGTTCATATTACTACAAATGTTCCTCATTTTCCCCCCTCCATTGCTCCCCTCCACCAGGTTCCCACCCCACCCTCTGCCCTTCCCCCACTCCCCGTTGTCCTCATCCATAGGTGCAGTTTTTGTTCAGTCTCTTCCCGCACCCCCCACTCCCCTTTTCCCCGAGAATCGTCAGTTCACTCCCCTTCCATACCTCTGATTCTATTATATTCACCAGTTAATATTGTTCATCAGATTTTTTAATTCCCTTGGTTTTTAGATTCACTTGTTGATGGTTACATATTTGTTGTTCACAATTTTTATCTTTATTTTCTTCCTCTTCCTAAAGAACCCCCTTCAGCAATTTATATAATTCTGGTTTGGTGGTGATGAACTCCTTTAGCTTTTTTTTATTTGTGAAGCTCTTTATCTGGCCTTTGATTCTGAGTGATAGCTTTGCTGGGTAGATTATTTTTGGTTGTGGGTTCTTGCTATTCATCACCTTGAATGTTTCTTGCCATTCCCATCTGGGCTGCATGGTTTCTGTTGAGAAATCAGCTGACAATCATATTGGTGTTCCTTTATAGGTAACTACCTGTTTTTCTCTTGCTGCTTTTAATATTCTCTCTTTGTCTTTTGCTCTTGGAATTTTAATTATGATGTGTCTTGATGTGGTCCTCTTTGGATTCCTTTTGTTTGGGGTTCTGTGCACTTCCTGGGCTTGTAAGTCTATTTCTTTCACCAGGTGGAGTAAGTTTTCTGTCACTATTTCTTCCAGTATGTTTTCGGTATCTTGCTCTCTCTCTTCTTCTGGGACCCCCATAATTCTGATGTTGGTCCGCTTGAAGTTGTCCCAGAGACTTCTTACATATCTTCAACTTTCTGGATTCTCTTGTCTTCTTGTTTCTGTGGAGGTGTGTCTTCTGGCTCTTTATGTTCCAAATCTTTGACTTGATTCTTGCGATCTTCCATTCTGTTTTTAGAACTCTATATAATATTTTTTATTTCAGACAATGTGTTCTCTATTTCTAGTTGATCCCTTTTCATATCCTCATAGGTCTCATTTATTTTATCGGCCTTTTCTAGGAAATTCTTGAAAAACCTTATAACCATGGTTTTGAACTCTATATCCAGTTGCTTTTTGTCCTCCATTTCTTTCATTTGTGATCTGTTTCCTTGTCTGGGCATTTTCACTGCTTCCCTGAGTTGGTGGGGTGGCTATGTGTGCTAAGGTGTCCTGTATGATTCAGTGGGTCAGTCTTCCAGTTACCTGAGGTGGACACTCTTGGTACCCCCTTTTGTGAACTGTGTGTATAGCCTTGTTGTAGTTAAGTCTTGATTGTTGTTGGTATCACTGGGAGGAACTTACCTCCAAGCCAACTGGCTGTGAGGATCAGCCGTGTCTATGCCAGAAGACAGCCTGATTCGACTAGACTTGGAAAGTTGCAAAAGCCTCTGTGCTCAGCTTGGATGGGGGGAGTTTCAGGGTGGAGCCTACATCCTTGGCTCACTGTCAGCCCTGCCCTGTGAGGTTCCTGAGTCTCAGTGTTTCTTAGTGTCCTTTGGTACTTGCTGCAAGCACCTCTGAGAGAAAGGTGCCCTCGAGTTTCACCTGCAACCAAACAGTCTAGGCTCTCCCCCAATGAGCCCAGAACTGGGGTTCAGTGCGGTTGGAAGTGGGGTTCAGAGCAGTCTGGAGCTTTTGTCTCCTTCCCGCTGGGGCAATCCAGCAGCAGTCAACAGTCCGTCCTCTGGGTGCAATGTGCACGCCTCCAGGACTGCCTTTCGCCGCTCCCCTGAGTTTCCACCTAACAGCCCAGACTCCCTCCGTATAAGCCTGGGTCCCCAGAGTGTTGCCCAGAACTGGAGTTCAGTGCTTTCAGAACTGGGGTTCAACACAGTTCAGAGCTTTTATCTTCTTCCTGCTAGGGAACGCCAGCCAGGCACTCAGCCTCCCCCTCCTCTCCGGCTCCGTCCTCTCCTCCAGCACCCCGTGTCTCCGTACCTTAGGCTTTTACAGTTCCTCTGATTTTTTCCTTCTGGTTTTCTCTTTCCTTCTAGTTGTAGAATTTCCAGTCAGTCAACTTTCCTGTAGTTCTGGATAATGTCCATTTTGTATTTTAGTTGTATTTTTTTGAAATTGTTGTATGAGGCTGCAGTTAGGCGTTTACCTATGCTGCCATCTTGGTTTCTCCTATTTATATTTCTTTATTAATGACGTTGATCCCCTTTTCATGTGTTTGTGTTGTTAACAATATTTTAATTGTTTGAATTTTTCTTATTGGGAAACACTTTTCATGTATTGTAGATATTAATCATATGTAGTAAAACTCTCCTCCCAATATTCTGTGGGGTCTTTTGTCAAATGGGATAAACTTTGATCTTTATGATTTCAAATTCTTTTCTCTTTCCATTAGAAATTCCTAATTGCAAAACTAGATACCCTCCCCCAACCCCGCCAGCTACAAAAAAGGACTCTTACCAGAGGAGAACAATATCCTGGTAATATTTTAATATTATATTTGTACAAAGCACCTATTAGGGACTTGGAAAGAAAAGAAAAATTTCTGTGACTTTTTGCCAATAAAAAAAATTTCTTTGGGGAATGAATGTTCCTAAAACTTTTCATACAAATAGAGACTGTAGTCCAAAATTTGATGTCACTAAAGATGTAAGAGATGAAAGATATCCAAGAACTCAGAAAATGTGGATTTTAACAAGTCTTGTGTATATTCTAAATATCCTTTTATTCATAACTAATGAGAGTCAAATCAGATGAAAGAACCTAAAACTTTCCCTTTGGCTATGCAAGTATAAACAGTTAAGGTATACTGGCCAAATCTTGAGTGTTTGCAATTAATTGTCAAGGCTGTAGACTAACAAAGAACATTGTAACCCTAGCTTTCTAACTTCTATATAAAAATCCCTGGGAAATTTAGACCTTCTTTCCCCTGTCTATCATTCCCCAATAATTCTGTTCAAATTCTATGATAGTATTTGTTCTTGTTACTGCTCTCTAAAAGAAGAGTGATCAAGGACCAAGAGATGTATGTTAAGATTAGTGAAGCCAGTACCTTTGCTGAGATTCCTCAAAAATCGGTTCCAATTTCTAAACTTCAGAGTTCACAAATGGCTCAAAGAGAACAGATGTTTCATAGAAAATTCTCAGGGCAAGTTTCACACATTATGTTGCTGATGTGTGTCTATCTTTTCAATAAACATTATATGCTTTATTAGAAGATTTACTAAAGCAGCTTAGTTAAAAATGCCATCTGGGTCTCTGGACACATTAAACAAAGCTTAAAATAACCCACACCAGCAACTGGGAGGGCCCAGCTGTTCTCAAAACCTCTCCCACTCCCTTTACTTACACAAACACACACACACACACACACACCAAAAAAAAAAAAAAAAAAAAGAAATTCTTAAGACTAAATATTTAAGAATGAACTGGCCCAAACACAGATGGATGGAACCATAAGCTCCCTAAAACTTGCTGCTGCTCATATAATAGATTTCCCAATTCCATGAATCACGAATGGGGATTTGGGAAGGGAAGCAAAATAGAATGATGGAAGGCTCTTTAGTGTTTTCTAATATATAGTAGAGACCCAGTGCACGCCCTTGGCCTGACCTGCACTCTCTCACAACCTGGGACCCCTCGGGAGATGTCAGCGAGCCAGTTTCAGCCCAATCCTCACAGACCAGGCCGAGGACACCACCAGTGCAAAATCCATGCACCGGGCCTCTAGTATGCATATAAGATCTTTGGTTAATCTCTTCCATCCTTTCCCCCTCATCCTTCCCTCTGAGATTCATTAGTCTATTCCATGTTTCCATGCCTGTGGTTTTATACCTGGGTTAAGCAGCTGCCCCCTGGTGATCAGTGCGCATTATAGCTACTGGATGGTCAGCAGGTCAGCCAGTTGCTTAGACTTTTATATAGAGAGATTATAAACCTTCCTAACATCTAGGCCACAGTAGTTCATTCCAGCCACCTGTACCTATTCTGTAGTGAAAACCAGTAGAAAATACATAGCAATGACCACTCAGTTCTTTTTTACTTCAAGAGATAAGACCTTGGGCCAGCCAAGCTCATATTTCCACATCCATTCCAGGAAAGAAGCCTTACGTACTGAAGCACTGGTTTCCCTCTCTTGCTTCCATTTTCTTTCCTCTCTACTTTCCACCCAACACCATATCCCACTCTGCTTCCCTTCCAAGCCAATGTTCCTTGTCGTTGGTTCTACACCAAAGTGTTTCCCCATATCTATACTAACAAAAGGGTAATATGCTAATTAGACTGAATAGACCAGACGTCATTCCAGACATCCTTCCTGCAAACCACCAGCAGCCCCTTGCCCCGGCCAGCCCCGCCCCCAGCGGGGACCCCCTTCAGGGCAGGCCAGCCGGAATCTTATAGTACACCAGGCCTCTATCTTATATAATAAAAGGATAATATGCAAATTGACCCTAACAGCAAAACGACCAGAACAACCGCTGGACCAGTCACTATGAGATGCACTGACCACCTCTTGGTCCCTTTCCCCAGCCAGCAGGGTCCGATCACCTGATGGGCACCCGCAGGGGGGCAGGGTCAGCAAACAGGCAGAAACAGTTAACTTCTCAGTCCCTTTGTCTGGCCGTCAGGCACTGATCACCCGATGGCAAACTGGGAACCAGGGGTGGGTGGTGGCAAGGGGTAGGGCCAGCTGCAGGCAGGTGGAGAAGATGGCCGTAATCACAGGCCAGGCCTTGGGACTGTACCCGCACACGAATTTCTTGCACCAGGCCTCTAGTAGTCTGATAAACTACTAGACGCAAGAGTATTCTCATTCTCATACCTTTTCATGTTCTGTTAGAATCAAATATAACCTGTGAAAACATCTTAGCTGGAAGACATACACAAATCTCTTGCTGACCCAACTTTCCTCATGCCCTTGCACTACAGCCTCCACCTCGAAAGGGTTTCAAAAGGCATTAAGAAGCTCTTGAATGCTGTAACTCGATAATGATGTTGTTGTTGTTGTTGTGGCTGATCATCATATGCCCAATACTGTATATGGCTAGTCAACAAGTGTATTTTCTCTTGACTAAAACATGAAGCAAGATATATAAATTATTTGCAAAGGAGCCCATTTTATGGTTTATTCAATACATGTATTCAAATTATTATTATCTGAGATGTATTTGGTTGACCTTAATAATACTCCAATAAATATCTTAGTGCTACAGATGTTTCTAAATGCTTTCCTATGCAGTGCATTATCTGACTCCCAGAATACTTCAGTGAAGCTGTCATACCCAATTTATAGAGGACGAAACAAGAAGTTTCTAGGTATTTCAAGAAGCTAAAGTATTTGTCCTGTAACTTGCAAGGCAGAGGTAGGAAATCAAGGGGAGACTTCCAGATGCTGATACAGTGCTTTCTCTACCAAACCTCATTATCTCCTAGGCTATAGTATGGTTTGGGTTTGCCAAATACATATTTGTCGTATTTGATAATTTACCTTTATTTAACCTATAATTGCTTTGACTGTAATACTCTGGCTCCATTAAACACATATATACACCACACACACACACCCACACACACTCACACACACACACACACACACACACACACAGTATGTGTACAGTGTGTGTGTGTGTGTGTGTCGTGTACATATAGAGCTGTACTGTCTGGTATGGGAGCTATAATCACTTGTGACTATTTAAAGTTAAAATTCAATTAATTAAATTAAATGTAAAATTCAGTTCTTCAGTAGGTGCATTTCAAGTGTTCAATAGTCACATGTGGGCAATGGCCAGAACAGTGCAGATTACAGAATATTTGCATCATCACAGAAAGTTCTACTGGACAGTGCTGATATACAATGTCATTTCCAGAAAGAGAAGACTTTAGAAAAAGTCGGAAAGAGGCAAATACAGTGTTTTATTACTGTATAATAATAAAGGTAGTTTGTGACTATAAAAAGATAACACAAAGAAGAAAGAGAGAGAATGCTTTAGCCAGATGGATCTACCCAGAGAAGGGTGAAGGCATTCTTGTAGCCATTATGTTGTATTTAGCTTTTGAACTCATAAGAGATTAGAATAAATTGGTATATGGATAATCTAAACCCCTAAAGAGGATCTGAAGCAGAATGGAATAGAAAGAGAATAAAAAATCAACTATTGTAGTTACAAACTAAGTTTAGTCACAATTCATTTAAATGACAATTTACTCTTTGTACTTACTAATTATTTTTCTTTTATAGCATGACATTGTATTTTTAAAGGGGAATTAAAATACTTATAGAAATTTTTTAAGTATATTCACATAGCTACATAAAGACTACAAAAACAGATTAAAAAGTATCTTTTCACTCACAAATCCATTCAAATTGATTCTATAAAAATCCAGGTGTCCGTAGCAATATTCAAAAAAATAAAAGCAAAACAAAACAAAAGTCATATACAACAATGGAGGTTGCTATTTCACCAAATCTTACTATGAAAACTGGTGTTGTAAAAAGAGAAATAAATGTATATTCTGCTTTCCAGAGGGAACTCTATTATTAAGTTAACTAAATGGCCCAACTGTGAGGAAGCTGCCTCAATCTATAGTAAATACCAACTAAAACATGCAGGAGGAATAGGAAAATTAGCAAATCAACATTTTGAAACCCCTAATGAAACAATTTACTCAAGCCAGGATCACTCAAGGATGTTAAAACATGGATGAAGGTTGATAAGGAAACAAATATTCACATGGTACTTAGTTTGCCCAACAATCTACTTGCTAGTCCCAAAGCGGGAAATAATAGAAGCTACCGGCAATCACCACAATAGCCCTGTAATCATTTTAGCATCACGAATAATGGAACCACCAGAGATTATGTTTCCTAATGTGCTACAACATGAACATATATCATCTATAAAATATTCTTGTAAAAAAAAATGTCGACCCCGAATCTAATTAAGCCTTTGCAACTAATTTTCAGTTCAACAAACAAATAAAACATGAATATAGTAAAAGTTAAATGACCCCATCAAGAAATAAATAAAAATTCCAAAGGGGGAGGGGAGCTGAGAGGGGAGATTCTATAGGACAACTGACTAGCCTAGTTTCTCCAACAAATAATTTTCATTAACAAAAATAAAGAGGGAAGTATTTTCTAGGTTAAGAGAAACTTAAGAGAAATAATCAAATGCATTGTGTGTTTATTGATTAGAATAAACCAGCTTGAACAACCATCTATACAAACATTTTAAAATAAGTGAGGAAATCTGACTGTGGGCTTGGTAATAAATGATACAAAGAAATCACTTTTTATTTTGTTTGGAATGAAAGTATAATTGTCAAAGAAAATGTTCTTTTTTTTTAGAGATCCATACTAAAGGATTTAGAGGTAAAATGTAATTTTCTTTAAATACTTTAAAATACTTTACTCCCTAAAGAGATGAAATAAGTATAGGAAAAATGTTAACAATTTAGGGTATGGGCATATGAATGTCATTAGTTTAGTCTCTCTACTTTTCCAAAAGTTCAAAAATTTCACAACTTTATAATAAAAATGGAAAATCCCAAATTGTACAGGGATGTATCTGAGAATCCATTTCAAAGTTTATGAGATATTAAAACATTGGTAATGTAGTTTATCATTTTATTGTATAAATTCCAAACTTTGTTCTCCATTGATTACATAATCAAAGAACAACTAAGGTTTTTGTTTTTTAATAGAAAATTGTTTTTATAAAATTAACATTTTTAATAAAAACCAAGATTTTTCAGATAGAGAGAATGCAGCCCCCAGTCAGATTCAATCCAGATCAAAAAAGAAGAAATTCTATTTTTCTACTATTTTCTAGCCTATTTATTGAATATTTCATAAGAAATCAAAAAAAGTCAGAGCATTTGGAATCAAAGTTCATAGTTCCCGAATATAACTCAACAGTCCAAATTAGGAGACAAGTCCATTCTCACCAATTTGCAATTACTCAAGAACAATTTTGCTTACAGTTATCAAAATTGCCTTTCCCAGAAGCCAGCCTTTTGATTATTCGCTTCTCTTTAGCAAAAGTCCCTAAGAACTGAACAAAAATGAGGATAAGATTGATTAAAATCGGATGTTTGAAATTTTGATAAATATCCACCATTCTCTTCACCCATGTCCACCTGCCTTAGAAGTAGTACTTTCAGAATATTTAAGAGATGAACTTCTATATGGATTCTTCATAACCACTGTGAGGTTACATTTAACTCTATTTTAAGTATATATTAACTTATGATAACTATCCCCTAAACTTTGTTCAAAGTTAATAAAATGTGTTCACCAGAGAAAACACAATATTGGACAGGCTATGTTTCTCTCATCCCTGGGGAAAAAAATGGAAGGAATATGCAAGCTACCATGCTCTCCCAAGGCTCATTATTCTCCATCATTCCACAGGAACAGCTTTGTCAGACAAGAGTAAAAGACCATTTGTAAACCTTTTTTCAAATCCCTGATTCTAGCCAATTTTCACCAATCCCAAGTGAGAACCAGAGAGAAATCCAAGTCTTTTATCTCCAGCATCATTGTCTGCTGGGGTTGGAAATCACAATTCCACAACCCAACTCACCCCTTGGCCCTGTTTCTCCCAATTGGTTTTGGTTATTTAAAACAAAACAAAACAAAACAAAACAAAAACCTATTTCCTCATCCCTCAAGCATTGGGAAGGGGAAATTATAATAGACAAACAGGAAGTATGGACAACCCCAAATCTCACTATCTCACTGGTTCGTTTTCTCTCTCTCTCTCTCTCTCTCTCTCTCTCTCTCTCTCTCTCTTTCTCTCACACACACACACACACACACACACACACACACACACACACACAAAATGGGGGGGGGGGAGAAATCCAAATGCCAGACAATTGTTTAGTTTCACTTTTTTAAATGTTCGCACTCATTTATACATCTGCAAAGATTTCACTTAAAGAAAAGTTCTATGTGTGTGGGTCTGACTACATTAACAAGGCCAAAATTACTCTTTAAGGCAATGTTTCCCACATAGAATTCAGAGATCTGTGAAATTAGTTCTCTTTCTTGTGAAAGTCCTTGAGAGGCCACTGGATTGGGAAGGAGAAAATAGGGATATGAGGATATAGCAAACTTGCTTCTAGTTGTAGGATATCAAGGAAGGAGGGAGACGTGGGGGTAGGGGTGTCTGAGAATTCCAATTGCAAAAGAAGGCTGCAGAGGTCGTGAGAGAATGGAGAGGAAATGAGAATGAAACGCAAAGGGAGAAAAGGCATGAAATGTGGTCAAATGCCAAGGGCATCTTGGAGAGATGCAGGGAATTGCTTTAAGAAAGGCATTGCAAATCTCATTTCAGACTATTTAAAGACGTCTCCAGGAAACTGAGAGCCCAGGCTGCAGAGCATCAAATTGATCCCTACCCCATTTCCATCCGAATCAAATTAATCATAAAATAATTTCTCTGGGCTCATGAACCAACGATATTAAAAACCTTCACCGTTTGCACTTGGCAAATATGTTGGGGATCAACACTCTGTGTGTTCTGAGACAACACTACTGTTAAACTTGGCAGACCCAAACTTTAGGTGGGAGATGCCTGCAAATAGGACAATGTCCTGGGTGCACCAGGGAGGCTGTGGAGAGCGGAGGTGGTGGGAGGCTGGGCGAAAGGACCTGGGCTACGAAAGCGCCGAGCTGGCAGGCAGAAGGGGGCGCGGGCGAAAACCTGGGACAGCAGCGGGAAGCCGGGCGGGGGGGGGGGGGGGGGGGAGAGGGGGTTAGGTAACTCACCCCGTTGGCCGCAGCCATCTGCACCACGATCTCCGTGGCCGTCCTGCTGAAGTACCTGCCGTCGCTACCCACCACCATGGTGCAGCCCTGGCGATCGCGCAGGTCAATGGACGACAGCACGCTCTGGATGAAGTTGGGCAGGTAGTTGCGCTGGCCCTCGAAAAGCCCGGTGGGCCGCCGCAGCCCCCCGCCCCCGGTGGGCCGCTGGTCCTCGTAGGGTGCCGTTGGCACGGTCAGCACCGGGATGGGGCTTCCCTCCATGGCCGCTCCGGGCAGGACCTGCCGCGGCTCGCGGGAGCCGGAGGGAATCTGCAGCCCGGGAGGAGGGGGGGCCACCAACCTGGCGGCGGGCCGAACTCCGCCTCGCGCCCCGGCCCCCTCCCCGAGCCGGCCCACAGCCTGCGCCCTCCCGCGGCACCGACCGGTGGATCCTCTCCAAGCGGCCCCTCGCTGCCCCAGCAAAGTTTGGCCTCTACCTTCCAACAAACTTCCTCTCCAGCTGGGTGGCCCTAGGGGCCCGCAGTTTTTCCCCCCAGCTGTACTCACTTTCCGGGTGTGGTCCCCAAAATCTGTTCCCAGTGCCAGCTACCCTCTCCCCTGGGGGCTCCTATTCCTGGGTCTGACCGGAGCCTTCCCCAGCAAGAACTCTCTCAGGGGCCCACCCTCCAGGAGAAAATAGCCCCGGGGAGTTGTGAGACCAGGAGAAGGATTTGGGATCCTCTCCGGCACCCCCTAGTCCCTCTCTCCTTTCACCAACAACCCTGTCTCCTCTTCTCCTTGGGAGTGAGCAGTTTACTCGCACAAGTTTCTCTCTGGAACAAGGACAAGGGAGAAAGAGTCGGGTGGAAGTGGGGGTAGGGAGGAGGGACTGAAACTTTTGCCATCAGCAATAGTCCCAGCCAAAAATAACCCTGGAAAGTCAAGCTGAGAATTGTTATCTTCTGCCAGCGATGAAATTGGAGGCTGGGTGCTGTGTGTGTGTGTGTTTGTGTGTACACACCCTCCACCACTACCATTTGTTGCAGGGAATCACATACTGTCAGGCCCTTCCATCCAGCAAGGCCCGCCCAACACTTTCCCTGGCTATCTCCAGATAGCCCACATTTCAGTATAGAAACATTTCTTCCTTAGTTGCAACAGCAGCAACAAAGACCCACATTTTCTTCTTGTCCTTCCCACCCTCACTAGCCCAGCTCAAGCTTAGAAAGAGGCTTGTCCCACACTGTATTTGCTCATATTGCTGAGCTCTTTTTAATATCCTACCAGAAATGAACAAACTCAAATTAAATAAAGACAGGGTACTAGGAACTGTTAGGTCCTTTCCAGGGATCCTCTCATTCTGCATGGGCTAGCGATGGTCTGCCCTGTCTCCTTAAAGCTCACCTGAAATCCAAAACCAAGAAATACCCCCATAGAAAATAGGAATAAAGAGAGAACAGACTAAAAAGATAAAACCTTAGAGTCCCTGAATTTGTGGTTGAGGGAGCCTTGGATTAGCACCAGACAGATCTCAACCCTTCCAAGGATCTGTGCATATCTCTATGGTGAGAGGGTTTTTAAATCATTTTCTAATAACATTTCATGTCGCAAAGAAGGACAGTATTATTCCCAGGAGAAGAGAAGGTGGTAAGGCCTTTCCCCTAGTAAAGACATAGCCCCCAAGCCTAGAGATGCAGGACTTCATCTCTCCACTTTCAGCACCTGCCTCAGTCTTGATGTCTCCATCATTCTGTCCCAACAAAGCTCAGCTCCTCCCACCAGACTAAAGACAAGTGAGCCCATATCTCACACAAGATTTTACCAGTCAAGAGAAAAGCCACTTTTCTTAGTTCAAATCCCCAAATTCCCAAAGACTCAGATTGGCCCAGCACAAGGGAATGTGCCCAACTATATTACCAGAAAAGAACCCCATAGTGAAAGGGTAAACAGTTCCTCTGAAGGAAGGAGGTGCTATGCTCCAGAGTAGGGGTGTCGAACTCAATCAGAGAAGGGGCCAAAATCTAAAATCCAGCCTAAATCGCGGGCCGAATGGTTTACTGAACAGTCATAAACTGTCATTGTGATGGAAACGCAGCGGAGTGCAGTGATGACAGCGCTGTGCGGGCCACATTGCAAGGCCTGGCGGGACGGATTTGGCCCGCGGGCCTTGTGTTTGACACATGTGCTCCAGAGCAATGGACCCCCCCCTCCCGCCCCTGTTGGCAACCACTGCTCCAGAGGGAAGATAAATGGATGCCCAAATCACAATTGTTCACCGCATCTTTCACACTTTCACTGATCAAGTTATTTTGAAATTTACTTTTTCCACTGAGTTCACAGAGTACTTTGTATCACTAATAAGGAATGTTTCCCATGTTGCTATACCTTTCTGCACATATCTTCTCTCCTCTAGCTGTATGTGACCTTGGAATAATCACTTAACCTCTCTTTACCTTAGTGTCCTCACTGTAAAATGGGCATTATTATAATCCCTACCTTATAAATTGTTAGTAGAACTAAAATACTTAGTACAGTGCTGGACAAATGTTAGATGTTTATATTATTGCCATCAATGCTGCATTTATCATTATTAATGTATAACAAGAATTACAGTCTAAATATTTGTAAACCACCACTGTACTTAAAGGCTCTTGGGCATAGGTGATATTTTATAAAGATTGGTGGAATTAATCTGTGGGCTTTGACAATGGGAACTAAAGACATATAATTTTCCCTTAAAACAAAATAAAGTTTCATAACTAAAGAAATATCTTCAAAGCTACCTCCACATTTGATCCAGTTAATTTTAATAAATTTGTCACAGTGATGGAGAATGAATCCCGAGAGGGCCCCATAGATAAGAAATGTCTTGCCCATAGTTGCTCGCTGGTAACATGAGAAGGTCAGCTTAGATCAGTGTTTCTCAGTGGGTTTTCCTCAGAACATGAGTGCTACCAAATGCTGCACAAAACAAGAATTTTGTGGCTAAGTAACTTTTTAGAATCCTGCACACTCTACCCCATTCTTGGAGCTTCACAATGCACATTTTCATATTCAAAGCTCTGAGAGGTCCCATAGAAAAGACATCAGTGTAACTTTTTTTAAAACTCATGCTTCCCAGCCTAAATTCACAAGACCAGTTTGCTTAAGCAAAGAGACTCAGACTACCTTTATGACTACAGTGGTGACATCCTCCTTCCCATCTGTGTGTCCTCAGTGGGCTAGGTCAGAGATGAATACATTTTCCTGCTTCTAGGGACTGGTCATCCCTTTGTACTGAGCTCAGAGCTCTCGGCAGCATGGGTCACAATGAAGGGCAGCTCTGTTTGCCTAGAGATGCCTTTCGGCCTTCTCTGAGACTCTAGTCTAGAGAAAGGCATCTCACTGAGAATTCTTGGCATGAAACAGGAGCAACTGATATGTCTTCCCTTTCCCTTGGGACTTCCTTGCTCTCAAAAAAAAAAAAAAAAAAGGTGTCAGCCAGCACCTTCATGTAGAGAAAACACTAGCTGGCTCAGCAAGATCAGCATTTCCCAAAAAGAGAATTTAGGGTAAAATAAGTGTTGAAACACTACATACTTTATCCCCTATCTTCTAGATTCACAAGCACAGAAGCATATTAAAGACTGAAGTTCCATAGGAAAGAATACTCAACTTTAACCCAGATTTCCAAATATTATCCGACTATGGGCCCTTTTCCAAAACAGAGCAAGGACATTAATATTCTATGAAACACTTTAGATCTTTCAGGTCCCTTCCAGATAAATCATTCAATGATTCCTTTTTTACTAATGAAGCATTAAAAGAATAATTTCTGTCAGGTTTCTATTAAGAAAGTTACTAGAATTTGCAAGAGGAAGCAGGTAAAATCACTCAATTAAAAAATATACCCTTGAGCCCAGTTGGTGTGGCTCAGTGGTGGTTAAGCGTTGACCCATGAACCAAGAGGTCACTGTCCAATTCCCTGGTCAGGGCACATGCCCATATTGTGGGCTCCATTCCCAGTAGGGGGCATGCAAGAGGCAGCCAGTCAATGATTCTCATCATTGATGTTTCTATCTCTCTCCCTCTTCCTCTCTCTGAAATCAATAAAAACATATTAAAGAAATATAAACCCATGAGTGGTTTCAAGACTTAAAATGACTTACATACATATTTATATATGATTTTATATGGTCTGTTCTTCCACCCTCCCACCTCCACCTCTGATACTCTGGCTGGCAGAGAAGGCTGGCACACACATTTGGTCATGGTAGTTAAGTATTCCTATTGAGTTGGAGTCTACTTCAGTGCACATAGGGAATGCTAAAAACATGCTGTTGACTCATTGACTCTAAGAGCCGAAGAAATGCCAAAAGTACAGGACAAGCGCCAGAAAAGCAGGTGGAAATGTCATGAGGCAGTCATTCCTCTAAGGAAGCACCAGTTCCCTTTTTAATCTGCCCAAACACCTTTGGGTAGTGGAGAAAGTCTATTATATTTCTCCCAAAATATCATCTTCCACTAAGCCTTCTGTTCTCTTTCACTGTGTCCAAATGAAATAGTATATAGCAATCCCAACAGAACTTGCTGCTTCCCTACTGCCTTCATTATAAAGCCACTAAGTGAATGTTCAAATGATGTAAAGGTTCTTGTCTCATGTGTGTCTAGTGCACTTGTTCCTATGTTCCCACATCTTGGGCTTCAAATATTTGTTTCCCACCTTCATCAATGACTATATATGTGGCCTTAGACAACTTGGTTTCTCTCCCTCAAGCTAGGTTTCTGTACCTGAAAAATATAATGCTACCTGCCTCCTAAGGTTGATGATCTTATTCAAAGAGCTAATATATAGAAATTGCTCAGCACAGTGCCTGGAACATAATAGGGGCTGAATAAGTGATTGCTACAATGATTACTATTGTTATTACCATTATTATTATTAAAAATAATTTTATTGCTATTACATTTACTAAATTTATTATTACCGTAATAATTATCCTAATATATAAAAACCTTGGGTCCAGTATGATCAGAGGCTTGACCAACCATAAGTTAGTTCTGCAGTCAGTACTGGGTTGCCATGGCAACCCAGTACTGACTGCTACAGCTGCATCTGCGGTGACCTAGCATTGTCTGCTGAGGGGACTGAAAATCAGGCCCAGAGACAGGCCTCAAGAAAGAAGCAGGTCTGATACATAGCCTCTGTGGCAGCTGTTGATCGCCCTTGCCTCTCTCTTTCTCTCCAGCAGCGGTGCCTCCATTTCTCTCCAGGCCTCCACCTGGGCTGCTGATCAGCCCTGTCTTTCTGATCAGGCCCTGTTGATAGGCCCAGAGATGCTGACTTACATAGAAACCAACCAATCAGAACCAAATCTGGGTGAACTGTGAGGAGCCAATGACTGCCTAGGAAGCAGAGCTTTTGAAGCTGACTGGCATAGAAACCAACCAATCAGAACCAAATTGGCCAGCAATGGAGGGCAGTTGGGCAATAGATGAGGCCTGCAGGAGAGGACAGTTGGGAAGGGCAATTAGGGGTGATCATGCAGGCAGAAGCAGTTAGGGGTGATCAGATCATCAGGAAAGAGCAACTGGGGCTGAGATCAGGCCAGTAGGCGAAGGCAGTTGGGGGCAATCAGGCCGACAGGGAAGAGCAGTTGGGAGCGAGATCAGGCCGGCAGGGGAGGGCAGTTTGGGGTGACCAGGCTGGCAGGTAAGGACAGTTAGGGGCGATCGGGCCAGCAGGGGAGTGGTTATGTGTTAATCAGGCTGGCAGGAAGAAGCAGTTAGGGGCAATCAGGCAGGCTGACAGGCAGGCAAGCAGTTAGGAGCCAGCAGTCCATAGGGATCAGGCCTAAACAGCAGTCAGACATCCCCTGAGGGATCCCAGATTGGAGAGAATACAGGCTGGGCTGAGGGACGGACACACACACACACACACACACACACACACACCCCAGTGCACAAAATTTGTAAATAACATAATAGTAATGGTTCTTAATCTTTGTATCAGTAGTACCGGTATTATCTTTGAGAGCAAGAATGAACTATGTCTGATTACCTTTTCAACACACTATCTAGCATAACATCATAGGCAAAATTAGGGAACTAGCCTTAATGATTAAAAAAAATTATTTTTATTGACCCTTAAATACTTTGTAACAGTGCAAAAGGAGTTGTCAGCCTAACACGTGGAAATCCCCATTCCTGTGTGGTTTGTTTTGGGAGGTGCCACAGGATGCCTAGGAATCCTGAAGGACTGCTTATCAACCTCCCAAGGCAGCACAACGGGCAAAATAATGCGGGTGTAGTTTCCTGGCCTTCATGCACTAGCCCCAACTTTGAAAACTTAATGTTAATTAACTAACTTGTAAATATTGTTTTTGGAAAGCCAATAGTTTCCTTTTAATTCAGTTTTACCTCAAAATAACAAGCTGACCAACCAAGGATAAAGATTCAATTTTCAGGTGTCCCCCAAAATATCTAGAACCATCAATGATATATAATAACAGATTATTAAAAACTTTAGAAAGTCTTATCAAAGTTCCTCCTGTTACAAAAGGCAAAAATCTTTACTTTTCTAAAGGAATCTCTATACTCTTTTAATAGGTGAATTTTGTTAAAGAAATACAATTTTGATATTCATTAAAAAAGACTATATTTTCTATAAATTATATTTCATTAGTCATTTTTAATCATAACGTATGTGAAATTTTTTCTTTGTTTTTTTGTGTTTTTTTGGTATGGTGGATTTTAGAAAGGGATCCTCAATATATGACTAAAATCTGAATAAATATTTTAGCATTACTAGCTAAAGTCATTTCTTCTTTTTTCTTTCTTTCTTTATTTTATTTTTTTTTTTTTTACAAAATTAGCCTTTTTTTAACTATTGATTTTAGAAGAGGGAGGGAGGTAAGAAGGGAGGGAGATTTGTTGCCTCCCACATGTGCCCCAACTGGGGACCAAATCTGAAATCTGGGTATGTGCACCGACCAGGAATCCACCCCACCGCCGTTCGGTGTATGGGACGATACTCCAACCAACTGAGCAACATTGGCCAGGGCTATAAAGTAATTTCTCAAAAACTATTTTATGTTCATCTATATCATGGAGCTAAATAACAAGTATGCTGTACAGGCCAGTATTCCTACCTTTGAATGGATTTTTTTTTTTTTTCAGCTATGAAGTCTGGGTGAATTTGCATGACTGACAGTGAAATACTACGATATCAAAGCCCGTCAGTTTTGGAGTTGTGAGCACATGCCATCCTCAAGTCCCTAGCCCAGCCCAGGCCTAGCTCAGATGTTACTTAGCTATTTATCAGGAATACTGGTCCCAACAATTCTATGTACCCTACCTGACCAATTTTCTCCATGAGATTCTTCCAGTCTTTTGTTCATTTCCTCAGAGCACATCTAAGAGGGCACAAGAATTTGAAAATCAACTCAAGCAAATGGTGAACACAACTGCATTTTAACATAGGGTTTTCAGGACACATAAATTTAACCCAAAAGTGGTGCCAATGATTGGGGCTTTAGGGTTTAAAATATGGTTATCAACTTCAAAGGGAAGCCAAGAACACCTTCATTGTTTTGGCATTTTTTCTTCTCCGATTCTAATGTTTCCTCAGAACCTAGGAAGTGGTAACTTCAATTCTCATGGAATGGATTTTTCCCACCTTCAGTAGGAACTGAAATCAACCAGTTTTTTATCCAATAGCAGTTCTCTTTATGTATCTGAGATCCTCCTACATGTCTGACTTAGGGGCATCATTAGTCAGAGTGGCTCCACAATAACATTTTATCATTTAACTCTACCAGGTATCCAATAGAGGATGTTATTCCCTTTCACTGTCCAAACTTCTGACAGATATTAATCACTGGGATTCTAAAATAAATAAATGGAATATCTGAAAATTCCTCCTGAATTTATGTTATTCTGAAATTTCATAACACTCTACTTACAAGATTTTGAAAAATAACAGGAAAGCATAAGAATAAGCACAGCTCAGTCACGTGGCTCAACAGGTTGAGCATCATCTTGTGCAACAAATGTTTTGTGTTCAGTTCCCTGTCAGAGCACATACCTGGATTGTGGGTTCAATTCCTGGTTGGAGTACATATAGGAGGCAACTAAGCAATGTTGCACAGCAGTGTTTCTCTCTATCTCTCTCTATCTCATTCTCATTCCCTTCCTCTCTCTCTAGAATCAAGGAAAATATCCTTGGGGGAAGATTTAAAAAGCAATAAGCACAGAATTATGCTTAAAAGTTTTCATGGTCATCTGTTAAGAAAAGATATAATAGCAAGTGGATGGTTTGCTAACACTATGGATCAACATATTGGGACAAGATTATAAAATCCAATAACATATAGAAATGTATCTATATATTATAATTTCTGGTATTGTAAAGACACAGGGTAATAGAAAACATTTTGAAAAACAAATGAGCATTAACAATATAAATGCTAAGATCATTTAAAAATTGGAAGATAATACCACAGTTATTTAAAGACTATCACTTTTTAAAAGAAATTTTTTAACTCCACAAAACATCAATTGTTCTCTCCAACAGAAATCAAATAATGTAATATTGGGTCTTCTTGCAAATGTAAGAGCACCACAGAGAAGCAGATGTCAGAATTGCCAATTTAATGACAATTTAATAAAAATTCCAAAACTTGTTCTTTCTTAGAACAGCACTCATAGGATTTGTGAAAAATATACTATGCCATAATAAGTATACTATGTAAACTTATTAACATTTACTCACTATCAGCAGAGGACAGAGACATGAAAGCACACTGAGAGCAACAGATACAGAAAGACTGGCTAATTCTTCTCTCCTACTGCTCCTGTCCCTGTTCCCAGAAATGTCGACCTTGACCTTCAAATCCATGCATCAACAGTTCTTGCTCTTGCTCTCAACCTGAAGTCAGTGGATTTCTTCATACCATTAAGGTCTCTTCACAGATTATATAAGCCTCGATTCTCCCAGGAGAATTACAATCCTTCATCCAATTTTCTTGATTTCAACTGATAGTTCTCAAGAATTTCGGAGTCCATGTAAAATTCCCAAGAAATTCACAGAAGCAATTTCCAAATGGAAATACTTTGCCTCTGTTCCTTTTCAGAAGAAACCATAAACATAGAGCTTTCCTTCTCCTCTCCAAATTTTCTCTGCCCACTTGTGATTGTCACTTCTTTAGTTGCCCAGCTAACAATTTCCCCATCTCTGGGGGTCCCAGTCCTGCGAGGTGAGTTCTCAGTTGTTATGACCTTATTACATAACCTTCCATTCCTGATGATATACAAAGGGATGAACCAGCAAAGAATGCCTGGCCCAATTGGATTCTCACATCTCTGGAATTTGACTACTGGAACCCAGACATACAGAGACTAGGGCCACTGTGGTTTGACCATATTGATGATGGGTGCATGAACAATTCAATAGCTTCATGTCACTCATATCCAAGAGCTTCTCTGAAACTCCTCTTTCTCAATTATGGATGCTTAAGGTGCCCCAATATTCATCATTAAATTCCTCATGGTCTAAGCTAGTCAGAATTAGTTTCTGTTACTTTCAATTAAAATAATCTTAGCCAATGCATCACTATTTCCTGGCCCTAATTTGTTTAATTGTCCAGGAAAGGAAGGGAAAAATGCCTTACTGGTTTAAAAAAGTGAGAACATACGATTCCATTCATGGGATATTTAGAAACACACGTAGGGACACTCTTTGTAGTTTATAACACATATACGTAGTCTGGGCATAAACTGTAAACAGTGTGCATATCCATATCAAGATCATGGTTGCCTGGGGGCGGAGGGAAGAGAAGAGGGAGGACATGGGCCAGGAAGAGACGCAGAAGATACTTCAACATGGCAATGCTTGGTTCCAGGTGATCACCACCTGGTTTGCCCAGAGCTGTTGAATTTACATCTGTAATCCCAGAATAACTATCAACAGCAACCCCTTCTCTCTTAAAAGTATCCCAATTTGGATAGTAAGTTCTATTGTCACCCTTTAAGAACATTCCAAATAATTGTAGAAAAACACTACTCTATATTTTCATGTATGTCTGAAATATTTTATAGTAAAAATATTTTAAAGTTATTATTTATACAGAATACAGCTGCCAAAGCCCCTTACTTTGATATCCCAACCATGAACCCTCTAGACTCGAGAGTCTAGAGCACCTTCTTCACACAACACGTGTAAGGATGAAATAAGACAGTCCTATAAAGCACTTGCTCATCAGTGACCCGCACTGCATAAATGAGCCAACAGTAAGGTGACATTTCTTTATATTAACAAATTCTTGTAAGTAATTTACAGATATTTTCATTTAATTTTTTTTATGTAGGTGAGACATTTGTATGGCTAAAAATTTAAAAAATACAAAATGAAACGTATTCAACCCAAGTCCCTGTTAATTTCCCTAGAGGGAACTAAATGTTACAGAATATTCTATGCTTATCAGAACAAAGAGTGTGTGTGTGTGTGTGTGTGTGTGTGTGTGTTTGTGTGTATGTGTGACCTCATTTGCTGTTTATAAAGACTTTGAAAAGCTTATTATTTCTTCCACTTCACATGATAAAATTGAGGCCTGGAGAGATTAAGTGACTTGCCCAAGGTCACATAGCTAGTTACTAGCAAATTTTGGATTCAAATTTCTTAACTATGGCATGTATTACCTGAATTAAAAAAGAATAAGAATTAACTTAATTGAAGGTGTAGTTTAAGCATCAAAGACACAGGCTCATTTGGAAAGTTCTCTCACTTAAAAAAATCTCCCCTTTTCATAAGAAATTTTACCATTTCAGATTTTTACTTAAGCATTTAGAGTGATATGCTCTTATTCTAGAGCTTCCTAATTAAAATAGAAATCTTGGCTGGGACCGGTTTGGCTCAATGGATAGAGCGTCGGCTTGGGGACTGAAAGGTCCCGGGTTCGATTCCGGTCAAGGGCATGTACCTTGGCTGCGGGCATATCCCCAGTAGGGGGTGTGCAAGAGGCAGCTGATTGATGACTCTCTCTCTCTCATCGATGTTTCTTACTCTCTGTCTCTCTCCCTTCCTCTCTGTACAAAATCAATAAAATATATTTAAAAAAATAATAATAATAAAATAGAAATCTTGGAAAGCTAAATATATCCTAACACTATGAAACCATGGGCTCCTCTTCCACAGGCCAGGCACTGAGAAAAAGGTCCGAGAGGGTGGCCAGAAGGCATCCTTAAAGAATGAGAATAAGAAACTGAAAGGCAAGACAGCATATGAGAAAGAAAACCTACCTCATGGCTTCCCCTTGAACCTGCCCTAACTCTGTTCTTAGGTTCAGCCACTGATTTGTGATCAGATCTATGATGGATTTTTTTCAACCAATCTAAGTTGTTTTTAAAGTGATAATGAAGCCAGGCCAGCATGGCTCAGTGGTTCAGTGTTGACCTATGAACCGTGACCTCTTGGTTCATTTCCTGATCAGGGCACATGACCAGTTGCCAGCTTGATCCCCAGTAGGGAATGTGCAGGAAGCAGTTGATAGTTGATCAATGATTCTCTCTCATCATTAATGATTCTCTCTCTCTCTTCCTCTCTCTTTCTCCCTCTCTCTCTCCCTCTCATACACACACACACACACACACACACACACACACACACACACACAACCTTCCTATGAAATCAATGAAAAATATTTTTTAAATTATGATGAATATTGATTTGGTCTCTTCATCCAACATTCCAACCTGGGTCTTATTTCAACCAAGGGCACACATTGCCAAGCAGAGTATGGGTGGCTAATTCTCCCCCATGAGAATCAGAATATTCTGAGTTAACCAAGATCACCCATCTAAACACCTGCCAGTTTGTATGCTTAGTCCTGAGCAGCACTCCCCCTCCCCAGCCTCAAGTTCCTGATATAACAAAGCTAGCTCTCCCCTAAGAAAGCTCCAGGCATCCTGGGGCAAAAACAAACAAATAAACAAAAAAAACAAAAAAAAACAAAACAAATGTGAACTCAGGAACAATTAGCCAAAGTGTGTTTCTATCTAAAAAGGATGTTTAGAGCTTCCTACAGGTAGCAATGAAGCCAATCCACAAGACCCACAGGAAGCTTACTCCCAACAAACACAAATTACAAGATGGAGGGAAAGGAGAAGTCACCTTTCCTTGGGAAGCACTGGTGATTGGCTCAATATGATAAAAATATTTGTTCCTGAGCCAAATATTTGCCTGATAATTTGGATACTGTTTGCACAACCAGAAAAATCAGACATCCATTAGAAAAATGTGTTGCTAAAATGAATGGCTTCTAAATAAAGTGCTGAAGTCCATGACATAACCTCCTGTTTCTCCAGTTTTCCCATTCTTCTCATAGGTTTTCCATTGCACAAAGCCCACCATTAACAACCCTTCCTGCTGAAATCTGGCTCTCCAAGAAAGTATCCAGAAACAGAAAATGTGTGTGTGTGTGTGTGTGTGTTGTGTGTGTGTGTGTGTGTGTATCCTCATTTGCAGCTTTTAGGAATAGTATCCAGAAACAGAAAACACAGATAGGGAGACTCTTCCTGCTAGAACTGCTGCTTTAGTTTAACTTGAAAAAGCCCACACCCAGTTCCTAATGAAAAACATCTGAACCATCAGGTCTTCCCACAAGCAAGTGATGCTGATGCTTCATGCTTGCTCCATTCTACGTGAAATGCACAGATAGCAAGAGAAGAAATGAAGCCTGATTTAGCAAGACATTTCCATATCATATGTCCAACCAGCTGCAATTCCTCCACTGCTTTTGTGCAATGTTCTAACTCTTCTTGTTGAATTTCCTGATTTAAAAGTCCAATTCCTTTCACCAAAAATGTGGCAGAAGTAAATAGGTATACCACCCTCTCCTGCCAGATCTCCCGGACCGAAGCTCCTGCTATTACAATCTGTAAAAACTGGTCTCAGTATGCTATGCAGGAGGTACCAATCCAGTGTTCTCCTTTTATTAGTGCCACAAAAACTTGGCTGATGACAATGGACAAAAAACAAGTTTATCAATTACATCAACCACTAAGCTTACTCCTCCAATAAAATAAAAGCCTAATGTCCCTTATTCTTCTGAAATTAAAAATGTAAATTAAAAGGAGTCACAGTTTTTAAACATGACACACTTTCTCTAAGCAGTGAGCTACTTACAGATGCAATGTTTACATGGCATAATATTCCTAGAGCAAGGATTATAAGGCTCAGCTGTCGTTCTGTGTTTAGGATTAAGGAAAAGGTAACCAGGCCAGCCAGAGGACAGTCACTTAGGGAAGGAGCCCAGAGAGAAAAGTAAGTAATCCCATTTGTTGATTATACAAACAATACACTTACATGCAGATACATACAAACATGCATACATACTACAATCCTTTCCTACTTGTAATTAGCCTATAATGGTCTCTCCTGGCTAATCAACAAGGCAAATATTTCCTCCTTTTCCTGCACCTTTCTGGGCTTCCTTTCATTACTTCATTTATATATAAATGATCAACTCACTTTCTGTAATTTGTAGTCTACTACCCCAATTTCTCCTACTTAAACTGTCTATTTACACGGTTGGCTACCACAGCTGCTAGGCATTCTCAAGTCCTCTGCTTCCCTCTTACACTTGAATGTAGACATTTCCAGTGGGCACCACCACATCTTCCATACTGCTTTATTAATTTTTTATTGCACGTAAGAGAAATCTCAGGCAAACTAGAAGGAGATAGTAGGAAGAAAGTGTATCATATGAAGAAAGTTTATTCTACTAGTCCCAAGGAACCATCCTTTTGATATCAAGGAAAATGGTCCAACAGCACCACTTGCAGTAAGAGCTGTTAAGTGCAACCGAGCTGGTTTGTGTCAGCAAAGAAAAGCAAGCTGGGGATGGGACCTGGCTCATCAGAAAGACGGACCTCCCCCAGTCTCTGCAGAAAGATTATGCTGGTGACAGGAAGCCAGTGCAATCATTTTGTCATCACATGAAGGGAACACAAGGATTCCAGCAACTCCCGGGCAGGAAATGTTAATATCAGGCTCTGCTACAGGATAAGGAGTAACTCCCAATTGAGACAACTGATTTTCATCAGAGGCTCCTGGTGCCTGGAAAGACAGACCAGGAAATCCTGCATTATATCTGGTGCATTTATTCCTTTATAATCAAGGCTTCCCTCCCCCAACCCCCACACATACACCACCAACTCAAATAAACCCAGACTCTGGAACTGCCTCTTCTAACTTCTAACTAACTTGCTTTTGGAGTTTCCAGGTCAAAAAGAAATATAGCACAAAGACACTTTCTCCTTAGGGATTATACACAAATTCTGTCAGTCTGTTTCTTTTCCACATCAAGCAACAAAGCCATTAGACTTCCGTCCTCCTTTTGGCTCCTTCTTAGTTAAGTAAGATCAATCTTAGATCTCTGTCTCCAGATGGCAGGTTACAAGCGAGGGAGGCTTGGCTAGGAAGGTCCTCTCCATGCCTCTGCATTCAGGCAAGCCGGAGTGGACAAGCACAAGCAATGATGGCTGCATTCCAGTTCCACAAAACTCACAGTTAAGAATGGGAGTGTGTGTTTGTCCATTCCTATATGTGTGTTGGTGACAGAGAGTTAAGTTATACTTTTCATTGGCTACATTACTTAAATTCATCAGACACTGACTCTATCTTCACTCTGGCTGGATAGACCTAATTCAGGACATATTCTCAACAGCCTTAATCTCCGCAAATCAAAGAAAAGAATCAGATTACTATTAAGTTCAGACAAAGTCTTGTTTTATTTTATTTTTAACGTGCCTATTTCTCTGTAAACCTTGGTTCAACAAAGATATTATTATAAAATGCAATTCTTACATTTCAGTATCTAACTACACATTTAATAAGTGTCCTCCCCCCAGTCTTCCCTATACACTCTCCATTAGATGACCTTCTCAACTTTAGAATCATAGGTATCAAAATGCTATGCCTAAAAAGAGCCTAGCTACTGCCCAATCCTGTGATTTGTACATATTTTTTAAATATATTTTATTGATTTTTTACAGAGAAAGAGAGAGGGATAGAGAGTTAGAAACATCGATGAGAGAGAATCATCCATCAGCTGCCTCTTGCACACCCCCTACTGGGGATGTGCCCTCAACCAATCGACCCCGGGACCTTTCAGTCCGCAGGCTGACGCTCTATACACTGAGCCAAACCGGTTTCGGCCAATCCTGTGATTTGATGAGTGAGGGCATTTAAGCCCAAAGAAAGGTAAGTCATTTGTTCCCAATGTCATAAAAAAATAAGAGGGGAAAATGACCAGTTGGCAGTTCCCATTCATGTTCAAGGACAAAGGTCCAGGATCACAGGTATTGCTGAATTGTGCTGTGCTCCTGCCTCCTTATTTAGGAATTTTATTTTGAATCAGAGTCAGTGACTTCTTTTTCACACTCATTGAGCTCTGTCCGCATGGGCTGTCACAGACATCCTAGTAGCATAGGACATAAAGACCATTTAGCTAGTTCAAGAAATTAACCCAGGCAGGCAAACCAGCTCCTTTCCTCATGTCCAGTAAACATGCTCTATCCAGGAGAAGTTGCCAGAACTGGGACTTTCCTTCACCCTGATTCTGACCTGTGTATGAATGAATTACTGTGTTAAGACTGCTTTTCTGGCTGTTAGTGAGCAGGAGTTTTTTCTTTTCTTTTTTATAGTGAAATATTAAATGAAAAATGCAGACATTTATTTCATGACCTCTTATCCTCTTATAATTTTCTTGTGGACATAATGAGTTTCTGTCTCTCTCCCCAGTGACCAAAAGAGTAACGAGTGCAAAGCAAGCACTCAATAAATATTTTTGAATAATGATTCCTGCAACCCAGTACATAAGTTTTGCAAAATGCTTACCTCATAAATGATCTAACATATAGTATCACTCAGCCAATCAAAATCAAAGGTTGCTTTTTTTCAGCTATCTTAGTCCTTTTTGCATCTGCCTTCTCTGCATTTCCAAAACTTGAGTCATTCTATCTTCATAATTTTTCTGTCTTATATTTCTATTATTATTTATTTAAATGGGCTTACTCCTAAAAGCCAGCTTTATCACTGCTATCTATCAAAGGCCACAACACTTGCTCTAAGTAAAGTACTCCTAACAATAAATTCACAGCTATTAACATTTTTAAACGTTTACCCACAGAAAGACAACCAGACCCCTCGGCTAATGCTCTTCCCCCTGCTTCCAGCTCCGTGTTTCTCCAAGTACAGTTGGCAATCTAGAAGTATCAGTGTGCCCTGGATGCTTCCAAAAATGCAGAAGCTCATGCCCCACCCCAGGCTTACTCATTCAGATTCTGCATTTTAACAAGATTCCAATTGACTCAGGTGCACATTAAAGTTTGAGAAGCCCTGGTCTAGATCAATAGTTCTCTGAAGAGCCTGTTAAGTTGATGGGTAAGGGAATTGAAGCCCAGAGGAGGGTAAGTCATTTGTTCTCAGTACATGAGAACCATCTGAGAAATAAGAAATACTGATGCCTGGGCTCTGCCTCCCAGGGATTTCAATGTAAGTATCTGGGGTTTGGCTTAGGTAATTTAGTCCTAATAAAAAGATGGCAGATTAGAAGTGAGGAAATCTGTACAGCCACATTAAAACATAGGGGTTTAGTTCAATGATCCGAGAACTTTGCCACAGAACCACCTGCAGGGCTTGTTAAACCACAGATAGTCTGTCCCCACTCCCAGAAATTCTGGTTCAGGAGATCCCCATGGAGCCTGAGATTTTGCACTTCTAACAAGTTCCATGCTAACGCTGCTGTTGCCAGGACCACATTTAGAGAATCCCTGCTAGCTATATGGACCATACAAGATCAATGCTCAGCTCTTTCCAAGAACTTTTCTAGCCCCATATACAAGCTGTAGTTGAAGCAAGCATCTTAAGGGTAAAAAATGTTTAACTATCGATATAAAATGTTAAGGTGCACAATTCCCTGGTGTTTGTGGGACAGGGTGGGAGGGTTGTCTCTCCTGTGCAGAATCTAAGGGGTGGGAAACTCGAATCCCTCTCTCCTCAGGAAAAGCCTTCGTACTTTTGAGATCCCTCCTGTTTGTGGATCGTAGCTATTGGGATGTGGGTCACCCTGGCCCCAGCACCCCTACATTTCCTGTGCAAGAGGATATCTCCGCCTCTCCTTCCATCTCTATGCAATCTTTTATCCTTTGTTGTGTAGGCTCTGATCACCTGCTTTTCAGGTCCCTTTTAGAGGGACCTGTCCCATATATAGCTGTAGATTTGTTAAGGAGGAGGTGAGTTAAGGTCCTTCCTATCCTGCCATCATAAACACACACACACACACAAAAGTAAAGTATTTCATCTGTGCTCTCATATAATCATATTTCTCTCACCATAAAAAATGTTCCCAGATTGCTTGTTTTTGTTCTCATAAAATAACTTTGCCTCCAGAATGAAGTCTAAATAGAAGCTGTAAAAATATCCTGGGAATCAGCCCTGGAAGAGCCCTGAGGGAGTCAGGCTCAGGTCCCGCCCAGGTGGGCAGGTGGCAGTCATCATCGTGTGACTCCCCTGGAGTTATAAAGCAGGTGGTGCCCTGATTCTGACATTTGGCTGACACCACAGCTTCTTTGTTTTCCCCTCAGGAAGCCACCATCCAAAACTGCTCTGACGAATTCCCTGAAACCCATGTTACCACCAGGACCACATGTTTGCCTGCAAGTTTTCTGCGTTTGCATCAGATTGAGTACATGGCAACAAAGAAAACATAACCTAAAAGATTTCTCTTTTTAAAAATCATATCCAACTCATAGCACATTATCATTATCAGTCTGTGCATAGCCCCTCTCTTATTATATTTTTACTAGAGGCCCAATGCACGAAATTCGCCACTGCCTGGGCCGCTGCCACCTCTGCCACAGTCCCCACCCACTATGGCTGTCTGGAAGGAAGGACGACCGGAAGGACATCTGGTCTAATTAGTATATTATGCTTTTATTATTATAGATTTTTTTTTCTCTCTTATCTCTTATCTATACACTGATGCCCCCTACCTCTTAAGCAGCCTCTCTAGTAAATATACACATATCTCTATAGGAATAGGCTGGGCTGTTTGGTGTGTGTATGTAGCTTCAGATTACATAACGGCATCATAAATCCTTATTTTTCTCATTGTTGCACTCAACATTATGTTTTTAAGAGCTATTCATGTTATATTTTGTCCACCTAAGATGCAACCACAACATTCTGATTATTGAGAAGTCATCTTATACATCTATTTCTCACGCTGAAATCAGCATGCTTTTGAGTCAGAGTATTTCAAACTAAACAAAACTGTTTCCTGGGGTTAATCTGACACCAGATGCATTTATCCCTTTTTTAGGACTATAACTAATTCCTTTCCGTTCCATGTGGCTGTGCTGGCTAGCTGGCATCGCAGGTGTCTTCTTTAAAAAGGAAAAGATTTTGTCGTTTGGTTTCCCGGCAATCCCCACGTACATAGTGTGTGTGTGTGTGTGTGTGTGTGTGTGTGTGTGTGTGTATGTGTGTGTGTGGTGTTTTGTTTTGTGGGCTTTTTTGTTCTTTTTCATGAAGTTCACACCAAAAGGCACAGATGGATTCCTCCAAGAGAAAAGTCTCACATTCATCTACGACATATCTTGCTTAAACAAGATCATTCCCACCTATGGAAAAGTATTTTTTTCAAAATAAGAAAAAGTACCTCAATCTTGGATTACAGGTTTCATATAAAAATGAAAAAAGAATAAGTCAAATAGCTTATCAGAAAGTGTCCTAATTTAGTCTTTCTTATTCCTTTTGCAAATGTAAGTAATAAATCCAAAACCAAATTCCCTCTCCCAAAAGGTGAACTCCCACCATCACCCATGAGGAGGAAATTGGCTCATATAATAACACAATTAAAATTTATAATTTCCACATGTACATGAGCAGTAAAAAAAATGCTTCTTTGGGCCTGTTTCCAGCCCAATCCTTCAAAATATGTGAAACCATATATATTAATCAACTGTACCCAATAAAGTGACACAAGATACCAAGATTTAAAAATATAATCCTTTCTAGGCCACAAGATTCTGGGATATGCCCTTTAAAAATGTGTAGTAATAAAATTTTAAAAACAAATTATGTGTTATAATATGCCAAGCATTATACTAAGCATTAGTCATGTGTTTTTCCATTTAATCCTCACAAGCCTATAACACATTCCTTATCCCTGTTTTAAAGATGAAAGATCTAAGACTCAGAGATGAAATAAAAAGAAAAATTTAATCCCATTATGCAAGATTAGCTCATTCCCCTAAGCCAAAAAATACTCTCCTATCTCCCTTCTCCTAGAGACACACTCTTTAACTTGTTTCTCCCTCAGGAGCCCAGCCTCCTGACTTCGGTCAACATCTGGAATTCTCTGCCTGTGCTGACCTCCTCCGTCTGTTCTCCTCCCTTCTCCCCTCAACTCCTTACAGTCTGGGTGCCTCTCATAGCAGTGACGCACACAGCCAATTCCTTGGTCCAGAACCAACTCAAACTCTGAATAGCCTTGAACCCTTGGCTGCCACCCCTCCTCTCTAAATCCTCTCCTGCCTTGATTTCTCTGGCACTAGATGCTTCCAATCTCTTTGGTCTCTTTTCGTGTATCTCTGCCAATTCCTCTTCCTTTGCTGCCCTGACACATCCAGGCACAGCACAGCTCCTGCCAGCACAGCTCCTGCCTCAGACTCTCCTCAGTTCCAGCTGGTGCCCGTGAGCCCCGCAATGCCCCAGATCCGAGCCTGCTGTGTGTTCCCTTCCACCCGTGGATCCTCAGCTCCTGCCACCAGTGGTTATCACAGGTGCCTGACTGTGCTACAGACTCTCCCTGCTGCATGACTGATTTCCCAATGTTGCCCATTGATTGCTGTGTGAACCTGGGCCTCGGTTTCCTCCTGTGTAAAATAAGGAGCATGAATTCCATTATCTCTAGCATCCTTCCCAGCCTGCCATTCTTGCATTGTTAGTTCCTCTCCACAAACAGAACTCAAAACTCTTCCACCCGGCCTTGGGAGACCTCCACCTGATGCCCTCAGGCTTCCCTCTCTGCCCCTTCACCCCATGAAATACTCTAGTCCCCTCGGCCTTTCCCTGAAACAGAGGTGCTTCTGTGCCAGGGCCACCCCTCCTTCCTCTCCAGCACCTGCCTTCCAAAGTCCTGAGTTCCATCCCAAAATCTTCAATCCGCCAGGCAGCTGTCTTAGTTAAAACCACTCCCCTCCCACTGTCCCTGAGCAGGGCCATTGAGTGTGCACATGGCGGGCATCCACCTGGGAAACGCTGCCAGACAGCTTAGGTTTGGATTGTGTAGAGCAGTGGTCTGCAAACTCACTAGTCAACAGAGCCAAATATCAACAGTACGATTGAAATTCTTTGGAGAGCCAAATTTTTTAAACTTAAACTTCTTCTAACACCACTTCTTCAAAATAGACTCGCCCAGGCCGGTGGTATTTTGTGGAAGAGCCACACTCAAGGGGCCAAAGAGCCACATGTGGCTCGCGAGCCCGTTTGCCAACCACTGGTGTAGAACAAGCATGTCAAACTCGCAGCCCACAACAAATATTTTTTGTGGCCTAGCCAATATAACGGTATGTAAGAAACGTTTTCATAACAATTGAGTAACTTAATTTTTACAATATCCTGTTATACATAATAACGAACCACAATGTTTTCTAATGATTACTATAATCGTGTTGCATTCATTTCCCTTAAGCTTCTTCCGCGCAGGCGCACCGTTTCTCTCCACTAATACCAGCAGCGAATATTTTAGCAGCTGACTGCCACACCATTAGTCTTGGACTGACCTGTTCGGTGTGCACAACAGAAAATATTTGGCTTTCGGAGAACAAGAAAAATAGGTTTATGTGTGTTATGCTTATTAATGTTGTGCAGTTATTCAGTGTCTGGTCAGTTA
Source organism: Pipistrellus kuhlii (assembly GCF_014108245.1). Classification (NCBI taxonomy): domain Eukaryota; kingdom Metazoa; phylum Chordata; class Mammalia; order Chiroptera; family Vespertilionidae; genus Pipistrellus; species Pipistrellus kuhlii. The sequence goes on from NW_023425427.1 coordinate 31,582,711, forward strand.
ATGTAAGGTGACCAGACGTCCCGATTTTTAACAATTTGTCCCGTGGAGTTCCAAAAAGTCCCGATTTTGACGCGGGACAAATTGTTAAAAATCGGGACTGTCCCGCCAAAAGCGGGACGTCTGGTCACCTTAGTAAAGGGGGGACCACTGTCTACAACAAGCCTGTCAAACCCAAAGGCCAGCATGCGCCAAGTAAAACAAGGTTTAAGTTCATGTGGGCCAATAAAAAACAAATACTTGCATTTTCATAGAAACGTAGAAGGCTTCTTTCGATAGACATGCCGAATACAAAGGGCTGGAATAAACGAGTTGTTGTGAACATAAAATAATAGAACATTTCAATAAAAAATAATATTTTTTCTGCGGGAGACACCATCCTAGACCCCCAGGGGAAGCCTGAAACCAGGGGCGTTACCAACCCCTGTAGGTACTGTTCTCCCTGCACAGACGTGCCTAGGGTGAGGTTTACTTTGTAAATGAGGCACAGCGAGATGCTACCGTGTTTCCCCGAAAATAAGACATCCTCCGAAAATAAGACCTAGCGCAACTTTGGGAGAAAAAAAAATTAATATAAGACACTCTTATTTTCGGGGAAACAGGGTAACAACAACTAGCAAATAATAAAACAGAACGATTACTAACCATTTCCTGTGCCTGAGCCCCCTCCCTCTCGCATCTTCCTGCCCCGCACTCACCCTTCCTGCGAGGCGGTGAGCGGACACAGGCCGCGGGGTGAGGCGAAGGGAGGTGCTGATGTAGGCGCTGTGAGGTGGCCTCAGGCTGCCATTAACCTTCTGGCTCCAGTAACAAGCACGTTACGGCTTCTCCCTGTGAACACAAGCAGAGAGAAGCCATAACACCAGTCTGCCCGACAACCAAGATGGCGGCCGCCAGGGGACCCGGCAGGAGCGTGTGCAGCGTGACTGTGGCCGGATCCAGGAGGGTTCTCCTCCCAGGCGGCAGCGCGGAGCCGGACATCGCGAGATTTCATCCCGCAACTCAAAACGCGGCGGATGGACTTGTTACCCGAGCAGCTGCCGCCCAGTCCGGATCCAATGCTGCCCGCCACCGACGCCCGCCCACCGTGCACTCTCGGTTCCTTACGGTTCTAAGTCCAGTTTGGCAATCTCAAGGGTCAGTTGATAGTGAATCTTCCTAAGGAAGAACAGAGCCCCCAGAATAAGATGACAGTGGTTGGGAGTGGGTGCTGTTGGCATGGCTTGTGCCATCGATATCTGAATGAGGGACGTGGCAGGTGAACTTGCTCTTGTTGGTGTCATATAGACGACAAAGTGAAGGGAGAGATGAGGGATCTCCAACATGGCAGCCTTTTCCTTAGAACACCAAAAAGTTGTCTCTGGCAAAGACTATAGTGTGACGGCACACGCCGAGATGGTTGATATCGCAGCTGGGCACATCCACAAGAAGGAGGAAGACACCTTAATTTGGTCCAGGGGGTAACGTGAACACCTTTAAATTCATCATTCCTAAAGTGGTATAACACAGTCCCAACTGAAAATTGCTTGTTGTTTCCAATCCAGTGGCTATCTTGACCTATGTGGCTTGGAAGTTAAGCGGATATCCAAAAAACCATGCTATTGGAAGTGGTTGCAATCTGGATTCAGCTGGGTTCCCTTACCTAATGGGGGCGAGGCTAGGAGTACAACCATTAAGCTGTCATGGGTGGGTCCTTGGGGAGCATGGAGACTCGAGTGTGCCTGTATGGAATGGAGTGAATGTTGCTGGTGTCTCCCTAAAACACATGTGTCAAACACAAGGCCCGCGGGCCAAATCCGTCCCGCCAGGCCTTGCAATGTGGCCCGCACTGCGCTGTCATCACTGCACTCCGCTGCATTTCCATCACAATGACAGTTTATGACTGTTCAGTAAACCATTCGGCCCACGATTTAGGCTGGATTTGTAGCTTCAGAAGGTGGAAGCTCATAGCCTCCTGTCCACATGCCAGCTCTCAGTGTACAGAACTGTCAGTAGTACCACCTCACCTGGCTGAGGAGGCCTCCGAAGCTTTGTGCCTTTAGGGCTTGGATTTATTTCTTAATCTCCCACCCCACTATTTAGTCTCTACTCTTCATTAGAAATTTGTCGATTAAGCACCTACTATGGACTAGACATTTTTCTAGGCTCTGGAAACACATTAAAGAGCAGATTCTTGCTCTTGTGGATCTTACAATCTAGAAAGGAAGATAAACAAATGAATATGTAATACACCAGAGGTGATGAATGCTGTGAAGAAGGGTGAAGCAGAGTAAGTGGGCAGGAAGATGTGTTTCTCTGTACCAGGTAAGGCCTCTCTCATAAGGGAATATTTAACAGAGAGTTGAAGAAAATGTGCAGTGAAGATGAAAAACCCCTGGGTTTTTTTTTTTTTTTTTTTTTTTTTTTAATGAACTATTGGATGGAGTATAACAACTTACTCATTTACATATTTGAAATTTCTTCCAAATCATTGGGGTCTCAGCATAGTTTCTCAGCTAAATCACTTTCTAGAAGGTAGCTGAATGGAAAAATAAACTGTGAATGGAAAATGTCAGTAGGTGAATGGAAAAATAAACTGTGGTAAATCCAGATAATAGAACATTACTCAGGAATAAAATAAAATGAGCTATAAAACCATGAAAGACATGGAGGAACCAGACATTTTTTTAAAAATGTATTACTAAGTGAAAGAAGCCAATCTAAAAAGGCCACATACCATATGACTAACTTGGTGGCATTATGGAAAAGACAAAACTATGGAGACAGAAAAACGGTTAGTGGTTGCCAGAGGTTTTGGGGAGAGAGCAATGAACAGACAGAGGACAGAATATTTTTTAGGGCAGTGAAATCACACTGGATGATATTTTAATGCTATACATATCGTTATAGATTCATAAAAGCCATAGAATGTACAACACCAAGAGTGAAGCATAATGTAAACTATGGACTTTGGGTGATGATGTGTCAGTGTAGGTTCATCAACTGTAACAAATAGGCCACTCTGGTGGGTGATTGAGGTTGAGAGGTTATGCATGAGTAGGGTTAGGTCTATGGGAAATCTCTGTACTTTCTGCTCAATTTTGCTGTGACCATAAAAGTATATATTTAAAAAAAAAAAAAAAAGGAATCATCAATATAATGCAGCAGGCTTTAGGCCAAAGATATGAAGACAGAGATTCTAGGAAGCAGCACGATGCACTGGGCACAGTTGCCTCAAATCACAGCATGTTCATGCTGAGGCCCAAGAAAGAGGTAGGGCTGTGGCTAAAGAAGAAGGTAAGCTAAGGCTCCAAAAAGGAAATGAAACAAAAGCAAACATAAATCCTGGAAGAAACAGAGGCCAGTGTGGCAGCCAGACATGAAGTTGCAGAGTAAGGACGTTAGTGAATGACTCTGGAGCACATGCAGCCACAACCACCCTTGGCATGCAGCCTGAGTTTTCCTCCTGGAAGGCTTGCCCTGGATACTAGTGTACCAAGTTGATGATAGCTCAGGAGGTTTACTTTTTGTTGCTGTGTGTGGTGGTTGCCTTTCTAACAGGGGCATGTGATTTGATCTGGCCAATACAATGGAAATGGAAATAATGTGCACACTTCCATGGAAGTTTTAGAAGCTATTGCACACTTCACCAGGGCTGAGTGGCTGGCTCAACATAAAAATAAAAATAAATTTGTGTTATTAATAAATTGGATATTTGGAGGTTGTTTATTACTGCAGTATAACTAGTGTCTATTGATTAATATGCTTAGCTTGAAGTTTAAATGAAGCTCTTCTAGTTCAGGGTTTCTCTACCTCAGTACAATTGACATTTGGGCTCGGATTACACTGTCGTGGGGTTATTCTATGTATTGCAGAATTTTGAGCAGCATCCCTGGCCTCTAGCCACAGAACACCCAGTTTTGACAACCAGAAATGCCTTCAGACACTGTAATTCCATATATGTGAGGTGCCTAGAGCGATCAGATTCATAGATACAGAAAGCAGAATAGAGGTTGCCAGGTTGTGGGGGAGGAAGGAATGGGAAGTTATTATTTAATGGGCACAGTTTCCATTTTACGAGATGAAAAGAGTTCTGTGAGTAGGTGTCGGTGATAGAAGCACAACGGTGATAATGCACTTAATGCCATTGAACTGTGCACTTAAAAATGGTCAAAGTGGTAAATTTTGTTATGTGTATTTGCCATAATTTTTAAAAATAGAAGGGATAAAGATCTCCAGGCATTTCCCAAATTTCCTCTGGGGCAGGGGGGTAGGAGAGCAAAATAGCCCCTGTTTGAGAATCACTGTTTAGGCTATAGCAGCAGCTCATTGAAATGTATATCTAAAAATGCAGGGCCAGGGCTTAGCTCTGTTCTATACTACTAAGGATTAGAATCTCAACTCTTCTAAACTTGTTTTTATCTACTCTGATTTCAGGCCAGCATCTCCACAACAATGAAACAGTTTAATCCAGAAAAGATTCCTCTCTATGGACCCAAACTGATTTGATAGGAATAAGCCTTGTGAAAATTCTTACCCTATATGCAACTTTCCACTTCATTTAATAAACAGATCACACTAGGAATTCCACTGGGAATAATTATTCCTAAAATCTCCTGGTTCCTCACACAGATCCTAAGGTTAAGGGGTGAAGCCAAATGGAAGAAAAATAATGGAGTGGCTTGAGGGACTACACAGCAGGTTTGTGAGTCTGTCATTCTACAAGGGATCATGTTTTCCCCTCTTGAGAAATACTCTGTAAGCCTGAGGAATAAATTTAAGCCAACATGGGCGTCCAAATGGTGATAGGCTCTGCTCTTCATGAGCTGAATTCCACATTGACATTGAAGCATGAGGGGGCTTTTTACATCCACCTCCACCGCCACCTGCATTAGTTATCTCAGAGAACCCTCTCTGTATCTCCACATTGGGACTATATGCTAACCCCTCGGTCCCTTTCCATAATGACCCCTCCAGGTTGCCCAGGTTAGGACCATTACATAGAGGGCAATGACAGTGCTGGGTGAAGACTTCTCCAAGTCAGGGATGGTGGTACCCTTGATGGCAGGGCTTCTCGCTCTGGTCCTCGTGGGCATTCTCCAGATTGACACTGAAACTTCTCCCACAAGCTCTGTACTAGGCATGAACTGACTCCCTCCCCTTCTTGGTTCCCATGGCCAGGATCCTTAACGAATCCTCTACCCACAAAGTGGGGCTGGTTTCACAAGCTGTTGTCTCAGCTGCTCACTCCAACATCTACTCTGGATTTGCTTCCTGAACACCTCCAACATGCACAGAGCATTGTCACCCTTCATCAGGCTCAATGAGCTGCCCCCTCCACTCTCAAACCCTTCTGCATCTGCACATACCTGTCCCCCCTTCCGCCGCTAGTTCGGCCCATACTGATCCATCTACCTGTGCCCCAGCCCCCTGGGATTTTGCACCATCAATTATATGCATTCAGTCCAGAATCTTTGACCTCTCCATCTCTGGGAGCCCTTCATTTATTCAGCAGAGAAACTTGTTTAAGCCTTTTCCATGGGGAGTGGGGTGGGGTGGAAATCCTCCCTTTATCCCTGTCTGCAGCTTCTTTAAAAAAAAAAAAAAAAAAATATATATATATATATATATATGTATTTATATATATATGTATATATATATATATATACACACACACATACACACACACACACACATATATATATATTGATTGATTGATTTCAGAGAGGAAGGAAGAGGGGGAGAGAGAGAGAAAAATTAATGATGAGAATCATTGATCAGCTGCCTCCTGCAGGCCCCCTACTGGGGATGGAGCTCTTAACCCAGGCATGTGCCCTTGACCTAATGGAACCCAGGACCCTCCTGAATCCTTAGCTACACTCCCAAGAATAAGCAAGTGCTAAAGGTTTTGTGCAGCATCTGGGCGCTTAGAAGGTCAGATTGCACCTGCGAAGGGCATACTGGTGCCTACAGCCACCGAGGCTCCAGTCCGCCTGGCCCCCAGATGCCTTCTCCTTCTCCATAGGGGCCGCCACCTTCACTCCCATTCCCCTAAGCCCCTCCACTCCCACTGCACCTTCTGACCTGAGAGTGACCTGCAGGCTGCGGCTCCTCTGGGAGGCTCGGCATCCTCTGCCCTCACCCATCTCCCAGGCCGCCCATCACAATCATCATGTCCTTGGGATCCGGGTACCCGCGCGGCGGGACGTGGAGTGCAGGGCCAGGACTCCTGAGAGGAACTGGGGGCAGCGCAACATGAGGCTGCCGGCCACCCCTGCCAGGGAGGGCGGCCGGAGGAGGCGACCCGGTTCGATGTTCCTCCGAAGCCTGCGTTGCGGGGTGCCTGAATTCTCTGGGATCCCGTGGGGAAAAGGAACCACAGTCCTGCTGGGGAGGAAGAACACACTCCTGGGACTGACTCCTCCCTGCGATGTGGCCTTAGGTGGAGTCCCCGAGTTCCACCTCGGCCGGTGGGGCCAGGCCCTATCCTCCCAGGGACCTTCCCTAGGAAGCAGGCAGCAGGGCCCAGAGCCAAAGGCTTCGAAGCGGCGGGCGGTGTGTCCTTTGGTGCTGCTGCGACCCAGAGGCCCCCCGGCGGGCGGGCGGGAGCAGGTCGCGGGCGGCGGTGGGCTTGTGGTTAAAGCACCAGACAGTCCCGGGACCGCGGCCTAAGAAGGGACCTCGGGAGGGTCGTTTAATTTCTCTAAGTCACAAATTTCTTAACTGTGTAAAGGGGATTCCATGGTGTCATTTGGGTGCTAGGAGGTTACAGGTGGGATCCAGTGTCTGGCAGAGAGGATTGGGGAAGGTTGGCCGCCATTGTTACTCTTCACAGGGGGGCAGGACCAGAGAAAATCTCCCCTTCAGGTTTCCCTCTGGCTCTCGCCGGGACCCCTCTGCACCTCCCGCCTTTGGCAGTTCTGGACACATCCAAGGGTCAAGAACGACCCCTGATGGCTGATCCCATTGCGCATTTCAGGAGAGGCGTAACCTGCTCGCCAGCATTTTATTTATTTTTATTTTTTAAATATATTTTTATTGATTTCAGAGAGGAAGGGAAAGGGAGAGATAGAAACATCAATGATGAGAGAATCATTGATTGGCTGCCTCCTGCGCGTCCCCCAGTGGGAATGAGCCTGAAACCCCCAGCCAGACATTCTATCCACTGAGCCAAACCAGCCAGGGCATCGCCAGCATTTTAAATGTACACCACACTCCTGCCCAAGACCGCGGCCAGAGGCCAGCACCAGGGTGCACAGAGGACTCAGAAGTGCCAGGACGCCTATGCGCAGAACGACCTGGACCCAGAGCATCTGCCTCTGTTCTGTGCCTCCCAGCACCTGCACCCTGTCCCCATCTTGCCCCCGACTTTCCCTGCCTGGTGGCTGCTGCGCAGGCGCCACCACCACTCAGGGACCGACAGCCCTGCCAGCACTGGGGGCTTGGCAAGTTCCCCGTTTGCAGGGGCTCCTGCTGGCTCCCCTTCAGGCTGACCTCTCCACTGGTCCCCGCGCTTCTGGCAGGTGGATCCGAAGCGCCATGTTCCTGTGGAGAACTGCGTTTAACTTGCTCTTCCACTGAGCCGACGGTTTTCCTGAAAATCCATCATTCGATATAGTTTTGCTTGGTAAAAATTAAAACCTTGGGGGCCGGCTTGGGCCCAGTTCCTATCCGCAGTCACCTGTGTTGGTGGCTGTGCTGCCTGGCTGTGGGCAAAGGCGGGGAAGAGGGCTCCTCCGCCGAGTGGGGAGCGCTGGGAGAGGCTCTGCCTGGCGCTCCAAGGACATTTGGTGACTTATTCGAATACATGAATGGGTGAAGGCCTGGAGATGTTTCTGCCAAAGACAAGGGAGAGTTGGAAAGTGAACCACCCGAGAGCTGACAGGAGAATGGGTTCCCTTGACTCTTGGTTGGCCCAGCCCGCAGAATTTGCTAAAAACAATCTTAAAACTGAAGTGCTGAGAGTCAGACCGACAGAGTTCAAAGCCTCCACGGTGGCGGGCAATAGGGTATGAAGACATGGGGGGATAGGAGCAGGAAGGAGGGGGTAAAGGGAGAGGGAAATGGGAGATATCTGTAATGCTATCAACAATAACAAGTATAAAAAACAATTAGACTAACTACTTCAATACATAAATTTGAGATGATATTATTTCCAAAAGTCTTTATATTATGATTCTGTTTTATGCAAAGGACTATTTTCATTCTCTGAATTTTGTTGGTTGTAATTAGCTATCTGTATCCCACAGGATATAGTTGGGTTCATAGATATGATATAAAGTCTCTACATTTCCATTTTTACAAACCCAAGAAGGGAGAAGTGGATGAAAGAGGAGGGGTTAGGAGAAGGACTGCCTGCAGCCCAAGGATAGTGGCCTATGTCATAGGGCACAGGGCACGGGTGGTGCTTGGTACCAGCAAAGGCTGCAGGTGCAGAGCCACAGAGTACAATCTGAAGTTCTGTGTCCCGGGGCTAACAGGGTTTGGCTTAGGAACTTTCCAGAACGTCACTGAAATGGAGCTACCAAACCCCAAGAAGGTAGGGATTGCTGGCAGAACATGCCAAAGAAGTTCTGAGGGGTGCAGTGGAAATGAGAAGCTGGAGTAAAAATCACCAATTTTAAGGCTGTGAAAACGTGTCTCGTTGGAGCCCCTCCCCCTGTAATGAGAAATTCCATAGATGCGCCTGGGGAGTAGCTGAGGGCCAAATACCTTCTTCACAGACACAGAGTGACTTTTTCCAAAGTCGCCTGGAAAGCAATTCTTGTGAGGGGAAAAAAGAGAGCGTCTGCTTAGCGAATGGAGAGCTGCAGGGTCTCTAGAAATTTGGTCTTTCAGGCAGGAGTATTACATGATGGGCATTTGGGTCTTCTTTCCCATCCAGTCACCTGAAACCCAGTGCAGTGAAAGCTTTCTGGTTGCAACGTCCTTTCAGGAATTATCTGTTTTTGAAACAAAAAGAAGTTACTCTCTGTTCTAAAGAAAGAGAATAGGAGCCCTTAGAAGGCACTTGCCTAGAGAGAGGATTTTTTAAAATTGTAAATGTCTACAACATGAATGCTTATTTGATACATTATATACCTTTTTTTGGGGCCCTCATTTTTAAAATTCTAATGCTTTTTTTTTTTAAACGCCCTCCCTCCCAGAACTTCCTCACCTCACAAAATAAATGTTGGCCACTACCTTCCATATTCAAATAGTCCTCCAACTTATTCTGGAGGAAAATCAACATTTTTAGGAAGATTTAAAAAATGTAGACTATATTTAGATTTTCTCCAATTATTTTGTTCTATAGGTTTTATACATATTAAATTCCATCTTTCAAAAGGCAGAACTTTTTCAACTTCAAATATTCTGAAGTTTTAAAAGTCATTTTTAAAATGGGTCATTTCTGATGTGTATAATGAATAAGAATTGCAAAACTAAATTGTTTATTGGGAGAAAAGAACTATAATAGTTTTAAAAGAAGTCCGACGAAAGTTCCATAGATGATGTTGTGTAATATTTTAGCACTTTATTTAGTCTACACAGATAGGCTTAATTTTAACACCTCTCCATGGAATATTGCACATCCACACACAGATCAGAAATAAATGCCCTGAAATTAAAATCCTACTTATATTACACACGGGTTTCAGAAAGACATAGAAGACATGAGCACATTGTACTGGACTTGGGAATAATACTTGCAGTTCCTGGGGGGGAAGAAGGAGAAAACATGGGCCTTGGACATTGTATCTTTGTTTTTTCTTTTCATATCACAGCAAAATACCCCACTCACGTTCATAGTTCCTCTGGAAATGGGCAAACCAGAAAAGTCCTGGAAGCCACGAGGGGAGGCTGGGAAAGAAGAGGTGAAAATTGATGCCACAGGAAGTTTGCACTCAGGCTGTCTAAGGGAACGGTAGCCAGCTTCTCCTCTGTAAATATTTCTCAGCGAACAAACAAAAATTGGTGGGAAGGGACTTTGGTGGTTGGTTGCTTTGCTTTGGGATATTAATGCATACTCCTCGTCTGGCGGTGCAAGGTGGAGTGCGCTAGGATAGGCAGCGGGGAGAAGGGACACCGGGCTCTCTCTGCCTTCTAGTTTGGCTCCAGGTTCGCCCCCTTGGAGTTGGCGCCGGAGCAGGAGGCAGGTGCTACTCAAAACGCGGGCGAGGTCCCCTCTCCGCAGGACACCTGCCCGGAGCCTTCGGCTCCCCGTGGAAGCCCCAGCAGCGCCGCGGTGGCGGCAGACAGGTGCCGGCCCAGCAGCCCGCCTTTGCTGGCACCGTCCTGGACAGCGGACACATGGAGCCAGGGGGCAGCAGCCTGGGTGTGCCACAGGTTCCACGGGCGCTGCAGCAGGTGCCAGTAGCCCCCCGGGGTGGTCCGGGGCAGATTCTGCGCCGTCGCTGTCCCGCCTCCTCGGCCCCCTTGCATTATGCTTTCGATGCTGAAGGAGGTACCTCCGCCTGCCTGTCTCGTTGAGAGCCCCTTGCCCCCTTCCCAAGGCTGGAAGCCCAGGGAGGGCGGCTGCAGTGCTGGGAGGGCGGCGCCGGGGGTCCCCAGGTTCCCGCATTGCACTTTCCCGGGCGCCTCGGAGTAGATGGGGGTGGACAGCAGCAGGTAGCGAAGGGGATGGGGGTGCAGCAGAGCGCAGGGGCGGCTCTGGGGGGCGGCGGCGGCAGGGGAGGCCCCGGGGACGGCCAGGGACCCAGGCAGCAAGCCCGGATAGGGGCCGTGCAGAGTGGCGGGCACTACGGGGAGCGGGAAGGGGTGAGGCAGGTGGGCGCCCGGGGGCTGGTGGTGGCGGCGCTTGAAGCGCTTCCTGCGGCGCAGGAAGCTGCCGTTGTCGAACATGTCCTGGGAGGCGGGGTCCAGGCTCCAGTAGTTGCCCTTGCCCGGGCGGCCGGGCTCGCGGGGGATCTTGACGAAGCAGTCGTTGAGCGAGAGGTTGTGGCGGATGCTGTTCTGCCAGGCGGGGAACCTGCGGCGGTAGTAGGGGAAGCGGCCGCGGATGAAGGCGCAGATGCCGCTCAGCGTGAGGCGCCGGTGCGGGCTCTGCAGGATGGCCATGGTGATGAGCGCGATGTAGGAGTAGGGGGGCTTCGCGGGCTGCGGGGCGTCCCCGGAGGCCGCCGTGGGCCCGGCCGAGGCCCCGAACTTGGTGCCAAACTCCGGGGAGTCGCTCGGGCCACCGCTGCTCTCGGTGCGCTCCCCAGGCTTCGCGCCCGCGCCCTGCGACTCCGGCTGGTGCAGCAGCTCCAGGAACGGCGGGCTCACTTGGATCTCCACGTGGTCCTCTTCTTCCTCCTCGTCGTCGTCTTCATCTTCTTCCTCCCCCAGAATATCGATTTCGCCGTCTTCGCCTTCGGGGCCCCGGAGGCTGCGCGGCGGCGGCGTGGGGCGAAGGCGCTCAGCTCCCGGCGGGTTCATGGAGCAGCAGGTCCCGCAGCCCCGGGGACGGGGATGGCGGCCGCCCACCTGCCTGGCAGTGGGCTGGGCTGGGTGCCAGGGTTCGGGTGTTCTGAGAAGTAGGGACGCTTCAGCTGTTCTTAACGTCTGGTTTCACCTCCTATACAATGCAATATGCGAGTCCAGCAAAGGTGCACTTTGCCTTTTATGAAAGCTTCCTCGATTCCCTATGCTGTGAAGTCTCCTGCCCTTTCTAACCACTTCTTGTCCTACCTCAGAGCGCTCGCACTTCCTGGCGGCACAGTCCAATGATGATGAGGGTCCTCTGCGCATTAGCCGACCGGGAAGAGCCTCCAGCCTCCTCCTCCCTACACCCACCCACCACCAAGGAGAAGGCTGCACTCCTCAGGTTAGCCTGCCTGTCGGGCCCGGAGTTGCATAGGCAGTTAATGCGCGTTTTTTCTCCACCTCCACCTCTCCTCTCACCTCACCCCCTTAATGCACTTTTAAAACTGCGCCAATAGCCCTGGCCCGGTGGCTCTGTTAGTTGGAACAGTCCCGCCTGTACACCAAAAGGTTGCGGGTTCCATTCTAGGTCAGGGCACATAACCTAGGTTATTCAGGATCAGTGTTTCTCTCTCATCAAAGTTTCTCACATCAATGTTTCTCTTTCTTCCTTCCTCTCTTTTCCCTCTCTCTAAGAAAACAAAAACATCCTCGGATGAGGATTTTATGTGACTATAAAATAGAACTGCGCAGATAAAAAGGGGGGTAGGAAAATATGACACCCAACAACCTACCATGAATATCCAGGCCTCTAGTACTCCTGGAGGAAAGAAGGGGCATTGAGATGTGAAACAAATTGTTTTCATGCTGCATGGCATGTTCATCGCCTATTTTCATCAGTGGATTCTGTCATTAAGAATGATGAACTGAAATATTTTAAATATTCTAACTATATCCCTGGGCTCAGTGGGTTGTGAAGAGCTGTTGCGTCTTCCTACTCTCCCCAACCCCCAGTTCCACAAAATGTCCTTCCAGACTCTAGTTTTCAGAAAAGGCTGAACTATCCTGGCATTAAATAGTGGAAGATCAGGGTGGAGAGAAAGCAGGCACGCTTGAGAGAAGTCCCCTTCAGTAGCGATTCGCTGACTTCCTTGAACATTTAACCACAGTAGAAAATGCATTTTGCCCCACAATCATGAATATACAAACTTGCATAACTACAATGGTTTCATAGAGCAATATACTCACACTAGAATGATGAGTGACATTTTTCTTCTTTAATGGCCACAACCAACTAAATTGATTTTACCACATACTAACCAGAACAGACCTACTTTGAAATACCTGTTTTCACAACATGGCCCCACAACTCCAAGGGATGCACCCAGGATATGATGGGCTCCTTTCTCCCTCTCCCTCTGGGGGGCGGGGGGGAGGGAAGGAAAGCACCCCACATTAAGCACCTTTATTATAATTACACAACTTAAGAAGTGAGGCAAGGAGAGGCTGCAGTTTCAGTGACAAAGTTGTCATTCATTACTCACATAGGAGAGGATCAATATGAGAAAGAAGCTTCGTTAACTCACTTAGCATCTTTGGAGGAAACAAGATTTTTTGATGGCCACATTTATATCAACTCAGAGAGAAAAGTAGCAGTCCAGTAGAATATAACGTACTGTGTTATATAAATAGGGATTTTACGGTATATATTCATAATAATGGTATATATATACATGCCACAGTATATTTTTCATAATTTAAAACTCACCTACTTATAAACAGAATTTGGGGTGGCATCTAATTAAAATGCAGCATAAAAGAATATTGTATCAGGCAATTGATAGTCACATAGTAAATCTTCTGTTAATATTTGTAAAATAATGACTTTTAGGTCATAAGTCAGAAGCCAGCTGAAAGGTCAAAATACAATTAAAAAGTAGCTGGTGCCTTCAGGATAAAATTTTGAAATCAGATTTCTTAATCCTGAGATATTTATCCTGTAAGCTTTACCAGTTATATATAGTTTGAAGTAGGACAAATAAACAGGTTTTAAGCTAAATAGATTTGTGTTTGAATCCCAAATTTACCAATTACCACTTGTGTGATCCACTAAATTAACTCTGGAGGGCAGAACAGGTGTCTTATTCAACCTTAGATTCTCAGAGGCCTCCCCCTCTACCCCCTGCAGGTAAAGTTTAGTTCTGCCATCAGCATAGAAATCAGGATTACCTGAGAAAGGGAGTATTGTTAGTTTTCCTAGAGTCAACTTCTATTGGGATTAGAGTCATTTAAAAATGAAAGGAGAAAGGAGGAAAATAAACCCCACATTGATGGGGAGGGTTGAGGGTGGGGGTGGGTATGTCTAAGGATACACAGGAGTCAGCTGTAAAAGCTCCCAATGGCCAATGCTAGGACGATTTGAACAACAAAATGAAGTCGTATTGGATTATAACCTAAAGTATAAAATAGATATCTATGTATTCATACTGATAGAGGATTGAGTTAATAAAATGGAGGAAGAGGCAGAATTCCAAACAACTTAGGTTCTCAGCCCTTGAGGATGCCTAACGCCCCACGCCTTCATTGTACAAAGCACATAGTGATTTCCCTCCAGGACGTACAGTATGGACAGGGGTGGAAAGAGTCACTTAACTGTCCAGTGCAAAAACCTCACAAACACTACTTCAGCCAGATGGTCAGGTGGTCAATATCAACAAAAACGCACATGAACCGTGTTGATAGTATATCCCCTTGATATGTGATGAAATGGGACTCTATGATCTTCCTCCCTTAGGCCCCAATGAGAAAAACACACAGATTCCAAAAGAGGAGTGTCCTGTGTTCATGACCAGTATCTCTCACAACTGTGGATGTCATCAAAGCAAGTAAAGTCTAAGAAACTGTCATAGCCCAGAAAAGTCTATTAAGACATGGCTATTAAATGAAACATGGAATCCTAGATAGGATCCTGGAAAAAAAAGAAGAACATTAGGTAAAATATAAGGATATCTGAAAAACAGTGGGCTTTAGTTAATACTGTATCAATATTGGTTCTCTAATGTAATAAATGTACCATACCAATGTAAGATGTTAAGTGTGTGTGTATGTTGGAGGGTGATATATGGGAGCTCTCTTTTACTATCTGTTCAATTTTTCTGTAAATCTAAAACTGTTATGAAAAATATTCTACTAATTAAAAAATTAAACATAAGGGAAAAGGACATAATTTCAGAAAAATAAAAACTTAAATGTCCATCAACTGAGGAGTGGATAAACAAAACGTGATTATAAATAGAATGTTATTTAGCAATTAAAAGGAACAAAATGCTGATGCATGCTACAACATGGTGAATCATGAAAACATTATAGTAAATGAAAGGAGTCCAGAAAGAACATCTTAGCTAGTAGCTAAGAGCAAGGAAAAATGGGGAATAACTGCAAAGGGATACAAGGCTTCTTTTAGGAGTGAGGTATATTAATTATAGTATGTGAATTATTTCTGGAGTTGTTATACAAAATATGTCAATATAAAATACAAAGAGCTGTATCAATGAAAACTAAATTGAATACTTTACAAAGATTCCGTATGGCATGCCACTCTAAAAAAATAAAATTTTTAAAAAAAAGGCACTATTCCTGTCCATTCCTTTCAATTCTTCAGTGTTGCCTTAAAAGTTAAAAGCTTTACATTGTCAGTCCTGCAACATGGCGGCTTGTGCAAAATTTTTGGTGATTAATAGATATTTTTCCCTGAAAGAAACTATCAGACTCACAAGACACTTGTTTTGCAAAACAACCTTTCCCAAACTAATTTACAGGAAGGATGGTGATGATGATGTCTGATTTCTCTCCATTTCACTCTGAAAATTAAAGGCAATTTGGTCATTATTTAAAAGGTAAAGTTGATTCCAATATCAAGTTAAAAGGTAAAGTTGATTCCAATATTAAGTCTGTGAGGAAAAAAAATCTAGTGTATTTTCTCATCAAAGTAGATCAAGTTGCTAGACAAAGGTAGAATTCAATTCTTTCAACACTACTACTACTACAATGTATAGCATTTCTAAAACTATGGAAGTCATTTCAAAGCAATCTAAATATAGTCTTCCTACCTAGTCTAGTAATCCAAAGGAAACATTTATTCACTTTGTACAAGCAACCAAGCCCATAAATGTTTAAAAGGCTGTTAACTTTATTTTGTTGATAATTCCCTTCAGACTTTGGGATCTAGGAATTATAGACCCTTTCAATCAGCAGGTCTTCCCTCATGCCCTGTGCTGAACCTTCCTACAGCTACCTTAATCTCAGTACCAATGTTCTTGCTCCTTTCACTGAAAGCTGGGGAAAGCCTAGGAAAGAACTATTTGTTTGAAGAAAGTGCACAAAAGCTTTTTTTTTTTTTTTTTTAAAGGGTTTTGCTAGAAATGGGGAATTCACTTTTATTGAGATTTGGTATCCAGCGTGCTTTCAATTTAATCCCTGGAACAATCCAGAGATCTGCATTGTTATATCCATTTTATGAATAAGGAGGAAAGGCTCAGATTTTGTCATTTAATCCCTGGAACAATCCAGAGATCTGCATTGTTATATCCATTTTATGAATAAGGAGGAAAGGCTCAGATTTTTGTCATTATCCATTATCCTATATCTAAAGCTATAGTTTTAGATGAACTATCCCTAAACCTTAATTATCATCATCAATACCTTGAAAATCTTCTATAGTAAACAGAATAATAGCCCACACTATTTACTTTAGTTAGCAATTTGTATTGTAAAAATAAAATCTTCTCTGGAGGATATTCATGACAAGTTCCAAAGTCCTCTGAAGGTGCTGGTTATACTATTGCTCTGACCTCTGAAAAATACTTCATTTTGGGGAAAATAAGAATGAGGGACAGGATCTTTAAAGTAATATATAAACAACATAAAAATACAGAGTAAAATCTAAATTAAAAGGGGCATGTCATCCCATGCAGGTTGACAAATGTTAAACTGTGTTAGCTAGGTTTGGAGAAATGAGTGCTTTCCTATACTACTGTAAAGAGGTACAGCCATTGGAAGAACAATTTATATCGTATCTATTAAAATTTTAAGTGTGCATATTCTGGAAGCTCATGATTCCACCCTTCTAGAGAAAACAGTATCTCATAAGAACAAAGACGCATGCACAGTGATAAAATTTAAAAAACAGAAAACAACTAGCTCATTCATCACAACCACATCACTGCACTTCCTTGAGCTTTCAGAATAATCCAAATGTGTCACTCAGTCCACCACCTCTGGCCCCAGCTCATGACTCAATTCCATCTCCAACCCTGGCTTTGTAACCTTCCACTCTTGCCTTCTTCCTGGACTTCCAGCATGTGCTGGTTGCCACCTCAAGGGCTTCTGCAAACTCCCTCCTTCTCCCTCACTTTGCATGAACAACTCCTTTTACTAGTAAGTCTATTCTCAATTTAAAAGCTACCTCTCCTCAGAGAGCCTTTCCATGACTCAATCTGAAGTTGATCTTTAATCTACCATCTTAAGGCTACCTCATATTTTCTTGTGTCTCCCTCCACTAGAACAGATTGTAAGCCATATGGCAACTTAGCCTTTAATCATGAGCAGTTTCAGCCCTAGCACTAATACCTGAGCAAACTGGAAGCTCTCAACCAACATTTTGAAAATGAATGTATTCTATTCTATACTATACATATCTATACAACAGTTAAAGAATAGGACATTTATATACACTGTCATGGAAAGATCTAAGACTAATAGTTGAGTTTTTATAAAAAAGCAAACTGCATTATATGTTTTATTTAAAACTCTTCCTTGAGGATATTTATGGCAAGTTTGCAAGTTTCCTGGAGAAGTAGCTTAAATTAAAGCTTAAATCATAGGAAAATACGGTAGTTAATTTTGGGAAACTACCTAAGTAGAAAAGACATCTAAAAGAATAGACATAAAACAACAATATGCTTATTCCTGGACTTTCTTCTTCAGTTACTGCAACAGGACAGTTAATTATAAACCCTTTCTGATCTAAAAGATATGAATCTAGATGAATTATTTGTCAAAAGACATCATGAAGTATTACAATGACTACATAAATTATAAAACAAGTTTAAGCTGTTAAGAAGAAGATCCATTTGCCTGGGCTCTGTTGTGTGCCAGGTGCATTACAAGCCTCTTTCATACTCACAACAACCTTGAATGGTTGATATTATCACTGTGCACTTTATAAATATGGAAACTAATCTCCAAGAAAATACTTTGCCCAAGATTACACAGCCAAGCAGCAGCAGAAGTGAAATTAAAGCCCAGATCTCACTCAAATATTAGCTGGCTTTCTATTGGGCAACATGCTGCTACAAAATATAGGTATTTTCACAACCACCAATTAAGAGAACGGATTCAGAGGGCAAATGGATGAATATAGATAAGTTATGTATAAAAAAATATAGAATGCAGGGGACAGAACATATATAATCTAATCAACTGATCTGCCTCCAAACATTGGAATTATACACAGATGTAATTCTTTTATTTAAAATTCTAAAAAAGTACAAAATACTACCTTGATAGCCTTCTCTAATATTTAACAATTATTAGTTTGGGAAAGCACTTCTTGAAATTCCAGCTAATGCTATTCTCCTACAATTTGAATGCTGTCAATGCTGACCTGGCTTTTAGTAGGAACAGGAAAAAAATTATTATTGAATTAAATCTTCTGCAGTTATAGCTGAAGATTTGTACCTTGTCACTTTTTGGCGTATCCAGTTAACTGCCACGATATTTTGAATTTAATTAAAAAAGGCCCACTGCTTGTCTATAGATGTCAATGAAGTACAAATGTGTATACTAAAAATTAAAGAAGTTAAAAAAAAACACCCAAGATGAACTTAATACCAGGAGTAAAATCTACTTAAAATTAAAAACTCTACAATAGCTGAAACCGGTTTGGCCCAGGTTCGATTCCTGACAAGGGCATGTACCTTAGCTGCGGGCACATCCCCATTGCGGGGTGTGCAGGAGGCGGCTGATCGATGTTTCTCTCTCATCGATGTTTCTAACTCTCTATCCTTCTCCCTTCCTCTCTGTAAAAAATAAATAAAAAATATTTTTAAAAAAACAAACATAAAAAAAACCCTCTACAATATATTCTAAATATATCACAAAATGAACGGGTTAAGTTTTATTACACTGATTATCAGTAAGGCTTAGAACTGACTAAAAATAATCAGTTCTGATGGCCCCGATAGCCGGCCAAGCCAAGGGACCCCACCCATGCGTGAATTCGTACACAGGGCCTCTAGTTATAAATAACTCCCACAGATGAGCTCGGCATAAGTAAACTTCCAAGCCATTTCTGTAAGATATTTTTGTGAAACATCTGTTTATTAAAAAAACACTTCAGAGGATATTATATTTTATTGTATAAATGTCAAATGTTTTACAGTACTGCTTTACCATATTTTATGTATCCTATAAAATAAATATAAATTTAACATACACTGGAATTCATAACAGAAGTAATGCAAAGAACAGATGCTTGAAATATACCCATCAGGAAACTTATTCCTAATATTATCATCCAATCCTTTGGCTAAGAAATGCTTCCAATATTACAGATAAACTTGATCTTCTTTAAAATACGTTGTCCACTGTTTTTCTGTTTCTGTCACAGTAGCTATAAATAGTTGTTTAAGGATATCCTTATCTAAATTTCTGCCTGCAAAGAGAACAAAATATGGTGTGATTATACTATGCTTATTAAAATGACACAGTTTAGCTATCAATTCCTAACCATTAAATCTGATGATTTTCAGAAAATTAAAAACATTAGTAATTGAGTGATTCTTTCCTTAACTTTTTAGTTAAATACTTCAGTATCCAACTGATTCTTGGATTAATAACTTTTCTAAAGTTCTTAGAAGAGTAAAAGGTCTAGCAAGTTCTTATAAATGTGATAACCTGATTAAGACAAATATATTAACTAAATTTTATTTAGGTTTCAAAAGGGGTTCTGATTGACTAATACTGCTTAAGTAGCACATAATAATCTTTTCAATTATTTATTCCACTTTGCTTCAGAAATTTAACTTACCAATAAGAACCAGTCGATTTGTTCTCTCAGTGTCATCTCTCCAGATCACTGGAGTCTCCTCCAGATCATACAGCTCATAGACACCTTGGACAATCACTTGCTGTGGTTTGTCTTTGATCGACACCAGCCCCTGCTCAGAGGAGAATGACCAGTCAACCTCAATGTGAATTGAGTCAGATAACTGCTCAGAATGCCTGAGAGTAGAGAGCACAGGGTAACATTTCAAAGCACACAGGTTGTTTTAGCTGCAACAGTAAATGAAGCTGTGTACATAAATTATGCTTTATGTAGTAATTTTCAAAGCGTTTCAGCAATGGAAATAAGAAAAAATTTAAAAAGGTAAAGGTTATTTGTATAAAACCAGTGCTTCCATTTAAAACCAAATATGCTTTTACGTAACAGCCAAGAAAGGGACGTTGTCCAAATGTACAAAACTGTATACTGCACCTTTAGTCGTATGACCTCCATGCAGTCATCATCCTTGTTCCTCACATTCTTTTCCCACAGAAGATTCTGTATCAAGTAACATATGTCAGTAAGACCAACCACTGCTAATAGCAACAACTATGTAACAATACAGTTCATAAATCATTAATCAGTTAACTATTGGAGTCACCTGAATAAATTCATTTAGACTTTCTTCCTTTGCATTTCCTGGTACTTCAAATGTGACTGTAATAATACTCTGTAAATCGAAAAAGATAATTAATAATGATTTTTTATAGTAAAAAGTGATTTAGAAAAAAAATCTTAAGTTTCAAGAATGAAAAGTAAGGAACACATTCATAGAAAGTTATATTACATGTAACTTTCCCACTATTATTTGATTTTTCATATCAGCAACTCTATTTTCTAAATTCTGAATAGTTGATCAATGGTTTAGCATTTACACAGAGAAACTGCCATAAAAAGGTACACATCATTTAATTCATCCTTTTCAGGATTCTCAGTGCTAAGAGGAAAGATAATACACATATATAGTTTATCAACTATAAGTACTGAGCCAGGTATTTTTGCTGGGTCAGTCACTTTATCTTTTATTTACATGTGACAATAATCCTGTGGAATAAAGAGAATTTTTTCCATTTTATAAGCTGGGGGAAATGAGGCTCAGAAAAAAACAAATTACCCAGAACAATGTGCATATACTTAATAATACTGCACTCTACACTTAAACATTTCTTAAGAGGGTGGATATCATGTTATGTGTTTTTTACCACAATTTTTTTTTTTAAAAAGTTTACTTTTAAATCTTAAACTGTCATAAATTATGACAACAATAGTATGTATTTAAACAAAATGACAGCCTTCTTTCCTCCTCAAAACAATCACTAAAAATCTATATAAAAATGTATAGAAAATCTTGTTAAAATACACAGTAAAAGGGTGCCAAGTGAAACATAATTTGTCAATTTTAAAAGATGGTAGTAATTTAATCTTCAAAAATGCTAAACATGTATTTTATTCAAGTTAGATAACTTGGCATTTAATACTGGGAATGTCTTAATGCAGCACTCAATATTGCTCTATTCTATTGCTTTATTCTTAGCCTAAATTTTTTTATATCAGGGAATGATTTTAACCTTTTGCAGGTTAGAGATATGACAATTGTCTAAGGGGTACAATTAACTCCAGCATGAGAGGAAAAAGATTTTAAAAATTAAGACAATGCATCATGAGACTCAAGGAGGAAAATAAACATTTTAAAACAAGATGTTTTTCTGTATCAATTAACTCTAATCACATTAGACTTTAAAGATGAAATCCATAAGTTCCCAAGGCAAAAGATGAGGGTCACAACTCATAATTCATAATTGGCTCTACTGATTAAGTATGCATAGATTGTCCCTTGGGTTTTCTCATCTGCTTTCCACAATTCAACCCCAAGTTCTCCTTATCGGGAGTAAATGAGAAATCCATAAAATATAGAGAACTGCATTAAACATCATTCAAGAATAAAACTTTAATAACTCACAACATGTCGTAGGTATTACCTATTTCAGACTTTTCCCCTAGTTTATTATTGTTTTTAATCTAAAAATAACTCTTCTTTCCCAAACACAGAAAGAATCAGAAAACTGAATCAATAATTCAGAAAGCAAAATAAGGTACTGTACTTAAAATAAAATCCAGGTATAACCTAAATTTGAGGAGTATTTTTTCTTTTTCTAGTTCAGTTTTTTCTTTAACCTAGCAGGTTATTTCCCTCGGGTTTCCACTCTTTTGCAAACAATATCTAATATGCAACCACTTCTATGTTTTATTCATCTAGAAAACTAAGTCTACTAACATGCTTAAACCCAAAATCGGCATCCCCACACTTCAGTCCTCTGATCCTCTTTGTCTGTATAATATCTACTGTGATATTCTGCCACCAAGTAAAGAAGTGAATATTCAGTTTGGCTTCCAGAGTTTTCTATTTCTAGGTTCCTCTAGGTAATCTAGGCTTTTGCCATTACTTCTCTCTACTTATTGTTCCATCACTAGTTAGTCAAGTTATCCAGGCAAGTCTACCTGTGAAATAGTGCTCGATTTATCCCATTTCTATTCTCAGTGTAAGAAGGCCCTCATCAAGGGCATGAGAACTTGTGCGTTATCTTCCTGCTTGGTCCCTGACTCCACATTTCAATCCGGCTGACCTAATACTGTCTGACAGCACAGCATGAGGGGTCTCTCTCTCTCTCTCTCCTCTCTCTCTCTCTCTCTCTCTCTCTCTCTCTCTCTCTCTCAATACATTTTTATTGATTTCAGAGAAGAAAGGAGAGGGAGATAGAAACATCAATGATGACAGCCAATCATTGATCGGCTGCCTCTTGCACATCCCCTATTGGGGATCAAACCCACAACCCTGGCATGTGCCCTGTCTGAAAACTGAACAGTGACCTCCTAGGTTCATAGGTCAACACTCAACCACTAAGCCACGTAGGCCAGGCCATGAGTTTTCTTTGCCTAGCAAATCAAAGCCAATACTAGGATCTCAATACCAAGCATTCATGAAGACTTCTGCACTGGAGTTCTGCTCTTTTAGAACATTCTTTCCCACTTTTAAACACCTGGATTGGTCTTTTCCTTACTTTTCTGGTAAAAAATAAATCTACCATTTTGGGGTTACTTTTTGGAGTAAAGTCAGAAAAGCAGCTCTTTGGGAGGAGAGTTGCTAACTGAACATTTTCTATATCTTGATCTGAGTGGGAATTGTAGGATTGTGTGTTCGTGTACACATATGGGCAGATATATAGGTAAAAATATATGCGAAGATACTTGTATACTAAAAATTTGTATTCTTTATTTACTTTACATATGAAACATAGTCTTTTATAATCTAATAAACCAAATGAGACAGTTGGAGCTCTCGATTCCATAGCCCTTTGTCTGCAATATTATATTTGTTCTATGTTCAGAAAAGTCTTCTGGAGAGCTTTACAAAAAGAACAGTCACACCCTAGTTATTGATAAAATGATACAATGTCTGGGATTTGCTTTAATACACTCCAGCAAGGGTGATGGATACATGTAGGTTCATTACTATATTTACTTAGTTTTATGCATGCTTGAACTTTTCTATTTAAAGAAAAAAGTTTAAATAATACTGCAGCGAAAGGAATACTGGGAAGATAGATGAAATAAAATCAGCAAAATATTTATGGCCATTGCAACTGGGTCATACATATAAAGGGTTAATTTTACTATTCTTTCTACTTTTATATATCTTTGACATTTTTCAAGATAAAATGTTAAAAAATATACATACACATTAACATGTACATGCTTAAGGCCCGTTCCTGGAGATATAAGGGGTGGCAAAAACTGAGCATCCAAGTTATTTTTAAAAGCTCCACAACTGATTCTGAAGTACACCCCCATTTGAGAATCACAGCTTTGCATTCTTTTAATATTCACTAAGCACCCACCATAAATTTCTAGCAATGAGAAATTTACATTTAAGGAATTTAGAGACTACTGCAATGGAAAAGCATTTCAACCCAAACTACAAAGCATGAGAAATGCCATGATAAGGATATATTCAAGCCACTATGGGTGAAGACACTGGCTTTTATAAAGGTTCTTGAAAGTGAATACTACATCTTTTAAACCTTATGACTCCTACTATGATGTCCTTTACCCAGAAAGTCATTAAAAATGTGTACCAGGCAATTGACAGTCACATTCTACCTGGCTCTTATATTTTCCCAATTCACTCATTTTAAAGATAAGATAAATATTCTATTAAGTTTCTGAGAAAAGTGTTACAAACATGGTAGCATATCTCCCCATAAAAATGAGCCAAAATGGAAACAAAAGAACAATTGGCTACGGTTGCTTTGGTCCTATTACAATTAGTAAGGACTCAAAAATGAGTAAGAGCTTCAAGACACAGGAAGGAAGACTAGGTTCAATGCTCACCCACAATCCCCCCTTCCTTTCACTGTGTTTAGCTTAACAATAACCCACAACCTTCGGACCAACTCCTTTCACTGTGTTTAAATGGAACAAAGAAGTTACCCTAAAGCTCTACCATCTACAACTTGCTTAAAAGAAAGATGAGTACGGTGAATATTTGTTTGTTCCTAGCATTTTCAATATTTACCTCAGGAATTAGAGTTTTAGAGCATGAAAAACATCTTAACAAGTTTAAATTTATAGTGCTCAACTGAAACTCAAAGCCAATTTTTATTTAAATAAGCCATACATGCTTATATCAAGCTTCCTTAATCAGTTCAATTAAGTTAAAAATAGGCTGCATATAGAACCACTATGCTGCTTTTAAGTGATTTCCTCAGAAGAACTGATAAAATATGCTGTGTGACCTATAGAATGGAGAAGTTAAAAAGCATGATTTTCTAAACATTCTAGGCAATTCCAGTTTAATGAATTCCTATTATGTTTTAAGAAGCGAGATTAGTTGACCTCACTCAAAAGGATTTACAATCTGAAAACTATCAACATGATTAAAAAATACATTTTTAGAAAGAGTTCTAATAAAATAGTCCTAAATAGAACCTATTTAGTTCAAAAGGTACCGTAAAAATATTTTCAAGATTTTTTTTTACCTGATCAAGGTGAGGTTGTATTGTTGGCAAATGTTGAAGTTTTTTCTGCAAACTAAGAACAATTGATTATAAGTTCAGATATCAATATATTTTTTTATTTAACCTTGTACATTTCTTAATGTTAAAAAACTACATAAGGAAGAAACATTCACAGTTTAATCTATTATACAGTTTACATGTTGCTCACATATTCTAATACAGAAAAGCTGGCAGATTATTTTAAAACTTTTTAAAAAATGTACAAACATTCACATACATATATACAATATAAAGAAAAATTAATCTTTAGCAACACTATTTTGTGTGGTTAAATATGTCAGTAGATTTCTTTTTATTTTCAAAAGATCTAACTAGCCCGAAACCCAGACACAAAAATCTAAATAAGCCTAGAAAAATATAAATAAGCAGTTTTACTACTGCTCAAAACATCATCAACTCTTCCCATGCTTCCTAATATGAAAATTCTGGTACCTAAAGAAAGTTAGAAGAATAAATTTTCTTTTATAAACATTTTCCTTTGAACATGAGTACTTAGTAAAAAATAAACAGTATTCATAAATATAAGCCTTCTATATATTCAGTTAGTGGTAAAAACAAAAAGCCAGAATCTTAACAATGCATTGTTCTGATGATATGAAAAGAGTGAGAAGAGCATAAGAAATTATAACCATGACAACTGTATAGACATTGATGGAGGTAGGCTAAGAGGTGGGAAGGACTTAAAACCTTGCAGATGTTTTGCCTTGAAGAACAGTGAGAGGTAAATTGGTAATACCAAGTTTAGGAAAGAGAAAAGGCTTGTAGGAGCTGTTGGAGGGAATGAGTTTCACTGGGTGGAAGAGGAAAGTCTTAGTAGGGAAAGTGTCATATTAAACCTTCCCAGCTGGCTGCTCAGGAATGGATTTCCCTGTTCAGCAACTGGCACAATGAGGAATATGCAAAGGCCTTACCCATGGGGGGCAGGAGGCGGAGCGGGCATTGCATCGAACAGTTACTTTTTTTTAAGTGTCACTAATGCATTATAACTGTTCTTAAGTAAATCATCTGCTAATTCCCTACACTTAATATTTAATGTTTTTTGACAATGACTGCCTAAAACTTCCATAGGGAAGGAAGGAAAAGGTTTTCTTCTACCCTCTTCAGGTCCCTGGCTGGGTCTGAAAATTAAACGATAAAGACAGAGTAGCAGGAGGAAAGCACACAATTACTTAAGTTTTACAAGACACGGGAGCCTTCATAAGGAAATGAAGACCCAAATAAATGGTTAAGCCTAAGTGGTTTTATGTAAGGTGTGGTAAAGAGTGCAAAGTCATGTTAAGATAGGACAGAACAGAGTGTCAGCCACGTGTAAGTTGGGGAAAAGTGAGTAAGGCCTGCTCCTTCAGATTCCTCCATGTGTCCATTTCCTCAGATAAGCATGCTCTTTTCCTCAGTAGAGGGAGGAAACCACTCATAGAAGGGTTCATCTACTTCAGAGGAAATGGAAGAAACATCTACAAATCATGTCTGATAGGGGTTAATACCTAAAATATACAAAAACTCCTGCAACTCAGCCACAACAACAAAACCTAACAACTGGATTTAAAATAGGCTAAGTGCTTAAATAGATATTTCTCCAAAGATGATATA
Source organism: Pipistrellus kuhlii (assembly GCF_014108245.1). Classification (NCBI taxonomy): domain Eukaryota; kingdom Metazoa; phylum Chordata; class Mammalia; order Chiroptera; family Vespertilionidae; genus Pipistrellus; species Pipistrellus kuhlii. The sequence goes on from NW_023425427.1 coordinate 31,608,859, forward strand.
CAAATGGCCAACAAACATATGAAAAGGTGCTCAACATCTCTAATCATTAGATACATGCAAACCAAAGCCACAATGAGCTAACACCTCATATCTATTAGGACAGCTACTACCAAAAACAACAGGAAGTAAGTACCGACAAGATGTAGAGAAACTAAAACCCTTGTGCACTGTTGGTGGGAATGTAAAATGGTGCAGCTGCTATGGAAAACAGTGTGGTGGTTCTTCAAAAACTTAAAAATAGAAATACCATAGGATATGGTAATCTCACTTTTGGGTACATATCCAAAAGAAATGAAAGCAGTATCTTGAAGAGATTTTAGCACACTCATGTTCATAGCAACATCATACACATGCAGGGAAATATTATTTAGCCTTTTAAAAGAAGGGAATCCTGCCCTGGCCAGTTTTCTCAGTGGTTAGTGTTAGCCCATCGGCCAAAGGATAGGGGCATTCAATTTCTGGTCAAGTGCTCGTACCTCAGTTGCATGCTTGATCCTTAGCATTGCGCTAAAGGCAACCAATTGATGCGTTTCTCTCACATTGATGTTTCTCTCTCTCTCTCTCTCTCTCTCTCTCTCTCTCTCTCTCTCTCTCTCTCTCTTTCCTCCTTCACCTCCACTTTCTCTCTCTCTCTAAAAAAAAAAAAAAAAAAAAAAAAAAAAATCAAAGTAAATAATAACCTTGAGTGGGAATTTTTTTTTTTTAAGGAGGAAATCCTTCTTTGTTAAATATTATGAACCTTGAGGACTAAATGAAAAAGTGAAATAAACCAGTCATGACAAGACAAATACTGCTTGATTCTACTAATATGAATATCAAAGTAGTCAAATTCATAGAAACAGATAATAGAATGATGGCTGCCAAGGGTAGTGGGGAGGGGAAAATGCAGAGTTGTCACCGAATAGGTGTAGTTTTAGTTTTACAAGATAAAGCATTTCTGTAGATCCAATCCACAACAATGTGAATATACCTGATTGAACTGCACACTTAAAAATGGTTAAGATAACTTTTAAAAAAAAAAAGATACTAATGTACAGAAAAGAAATTTACATTCTTTTCTTTCTTATTAAAAAAATTCCTTTTAGGGAAAGAGGCAGAAAACTGATCCATCACTGAGAGGAAAGAAAGTATCTGAGGTAATATCCTAAGCTAAAATTTTCTATGTATTTTATGCATTTTGTCATAGCAAGTGTTATATATATTTGGAGTAAAAATAATAATTAGTCTTAAAGTTAACTACCATTTACACTATAACTTCTATAGGAAAATGTACCGTGATTTCCAAATATCTAATTGATAAAACTTTCAAGAACATAATTATTAGGAATAGTCTTTTATGTCAAAGAATGACAGGAAGCTTAAATCAAGTGTGCACTCTGTAAGTCATTCCTATAATACCTAACATTTTGGAATAACAGGTACATTACAATAAAAATTACCAAAACATAGAAAACATACCTTATTCCAGAGAGACTGTCAAAGGCATGAAGATCTAACACATTAGAGAGATCAACTCTAAAAGAAAGAAAAACCAATGTAACAGTGTAAAATTCTATAAAATATACTCAATCCAGAAAAAAAAAAATCTCAAAGACTGTTTTGTCAAAAATGTAGACATAAAGGTTTATCAGTATATCATAGTAAATATGAACCAAATAAATGCTATTACAACAGAACTACAACTATTTATATGGACATGATTTTTTAAACCTTACTTAAGCAATATGTGGTTGTCTGTCATTTTATAAAGGAAGAAGCATTAAGGAGAAAAAAAAAGTAAAATGCAATAGGAAGAAGACATACTGAAGAATGCTCAGGGTATCAGCTAGGCTATCAGACATTTTCTACACTGGAATTTGAAATGCAGGGAGCACATTTGGTGTATGCTTGTAGGGAACTTACAATCAAGGCATTATTCTGCCACCTCTGCCAGCAGACCAGTGGC